>NC_132881.1:6874525-7474525 GCF_030463535.1 Salminus brasiliensis | reverse complement strand
TACTGCGTCCACTGCTACAAGCAGACAAAAGTATTGGGACACCTGTTTATTTGTTGTTTGTTCTAAAATCAGACATGCTTGATTCATCCAATGACAACGCGAAAATCACAAGTGATGAAATTAGGACGAGGATGTGAGATTGGGCACCATCACACAATCGCTGAGAGTGCAACTGCCGTAGCGGAGAGCATGAGAAATGTACATATTGCACACTTTAATGGGAGTGTTGTTTCTATTCCCAAGCCTTTGTTGTTGCAATATTAAAAACGAGGCTGCGAGTCACAGCCGTTCTTGATTGAGGCTTTAAACTGACACGCACGACCACGAGAAAGCAATCTTCCACCCTCTTTCACTCTCTCTCTCTCTCTCACTCTCTGATGGGCCTAAAAGCACAGTCTGGATGATGTCATGGTGGAGTAACTACAGAGGGTGCTCAGTTTTGCTGCACTGCTGGTTCTATTACAGTGCTTATGAAGTGCAGGGTGGTCCCTCACCTGTCATTTCCCTCTGCCTTTTCCATGATCCTTAAAGAGCCAGTTAAATCCCTGTTTGAATACGTGACATGAACGCTACAGATTATGTTTATTCGCCTGTCAGTCACACATGCAGGTTTGTGTGCACATGCACATGCGACTATGCTCGTCTGTGTTTTTGTATGTGTGTAGCAGGAAAATGGTTGGAGATGGCATTAGCACTGAGTAAAACCCGTCATGGCTTTTATCCTGAGCTCAATATTCGATCCGATTTTCAATAGTTTATGGGTTAAATAGGTCTCTAATTACAGAATACGCTTATCGATTAGGCTCAGATTAATTCAAGTTTGAGAATAAAACTTTTTGTGTTGTTGTTGTGAAAGTTTTCTACTAAAATAAACCCTGAATATCACAACCATTACAATCTATTAGTGATTTCCATGAAAGACAGCCAAAAAATGTCGCTATCATGTCCGTGTCACTGCTACACTCTTTAAAATGCTACCATCCTGTGTGGAGTGGTACCTACAAGGGTACATCTTCAGAAACCTTTAGTTTAGTTTAGTTATTGAACGCCCCATAAAACTAAATTAGTGTTTATATTCATTATAGAGGAGAACTGTGGCACTTTGATTGCTTTGTACCACTCGAGTTCATTCTAGACCAGGGGTGGTGATAATATTCTGATATACTGACTGTGACATTGGGCAAAGGGAGGTAGGAACTTGGAAACCACTTGGAAACTTTGTGGGATGTTATGGAGCCCCTGTTATGAAGGTGTACAGTGAATAGACTTCACGCACATTAAGTGCCTCACGGGCCATTGATGCCAGTGAGGAGTGGTACAGAGAAATCGACGCTCCACAGTGGGCCAGCTATCCTCTATGATAAACACCTTTATTCATCTAATACAGTCCACGCCATCACATCTCGCTAGTGACCTGTGAGCCAAGGGTGGTTATTCCCCATTTTATGTAGCTGGTCAGAAAATTCTGTCGTAGTATTTTGGCATATATACAAGGCTTGTGAAAATTCATTTATACTGCACAGTTAGACCTCAAGCACGTTGCTGTATCCTTTGGGATACATTGGCATTCTTTGTACAGTTGTTCCATAACCATTATTCTGACTGTGTACGGTGGTCCCTTTCCAGTGATGGATGGGATAGAGGGCAGCTAATACATTGTTTAGCAACAGATGGGCTACAATCAGTACCTGTAAACCTACGACACGCTCCTCTATGCCAGGTATCCCTGATAAAATTGCCAGTGAGCATAGGCCAGTGCATTTGTTGTAAGTAGTATGCTAATCACAAGCAGACAGAGACTGAGCTTGTTTGCTAGTGATTCATGTGCAGTAATGGGTTTAGATATTTCAGGAAAGCAAACCTGATCGTCTTTGCTGTCTGGCAGTGTTTGGCTACAATGCTAATGCAGCCATACCTCAACGAGCTGCCGCTTCTGTGTTGTTGCGGTGCAAACCACCTAGCTCTTTTGACTGTGAGCTGTTTGGGAATGCATCTGCTTGTAAAGCAATGCTGGATCCCGACGCTGCAGTTGGCTTGGTTTTCCCCCCTGCTGTTGAGGCCCTTGGAAAAAAAACAAAAACAAAGATGACTGCCCAGTAGACCTGCTGTGGATATTTTGGCGGGAGCTATAGAGTGTCCAGCAGACCCCGCTGAGGGTATTTTGGCTGGCTCTATAGAGCGCCCTGCTTTTTAACCTGCTGATTGTGAGCTACCCTAGGAAAGGAAGCCCAGTCTCAGAAGCGGATACTTACCTCAAGCCTAGTCCCAGACTGGGCGGATCGGTGGCTCTGCTAAGGGAACGAGGCCTGGATGGGCAGAGTTACAATGAGACAACGAGAATTTGCAATTGCCCGACTCTATTGTGTACCCAAAAGGAAAAGATCCAGAATGCAAATACATGAATACACATGATGATGCCCGGTCAACACAGTCAATACTCAAGAGAGCGATAGAGGGCTAATCAAAACGTCATCGTTAGCTAAAGTCCTTGGTTCTTAACTAAGTAAATGGTCTTTACTTGGACTTAGTAGATGGTCCAAGCTGATCTTTAATGGTCAGGGTGGTGGAAAAGCTAACACTGTGTTGGTAAGCCAACTGGTTAAGTTGGTTAGCTTAGCTCTTGGCCAGCAGAAGGATTTTTTGCATTCATCTGATCAACCGATTTGCTCAGCGTGGTCAGACTGCTCATGGTTTTGGTCGAAATGAAATCTAGTGACTAGGATTGACCTGATCCAGTTCCAAGTACCTTAACTTTGAGTATGGACTGATCTATGGGCTGCAATCTGATCTTTGTACTCTCATATATAATAAAAAAATATATTTAAAGAATCGACTATTAAAAGGTTCTTTAGGAAGCAAAAAGTGTTCTTCTGAAGCACCTTTTTTGTCCCCTAGATTTTTAAAAAGTGGACCTGTGTAAATCCAGGACTTGCAGCCTTTTAGCTCTTACTGCCTCAACCCTGATGATGCTTGAAATGGTTCTTTTAGTGATTCTTTTAATGAAGAACCACTTTTGGTTCCTAATAAACCATGTTTGTGGTAGAGATGTGTAAATATGAAGAACCTTTAAGATTCTATTAAACCTTTACATCAACTGAATGTTCTTTAGACCTAGACTTCATCACACTCACCTATTCCACATATTACAGTCATGGTTCTTAATGGAACCAAAGGTGGTTCTTCTATAGCACGGCTCAAAAACCATTTAAAGCACCTTTATTTTTAGAAGTGTAGGTTGCTATTAACTGAGATGTTCCTGTGTGTGTATGTGTGTGTGTGTGTGTGTGTGTGTGTGTGTGTGTATTTGCATGTGCAGGTCTGTGTATGAACTGCTTTATTTTACACTCTGGAACAGCAGCCTGGGCGCCGTGTTCCTCATTAGCTTGTCTGGGTGTTACGCGGGGCTTAACAAGCTATTTGTTTGAGGAGCTTCGGCAGGTGTGTCTGTGGGTTCACAAGCCGCCATGGCGAGATTGGTTTGTGCGACTGTAATTACTAATTTAGTGAAAAGTGTGGCGAAAACAAACAGCGGCGGTGGAGGGAAACTCGGGTTGATGGAAGGGGGGAGGAGGGGTGAGGGGGGAGCTAGCCAGGCGACGGCCCTCTAACTGCCTCCTTTCAGCTTCAATTCTGCTTAGGTAATTCCTTTCAAAGCCATCGATTCAGTTTGGCCGATTGAATTTCGCTCTGCCCTTAAAACAAGCAGTCCCTCTAAGCAGCCAGGTGTTTGGTAAGCCTGGGTTCTGTGGCGTTGACATCGGCTTGACATCATTACGCTCCTGCATGTTCCCTTTGTCCTTGTTGTGCTCTCCTTAACTGGTTCTTCTGAGCCGGCCTGAATAGTTATTGACCTACAATTCCTAAGTCCTACACCTCGACAGTCAATTAAACTTTAAGAACCAAATTAGACTGTTTTCTGTGATATTGTTTTTTGCTTACCCTTACTTCCCACATGTGGTTTAATTATTTCTCACGTTTAGCTTTAGTAAAACAATCAGAGGATTTCTTTGGAAATTGTGAGTTTTAAAGACTTAGTTGGCCCCCTTTGTGTTCATATTAAGATGTAGATTTGATAAAAAGGTATTGTTGGTATTCAGGTTTGTTTTAGAGAATAACAAAAGCCTCTTTCAATTTCTATTTTCTCATTACGAGACATCAAAACAAGTGCAGATTAGAAACAGAATTGAAATCCAATGTAATTTGTTACATGAATCACTCAATAATCAATTATAAACAGCATAAACAGTTTATAAATAATAAATAAATAAATACAAAATCCAGCAATAATTCCAGTCTTTGAAAAGGCAGTTTCATACCAAACCAAGCACCATTCTAGCACTTTTTACTGCATGGAAAGCACAATTCAGACAGGATTAGTTTTACATGGTGCAGGTGTGTTGATGTGATCAAAATTGGAGATTGTAGGCCCATCCGAATTCTTCATGGCAGTCATTTTTACAGAATACATGCTCCCAGATTTAGGTGACTCTTATGTGCTGCAAAACACCCTGCAGAAATAACCCCAGGTTGTATTTAACCTGGTGTAAATATTCCGTAGTTTCTTCGTTTACTCAAAAGTCCTGTGAAAAACTGCTTCTCAATTGTATAAAAAACAAACAAACAAAAAAACATATTATTAACTTATCATGGATTATTTCCCTGACAGAATGCCTCCAAGCACTTCTTCTTTGAGTTCAAAGTAGGGATGAGCGATATGGTAAGAATAAGATATCACAAAATTTACATACAATTGACATTTTGATGATAAATGTATCGTAATATATTTATCATCGTAATACAATATATTAGTATCGTCAGATACTAATATAAAAAATGTTACCCAAATACTATCCTATACTTAGTACAGTCTTATTCATTCAAAATGTGCTGCATTTCATCTTTATAATGATTCCACTCTTTATAATGAAATGTGTGGATATCCTCAATATTGCCCACCCCTGGTTCCAATTCTCTTTGATTCTCTTTCTGTTTTTGACAAATTTGAAGTTCTTTCAACGTCAGGGTTAAGATATTTTTTAGGGCCCCTAAAAATGCATTAATTTAATATTTTGACATAATTGTAAAGCATTATGGGGCCCCGTGTAATATCTTTTCATGGGGCCCAAAATCCCAACGCCTCTGTTGGCAACTCTCAGTAATTTATGCTGAAGTTTCTTTTTTTTTTTTTTATATCCAATGCTAATCACTCATAAACATTAGAGAAAGGTCTTTGGTAAAATGCAGAACCCCAGTCCAAATAGTATTTTAGGCAGATTGCCTTTAACAGTGCCATCAATATCATCCACTATTGATTTTTAGCTTCTGGGTTTAATTTAATGTAACCAAAGCAAAATGAGTAGATGAGTAGATGCGCTCTCAGAGGCATTAGAAACACTGGAAGTCTTGAGTCTGTAGTCTGTAGTCTGTTGTGGGTCAGAGTTAGAATCCGAACAAAGAAACATGGATGGTTCATAGGAACCCCCCCCCTCCCCCCCTCCAATAAAGCTGGTAACACATGAGCATGTATGCTTGTGTGCACTCTTTACATCCATCTGCGAGTGTGAGGTCCTTTATCATCTCCCGAAGAACGTCGGCGTTGCCTGCGTTTACCCACAGGGTCCTGGATTATATGTGGAACATGGCAGATTTTTATCGCCCTGCCGCATCTTTCTTTATTAGAATGCGGTGTGCCTGCCAAATTTCACACCTCTCCCAGGCTAGCTACTCCCTCATGTTTATTCAGCAGCGATCAGGAGCGATAAGGCAGAGGCTCCTCAAGCTTTTTTTTTTTTTTACTTTACATGCTCGTGCACTTCAGAGACTGAATTTGTACCACGTCTCTGGATTCGACTCAAATCAAATGTGCTCTCTGTCTGGCTGGACAGCGCTATATATCGACTGATCCACTGTTACTGTAGAAGCTTTTGTACCACTGGCTAATCCAGGGCTAGGTTGCTATTAAACTTTCTTGAACTTTGGCAGTGTTTCTGTTGGTACCTCTGACAATTATGACTTTTTAAAAGAAAGCCTCTCAAAAAGGCCTTGACGAAACGAGTCCTTGCTATTCCTTAATGCAGTGTGAGGCACTTGCGGCTCCTGTTTTCACATCTACACCTTTCCACCTTTACCGTTTGGAGCCAGCTAGAACAGCGTAGGTTCCCTTTTTGGCTCTCCTTGTGTTTTTGTTTTTATTTATTTATTTATTTATTTATTTTCTTGCTCCTCTCAAGTCGTCCTAACGACGGTTACCCTCAGCTTGCTCATTAGCCTGGATTCCAAAAAGCTGCAGCATCTGTTGTGAAAAGCACAGCAAAACTGAATTGAATTTTCTCATTGTGCAGCTTTTTTTCCCCCTCACTGTGAGGAAAAGTCACACCGACGGTGAAATTTCCGAATACAGTTCACCAGTGTTTAGTGGCAGGTAGTCTGCTGCTGTGTGAAACAATGGTGGTTCGTTAGCACACACTCACCTCGTGCTGTTTCCTCGTCGTACCAGACGTGTGTCGAATATTACTGAGGAGGTGTCAACAGTCACCTGACTTAAGCCCTTTTCAATCTCTCCCATGCATTTTCCTAGTCTGTCTGAATGCAGAGCCAAGTGTTTGAGGGAACTCAGCCAGGGAGGATTTGCAGTGTTTCTAGGACTTTCTTCCATGTAATTGCAAAACCGACTACCTCTTCTACTGGATATGCAGCTCTGAGCAAAAATCACCCCTCGTTTATGTAATTTCCAGTCACAGCCAAAGAGAACAAGTTCTTCATTTTCAGTTCTTCAGCCCAAAAAAAGCAGAGGAGATATATTTGACTGAAAACTACACCCAAGCCTCAACAGTAAATCTGTTGGGAGATTTTTCCACACCTCCAAAGTTTAGTCTTATGCCAGGTTCACACTATACGATTTTAGCTCTGATCACTAACAGTTTTTGGGGATCGCAAGACAAAAGCCTCAGGTCGGAGGATAATCAGCGTTCACAATTCGAAGCATGCGGCTCGGTAGCTATGTGTGAACTCCTGATAGATGCGTTCCGAGAGCTGATGCTTCGCAAGCCCACAAATATCTAGTTTGGTAGCCAAGAAAATTGACCGTATAATCAGCAGTAATGCAAAAGGAAACACAGTCACATAGGAACATGCTCTTACAGCCTTTCAACACTGACTGACACCAGGCAGACTGCCATTACATAAACATTACATACCTCGTGACGTTGAGGTCTGGACTCTGGGATTGTCAATCCATTGCTTTGTGTGCACCATCTGCTTCTTTGAGCACATCTTACATCTAATCTCCTCAGATTTATCTCTTAAATGAAAGGACTGGTTCTTAACTGGTTCTTAATGGTCATAATACCTAGAAATCGAGTTAATGATGGGTGATCTGTGACATTATCCTGAACCTTTCATCACATTCATTGTAATACACCTTTGTTTCATGGTCAAATGCAGAACCTCCCATTTTCACATGTAATTAGGTGCCTAATATGAGCGTCGGTGCTCATTCAGGCCACTGTGTTTAGGTGTGAAAAATATGCAGCTCTGCCGAGATGCTGAAGTTTAGCCCTCTTAGCTATGCGGCCTTAATGGTGGCTTTAAGATGATGGGAGGTAGTGGAAAGACGATGAGGAGCTCTCTAATTGGCATCCAGGGTGGAATCTCTGCTTGGGTTTGATCCTCCGCACAGTGCCTCTTGCTGTCAGCGGGTCAAAGGTTGCTGAGGAGATTAGCCTGCCTGAGATGAGTGTTTAAACAAACAGCTTCCATTTTGAAATCAGTGGCAGAAGAGCTTTTAACAACGCTCTGGAAAAGGCAAAGGTCGCTGTCCGCTTACTGTCGCATTGCTGTGTATATTTCAATTTCTTGTTTTAGCTGTTGAGGAGTGTATCTTCCATGCTCGCACCAAAATTCCCATTCGACCCTGTGCCTGCTTTAGCATTTAACCTAAAGCCCTATCTGTTTTTGACACACACAGTATTCCCAAAAGCGCCTATAGGGCTTTTCCCAAAAGACCCTTTGTCTGAATCCTGGTGTTGATCTACCAATTACCTAATTGCCTGTTAGGGAGCAGCAATCATCCATTAGTAACCAGTTGTCATAATAAGCAAGAGCAGAAGAGGGGGTAGAGGGGTCTGAAAGCCTGTTGTCTGAAATGACAAACCACGGGATTAACAGGCAGTGGTGCGGTCTGTTTGAGGAGTTTTCTTTATTCGTCGCCAAGGAGCGATCTAGGGTCTAATCCCGCTCCTCCAGGGCTGGCAGGCATGCTGGGAAGCAGCTGGGGTCCTACTTTCTCCCTGCAGTGGAGCAGGCCCGTGTGTCCTCATTAGCTTAGCTTCATCCCCTTCCTCCCTCAGCTGTGAATCAAGTCGAGCTTGGGCTCCTCACCATTTCCACAGGCATTAGCTTCCACGACCAGTGGGCCAGCACACCCTAATGCCTCCATCTTAGGAAAAGCTCTAATCTTCATCTGAAAAGAAGCGAAAGAGGGTGAATTTGCAGGGGCGGTGCACTCTGCTCTGCCTGCAAGTGGGTACATGGAACGAGGAGTGACCTTCTATAGCCCGGAATATATTTCTTCTGAGCTGGCGTGGCATGAATCCACACAGAGTATTAGAGTGGCAAATGTATTTGAACCACTACGGAAGCTGTTTTCTTCTGCGGCTTTGGGTTAGTGTGAGAACCGTGACCATGCTTCAGTGGACCATCAAACTGTGGGCCTGGAGCCAGTGGTGGTTGAGAGTGCTGTAACCTGACAAACTGCAAATAAAGGCAGGAATCAATTGGTCTGATCATTTGTAGGGCATTCAGACTGCATTGACTCATGATAGCTGGCTGCGGGCCAGGGGGTTAAAATGCTTCGCCAGTGTGCAAATCTACTGACTCCCGCCATGCTTCAGCTTGCTCGAAATCCTCTAGACATCAGAACACGACAGAAGACGACTTGCTGATAAATAGTGGGGGGTGCTGATAAGGAAGGGAATACAGTTGGCATTTGATCTCTTCAGAGCTGGCTTTTTGATCTTTCAGAGAGTGGAGCTGAAGTTCTTTGTGGCATTTAGATGGACGGATCACTGTTTTATTTTTTTTGAAGAAGCTGTCTCTCTGCGTCAGAGGGAGGGATCAGATGCGAACAGAAGGGGGATTCCACTTGGCTAGTGCTTCTCATGCGGACTCTCTGAATCAGTCACGGACCATTTCCTCTCGCTAATTCTGCTTCATTACCTGGATGGAATAACTGAATACCTCAAAGGCAGGCTCAGAGCTCTCCTTGTAATTAAAGAGAGAAAACGCAGGGCCACCAGCGCTCGGCTCATTTCATTGCGAGCATTTTTGCATGTGTTCTTTCTTGGAAAGCTTGCAGATAATGTACCGTATTGTTTTGGTTTAGGCTTAAATGTGGTTCAGAAAGGAGGTACGGCAACAGGAGATGTTTGAGAAAGGGATTAAAAAAAATTGCATTCATAGGAAGCATACAGTCTTAAGAAGAAATGCTGCCCCAAATGGTTCTTTGAGTGCTACCATGAAACAGGGGTCATTAATCTTGCCCACAAAGGGCTGGTGTGGCTGCACATTTTCACTCCCACCAAACAGGAGCACACAGGGGCATTTCTAGACTACTTCTGGTACTGGGGCACACACAGAATTTAGAGGTGCACAGCTGTACCCCTCTGCTTGTCTAATAATATTAAGCGTTAATGATAGTTTTTTTAATATTAATACGTTAATAATAAAGTTAATAGTGATGTTACTAGTTCTTCTTCTTCTTCTTTCGATTGTTATTATTATATTAGTAATATTACTGTCACACACACACACAAAATACTTCCTTTGAGGCATAACACTACATTTGACATTGTGATTTTGTCTTTTGTAATTTTCAGTCTGTTATAAGTGACCTTAACCAAAACTTATAGGTATGACCTATCATTACCTTGTCTGTTACATGACTGACTTTCTTTATAGTGCAGGTCAATGTCCATTACTCCACAAAAACCACATGTGTCCCAAGAAATTGGGTCTAATGACGCCCTCGGGAGCACATCTACAGGCAGCGGATACAAGTTTGAACTGTTTTTGGACAGGTCTTGGGGAGGCAGCTCCCTCCACAGGTGAGGAGAATACACAGCTAGTTCAATTAAAAAGATGTAGCCGTAAGTACTCACAGCTTTTTTTTTACCATACCCACACCCCAGTCTTTGGTGGGTGATGGCCTTAAGTTGTGTTCCAGCTAGTTTGGAATGAAAACCTGCAGCCACGCCAGCCAATCCTCTGCAGATAACATTGGTCGCCATGAAGGCCTTAAGAACCATGTTTGATTCTTGCGATATCTGCATGTTAAGTACTTTCTAGAAGTTAAAAGAACTTTCACATGATGATGTGAATAACCAGAATCTACCCAGAAGTGTTGTTCCGATGGCGACCTTAAGCAAACTGTTTCTGAAACTTTAATTTTTTTAAGCGTATAATCCTGTAGAACATGTCGTGATATGACGAGACGGTCAGCTACGTGTGAATGAGTGTGTAAATGAGAAATAGCCGATGATTAGAGTTGGGTTAATGAAAGAAGACACTTGCGCCTGTTATGAATGAGCATTTCGCTTATTTATCGCTGTACCTCACATTGCTGGTTATGACCGAGACCTGCAAATTGATTTGCAGCCCTGGACACTCATGGGGAAATCATTTTGCAGTTTCATTTGCAACACCTAGCATTACCGTTTTTAGCCTTTTGACAGTCACATTTTATCATCATTAACTTTGATGAACCGTCTTTATTGGGGGCTAAGGGCGTGAAAGAATTAAATGGCCGGCCGGCCTATATCAGTCCTGACACAAGTCAGGCTTCCACGCTTTGTAGAAAGTGCAGCTTTGCACTGCGTCTGCGACTGCAGTGCACTCCACATTTGCTGCTTTCATTACTTTATGGTCCAAACAAACAAGGGAATCGAGGGCTAAGTGAGCAAAATGGGTTGTAGAGATGGTGTGTGTCTTAAGCTGGCTGAGCCTTTACCGACTGAGCCTCAACACTAAAGCAAGGCAGGCTGCACTTCACCGAAAGGCCCTAATGCCAAATGGAAATTGCATTTCAGACGAAACACATAGATGTTCTTTCTGGGCTATTAGGGCAGAAGCCAAGCAAAATGTCCTTCCACACTCGCCTGTTTAGTGTCAGATAAAACCCCTCGCAGGACCTGCCAGACATCCATTTCAGACATTTTGCTCTTCCACTAAAGTGCTCACAAGCGGCTCTCATTGCTGTACAATGGGCCGGGTTCATTACTGAGCACATTTGCCTGGCTAAATGAGATTGCAAACGAGATGTACGTACATACCGAGGCTGCCTGGAGTTCAGGGTTATTCCTCACTCTGGAATTTAATTATGAGAAATCAGCGGTCGCTCCCTGCAAAACGATCCACTAGGCTTAAAAGCTCGGTCCGAGTTCTCCAAGCTGTGAGGTTACACCGTGCTTTTACCTTCAGCGCGTGACACAAGAAAGTAGGCTTTGTATCTGTGCTGCGCATTTTGAAATGGGCTACTTTTGCTGCTGTCATGATTAACCGTAATGCTTGTATTGACTGCTGGACCTACCACTGCTTTGCCTTTTACAGTGCATTTGTCTCAGTGACCAAAATAAGGTTTATCAAAGTGGTTCTTGGTTTGTACAAAGTTTTTCTACGAACACTACAGATGGCAAATTTGTGTTGATAGGTATCGGTATGGAGCCCGTCTCTAGAAGTCTCTAGGAAGGTCTTTCTTCATGACAGACATCACTTTCATTCATTTCATTGCTTTTCCTACTCCCAACACACCTCAGTCAACTAATCATTCCTAAAAATAAAGGTGCTACAAAAGTGATGCCATAGAATAACCACTTTTGGTTTCATAAAGAACCATGTTTGTCATGTTTGAGATGTGTTAGTGTGAAGAACCAAAGGACCAAGACCCCCAAAAAAGTCTCTTGATGCAAAAGTTTTTTTTTTAATCAACTTAAAGGTCACATCTCTATTACAAAAATGGTTCTTTTTGGAACCCAAAGTGGTTCTTCTAAGCCATCGCTCAAATAACCTTTTGTAGCACCATTGTTTTTTAGAGTGCAGTTCATTAACAAGCCCTTTCAGAGTTGCAGGGGGGTGTGTTAAAGCAGGGAGTCCACTAGAAAGTGCAGGGCAGGGTACCTCCAGGACCAGGGTTGAGAAACACTGGTCTAAAGGACTCCTTATGGTGACCTTATGAATGTGGAAATACCCAGTTGTTGCTTTGTCACAGAACTGGCGTCTACATACATATTTAAAAAAGCAGTACTTGAATATTGATGTGCAGCTTATGCCAGTTATCACAAACCTTGCATTATGAGGTTTATGGCTTTGTATTGACATACCGAGCCCATGTCAAACTAAAGTAATAGACAGCATTATGAAGCATCATTCCCAAGTAATCTAGCTGCTATATTATATTAAAATAAAATTAAAGCTGCACCATAGTGTTCTTACACTTCATTACCTGTCAATGATGCTTCATAACAGTGTTGTGAATGCAACCAGTGCCCCCCCCCCCCCCACACTTTACTTTAAAGGCTTTTATGTCAATGCAATGTCATTTACTTCTCATGTGATCTTATCCTGTGATTACTATAGGCATAAGCTGTTCATAAATCTAGTGCTTATATACATGTTATGAAGTCCCTATGAAGGTAGCTTTCAAACAGAGTGCTGTTTTAATGTCCGTTGGAAGACAATTGCTCATTTTTCCTGTGCTGCTGAATGAATGTGTCCCAAACCGTTTTCCATTGTTCCTTTCAATGCCATGCCAGGGTCAAGAAAGCAAGCCGTCTCCGCAGTGTACGCTTTTGCATGCAAAGTGGTGACTCTGCCAGACCTCTTCTCCAGCTTGAAAATGTTGAGTTCCAGTTATTCAAATGAAACTATTTGGGATAAAAATGTTTTTCAGCTGTCCCCCCTTAAGACCTGATAATTGCCAGTTTTGTACAGTGTCTGAACCTCTTCCCGGCTTCATTTGCATTGCCAAATCACAGTGGCAGCTTTTTTTTTTTTTTCTTCCCTCCTGCTCTCCTCTGGCCTCATCCGCCTGCTTTTAGAAATGAACAAATAAATAAATAAATAAAAGTACAGCTCAGTCGCCCACTATATCACAACCTCACACAAGCACTGTCCTCTTATTGCATTCCATCCATGTCTACAGGTTCCTCCCTACTATTACAGAAGGAGAAAACAACTGTGAATGGGCTCGACTTTGCTCTCTTAGAATAGCAAACAGCTTTCCCCCGCTTGCGGGACTCAACAAAAACAAAACACAACGATATTAGTGCTGAAAGTCCATTTTCCCTCTCGGTGTAACATCGATGATATGCTGTGCTTTAAACAGCAGCGAAATCAAAGCCGGCTGATTCTGATCGAGAGGCAGTGATGTATTTCCACGCTTGTTTTTTTGGCAAGCACAAGATTAAAGCCCAGCGCCTCCCTTTCTTTCTGCCTGGGTGTGATGAGGAATATCATTTATTGTGAACAGTTTTAGAACGGCATGCTGTAACAGCCATTCGACATGGTTCTTTGAATCACCTATAGTGTGAAAGGCAAATACAGGCGGAGCAGAAACCTGTCGACTCTGTAACCTACAGTAAGGCCTTTTTGTTACCTTGATATCTTTGTGTTTAGCACGATCCGGTTGTTGTTTTTTGACAGTGCTATCAAGTATCATCAGTCTCCAGATAAAGCACTCAGCTAATGAGAAATGTCAGTCACTAAACACTCCTACACACTATAATAAGAGATATTACTCTATAAACAATATTTCTGAGCCAAGAGATTAATAATAAATAAATAAATGAATGAATGAATAAATGTGTCGTATTCTTCACTTAAATATGAACAGCACAGCGATTGGGTTCAGGCCAAACAACATGTTTTTATTTATTTTTTCATTCGTTATTATTAATATACCTTTTTTTACAGTTTGGACCACATTGACAAACTAGGGCTTGCTGTTTAGCCCAGTGTCTCTAGTCCTATTGAAAATGTATCATTGTGTGTATATGTGTGTCACTGTCACTGAGGTGGGTAATAACACCATGTTGACTCTATTACATTTACTTTAAGGGCCCTTGGCCTACTTTTTCCTTTTATGTATGTCCCTGAGGTCCACTTATAATGTTTTCATGTGAAAAGCGCATTCATTTGTACATGACTATTTTCTGACCTATCTTTATCCCTTGGAATCAATCAGGGTGTTTCTGTTACTGCAACTTTAAAGCAACATAATGTAGCAAATGTACCTTAAAGCTAAAGCTTTAAGCTCATTGTGATGCTCCATTGACGGAGAAAATGGAGAGAATGGCATCTCTGTCATGTAACTTTGCAAGGATATCACTCAGCTTGTCAACAAATGCATGTGTACACCTTCCTATGAGGGGGTGCAGAACGCATGTGTGTGAATTACACTACCCACCTGTAAGGGGGAGCCCAGAAGCTGCTGGCCTGTATTGTGCCTTGTTCAAAAACCAGTCAGGGCTGGAATACTCCTTAGAACTTCAGTGTGAGTGGGTGGAGATAAAGTGATGTAGGCTGAATTGGTGGATATATGCAAAAGTGTTGGGTTCGTAGTTTAGTTGTATGAATGTATGGACTGGTCACTGCACACTTATGCACTCTATCAAGCTCTTTTATTTCAGAGTAGCAAGAGCAATTCAGCTACCACAATAGGACTACAAGCTACCAAAAAACTAACAGTCACAGCAGTGTATGAATTACGGGGAGCAGAATGAGCTTAGTTCACTCTGGAGAGTTTTTGCAAACAATAATATCTGAAGTTTGTTGGGTTGCAGATACTGAAAATGATTCATTATCTTATTTAGAACTGTATATCTCTGCTCTGGCTCTTCTGGAAGATTAAGATCATCCTTTATGGCCGTTGCGCAGCAGTGCAACAGAACTTAGCCTCTGTATTTACTCCATCCGTTGCAGCAAACAACCACACACCTGTGGCTATGGGCAGTGAGTTCACACACCCGAAGCGCACTTTAGTGCCTCAGGGAGCAGTTGAGGGGTCAAATGTCCTCCTTAAGGACACCTCAGCCTTTGAGAAGCACTGTTCCTTCACTCCTCCACTTCCTGCTGGTCCAGGGCATTGAACCAGAGATCTTCCGGTCCCAAGCTTATTTCTCTTACCATAAGGCGAAGGCTAATGGGTTTTAGGTTCTCCATAGATCCAGTTTATGGGTGTGTTTTATACAGTACTGTATCACCTGTGGTCATCCTGTTTATCTGGTTATCAGTTATCACTTCCTTGTCCTGAGTTTGTCTAGGGTTCTCTGTTGGGCTTCATTTTGGTGCAGAAGTTAAAAACGCTGCATAAACGACTAGAAGTAGAGATGACTTGACGGAGATAGTGTTAGAGACCAGCTCTGGTCTTTTGTTCGTCAGAATGATGGCTCCATACCATTGTGTGTGTTTTAAATTGTGTGAATGATGAATGCTGCTTTATGGCTTCAGCCTACAGTGTGTAGTGCCTTAAGTGGGTGTTAATGACTAAATAAATAAGCAAAGCAGTGTGTTAGGATTAGCTGTCATATTTGATATTGTTGTAGTCTGAAGGGGCTTGAAATTTATTTGTCCCAGGCTTTAAATGTGTCCTCTGTGGATACCTATAACAAAACACAGCCGTTCATGCTTAATGACCGGATTGGTGCATAACAGATAAATAGCAGCCGATAATGTTTATCCTAAGCCTGGTTTATGGCTCTGTGTCATGTCCTAAAGGGCTGAGTAAAGTGAAATCGGGAGGGGGTGGGGGGCTAGTTTGGTTCTGAGATTAATTTGTATGTTTTAATGAATTGTGTAAAGGGAGGCTTAGAGTGCGAGGGAGTCTTTTGATCAGATACAGAGCGGAGGGGAGGTGGTCGTTTGAACTGGTAATGCGTTGATCTATAAATCTGCCAGCTTTTTTTTCCCTCGCCGTCTGCTGTGTGTGTGGGGGGGTGGGGGGTGGGGGGGTTTGTGGTGTGAGAGAGAAAGAGAGAGATGGTTATCACTGTGGGGAGGCAGAGATGCACTCTTTTGACAGAAGAAGAGAGAGGAACTACTCCTCTACATGTTCCAGGCCTCTTGCGTCCCTTGCGCTAGCTTATCTCTTCAGCTTTTCTTATTATCAAGCTTTTCTTTCTTCCCTTCCCTGAAGTCTGAAGTTAGACTAGACTAACTTATGGCAAAAGTGGCAAGGACACCGGCCTGTAAAATATGCACCGATCAGCCGTAACATTAAAACGACATGCCTAATGTTGAGGCATGGTTCTCCACAAGACCTAGTCAGCATTAACTGTTTTTAGCCATGTCTGCCTCCCATGCACATCAGTGAGCCCCGGGGACCCATAACCATGTTGATGGTTTACTGGTTATCCTAACTTTCAGCACTTTTGGTAGGTACTAATCACCAGGAACACTTCCAAAGGCCTATGTTTTTGGAGATGCCCTGACCCGCTCATTTAGCCGTCACGATTTGGCTCTTGCCAGAGTGGCTCAGATCCAAAACATGAACTTCAAGGACTGCCTGTTCACTTGCTGCCTCATATCTCCCACCCTTTGACAGGCGTTGTTGGAACCATATAATCAATGGTATTCACTTCACGACATTTTCTTTTAATGTGAATTTTATAGCTGGTCGTAAGTTATAATAAGTAATTGTTGCAAATGTTGGGTCTGAGATAGAGATAGAGAGATCTTCATGCAGTAGTTCAGCAAAAGGCTAATTGCTAAGACGTTGTGGGGAACTCAAAGAAGACCTAAAAATGTAATAAATTAATATCTTATCTTAAATAGTTTTTTTTAGATTTTAAATTCTTGAAGCATCCAATGGAAAACGGCCTATCACAGCAATTCCTCTGTGTTATTTACTTGGATTGAGCCATGCTAGCTTTCCCATTGGTCAGAGCTGCAGGAGCTGTACTGTAATTAAAGATGTAAGCCTTAAATAATTAAATGGCCGATTCTAAACACCACTAACAGCCGCTTGTCCTCTGCAACAACCGTGCGAGTGTGTCACATTTATTGACTCAGCATTACAGGCCACATAGTGAACTGCCTAAATGCTATGTACTTTCTCTTCTCTGAAGCCTGAAATTCATTCCTGGCAAAGTGAGAGCCAGAGAAAGAAACTGGCCCCTGTTAGCTCCACTTTCCCTCGGTAGGCCGCAGCTGACTCAGCTGCGCGCAGAGACTTTACAGCACGGCGGCTTTAGCAGTGATCACCAATTAATCCGAAGAAGCACGACTCTCCGAGGCTGATGAATTAGTGTACTGTCACCGTTCCTTGCTCCGCCACCCGCTGCACTGAGACGATGCTTCGGCCACTCCAGATGGCCTGCACTGTAGATGCTGCTGCGCCACGTGCTCCTGCCTTTCCCCCTGAAACAGATGCTGCGCTTAAACGGGACTTCTGGCATTAAAAGCAGTTAGCGCTCCTAAGAGGTCTTTCTCCTCCAGCTGTTAAGGGGCCCCTTCTCCATTTAAATAGGATGCGGGAGATCATGGGCTACATTACTGTCACCACAAATGACTAAAGCCTTTTGTGTTTTGAGTTCAAGTGTGTTTTTCAGCCTCAACTGGGACTTACAGGTCCTCTTTAATTCCTGGAAGTTGAGTTATTATTACTGCTGTTTTGCTATACTGTTACATGTAGCTACACCATTAATTACATTGTCTGATAAGTAATGCATATTGAATTACTTTCGATTTCTGTGTTTTGAGAGGTTTTGGTTCGTTTATTGGGAAATCTATATTATATAAAACTATATAATCTAATATATATATATATATTTGCCTCTACAAATGGGAAACTACTCACAAAATACCATATCTCTCTAAACTCCTTTTCCAAATGGTTCAACATGGAACTCCTAATTACCGTACAAGACCCGATAGACTGCCCAAACTATCCCCGTCATATCTCATCTTTCCACTGTAAGAATATGAGTCAACACTGTGGGTCTAAAAGAATGTGCAGCGGATCAGGAAGCTTTTGCTGAGAAACAAAGGAAATTAAACTGATGAATCTGTTGGTATTCACAGACCATTAGATTGGACAAGACCTCAACATCATTAAATGTGTTTGAAATGACTTGGATGGTGAGGAAAACTCCCCTACCCTGATTTCTGCAGATGAAAGTGAGTGACCAGGATTGTCAGCTTTAATAAAGGGAAAGGGTGGATTTTGACTATTTTGTTTTTAGTAATTGGAATTTCAGTTCAGTTTTCTGCCTTACTAACTAACTAACTAATTCTGGCGGACACCGAAACACTTTTTCCTGCTGTGGAGTTTTGTAACCCCCTCCACCCCATCCCCCAACACTTGGCACATTTATCTAACTGAATTTTTGTACCAAATGGATTGAAACTGGAGAAAGAAGACTCACCTCAAACCCAGATTTTTTTCTTTCTCTCTAGAAGTATCAGCGCTCACTGTCTAGACTGTCTGATGGTAATGTATCCTTGCTGCCTGGCCAGCAGTGACATATCATATATTTGCAGGAGACAATCCCTTTATTTATATTTGAGTTAAATATGCCCCAGGGATATTATATATCTGCAACTCGAGATTACATATCTCCAGCCTGAATTCCTGCCAAGACTGACACGAGCCCGTTGCTTGATTCAAACCTGATTAGTCCAAATTGAAGAATGAATGGGCCTCCCTCAACGGAGTGGTGTGGAGACAGGGGGGGGGGCGGTTGGGAACTCAAGGCCCACACCTACGGCTATGTTACCTTTCACTCAGAGTGACCAAAAGCGCTTGGCCCCTCATCTGTAAAGTTTAAGGAATGGGCCCCAGTGCATTCCTGAAAAAACATTTGTCAAAGAAGCCAATAGAGCGTGCCTTTTATTCAGACTAGAGCAAAATACTAAGGCGACATGTGATCCGGTCACTTGGGGCCATGTTTTGGCCGCCTTTCACACTCCACGCTGCATCTGGGACCGGCCCAATATGCCTGTCTTGAGCTGGGGGGGATGGGGGGAAACCTGGTGGTGGATCCATTTCACTTAAGTGCGAGAGACTTGGCAGGGTTAATCTGAGACTACCAATGGCATGATCGAGTTTCTTTTCCAAGCTCAGCTGTGATCTTGGTCCTACTGGTGCCTTTTTAGCCAAAGCCCCAAAACACGAGAAAAAAGCCCAGACCCTTCTGCGAGCTTTGCTTTGCAGTCCCTGAAAACCACAAATCTAACCGAGAGCACGTTTTTATGAGCTCTATAATACAAAAATGCTCTGATGAATGGATGGGCCCTTGCTTTTGAAGCCTCGCGTTAGCGCCAATCACAAAAGTCCTGCTTTAGCGACCCCCCCCCCCCCCCAGTATCTGGGTCTGGACTAATTAATGATGGAAGTGCATAATAAAGCATATCCTGTCCAGCTCACTGCTGGATCCATTCACTGATGCTCTATCTTGCCCACAGGCTTGGAACAAGAGAACAGACACAATAGCTGGCTTTTTTGGAAATGCGCCGAGCAAGTAAAGACCAGCGCTTAGTTTGTAAATGATGAGGTTTCCAGTGCACTGAGTAGTGACAGATCGAGCAGGTCATGGAATAAATTAAAACAGTGTGTGTTAAAAGGGTGCATTAGGTTTGCAGCTCATTAGGACTTTTCCTGATAACAGTGGATGTTATTAAGCAGTGAACATTTTCTGGGAGGTCAGACAGTCTCTTAAGAGAAGTCCGGTTATATCCAGCAATATTACAGGATCATATTGCCATTAGTGGTACTGGTGTCATGACAAATTCCAAAGTATTGCCATCAAACAGCATAGTATCTGGTGTAAAATTTACTGGTAATGGTAATGTGACACTATTATGGGACTTAAACCGATCAGCCATACCCTTAGCACCACCTGTCTAATACTGAGTAGGCCCCTTTTGTGCCGCAACAACAGATCTGACCATTCGAGACATGAACTCCACAAGACCTCTGAAGGCATCCTGTCTTATCTGGCACTAAGATGTTAGCAGCAGATCCTTTAAAGCCTGTCAGTTCTGAGGTGGGGCCTCCATGGATCGCATCAATGAGCCTCGGGAGCCCATGTCCTTTCTTGGACCACTTTCGGTAGCTACCGACCACTGCATACTAGATTTTCTGACCCATACGTTAACACATCACCTTCAGAGACTGACTCTTCACTTGCTGCCTAATATATCCCACAATTCAACAGCTATTGCAGAGCTGCACATGTGCCATATACTGGTGCTCGTCTGTTAGCTGTATTAGATGTGTTTGAAGGATCTGTCTGTCCTCTTTTGTTGGATGGCCACAAAAAAAAATATGTGATTTGCTAACCAAGACAGTGTGAGGCACCATACTGTGGGCTGAGAAGTGAGGAGGTTCAGGTGATGGTTTGACCGGTGCACTCACCAGGTTTAAATTGTGTTAAGGACACGGTGGACTGTGTTAAGAAATGTGTGAAGAAGAAAAAGCTAAAACTGTAGGAGGACTGCAGTGAAGAAGGTGAGGACTAGAGGAGGCCCTACAAAAAACTGACAGAAGCTCTTATGCAATATGCTCTCATATTACTCATATGCTGCTTTGACATCCATCGTTGTCTTGTTATTCTGATATTGCGTTGTATTGTGTGCTGTATCTGCACTCTATGTAGTTCTGAGTAATGCCCTACTGTTGTATGTTGCCCCGTGGGTCTGACTGATTATTTTAGGATTTTAGATCAAATAGACCATCGCTGTATTGCAACAAGCTTAAACCTTTAGTTAAACACATTTGCCAGTATGTCACAGTTGACATTCCCTCAAAACATGTTGTTGGGATTGTGCAAACGCTGCATTAGTCTTACCCAGTTCCCCAAGAGGATTCACTTAACTTGCCTATGGAAAATAAGTTTATGTTGTCATCTGTCAAACATGATGGAGGCACTGTCATGCCATGGAACTTGATTGCTGGTGTTTTTTTACAGATGATGAGACTGCTGATAGAAGTAGCACAATGAAATCTAAAATCTACAGAACTTCACTGTCTGCTCAGATTCAGTCAAATGCTGCAGATCGGATAGAATGGCACACTACTGTGCAGATGGATAATGACCCTAAAAACACCCCAAACAACCCAAGAGCTGCTTAAGGCAAAAAAATGCAATGTTCACAAATAGCTGAAGACAAAACTGAAGGCAGAAAGACCCACAAACAGACAGCAACTAAAGGCGGCTGCAGTAAACGCCTAAAAAGCATCTCGAGGGAGGAAGCATAGCATTTGGTGATCATTACAAAACTCAACATTCAAGCAGTTCTTTGTGTCAGTGTTTTTACAAATCGTTGCATAAATTTGAATCTCACATGGGGGCCCAAATATGTCCAGTCTGTTCCGGTGCAATTGAAAGCCTTGTAAATACAGTATTCCGCCTGGAATTGGTTGACGCTGCTGAGCTGAGCCGAGAAGGGCCCAGGCATTGGTTCTGACTGACAGGTCTTCCCATGATAACCGGGCCTGAAATTGTGAAGAATGTCAGGAGTAGAGGGAGTGGAGCTCCTCCCCAAGAGCAAATGGCCTCCATCTATTCTTCTTTAAACATCTGTGAACAGTCTGTTGTTGAAATTTAACTGTGTATGTATGTATGCACATATACATTCATTACAGTGATCAGGGATCATGTTTATGGGGGAGTGTATATGTGTATTGATCAGGGTGGACGATTGTGAGGCTTTACCTGCCCTATCTGTAAGGGTTTGGGGTTTTTTTTCCATTTAAATGGAAGTGGGAGGAAATGTCTTCCTGGTTTTTAAGAGAAAGTATGCTCTCGAGATATCTCTGTGGTGCCTCTCTCAGTTTCTTACTTTCTATTTTTTTATACATATACATACAGAATATGTGTGTGTGTGTGTGTTTTATGCGATGTTGTGTATTTAAAAAGAGGAATGCCTGTGCGAGAGCGCCTTTATCTTTCACTGTGTGTGCATGTGTGTGTCTGGTTTTGCTTAGCGTTAGTGAACCGGACTGGCAGTATTCATTTGAGATAAGCCAATTAAGCGGCCTTGCAAGTTTTTAACTATCTGCGCTTCATAAATGATGAAAACGTCGAGAGCACTGGTGGTTACTGGTGGCTCCTCTGTAATTAGAACTTTCATTAATGATCACAAAGTCCCAGTCCTTTGAAGTCTTCTCTTAATCCCGACAGTGTCACATTCTTTTAGTGTGCTCAGGGAGAAATATTGGTTTAAAAAAAAAGAGAGAGAGAGAGAGAGAAGGCATAATCTGATGCCAAATCCCAATTTAGCCCTAGCGGGCCTATTATATCAAGCGCTAACCAAAGTTTCTAAAGTGAATATTGAGTTTAGTGGGAATTTACAAGTGCACTGAGACAAACAAACTGATACATCAGCAACTGTGTGACTTTGTTGTACTGTGGTACCGAAGAACGGAATGTGGATCTGTCTGCTTTGATTGGATCAGAACCTGAGGGACAGTGTAGGGGAACGTTGTATTGCTGCATTACCAGTGCCAGTAATGTGGTTTGTGATTTCAGCATTACTTTAGAGTGTACTTTAGAGCACATTTACTTTACCAGGAAAAAAAAAACTCTCTGCAAGTTCTTAAATGTTGGAGAAGTATTGCCATCAGCATTGGGCTTTTTCACAAAGATTCGGACATTAACCAGTGTTTTTCTTATTTGGGATTTGTTTAAATTATAAGAACAATTGGATCCATTATTGTAAGAGCATTTCTGTAAACAATTCGGTGGTTTAAAAACATCTGACGTAGACTTTTCTCAAGAAAAAATGTAAGAAATTTTGAGGATATTGGTGAATGAGGAGCATTTTCTTCTGTAGACTTTAAAGTTGGCCTGAACATTCGAAATTGTTGTAATTGTAGGTTCCTACAACACAGTTTCATAATATATGTACATATATGTCTATGATACACGTAGTATACTTCAAATATATTAAGATTCACAAGGACCTCCCATCCACTGGTGGCGCTGTTTTGCCAAAAACACACAACCTAGCCTGCCATGTACAATAATATACAGTGTTGCCCCAGTATATTTAAGATTTTCAAGTTTTCGGTGTTCGTGGCTATCTGTTCGATGCGGTGACGTGTGTTATGCTAATCAATGCATTTCTGTATTTGTTGATTCGGGTGGCATTGCTTACGTCGACGAGCCCCAGTCCTAAACTACAGATATCAGAACTAGTCTTTTGCCAGTCAGTTAGCTGCAGTCAATACTACCTTTTTTAAGTCCAGGACAATGACTAGTCAAGATCAGGTGAAGACCAAGGAACTCTAAAGGTCCTTGACCAAGCCTTAACTAGATTTCAAGTTGTTCCAGTCTAAATATCTTGGTCTTTATAGGGTCAGATTACAAAATGGGCCACAGATTCCTTTGGAACAGCTGAATTCTCTGCTTGTAAGTATAAGGTTATTACTGCAGGTATAGTTTGCTATATGACTTTAATAAAACTATATAATTACATAATTTATCAAATATTTTTCTATTGAAAATCAATTTTTATTCTGTTAACCATCTCAACTTTGGCTCTCTGAGTGGGAGATTGTAAATTCGATCCCTGTCGTTGTCCCAGCCATCTGTGTCCGAGAGTCCAAGAGAGCAATAATTGGCTTCACTGGGTGGGTGGGACGACCCTCCTACTCCCCCATCACTCAGCACGATGCTAACCGTAGGCATCTGCTAGTTGGCAGTTAGCATTCAGCTCCAAGCATGTTGAGCTGTCCAGTGTTGTTGCACTAGCAGCAGTTTGAGAAGATGTGGTTGGCTGGCTGCAGAGATGCTGGAGGAAGCACATGCTAACCTTCGCCCTCCCATCGCTTATATTCTGCTTGACAGGACAGAATAACCCTAATGCTTTACAGAGTAAATAGGCGCCAGTAAACTGGCGAGGGCTCCTACTGTGCTGCTTTTTGAGCATTGTGGTGAAGCCAGTTTTCAGAAAATGACATTGGTGCCATTCCTGATTTTGTAAAAGCCAACCTTGTCCTCCTTGTGGAGGAAGCTGTTTATGAGGAGCCGATCCAACTGGAGCCATTTTTGCTCAGCTGTGAGCAAACCATCCAAAGTAGCAATGATTGAATGAAGTGTGGAGCAGATGGTGACTTTCTATGGCGGTCCTATATTATGGAGAGAGAGAGGGATGGAGGAAGGGAGGGTGGGAGAGGGAGGGAGAGAGTAGAAGGCAAAAAAACAACATGACATGAGCCAGATGTAAGTTAACATGGTTTGATCTACCTGCATTCGCACCCTCTCTGCTCTCTGCCCATCCATCTCGACGACCCTAACCGAATTGATTTTTAATCGCATACACATTTAGCCCATCTGTTCCTCCGTCTAGTTGCCATAATTTGCCCTCCGTCTTCTCGGCCGAATGATGCAACTATGTCTCGAAAGGCGAACTGGAAGCTCCAGGACCCAGATATGGGGTGCGTGGAAGGTCACATTGGCAAACGGACTGACAGTTTCACAACAGGGTCCCGCTACCTACAAGCTCGGAGGTCATCTGAAAGTGTGGACGAAATGCTCTTCCACGAAATTGCCTTAATTAATCCACGGGGCTAGTGGCACATGGTTATCTTTTTTCACAAATGGAATCCACAGGAATGTCCTTTATTCACCCAAATCCCTAGAGATCTTAATATACACCACAGGAGCCCAGCTGAGTTGAGTGCAAACCAAGGTGCATTAAAGAAGCATGGCATTTAATGCATTTTAAATAGAGAGGCCTGTACATCTGAGAAAACCCATCACCAGGATCCAGTTTGATGGCTCAGTGATGTTCAAGACAGACAGAGAATGTTCCTGTCTCTTTTTAAAGTATGTATTAAAAGAACCCCCCCACACACACATTCCACAGAACCGCCCCCCTCACCCCAATTTACATCTATGAGGTATTAGAGGTATTATCTGTTCGTGAAGGCTTCAGTGCTTCTTCTGTCTTTCTCAATCTCGTCTGATCAGCCTTTTACCATAGACTTCATTGTACACTCATCTGAAGTGTGTGCAAAAGACAAAATTGCAATCGATGTGAGCCCTGAGCCTGGTAAAGTTTTTAAGTAGACCACAGTATGATTTAATACTTGCCACCAGTGGAAAACCCTCAGGGATTTCTAAGGCATAATGGTTTCTGGGAGTTACGGCTATTAGAAAATGTGTGTCTGTTAATAAACTCTGCACTTCATTGTTCATTGCTATTTTTATTTTTTTGTCTGGCAACAAAAGGGTCACATTTTGGACTCACATATCTTGGCAATGATCCAATCAGTATTTTGCTTTCTTGGTATGTAAGGTAGATATGACTTACCATGCCCTTCCATTCTTCGGGACAAACAGAGCTTGGCCTTCTTCAATCACATTGTAAAATACAAACATGTCATTTTAGGCCAGTGGTCTCCAGTCTTCCCCCTGAAGACCCTGAAGAAGGGGTTTTAACTCCAACCCAAGTGTAACAGAACTCATACGGGCAATGATAGACTTTTTCAGGTGGATTAGGGTTGTATCCATAGTCTGCATGATGGTAGCTCTCCAAGAGCAGGCTTGGAGACCACTGCTCTAGGCCTTGTGGTAAAACCTGGATATGTCACTGTCTGCTAACATGAACAGTAATATTCCTAACTAGGATTCAGGCGGTTGTTGGAATTGTAAAAGTGTGGTATGAGCTGTGTACCAGGACTCTTTAGTGAACCTTATAAGCAGTGTCTTTTACGAGTTTTATGTGTTTAAAGTAGAATTAGCGTTGCAGTCGAAAACCAAAAAAGCACCATAAAGGCTTTGAATTAGTAAGTGTTTACATCCACTTCTGAAACCTGAAATAGTTCTGTTATGGCATCTCTCAAAGAACATTGTGTAGCACCTGTGTTTTTAAGGGTGAAGCACTAAAGTACTACTAGAATCCAGGCAGATAGTAAAAATTAACGTTGCAGAGGAGAAGGTTTTGACATTTTGGCGTAGGTCTACCTGTCACAGTTCACCACTAGATTGATTACACCAAAATACATATATATCATGACCTTTCCAAATTCAAGATAAACACAGCCCAACGAAAAAAGGCACATACCCGTAGATCAAAAAAGGTTTCCTGTTTCCTGTTTGCCTTGTGTTTTGTTTATTTATAAAGTAATTAATTTAATATCGCAGTCATTTGGATTAGGTTGCTGGTCCCTGTTCCAGCAGATGACCAGTAATATACCAGCATACATTTTGAAAGGAACCCTCTCAACCCTGATTATGAATATGAAGTATAATCAGTTCAAAAAAGTCCTCGGAATGCTGGCCGTACCTGGCGCTGCCTTGTGAGTGTTTTTATTGGCTTCCCCACCACTTAATATTCTTTCAGTGTTGGGAGCAAGAAGCAAGGATTCAATTCCTGATATTCAACACCCAATTACTAAGGCAACATGAGGTTTGCCTGCTTCTTGGAAATGTCGAGTAAGGGATTGCACTTGGAGCGAGGATGTTTGCTTGTTCATGCCAATCCCAATCTTGCACTATATAATTTCTTGGGTGCGCCCTCAGACCCCCCCCCCCCCAGAGGGTGTCATTTTGAAGCTTTCCGTTCTGCTTCCCTTCACAGAAATATGTATGAGGAAAGAGGACCGAGCACTTGATGACTTTGTTTCCACTCCCAACCAAATGCATTTGAATATTTTAGCTCCTGCTTAAAGTGATGACATCTGGCAGTGCTCGAAGGGTCACTTGATGAGCCGTTGCACTTTAGTGCACTCAGCTTCTAAAGCAGTCACTCAGTGGACTCGAGCCTTTGAAAGACTTCACATGACTTTACCAGGGTAATTATGGTACCATCAAACCAAATGGACTCACCTGTTGACTTATCCGATATGAAATGGAATATTATACGCTGTAAATAAATCCCAAATCTCTTAAAGATATGTTTTTAATGCGTTTCTGTGAGCTTGTGTGCTCACCCTTGGAAATGTGCGTTTAAGCTTTCCGGTCACATCCATGCCTCATATTAAGACCACATAATGTGAACTTGCAGCTCTTCTGTTAAAGCAGTGGGGAGTCTTATGTTTGGCCTCACACCATCCCGCCCGTTAAATTCCCAGAAAACAATGCGGCGGTTTCTGGGAGCGGCTGCTGGAAATAGATATTGTTTGGTACGGTGTGTAGGGTAGGTTAAATTGGTATTTGGCTTCTGCTTTGGGTGGGGAATTTTAAGAGGAGTGAAAAGAATCATGAGCTGTAAGCCAATTATTCTTTGCAATTTAGCTGCTCAGCAGGCAATCCAGAACAAGCCTTTGTTAATGTTTGTCAGTTCATATCCCTTTGATTTCCTTGTGTACCTCTCTTTTTTTCTCAGCTCAAGTGTTTAGATACACTACATGTGCAAATGTTTGTGAACACCCCTTCTAATGAGTGCATTCAGCTGCTTTACTTTTAGGACCCATTGCTGACACAGCTGTTCAAAGGCACACACACAGCTTATCTAGTCCCTGTAGAGAAGTATTGCCAATAGGACCAATAGAATAAGACTCTCTAGAGCAAATAAACATGAACATCTTGGCACCATGCACCATACTAGGCATGAGGTAGAGGGGTATAATCACCCCCAGCACTGGACTGTGGAGCAGTGGAACTGGAATGATGGATGGCGCTCCACCCAATACGTTTGAGATGAGTTGAGGATGAGGTGAGGTGGTGATCATCCACCATCCTGATCTCACTATTGCTTTTGTCAATGAATCAATCAAATCCTCACAGCAAAGCTCCTCCAAAATCTAGTAGAGACAGTTGCTCCAACAAGAGCAGGAGAAACTTTTAATACTCTTGTTTTTGTAAGAGTCAATGACTCTTGAGCAGGTGTCCCAATACTTTTGTCTATATCATGTATGATGTACGCTATTCTATTGCTTATTATCTGCTCTTACTCAATTGTCAACATGAGTGTACAGTATATGGCTTGCATGCAACATGCAAAACCTGGTAAACTACCAAAACTGCCCTCATCAGATACTCTTTGACAGGGAGAGAGGAGAAAACCCGAGCTCCACACTCAGCTCCACACTTCAGATATGTCCGAAAATACCTGTCCATCCATTCCACCATTAGAAGATGACGCAACACTGTGGGTCTAAAAGGATATGGAGCTGATCGAGAGTCACACACAAATCCCTGCCTGGAATTTCCACATGAGATCCATATGGGTTTTTATGCACTGTTTTAGATGGTTGGCAGCCCTCATGGTTCAATCTGTTAAAAGCTATTGTTGCTGTCCAAGATATACAAAACAAAAGATTCGGCTGTTGTAGTGGAGCATGTATAAAACCCCCAAAAAGCCAAGGGAATGGGTTTCTGTCTACATCTGGAAGGTGTCAAGCATTAATCCTAGCACTTCTATTAATAACTATGTTTAGTCTGAACATTAAAGTCTGTAACAAAGCCGAAACCCATCTCTGCCCGTGGCAGAGACCAAAGACGGATTCTGCTGAAGTACGAGAAATAAGCCACATTTGTATTTGCGTTACTATATATTATGCTTTAGATTATTTTACCTCTTGAACATACTTTAAAGTATTGTTAAACCCATGAATTAATACAGATTGATGACCTATTAAACCCAGTGATGAACCAGAGGAACCCTTTTTTAGAGCTAGGCCTTGGGCACAGACCGTAAATATCAAAACAAGTGCCAAATAAACATAATAGTAAAATAGGAAATAGGAAAATAAGGTCATAAACATTCTGGGATTTTATTTGAAGCTTGTATAACACTCGTATAACAAATTTGACCTTGTATGTAGAAGTTTGATAGTAAAGAAACCATTTTCCAACCAAAGTTGACAATAAATAAGACTAGTAGTGTAATACCTGCAGAGCACATTCAAGCATTATTCTATTGACTAAAATGGAAGCGAAATTAACGAACATTAATTTTAGCTCCTAGAAATAATTAGACCTTTTCTGTTGTCCTAGAAGGCACTGAGAGTTCCCCACTGCTGCAACTTAATCAAGGGTATTACTATATTAATGTCACATAATCAAATGAATGAATTTGAATGCTTTTGGATTGTGTATCTTCTTAAAGTCTTACAATCAAAGAAGTTTGAGTTTAATCATTAAAGTTTAGACATTAAACACCACAAAGATTTAGGTGACAAATTTGCAGAAACTGCACACTGACCTCACTACAAATAATAAGTATAAATAAGTATGTATTTATTTGCTAATATTTTAACGTTTTGTCACATTTAGCATTGGCCTTGCCCCATATAAGGTGCAGCAAATGATTTACGGCATTTAGCAGACGCTCTTATCCAGAGCAACTTACAAGGTAACTTGTATTACAGAGGAGGGCCAATGTAGTGTTAGGAGTCTTGCCCAGGGACTCTTATTGGTGTAGCTCAGCATACGGTCACCCAGACTGGGAATCGAACCCTGTTTGTGGACAGCCCTTCCAGGGAATGCATTCAGCTACTTTATGTTGACACACACACATGCAGCTTATCTAATTTACATTTACATTTACGGCATTTAGCTAAAGCTCTTATCCAGAGCGACTTACAAGGTTACTGGTGTTACAGATGTGGGCCAATGTGGTGTTAGGAGTCTTGCCCAAGGACTCTTATTGGTGTAGCGCAGCATAGCCACCCAGACCGGGAATCGAACCCCAGTCTCCCACATGGTGTAGTAGCTCACTGTTAGGTAGTGGTGCTATCTGTTGCGCCACACCAACCAAATGATGACACTGTTTATGGTAGTTTCCCAGTTGGAAACAAGAGTGCAGCGTTGGCACTTTCACTCCCTTGTTCAGGTGCTCGGTTTTCTGGCATCTGTATTTGTATTACTGTCTTATTTTTCCTGTTACTGTGTCTTGATTGCGTAACACCATTACTCTGTTCCTATCCAGCCCTGTTTGTTTTTGTTGCTGACTTTGCCCCAAAGGACTGTAGAGTTATTATTATTATTTTTTTTTTTAGCATTTACAGTAGTTATTACAATAGCTGTACTACACTGAACCATGACACCTCAGCCATCCAGGTGTTGAAAAAGCTTCATCACTGAACACTGGCATTTTAACAGACCACTTTAAGCCTCTCAGTCCTTAATAAGATGTTTCTGGTGGAAAGAACTGTGAATTCACAAAAGCCTGCCATGCCATGTCAGACTAGGAAAGTCAGTGGAGACCAAAAGAGACTCCTTTAGCCCTCGCAGATTTATTTTTGGCCATTAGCATTGTCAGAAGGAAGGGAGGGAATTTCAAGGCGTGCTTTGGTGCCGTGCTCACTTTCTTTTTTATGGAATAATACCAGTTCATCCTGTTGATGTATGCAAAAAGGAAGTGCGTGCGTGCGGTTGTGTGTGCTTGTGTGTTGTTAGTGTCTCTCTGCTCCTTGTGCATTCATTTAAGTTGCTGTTGACATTTGAATGGGTGGAAGTCTGTGCTGCTCTACTAAGTTAATATGCAGGTGGATTGTCTTTTTATAGTCCTCAGACCCTCCCTTTAGCATCCCTTTGTTATTTTCTCCACATATTTCTTTTTTTTTTTTTTTAAAGACACACTTAAGTGATTAACCACTCAGGTATCATAAAGTATTAATTTCCTTCTATTCATATGAAGGCAGGTTGAATAATAGATATCACATATATTTAGCATTCTTGACTAAATATGATACAAAGGATAGGCGATTGGTTAGAAAGCTTATTGAGCAAGTGTGGAGTGAAAGAAAATAGGGCTAGTAGTTAATAGTAGGGCTTTGTGTGGCTTTATGTACCAAAAGCAGTCATCATTCATTTTTTCCAACCTTACTTTAGTCAGGGACAAAACTATTCGGACAGCCTCTTTGCACCACCTTTTTGGATTTGGATTCCTTAACGATCCTGGGTATCTTTTGTGGTATGTTTTGAGTCATCATATATCTCTACCATGTGGAGCTATCCTATCAATGTGAGCAGAATGTATAGCTGCAGCCACATCATCAATAAACATCAGTGATCCAGTTCCGCATGCAGCCATACATGCCCATGCCATAACAGTACCTCCACCATGTTTGTCAGATGACTTGGTATGCTTGAGAATGAACCTTTGCTTTCCTTGTCTTTACTCAAGTTCATCTTGGCTATATCTTTCCAAAAAAAATCCAGGTTCAGGACTGAGAAAGCTTTTTAAAAATGTTTACCAGCAGTCTAATCTGATCTTTCGGTTCATGAACGTTACCATCGGTTTGTATCTACAAGTAATCTAATACAATCTGCAGGTGCCTCTTGATTGCAGACTATGACAATGATACACCTACCTCCTGCTCCTAAAGTGCTCTTTACTTGACTAGATGTTGTGAAGGTGTTTTTCGTCATCAAGGGAGGAATTCTGCAATCATCTACTTGGGTTTCTGTTCATGTCCCTGATTGGCTTGTTTTGTTTTTTCAAATCTAAAGACATAATGGCGTTCTCCATCTCCTGCACCGACACCTCATGACGCTCATATTGAGAGCTTTTAATGCTACAGCTATCAAATGCAAATGTAAGACTTGCCATTAACTCCATGACCTTGAATCCCCATTATTTCTAATGAAATAATGAGAGAAAAGGCTATAAAGCTGATTATCAGTCAATTGTCCGATTACTTTTGATCCTGTAAAAATGTGGCGGCTATGTTAATGTCTGTATTTCCTTATATGCCTTAATACTATATTTCCATACCCATAAAACATAGTAATGCCTAATGATGTTAGAACCAAATTTGCTAACAAGCCAAAACAGTTTCTTCTTTTAAATGTTATCATATGATGATCTGTGTCTAATATTACCAGGGATATGCACTAACAACCTAAAAAAAGGCTTGTAAGTGGAAACTGTACGAGTTGGTTTAATAAGCGACCAGCAGAAAAAGAGAAGAAGCTAAAATATGCTTAGATGTTTCCGTAGTGGCTCTAATCACATGCTGTGGTGAAATCTTTCCCGTTTTCATCTGAACTGTGCATGAGCCTTTTATACGATTGTTTCTTCTAGAAGGCGCAGTGAATTCACAAAAGAATCCGTGTCTGTTACTTAGTCACACCACCAAGCGCTAATGGATTTCAATTTCAGGGTACTCATCAGCTTGAAGACATTTCACCATGTCTTCATTTCCCAATGACTCATTGGAGCGTTTTGCTTTGCCTTTGTTTAATGTGCACAACTCCAACAAAGCAGTTCGCACATTTTGTATTCCCCTGTACGCAAATACCCTGCTAGTTCAGTCACTTCAGATAACGTGTTAATATTGCGTTAATGCCCCAAGACTTTCAGCAGAATTCCCTTAGATCTTAGTGCTGCTCTGGCTAAAGAGTATCCCACAGAGAAGCTCTGGCTAAAGAGTCGCACTGCTATGATATCTCTCTTTTTTGAGATTTTATGTGGGATATAGATGTCAGTTTAGCGATAGTCTAAGCAGACTAACTATGGCTTAACTAATGTTATCAAGGTCCAGAAACAGTGATGATAGATTGCTTAGCTCTTCTGAGGTGACGGAGGTGACTGCCTCAATTACCCTGTGACTTTTTTTTTGTTGCCAGAATTCCTCGTTTGTTGGTGTTATTGGTATTATTTCCTTCCCTGAGTATCAAGCATCAAGTGTAGTCAAAATCGCAAGAATGCGTATCCGCGGTATTAACCAGGTTAAGAGTTAACCAGGTTAAGATGCTATTACAACACTGAATGCTGATCAGAAGACGGTTTTGTTTTGATTAGCCTTTATTAGCCGTGTAATAAAACCTGAAAATGAGCAGCGGAAAGCTATGGGACCGCTTCGCTAACAAAGCAGTGAAATTCCTCCGTTCCGCTAATTGCAGTATCCGCTGTAGTGTTATGGCCTACTCTGTAAGGGTGCCAACACTGGGCTCATGAACAACCATGTGAAATTAAGAAACCAGCATTTGAATTGCGGATGAATTTGCCTTGTAAAGGACCACTGAACCCTCTCGACGCTACTGTGTAAACATCACTGCAAGATGCAGTAGCTTTGTCTACAACCTGAATCTGAAATGATGCGTGAAAGGCTGTGAGGTCTTTTCCAATTTACATGAATGCATTCCAGCAATGATATAGACCAGTATAATAATCCCAGGAATTCCAGTAACTCTGCATGGAGGTGGCGACTCATTACGAGGAAAACGCTAGATGTTTCGTAGTGCTAATCGATGAATTGGAGAATTGATTATTTTAGTCGTTCTACCTCAGCTTTTGATTAACAGTTTAATCAAATGCTCCCTGCCTGTTTCCCGGGTTTTCATTTTAACCATTTTCACCACTTCAGTCCTTTATCCCATGTCTTCTTTCTTATAATGGCTCAGGGACATCAACCGCTAATTGTAGAACCATACTTCTGTTCACATGACCTTGCTAGCCTTACTTTTAAAACACTTTAAAGAGCATTGTTTTCTCTGATGCTCATTATCCACCACCATCTCATGTTGTGCTTCTCCAGAAAACACACTTCTGCACCACCAACGCCTCTCTCTTTTCTCTGTATTCGTATCATGAATATCTCCATGAATGACAGACCGCAGCTTTTTGCTTTCATGGTTTTCACAAGCAGGTGAAGAGTCTTGCTAGCTCAATATGTGACTGTAATGATTTTTTTACTCTGTGATTTCACTCGTGTTTGCCATGGCTCTGGGCACTAATGACGGCGCACAGGCCAGGCAGGTAACCTTATTTATGTCGCTAACTGTCCCCTACAACAAAAGCCGGCCTGATGCTGCTTTTAGGCACAAGCTGTCATTGTGCAGCGAGTGGCACAGGCAGCATTAGGCGTACGGCGCATGATTAGAACCCAGGTGAGACAATGGAAGCCATTCTCTTTGAGGTGCAAAAATCTGGTTTGTTTCCATCCTGGACTGGAGGGATAAAACCAAATAACTACATTTCAAAGCGAATACCTTAAAGTTTGATCAAAAAAAAAAAAACAACAACAAAAAAAACAACACTGAGCCTGTTCCATTTTTTTAAATACATTATTTTCAAATGTGTCTTCATGATTATTAATAAGGTACTTGGCAGAGAGGACAAAAGCAGGCGAATTCGCTCGTCCTCCAGCTTTCAACGCTGTAGCCGTACAGTTCCAGGTCTGGCCGACCTGTGGGGTGCCTCCCCTGCATCTCTAATCTGCTAGATATGAGGAGTCTGGGCGGTGTGATTCTAGTTCCAGTTTTGATAATACTCCTACAGCTGTGCGAGTATGGTTGGGTGCATTTTGTTAGTCTTTGTTCTGAGATTAAGGCACCATGCTGAGCAGCCTTTAGTAAATTCCTTTCAATTTGCCTTTTCTAGGCATCACTGAGTTTTAATTTTCAATGAGAAGATGCTGTGAACGGTAAAGAAAGGATTTACAGTTGGGAATGGCTGATCTTTTTTGGTGTAATAACGGCTACAGCGAACTCTTAGTTCCACAATCGAGCAGTGTATCAAGGGCTGTTTGATTAATCGGCTTATCGAACCTTTTACCTTGTCCTCAGTTCCTGTGTGTTGAGCAGTAGAACAGAACCTTCAAGCTTCAAGTACGGCTTGGCTCGACCCGCCATTCCTCAAAATTCACAGAAGACGAGCGTCCGGGCTTTTTTCTGCCCTGCACTAAAGTGGTGGAACGAGCTTGCCCTGGGTGACTGAAGACCCACCTCTTCCGAGAATACTTGGGCCAATACCAGAGTGGTCACCTTATTGGCTTGTGTTTAGTAGTGTCTAAACTTAGAGGTATCTTATTAGTCTATTCTAACTAGCTGAGGTTTTTCTTTGGTAAATAGCAAAGCTTTTGTAAGTCGCTCTAGATAAGAGCATCTGCTAAATGCCTTAAATGTAAATGTTAAATGACATCTGATGTGCGTTGCTGGCTAATTTGCATGATCCGGAATACACTACGTTACTTTTTACGACACTGACTTATCTGATTCAGGTTTTTAAACATTGCAGCGTAGTAGCTTGGGGACTTTAGCTAGATTTAAGCTAATATTTGCAAGCCGTGAATATGCCAGACTGCCAAATGTGTCAATGTACATCAGTGTCACACATTGTGGGAAACCACACTCCCACACTGACTTTCCTTTAGTCTTTGAATGAGTGAAAGTATTGAAGTTAGAGTATCGAGTTTCGCACACACAGCTACTCAGTGGAGTTTTCATTTCAGTTCTGTGTAAGCATATGTGCATTTTGCCTAGATTTATCCATGCTATTGTTACTGTAGCGTCCGTACAGGCAGAGAATTCACAAAACAGAATAGAGCTCAGAGAGATAAGTAAGCTTTAAAGTTGTTTATACCTGTAAACAATGTTTCTAGTCCATAGCTTAACATGCTGATCTACCCCAGAAGTGTACGTAATACACTTACTCGGGGAATTAAACATTTTACAGTTACAAATCTGCTGCACCTCTGTGGAAATGTTGCTAATGTGTGATGCAAATCAAGCAAGGGGCAATGATTGAAGGGACAGCAATATTGTAACTTGCATGCTAACAGTTTTTAATAGCATTTTTTGATTGTGCCACTATTGTTTTGTTGGTTCATGACCTCAGAATATTTGTATTTTGGCTGTATTACCTATTCATATGTGATAGTGTTTGGTAAGTGTGGCCAAATAATGACATTATCAGTGTTCTGGCTATGTATGCTGTGTATATACGTTTACACTGGCTAGCATTGTACTGAGTGAGTGGTGAGGACATAGGAAGTGAGGACAGGTCAATGAAGATGTCATTGAATGCTGAGTGCTCTAATGAACACATCAACATAAGGTGTGTGTGTTTTTGATCCCTTAACGCAGAAAAGCTTATTATTCAGTAACTACGGGGGTTTCTGTACAAACTGGTGGGGCTATTCTGTGATATTAGAAGTTACACCACACTATTGTCCGACCGGCGGCCCATAGGATGTTTAAGGGGTTACAGTGTAAAGATTTCCGTGTCTGTATTAGTATCTCTAGTTTCAGCCCTAGGTTTAAGTCAGCCTCTAGCATATTGCTGCTTGTTTTGACAACCACTACACACATATTAAATATGGTCTGGCACAGGACTCCAACCAAACAGAAAGCCTATCTGGCCTAGAAATATGGGAGACCCTGAGAAATATCAGAAAATGTTACAGGGCAATATTTGCTTCCAAAGCCTGCAGAGTTGATATAGCGAGTGTTACAATGAATTATTGGAAAGCCAAATGTTTATGTAGGACGCCCCCGCGCTTCTCTCCAATGTAACAGTGGCCCATCCCTCCTCTGGAGAAATCTCATCCGTGTTATATTGGATGGAGTCGCAGTCCCGCCTGGGCAACTAGGGCCTCATCGGGCTGTGACGGCTGCCTAGATGCATGCGGAACCGTATGAACCCCCTGATCGGCAGCATGGAAAGTATGGGATTAGCCTTCGGTGGCTACGAGCAGGAATGTGATCTGGAGCGCTATGAATATTTGTCTGACCCAAAAAACTCTGACGGCTCGATATCATTAATTTTACGCCACCCAGATAACGCAATACTGTTCTTTCATGTTCATAACAAGCTGCACAGTCTAGATAGGCAGCTGGGTGGGTGATAGAATGATATGATAAAGTTATCATGATAAATTACACTACAATAGGCTTTTCTGAGCATACTGTGGATGCCGCAAGTATGTGAAATGTTGAATTGAGAAGTTACATTTTTTAATAGCATTTTTTCATTGTGCCATTATTGTTTTGTTGCTTCATGACTTCAGAAAACCGGAATATTTGTATTTTGGCTGTATTACTTATTCATATGTGATAGTGTTTGGGAAGTGCGGCCAAATAATGACATTATCAGTGTTCTGGCTATGTATGCCAGCTATGTATGCTGTGTATTTCCACCATTAAGTGGCTGATAATCTTCTCATTGTTTCTATTGCCATTCCTCTGATATTGTCTCTTATATATTGACTTTGGTAGTAGGAAGTTAGTCCATTTTAATAAAGGCTGCCTTTGTCAATTTCAACTTCGATTTGACAGCTTTTACACAAATATAAACGTCTTTATGTATGTTAATGCCTTTATGTGTATATGATTGACAGTCTTTCAGTTGTCATGAAAAGCTGTTGTAGGTGTTGTGTGGTGTGCTTCATGAAGACTGCCTTTCAGTACCTTGATACTGAAATTTTTATGTAGGTGTAATGTAGCCTTAAGAACACTTAAGTGAAACATTTGCAAAAGCAGGTTAGATTAATAAAAGCAATATTTTACATCAATATAAACAACTCTGCAACCATGTTCCACTTTTTACAGTGTAGACGAACCACCTTTGCTTCCTTAGCGGTTGGTTCTTTAATGGAATATGTTTATTTTTAAGTGCTGCCACTATAATTCGGGGGTCACAAGTCAAGTTCAGATCCCGAGCCGTGCTGCTTTGCCATCAGCGGCCAGAGTCAGAGAGAGCACAATTAGCAGTGTTCTCTTCGGGGTGGTTAGATGGCGCTCTCTCATTAATCCCTCATTACTCTTAAGTGATGTTGGCTGGCACGGTTGTCCGTTAGCTGGTGTGGTGAACCTGGGGACCCGGCGCTTTCTTCTGAGCATGTCTGCTGCCTGGCAATAGTGCATCAGCGGCAGTGCCTGGCAGTGGCTGACTTTGCCATGTGTTAAGTCCTTACCCTCCTAGTGTCAGGAGCATTGCTAGTGCTAGTGGGATTATGAATGGGTGGGTTAATTGGCAGTACCAATTCAATAAACCAATAATAATTCCTCAGCCAGATAATGTAAGAGTATGGTATTAAGGTCTGGCTTGTACCCACCTACATTTGTACCTACAATTCGACTGGCCCTATTTAATACAATCGTGTAACAAGCTAATCCCATTCAGTCTCCTCTTCTCATAATTTCTCTGACAATATGTGCTTTTCTGCTTTATCTGGAACACTACTATTTTTTTGGTCCAAGCCTCATGCTGTGTTTATCTAGCTCCTTTATTGTATTTTACATAAAAGCCTCATACCACCTAACAGCGGGCTGACAGTAAAGTCGTTTAGGCCTAACGGAGCTCACCCTGGCTCCCTACGTGTTTTCTTTCTTCCTTTCTTTTAAGGCGATGAATCACAGAACCTTGCACAACGCGTTGGTCTGTGTTAGTGTTTACCAGGAGGAACACCATTCTCCTTTGTCATTTCTCCTTGGAGCAGGCAGAAGCACCTCGCTTAATGCTGGTGCTTCAGGTGTAGGAGGGAAGAGAAAAGAGGAGTGGGAGGAGAGAGAGAAAAGACGGAGATGGAAAATGATGGCTGCGAAGGTGAGGGAGCATGTAAATTGAGCATAACATGACCAAGAGTGCTGCCACACAAGGGCAATTCTCCACACAAGAAGAGAATGATGAAACTCATCAAATACTGGACTTCTGCACCGTACTGTGCCATCTCTAATCATGTCTTAAAGAGCTACTTTGTATGCTTAAATGCTTCTGAACATGGTTCTGATTATGTTCCTCAGTTGCCTCCACAAGGTAATATCCTCAGTTTCACAGGTCAGTGTTCTACCTGTTACTGAAAAAGGATGGTCTTAGATTTACACAAGTCAGGAATGTCCCTCTGAGCCTTTTCTAACCAACTGCACTGGTTTCAAGGTGTAACCACATTGCCAGAGTCTGGTAGAAGACCCAGTCTCTCATTATCATCTTTCATTCATGCAATGCAAAAACACTGTACTAGCTGTTAAGCATGATGGTGGTAGCATCATGCTTTGGGGCAGTTTTGCTGCCAGTGGAACTGATGCATTGCACAATGTGGAACCTTAGAATTCGTCAGCATAACCTTGAGGTCAAACCATCAGCTAGATGGTTGAAACCTGGACAGAGCTGGGTGTTCCAGCAGAACAGTGACCCCAAATACACATTAAAGGTGGCAGGCTAAAATTACCATTGTTGGACAGGCCTCCCAAAGTCCTGAACTTAACCTGATCAAATATATATGAACAGTGCATAAAGGTTTTCTGGATGGGTGCCAGAAAACAAACCGATTTACCCCGAACTTCACCAGTTCTGCCAGAAACTTGTTGATGGCTAACAAAAGTCAAGGTGCAACATGTTAAGTGTAATATTAGGTGTGTTGTATATCTGTTAATGACCCTGTCTGTGTCATCGTAACAACTGTGTACTCGAGTAAGAGTCCGGATGTCCGGATGCGATCTAGTGGCTCAGGATTAAAGCTGATCCAAGCATATTTTCATGAATATTGGCTATTGTGATCCACCCTAGTCCAGTTCCGATTCTCTGGTCTTCTCAAGGCACCATTAGTGGAAATTATTCCCAGCTAGAAGCAGTGTGGACGTTCTCAGAAGGTAAATAAAAGAGTCTTCAGAAGATCCGAGGGGAGGATATTGCTAATGCTGATACACACACGCTATAGAAACCCAAATCACAGCACATTCACCCAGTATAAACCAGTTGTTTCACATTGTACCACTGCACGCAGGACATGATTAGACTGCAGTCTAAAGATATTAAACACCCTATAAAACAGTGACTTTAAGAATGTCTCGTTATAGAAACTGTTACTAAAAATAAAGGGATTTTACTTTACAGCTCTTCTTATCTAAGCTAAGCTGTGTTATTTATACGATCACAAAGATCGAATCGGATCAGCATCGACCGATGACCAGCATTAAGAGACTTGGATTTCCTGATTGGGGGAAACAGTAACTGGATCAGGCTTTCCCTAGTACAAAATAAAATCTTTTAAAAGGACTCAAGTTTATTCAAACAAGTGTTGATTCAACACCAGCGAGTTTGCTGTGTAGAGCCGTGCTGCCCAACTCTGTCATTATAAGTGCTAATAGCAGTGGAAGCATAGCGTTGGTGTTGCTGATAGTAATGGCAGTGATGTTGCTGCTGTGATTAAGTGTATTTGAAATTCACCTAAACACACTCCCCCTTTGAATCCGAAAGATTTTCTTCCGAGGAAATAAAAAAAAATAAAAAAAGCCCCCCTCTGATTATGATGAGAGTGGAATAAATATTGTGGAACTCCATGAATTATGCAGCCTAATTTTCTCTTTTCTCTTTGCCTCTGATTTGGAGGGGGAGTGAGCGCTTCCTAGCCAGATACGCCGGGACCATTTTCGAGCGCCTCTGACAGGCGTGGAATTTGCGATTAAAATGAAGCAAAATGGATAGAGTTGTCTTCATGCTGCTTAACGAATTTCCCTGTTTTACCCTCTGCTTCTGCGACAGGTCCCTCAGCGCGGACTATTTATTTGTGCTGAGACGTCTTGATGCTTGGTCAAAGTGATCAAACTTCAAATCGGAGTTTTCCTTCTTTAAGTGTCTTTTCACTGGTCGGGTAGCTGAGAAATGTATATTTATGAATGTGGATGTGTGTGCATATGTGTGTGTGAGCGAGATGACCTTGCTTTGTAAAAGAAAGGCACGAGACTCCAAGGATAAAAGAGAATCTTCAGGCTCATTGCTTCAGGCTCAGAATGCTTCAGGCTCATTAATGAAGATTTGAAGGTCAAATCTGAATTGTGGCAAAGTTGTGGGTCGATGTTAGCATCTGTTGTTTTTGCTGTTGTTGTTTTTGAAGGGGGGGGGGGGCGGTGTTGGTGGGACAGACTCGGGCACATCTGTGTCGCTTTTGTGAGCGATGCCTTCTGAGATGCGCTTCCTGTTGTCACCTGCTCTTTCTCAGGCTTGCGTTTGATGTGGGTTTGATATTATTAAACAGCCGCCTTACGGCTGTCCCTGAGCTTGCGTGCTGTTCTGTTCACAGCAAATAGTTCAACTTGCAGCAATCTGGGCTTCCACTTGAGCTGCGGTGCTGTGGATCTGACTGCCCTGCCAGTGTCTCTTTGCAGTGGTAATGTACTGAAGTTGTAGCTTGAGTACTCTAATATTGGTGGCGCTTTACTGAAGGGCAGCATCCGTAAGCCTGCATTCAGGGATGACTGGACCTTTCTTTGTACCAGCCCACTACAAACAACAGATTTGGTAGCAAGTGTAGCATAAATGCTAATAACATTGCTACCGCTGACAGACTGGAGTTCAATTCCCATACGATTTCTCTGGCTGGGCAAACACACCGCTCTACACCAATAAGAGTCAGTGGGCAAGACTCCTACCCTACACCTTGGGCCTCAGCACATTAGAAAAATGAATGATAGGGTCTGGTAATGGGTGTGCGGAGGCGGGGCTTAGTAAAATTTGGGCAGGGTAGAACATAGCCAATCAGTAGGTCCTTTGCCTCATACCTCATCGTGACCATCAGTAGGAGCATGAACATTTTAAAGGTGGCTGCCCACCCTGAGAAATAATAGGGGAAGAATTTTCAACCTCTAGGGGGCGCACTAGCCTGGAACAGCTGAAGGGTATGTTAAATATGTGTATTTAATAACTAAATTCACATTTAATTAAATCATTAAAATAACAGTGCTTATGAGCCCCTCTTCCATGACCATGTCGTCCGTGTCCAAAGAATTTGTCGGAGGCAATCATTTAAATCGACGCTTCACTGCGTCACAGTTCATTTGCATAAAGTTGAGACGATCTAAACTCGATTTGTTGCTTCTTGTCGCTCTGTCACTGTGTTGCTTGTCGCTTGTAGAAATGCGGCAACAATTCATGTACTCCCAAAGGAAATGAATGCCTGCTTGTTGCCTGCTAGTGTGAACACAGGCTTACTTGTATCACGTCCAACACCTGGTTTGATAAATCAATAATTTTATGAAATTAATGATGTTAAATTAGGTGAGGTGGTGGAGGAATTAATGGAGTTGAATAGATCCGCGCTGTGCTGGCTGGAGGCTTTCAGGAGGAATCTGGATCCAAGCTTTGTTCTTTAAGCTAGCTCACAATATCTCAACTACTTCTATATATATATATATATATATATATATATATATATATATTTATATATGGGGTGAGAGAAATAGAGCGATCTGTGCTTGTGTTTTTGTGTTCTGTGAAGTGACCCCACCATGAAGTGGTCATAGAGGACAGCTTTGATCACGTCTGTCTGGGCCTTGACACTCATGCCTGAGAGATGTGTGTGTGTGTGTGTGTCTTTCTGTCTGTCTGTCTGTCTGAGAGATGGAGCACTCTGATTGGTCCTGCTTGTCCTGCTCTGTGCTGTGTGGAGGGGCTCCTTGGGGAGAGTCCCCAGCAATAAAGAACAAAAGAGGTTTGTGGAGTTATCACACATTGGGCCAGGCAAAACCACATGTATTTTTAATAAGCTGCAAATAAGAAATACAGACTGACACTCTCTCTCTCTCTTTCTGTCCCCCAATCCGGGGTGGTATGGGTGTAAGTAAGGGGGGGGCTCAAGATTTTCATTTATGCAAGCGTCTGTAGCTAATAAAAAAAGAGCCTTATCATTACCCACAAGACTTGGGTTCAATTTAACGCTGAGGTTTGCAGGCATGAGATGGGCTTTGGCTGATATTTTCAGCCTTCAGTGAGTCTGCAGTGTATGTGTGTGTCTGTCTGTGTGTGTGTGTTGGTGTGTATGCATGCGTGTGGGGAGGTGTTACAGTCCTGATGATATAGCCAACATTCAAGGCCTGATTGTCAGTTCTTGTTAGGCTGACTTGTGAACTAGAAACCTACGTGTTTGTGTGTGTGTGTATTCATGTAATATCTGTGTGAGGGGAAAATGGTAGCCCTATTCCTTCACTTCACCCCCTCCCTTTACAGAGAAACTGCATGCACATTTCCACTTGACTGGACTTCTGAGCTGTCGAGTCCAGCACAGCCGTGGCAAGCAGCAACATTGCGAGACAAAGCTCCTAATGACTATCAAATGCTGTGGCTCCGTTCATTCAGGCTCCTGCTCTCAGGGCTGTGCGATACATAAAAAACAGAACGATACGTTAAGGCTTTTCTAAAGGGTCCACTAACAAGCAGGATCAAGTGCAGTGTCCCAGCACAGCATTAAATAATGAACAAAATAGCATTACAGAGACAGTCTGCACCATATCTCTGTCACCCACCCACAGTGGTACAAAAAACAACACATATTTACAAAATAGAAATACTGAATATTTACACATTACCTTATACTATACATATACCATACACACGCTTATTATTCACACGCTATACACACACTATACATACATTCTACTTACAGTATCGCACTGGTTTAAAGCAGTTTAAATGTACAGCTATGATATAAATTTGATTTACTAAGGCACTGGATGGGTGTGAATTCAGGTGTAGTGTGGGTAAGGAAAAGTCTTTGTGGGTGCAGTGTGACTGTGCATAGGGGTTCCAGTAGTATGGCATTGCCAGAACAACACAATTACAGTTACAAAGAAGAGCTGCTGGCCTATACAGTTTGTGTACCACTATTGTGCTTTTCACCCATTTGTATGTGCCAAATAATAGCAAATAATAAAAGAACACAGTCCTGCAAAAAAACGGTACATGCATGAGTCCATTTCCAAGAAACTTGTAATGGTTTTGGTATTTTCTTTTCTATTTCTAGCTTTCTTTTCATTGCATTGTCTAAAATGTATTCACAGTGAATGGAATAGAATCTGGATCCAAGCTTTGTTCTTTAAGCTAGCTCACAATATCTCAATGGAAGTCAGTGTCTATTCATTATTTTGGAATGGACATATTGACACAGTGTACAGGGCAGCTACGGGGTTCAAAGGATGGAAAAAATATAGAAAAAGGCCATATATATATATATGTGGGGGGGGGGGGGTGAGAGAAATAGAGCGATCTGTGCTTGTGTTTTTGTGTTTTTGTGTTCTGTGAATGGAATAGAACCAATAGAACCATAGTATCAAGTTATAAAGTTACCATTTTGCACAAGTTCTTTCATGAAAGCAGCAATACACTTATACATATAACCACATATGGATGTTCTCAAATGTGTTGGTTTACATATGAAACTCGTAGACAACACAAATACCCCTGCAGTTGATTAACTAATCTAATTGTGTGGTTAATTAAATGAGTAGTTACATCAGGGGTTAATTTGTCTTCTGTTTGTTTCAGTGTTTAAAAGGGCTACAGATAGCCATGAGGGAATTTTGCCTTTACTAATAATAGATCATGAATTTTAAATCTACACTTCATACAGAATTGACTCACTCATTTCAATAAGCTTTTTATTTTTAATTATTACATTTCAACTAAAAGGCATTTGAAGGCACAGTTTAGTAAACACCTAGTCATCCTAGTTTCTTCCAAAATCAAATGTATGAACTGGGAATTCCCCTTTTTGTTGCACTAACAGCTCATGATGAGAACTTGCCATGAGGATTTGATTGCATTTAGCCACAATAACTTTAGTCAGGTCAGGTACTGATGTTCAGTGAGTAGTTCTGAATCACAAATACACCACACCAGTGCAAATGTTGGACGATGGAGCTTTGTCACTCCAAAAAAAACACAGTTCCATTGCCCCACAGCACCACTTTGGGCAGCTCTAGTCAACACGTGGCATTGGCCATGTTTACCTGCTCTACCCTGATCTATACTCCTAAAAATAAAGGTGCTTCAGATGGTTCTTTGAGCGATGCCATAGAAGAACCATTTTTGGTTTCCACCAAACGCACAGAAGTGTAGCGCACTAATGGGTGTTCTTTAAAGAAGCTGAAATGAATAAATCAGAAGTGGCGTCTGGACGTACTTTGGGTCGTAGTGTGTATGCCCTCTGAAATCGTATGGTTAACCTCGTTTACTCATATATGTGTGAAGTTCTGTGTCAATTTTTTTTACATAAACTTCAGAAGTTTCCAAACTATGCTTTGCTGGAGAAGGAAAAATTTGGCAGTAGAGTAGACTGAATCTCCAACAGCTCTGTTCAGCCGAGGTCAGTCGGCACTGTGGCTGTGTTTTCCAGCCCGAGGTTAGGTAAGGCTACGCATCAACACTACTTATTCGGCTGTGTGATCTAAAACCACTTCACTTCTACGAACCCGAACCATAAAGCCTGAAGCCCCCCGCCCCACCTCCCTCCGCCTTGTTTTCATAACTGTTTGGGTTGCAGGCTTGTAAATTATGACACAGGCTAATTTGAAAGAAAACAAGCATGGTTTCAAGCGAAGCAGTGCTGCATAAGTGTCAAGTGGAATGTTGAGTTTACAAGCCGTGGAGATGCTGTGAAGAACGTCTGCCTTAGATCCGCCTCTTCTTCTCTGCCTACGGTGCTCCGACGACTTCCTCGTCAATTATAGAAGCCCTTTTTCTTCTCGTTTTACTCCCGTTTATGACCCGCGTGAGCTTCTGTGATCTCGGGCTATTTGGTCTTCTCCTTTATATGCTTCTTTATATGCTTTCTTGTCTGACCGTATATGTGTGTGTGTGTGTTTTGTAGCTGGAACACAGTGAAGCTATGCTGGCTGAGCGGTGGTTTCTCCCATGGGAACCCGTTTGCTTGCCTGTGGGGGCTGACAGGTAGCTGTGTGCTACTTTTAACTGTGGTATGTAATGGTTGAGCACAAAGGGGGATGTGGTGGAGGGGGGGGGGGCACAAGCTTGCGATTGTAAGTTTATGAGTGTGAGTCTATGGCTGTGTATTTAGCTCCTTGTAGGGACTGAAAAATGGAAATCTTTGATGTTACTAGAATGTTGAGTTGTTTGGGAATGTGTTTTTGAGCAACTAGGATATATATATATATATATATAGATTTATTTATTTGTGACCAGCTAAATATGAACATTTGAAGGTTTTGATGTGGTTTGTTAAGGTTCTGGAGGTTAATTTTAATAAAAAAATAAAGGTATCAATAAGGATTCTTTGGAGTGACGCCTTATAAGAGTAATGTTTAGCCCCTTAAAGCATGGGGGCCCTAAGAGAACCCACTATTCCAATGTGTTTTGAGAGAGTTGAGCCTGAACTGTCTAAAGGGTTGGAAAACCACTACCTAAAAGAACCCTAGTTGTTTTTGTGAAGAGCAAAGGTTGAAGAACCTTCATACAATGCAGATGTTGTTTTCTTTTCAATTGATGCATCCAAGCATCCAAGAACCTTTTAGATTTTTGGGAGTGCAGAGTTGAGTGCAGCATGGTTTAGCTACAGCAGTGCAGACGTCACTAGAAATTCTCAGCAAAGACAGGAATACAGACCGGGGTGTGTGTGTGTGTGTGTGTGTGTGTGTGTGTGTAAGCTCCAGGGAGTATCCAGTCACTGTAGAATCAGGTGTCAGAAAGTTGTCCACCAGCTAATGACCACCCTCTGTCTTTGCTTCACACTGCTGTTAGATTTGAGCCTTCAGTGTACTTCTCACCACAGAGATGTGTAACAAGCCACTTCATATCTCCAAGAGACATTTGGGACAGTGGATAGAAGGAGGCTGTTCTTCTGTTACTGGCTTGGGATAATGTCTCAGTCTAGACTTCCTTCTGTGAAACCCACCAATGACACCTTTCTTTCCAGCAGCTGTGTGTTAAACCCTTTGTAACTAGAGCTTTAAATGTGGATCTGAACCTGAATACCAACTGTAGCCCAACAGAGTTCTGTCAACACTGAACCAGCATCAACCGGTGATCGAATAAAACTTAATAGTCTAAGGGTAATGCCTTTGAACCACAGTACTCGCCGTCGTCAGATCGTCTGTATTTTGAGTCAACCCCAAAATTTGCATGAGCCTTATATAATGCGTTGTTCTCCTGCTGACTCAGTCCGTGCTGCTCTCTCCAAAAAAAACAAACCCAAAGGAGCCAGAAAAGAAACCACTGAAGAAACACTAGAACTTAAAACCCATTGGATGGACAATGGATTCTTCTTTAGAGCTGTGGTTCTCAAACTGGTCCTCAGGGACCTCCAGATGGTCTACATTTTTCACTCTCTCCATCTATAGGAGTTGGGTTGCAACAAAGATGTGGACAGTCTGAAGACCCCTGAGGACCACTGCTTTAGATAGTCATATGTGTGAGTGTGGAAAACCTTTTTAAACATTAAAGAAGTGAAGACGGTGAAGAAACCCAAATAACATAATTGGACTTATTTGGACCTATTGGGTCCCATGAGATTCTGACAATCTTGTATATAAAATGTGTGATGGTGAAGAGCCCTTTTAAACATAAGGTCATGAACCCTCCTTCTGGACATCTAGCTCCCTGCAGGTTTCACCTCCAACATAAATTTAACACCTTATTAAGATGATCCAAGCAATCTGAAGGATTATGGATGGTCCTAAAGTCTGTAAGAAGGTAGATCTTCAGGAACAGGGTTTGCAACCTCTAATGTAAAGGTCCAAGAGGAACCCTTAAACTAGTACAAGACCTTTACGATGTGCAACATTTCGTTTTTTAAGCCTTTAGAAGGTTCCTCATATTCACTGATCTCTTTTCCAGACATGAATCTTTGAGAAACCTATAAGACTTAAGGAAGCTTAAGGAATCCACATATTTGGACCGACCTCCAGATGGATAAAGGAAAGTTTGCCATGTTTGCAGCTATGGGTTGCTTTCTTCAGGTACAATTACTCATGCTCAGAGCCAAAACATGATGAGCCTGGGAACTGTTTGTGAGCTGCTGTCATTGGTCAGACAGAAATTTTACAATTGTAAAAATTATGCAGTGTCACAGAGACCCATTTATGACGAGTTGTCGTAGAAGACCCAGACAAATTCTTTGCCTGTAAATGACACCTTCAGTGTGAGAATGGACGCAGATTTTCCCATTGGTTTTCCGAGAAGCAGGAAGGGTGCTCGGCCAACCAAGGCTGAGTAGATTTCACACGTTTGTGCTTCTCACGGCAGCCGGCTAAGCTGAAAGGTGTTAAATGCAGAGGTGTAATTATGACAGTTATGTGATGTGAAAGGAAAGGATGGCCAGTGTCACTATGCGCTTTGTAGGGGGTTTGGCTGCTGTTTGGGCTGCTTGTTGTAGCTGTTGGACACACATTGTAGAAGAGGACCGGCATATATATATATATATATCAATTTCTGTCACTCTTTACCTCTTGGTCTTACTTTACATATCAAATCAATGGACAAGAATATTCTGGCAGCATCCTAAATGCTTACAAAATGAAGAATCCCCACACCCTCCTAAAAGTAAAGGTGCCAAAACCTGTGCAATGGTATGTAAAGGTGAGGAGTCATGTGACTCATGGCTGTGCACTGCATACAGCTGGCAACTTAAGTAGAAAAGACGCAAAACCCCCTGAAAAGTCTTGAGAACAAGAAGCGCTGTCAAATTTTAACACCGCCCATTAACCGTACAGAGTTCGGAGGCAGCTGGTGAGCTCGTCTACTTCATGATTAATACCTGCTATCAAACCTGCATTATGGCACGATTACAGGGGCCGGGTGTGGATTTCTGTTTAGGCTTTGGGTGCTTGGCCCCTCCTGTCACTTTGGATCACTCCTGTGAGTTGCCAGTCCCGCTTCACGGGCCGCTCTCCACCTCTCGGTGGCTTCTTTTCTTTATTTTTCTTCCCCTCAGTGTGTGAATGTGTGCAGGCCTTTCCTTTTCCTCCTCCTGCTTCTTCTTTTATATATTTTTTTTTTCATGTTTTATGGCAGCTGTTCCTCATTTGTTCTCCCATACCCCGCTGCTTGATAAGCGATTGTCAAGGCGAGCTTCCATTCGTTTTTTCGAGGATTTTAATGCCTCCCTTGATATCAATTGCTGAGGGCTTAGTTTTGTTTTTGCCCTCCATGGAAGTAACAGATAGTTTTTTTTTTTCTTCTTCTTCTTCCTTTCTTTGCATATGAGGCACTATGCATACGAGAATTCTGGGGGGGTGGGGGGTGGGGGGGGTGGAGTGAAACACTGCTCGGTGTGACTCACATCACGCAGTGAGAGGAATATTAAAAGAAAGAGAGAGAAAAGAAGTAGAAGAAAAGAAATAAAACAGCTCATGCAAAAGATTTCTCTTTTTGCCTTCCAGGCGAACACATTTACCAAAGTCCCTACTGAGACGAGATACGCCTCTCAGGCTTTTGTTGGATGAGTGCAGGCAGAGGCATGCCATTAAAAGCCCAGACGCTCCACTGTTTGGACCTCCTGCCTGTCCCTCTCAACAGTGTCAAATTGATTAGCTCCTGTGCTTCTGCATCCCTGATTGTTAGTGAACCAGATGAAATGGATTTCCATAACGCCGGCCGTACTGTAACAGTGTCCACAGATTTCCATAATGCCACTTAATTAGACCATGGTGCAGTTAAGCTGCCTGCATTGGTCATTTTGATGGACGCTGTTAATAACTGTTGCTGAGATCGGTTTTTTATCCTCTAGAAGTAATTAGCTGGCTAGCTTGCTTATCTATGGATACATATATATATATATATATATACACTGCTACATAACCTTGACATTAGCATGCCAGAAACATGGCATGTCATGGCAGATGTTGGAACCTAATGGGAACCTAGTGGGAACCTAAATGTATGAATTGTGTCTTATGAATGGGCAGCCCTAAAAGGGGATCACGCTTACTTCAGCATACCCCTGGCCAATCACAAGGCTAACATGGATCTGCCCTCTCTTCGAGTCGAGGCAACATGGAGAGCTAAAGCTACAGGTAAAGCTAAACCTGGCGAGCTATGACCATGTCCAGATTGCTCTTAGAGAGGGAGATTTTTGAGGAGTGTTTTTATCTCATTTCTGATTGGTGTTTCCCTTTGAATATTTGCTTGGTTATAATGGTTACAATAGCACACTAAATGAACTAACTGAATGGCATCATTCGACATGACTCTGGCATGATTGTGCGAGTGTTATGTAACACTGTAATAGATTAGCTGAAGTAGCCTGTGAACCTATAACACAGCTTTCCCCATGGTGGACCCGGGTCCATCAGTCAAGACAAGACATCTTTATTCACAGTTTGTGTCGGACACTGATGAAATTTGGCAGTGAACCCACATATATACACTGGTTAGCATCCACACACAGTGACGATGAACACACGTGCCAGGAGCGGTGGGCAGACTTCCTCAAGGAGTGGGCACTTGTCATCAACAGCCCTGTGCTCTAACCTCTTAGCCACCACTGCCCCATCAAAATGTCGCTCGGGATATAAACATCAGGCAAATACTCTTGATGTCTTGATGGAAAAGATGTCATTCTCTTTAATAATGTGTGTTATATGGACTGGAACATCCCTATAGGAAACCTGGTTCTGATTATGATCTTTTGATAAAAAAAAAAAAAAAAAGCTCCACGACAGCTGCACACATTAATACCCTTTATCCGCAGCGTGCCACACATCCAGTAAAAGTCCATATGACGGTATTGTGCATATTTCACAATTCACTGACTTTTGTTTTTCCTCATCCTGCTGCTTTGTTGTTATCCTCGTAATGCTGTCCTGTAATGTGCTTGAGCACCTTTGTTTATTCTATTATTCTGTTATTATTATTCTCATATCCGATTTAATTCAGACACAGCTTACTGGACTGGATCTGCACATTTTTTTATGGCTTTGACTACAGAGTTAGCATAAATGAGTTGAATGTGTCTGTCAGCGCTTGGGGGGGGTGGGCGGTGGTGGGTGTGGGGGGTGCTTGGGTAGCCACAAAATACTAATCGCACCATCTGACAGGTTTTCCGACCGTTATTTATCTTTCTCTTGTTTTTAGTGTTTGCGCAACAAAGCGCTGGATGAAATGTGCATTCTCGCGACAGAAACCCCGCTTTTGTCCTTCCGCCCACGCAGGCCCAGCGCTTTTAACTCGTGCACAATGGTGTTGAGTGGGGAAAAAAAGAGCCTCACCCAAAAACATGCTTCAGTGTTGTGGTTTTTATTTATTATTATTAATTATTAATTTTTTTCCCCCTCAGGTCTGGAAGAAGTGGGCCTACTAAACACTGAACTGCCAATGCATTCATTAGCTCTCATTTCAGGCCTATAAGTGTTAAAGGAAATGACATGCAAAGGTATTTTGCATGAAGTTGATTAGCCAAGACATATTTGGCTTGTACCCTGCTTGGCTGCATCATCCCGTGCCCGTCTTAAACTGAGTCGTGTTGTTGGCCAGACACCACATAAGCAAGTCTGAGGTTACTTTACAGCTCGCCACGCTTTGAGACCAGTGGGGGATGTGGGACGAGTAGGCATGCAGTTTATATAATGCTAATTGGTGGGGTTCATGCTTCCATTACATATAACATACAACCTGCATTGGCCTTGATGCTGCAGTGCTAAGCTTAAGAAGCACAAGTGCGGTTGAAGTAAAGGAAGCACCCTATAAATTGAACGTCTTCATTTTGTAATAAGGGTCTTTTTTTATCACAGTTTGACCACCATGCTAATCGTGATTGAGGTGTATGGGCTTAACCCAGCTTCCCCTGCACTCTCCATGAACCCTGCGTTCGAGCACATGTCTGCTTTATTTTTTCCACAACAGCCAAATTAACGATGGCTTTTTAATCCCCCCTAATCAGTCCCTGGAAGCAGTGAGTCTGGGACTGACAAGAGGAGCCTGCTGTCTTAAGTACTAAGCCCCCCCCTCCAACTAAACACACTGGTTTGTTTTTGTACAATATCAGGACGTTTGGTCATTCATGTGACCAATATATATTACATATATTACCATAATACAGTTATTTACTGTTAGCACAACAGTAGAGCTTCCTCAGGGGTCAGCGGGGAATGGCCAGGCTGGCTGGAGCTGACTGAAAGGCTACGGTCAGTACTCAGATAACCACTCTGTAGAACTATGCCGTGCAGAAAAGCATCCAAATGTACAACAAGTCCAACCCTAGAGGAAGGAGGAAATGGGCTGCAACAGCAGAAGACCACACCAGGGTTTCATTTCTTGCAGCCAAGAACAGAAAGCTGAGGCTGCCTTGGCTAAGCACAGTCTCACTAACACTGGATTCCAGTTGAAGACTTCAGAAATGGAGGCTGGTGTGATACATCTCAGTTTTTGTGGAGGCCGACAGATGGTAGGGTCAGAATTTGAAGCTAGTAGCTCGAATCCGTGGACCCAACCTGCCTTGTGACAGCGTTCCAGGCTGGTGGAGGTGGTGTAATGGTGGGGGAAGATTTTCTAGGCTGTAGATACAAATTGGTCATCAGTTGAATGCCATAGACTGTTTGTGTAAATGAGTAGAAGTAGTGCGCCTGACCCTGCGCTCAGTGTTTCTAAACCTGGGATATGCGAAGAGAAGTATAATCACAGTCTAAATCTAAACCCTAACCCCAATAAACACATAGACATATTGTCCCCGGTATATTTTGTCATGAAAATATATAAAAACAAGCACACACACACACACATATTCCCAAACTTCTCCAGTCATGAAATCCCTCCTTAACACTACCTTCCGTTGAACTGGGACATGGGAGATGTTTGTGTCTGCAGGCGGTAAGCAGGGCTCGCTGTGTCAAACTCGCACAGTGCTCGTGATTAAACGGCTGTTTGTGAGGCTGATTGTCGCTGTCGGGGCTGCAGAGGTGAGAGGCGGTAGCAGGGGTTTCACTCTGGCTGTTTTTAGCCGTCTTATCTGGTCTGTGAGAGAGGTTTCGCAGATGAGCGCAGAATCCACCACCCCTCCGTCCACCCCCACACCTCAATCTCGCATCCCCCAGCCCCAGCTGCCTGCTCCACCGTCAAACATCTGAAACGTAGCATCAAAGGGCTTCCCGGCCCTTAGAGCATCTGCTCAAACTCACTCCAGCGGCCCACCACGTAGCTAGCGGCCCCTCACAGCACTCACACATCATCAACGAGCGCGGCGGCTCGTGGGGAGCTACCGGCGAAAAGGAACAAATTACAAACTGCTCTGGCTACAGTACTTCAGTCTATTCTTCTTCCTTTCTGGAGTACATTTAAATCACTGGAATGATACAGTGCTTTTACTCGACTTCATTTTCAACAAAAGTCGAGCCCTTTTAATGTTCAGTGCTGTTAGCTGTTACAGCATAATGGGGAAAAATCTCAGCTTTCATCCTGAAAAAGCAATTAGCCGCCTGGCTAACTAATCCTAGCAACAGTGCTACTGTGATATTTTTCATTTTATGTTTCATTTTAAAATAACATGCAGAACCTCTATGAATATATCTCTTTTTAGAGTCTGGTACTGGAGTAAATTAGTCCATCGTTGGGAATTCTCCACTGAAAATCCTTGTTTTGGGCCGCATTGCACAGTAACACACTTCTGAACTGAGATAACTGTGGAAAATCTAAGAAAAGCAGCTGAACATACACACACTCCAGGGTATATCCACAGCGTAGGTGTTAAGGTAGAGCATGGCTTTTGTTATGTATCATTTATTTCTAATTTCACCCCATTTCTAATTTTCTACCCAATTTGAAAGGCCAACTACCCAATCCCTGTTCATGTGAATGCCCTCTATCACTAGCAAGGCACCCAACACTAGGAGGGTGAAGACTAGCACCCGTCTTCTCTGACGTGTACATGTGAAGCCGGTCACCGCCACTTAAACTTGCTGACGGCAAGCAGCATGACCCGGGATTCGACCCAACCAGCGATCCCCAGGTCGTAGTGACAGGGCCTTGATCCACTGGACCAACTCCAGTTCTTCTTTTACTGTTTGCGTTTACCTGTAGAAATGAGGGGAGACCTGCATTAGCCCTGCATTAGCCCTGCATTAGCCCTGCATTAGGTTGCCCTGCAGGATGGAGGACATTTACACATTCAAGCATAACACACTTTTGGTCATTTTCTCCTAGTCTCAGGGCAGCGTCATCTGTGAATTCTGACCACATTCGGGACAAATATTACAGGATTTAGAACAGTATTCAGTCCTGTGTTATTTTATCTATATTATTCCCCCATTGGTTGCTCTAATATAGCTTCAGAAAGCCAGGATAAAGTACAGCCTCCACAGTTTGCCAAAAAACACCTAGACAAAGACCACAGCTTCTGGAACTATGGGCTGATTTGGACAGATTATTTTGTCCAAATTATTATTATTATTTTGCACATGGTGTTTTTTTTTCTTTTGGGAACAGTATGGGCTTCCTCCTTGCACACCTCCCATGAAAATCAAGCTCGAGCAGTTTCATTCTGATGGTAGCTGCTGTACAGAACTTACTGTAGGTCCCATGATGACATTGTAGGAGTGTTGGAGCCTTTGTTACACATCTTGTGGTTGCTCCTGAGCTGGACTAGAAAGACCGGACATGGCCACGTGGCCAGTTATTTTGCCAACAGTGGAACGGCTGATTTCTAACTGTGTTCTGAGATCTTTTAAAATCCTATAACCTGCTTTCTTCACGACGTTTAGATGATCTAACCATGTTCTAATCATCTGCAGCTACTGTGTTTCACCTGATTCTAATTTTAGACATTTGAAGTAGTATTACATGTGGAGGTGTCCTAAATTTCTTCACACAGAAAATTTGCTTTACATTTTTCAGAGGATTTTTAAAGACATTTCTTTATTTAATTATATTACCTCCATCTCTCAATATTGTTCAAAAGAAGATCAAATGTTTCTATGTTTAAAAATGACAAAGCTTTTCACAGGGTGTCCTAATTGTTTCACATGACAGTGTTTAAAGGGGGGCTCACATGTGTATTCAACAATGTGGCCTGCAATTGAATACACACTGGTGCCTCGGTCCCCCTTTGCAATGAATAGATCTCCTTTTTGATGGTGCTTGACCTACAAGGTCTACACCTCTCATCCGAACAATGGTGTCCTCTTTAAGGTAAAGTGTTTTCTCTTTGAAACGTTCTTTAAACCCAGACGCTGATCTTGTACTTCTTTTTTTTTCTCTCTTCTCTTTTGTCTCCTCAACAGCAAACTCCAGTCTTCTGGGTGGCGGAGGAGGTAAGAGGCTCTTCTTTGATAACCTGTTTGTAGCACCTGCACTGTGGGAGCACATGTGAGCTGCTCCTTAATCTCCAATGTTTTCAGACAGTTTGCGAGAGGACTGGATGGCTGTTCTGGTTAGAGCGGCAGCATTTGAACGGATTTAAGCGCAGCCCCGCTTCAGTCTGCAAGCCCAGACGCGGCTGCCTCTTTGCCGGCCCTGCCGCAGCGCGTTTGCGTCAAGCAGTCAGACGAAATCAGAGGCATCCGATCGTGGCCGGAGGCTCAGGCAGAAGGGGGGGGGGGCGGGGTGAGGGGGGTGAGAGGAGGGGTCAGACCATTTGGAACAAAGCCGCATGTGCCCCGAGTTCCTCTTTTGGAAGAATTTTGCACATAGGCTGACATGATTGAGATAATCATTGCATGGAGCACTGGACAAGGCAAAGAAGGGGAAGACGGAGGAAGGGAATTGGGTGGGTGGGCTGGCTTTCGGGTGGTTGTGGGGGAAATCAACCCAATTACATGATCAATTTTGATCCCAGCAGCAGTACACATGGAATTCCGGTTAGTCCCTAGATAACGAGCGTGTACTAGTTATTTCAGTTATTTCCCCTTTGCTCAAAATCCTTGTTTATGCATCTGTACCCTGGTGTTCATCAGAAGCCCGTGCATTCTCACAGAGTTTGTCCTTGTCCGTTCTTTGGGGGGTTAACACTCGAGGTTATTTCTGGACCCAGAGCTCTTTGTCCTGAGCAATTGATGTGTTAGGTCCACTGTGTAAGCTGTTTTGGAGCTCAGGTGTGGTCCAGACAACCAGTCTTTGGTCCACCTTTAGTGTGGTGATGTGGAAAAGCTGTCCACTAACTCCTGGTAAGAAGCTGTTGTTTCTTCAGCATAATTAAATGCCATCAGATAACCTGATTTCTGGTTTTACTGAATTGTGTTTGCTTAGGTTTGGTCCTTATCATGAATAAAAGGTACACTAGTAGCAAAAAGGGCAAAAATATATAGTCCTGAATTTTTTTTTTAAACTCACAACAGCAGTGGACCCCTTTTAGTCCTCCACATAACCATGTTTCTAAGCTCTTGAAAGAACCAATGGAAAAAAGGGTTCTTTTCATAGAGACTTTCGAATGGTTCTTTGTGTTGTCACCATTGCTTTTATCAAAGCATCCTCAGAGAACCTATTTTAAAGGGTGTATCTGCTTCCCAGGGCTGCATGTTCTTAATTACCATCAGGTAGCTTTCAGACATCTATGAGCCGTTTGCTGTTGGGTTAAGTGTGTAAACAGTTCCTCAGTTTAAGATTAAATGAAGATTAAATTCAGGAGAATAAGTGCATCACACAAAGCACATGTCTTGTGACCATCTACAAAGACATCGTATCAAGGGAGAAAGACACCAACTTCACAGACACTCTTTCATGTTCTACACCCAGCAATACCCACTCTTCCACCATTTTCATTGGCATATGGAACAACACAACGCATATGCAAACCTGCAATAATTAGCACCCCGTCAAAACAAGCCAGGAATTGATTCTGAGTGTCAGCACATTTATTCAGGCCAAATGTAAATGCCCATATTTAAGTGGATCAATATCAGCTGTATTATTACCAATTCTCATGCTGTTTTACACCCATTACTTTGCTGTAAAGGTGAACAATTCGGTTGAGCTTATGAAACTGTTTCAAACCAGTGTTGATCATTAAATATTAAATATATTGAATATTCAACGATATTCAAGTCCTTTGGTAGACCATCGGGAGCTCAATGACAAATGATACAGGGGGAAAAAAACATTTTCATATTTTAGTTTCTTTTTTTTTTCTCAACTAAAGCTTAATTTCAAACCAAAACAACAAAATGTGGCAAAGTTGCTTTCAGGGTGTTGCTGTAATGAGTTTTATTTATTAATGAGTTTTAAATATATGCATATTATTAGCTTTAAAACACTTCATCTGATGAGTACTCGGATTTTTAAAAGAAAGGTTTATTGCTAAACTTATATTTAGGTTAAACTCTAAGTGTGTTGATTGTGTTTTCAAATCACTGTATGTTTTGTAAAAATATTTTTATGGCTTATTAATTTTAGAGAATAACTCATTTGAGAATAACCTGGTTGTATTAAATGTCAGTATACAGTCATATCAATACATCATTATACAGTGAGTATACAGGCAAAAACAGTGTAAGCGAAGTTGTCACTTATCCAACATAATTTATTGGTAGCAAACAAATTGGAATAGTAACTTCTTCACCAGCCAAAAAAAGAGACACATTATGTGATCATACTGAAGCATTTCAAAAACGGAAACTGGATATTGGTCAAAATAGATCCATTAGCCAACCTCAAACTTACTGTACATCTGGACAATTTCAAGACTTCCTAAAGCACAGAAATGAATGTGCAGATACCTTTACATGAGGGGTCAAAACATTTCTGTGACATAGTTTAATATAATTATAAATAATGAATTTAAATAAATAAATAAATAAATATAAATGTTATGAACAGTTCTTGTTTTAAGATGTTTTCATGCATGACATAAATTATTCCATACTAGGTCCCAGTCTACACATCTTGCGTGGTGCAAGGTCTTTGTGCCATAATCTTTCAACCAGATCCATGTATGTAAAGCACCTAATATTATAAGCATAAGCAATTCTTGTTGACCAATTCCTGGAATTCTAGAATTGACTTGTCCTCCCCAATATCTCACCAATACCAGCGTATCCTAACTTAATCAAGTTCTTTTTCTAGCTTGAATTAACTTGGAAGTACACACTGGGTGGCTGAATTAGTGTCAGGAGCATATTGGCATCAGCAGATACTCAATATTATGACTCGTACTGGGATCTGAGAGCAATAGAATTCGCCTTGGGATGCCCCTAAAAACAGCCTTTTCCACTGGACGTCTCAAGGCCGTACTCGATTTCAGCCCCTTGTGAGGAAGTGATTAGCAACCATGCTACCCTATCTGTTTCACATCAAGCCCCTTGGTGTGGCTCTTGTGTTATCTGATGCATGCTAAATGCCCTAGACCTCTGTGGCGGTAGCGGTCGGTCTCTTGGTCCCAGAGTTTTATCAGAAGCTGGGCGTGATCTCCCTGATTGGTGGTTAAGAGGGGCAGAGCCTGATTGAGATCAGAGGGCACGCGGGTGTGACAAAACCACTTAGCGTAGCACCTGTCAACGAATCGGCGTGACCACAGGACCACGAGTCCAACGCTGCCAAACCACTTCGGTTATTGCACCTCTTTGTATGTCATCACGGTCCTTTCATCGATTGGTCACGATGGTTAACATTTCGAGGGCAATTTGCTTTCTTCATTATTGGTCCATAATTGGCCGCTTGCCTTCAGTGCCCGGCCTCTCAGCGTTTCGGGCTGTTTCTGAGGACGCGGCATTTGATATGAACTGTCTTGAAAGAAATGTGTGAGAAAGAGATTGCCTGTTTATGCAGCTCAACTCTGTCTGGAAGTGGTGTTCTTCTGTGTCGTCTACAGCGCCGATACAGGAGCTCCATTGTTGTTTTCTACACCAAAGGGATCCTAATCAAAGCCCACATCAAGAACATTGTCTCTCCGCTAATTGCTATCCCCTGATAGCAGTGTTGGTAAGCTAATTAACCCGGCAACAATAAGACGTTTGGTCTCAGGAACAGCCTCAGTAGCTTTTGGGCAAGAACTCTCAAACACATTACACAAATGCTCAACATTAAAAAGCGGTGGGTAGCTTTTATAGTGGTCTGGGCTCGAACTCACCGGGAGGCAGGAAGGTTAATCCTATGTAAATAATTGCAACATCGAGGGAAGGCTGGATTGACTGGAGCGAGGCCTGTGCAATAAAACCGTTGCAATCTGGCTCAGCTGGCAGAGCTTGAGCGATGGACTCCTGATTGAAAGCTCTTTTTGGGTGGCGGGAGATCACTGGTTTTATCATCAGGAGACTTCTTTCGCTAAGCCAAGAGGTTTTCCCCCTTTTTTTTTTTCTTTTTTTTTCTTCCTCCCACCCCTTTCTCTCTGGTTCTCGCAAAACAAAGCCCATCATCCCCCTGTGCTTTATCTGAGAGCGTGTGTGTGTGTGTCACAGACGACTTTATCTCCTCGCCCTTCTTTATTGCCATTGGATGACTGATTCAGCAGCCTGTTTTCTTTCTCCCCCCGCTTTCGCCTCGCTCCTATCGTTTAGCGAGGTGAGGACCTCCAGCCGTGACGAGTTCATCCCGACTGAGGCCTCTTGAGAAAGACGCCGCTTTCTCTTATCTGGCAAGTGGGCTTTCACTGCTCTCCAGAAGTCTAGAAAGGGGGATTTTTGGTCAGACTCTGAATGGTTTGCAATGGGCTGTGGACTTCGGGCGGGTCAAAGAAACCGTGGCCGTGTGTTTGTTTTGTTAAACGATGTTTTACATCTGCTGATTGAGCAATGATGCACAACCTGCCCAATTACCTTCCCTCATGGGGTTCAAAAGCCAAGGCCAAGCCAAGCCAAAGTTTCCTGTTGTTCAGTAGAAAACCTGAAACACGATGCTACCTCAAATCCAGCATTCAGCATGATCCTGCGCAGTTGAAGGTTTGCGTGGCCAGTACGGTTACTGTAATTGTAGCATTGTTCACTCCAAAGTGATGCTCCAGTTAGTTTGAAGTGATCACATTTCTCAGACTCTTTAGGAAGTCAACCATGAGCACCTACTGGAAGACAGCAGTGATTTTTTGTGTGTGTGTGTGTGGTGTGTGTTTATTCTGCCCTAAATGAGAGCCGAACATATGGCCAGGCTTAAGCTGAGCTTAAGTCCAAGTCCGGACGTCTAAAGTAGTCTAAATAATACAGCAGGTCTCCTACTCCTTCTCTATCTGTCTTTCTTTTTCCCTTTGCTCTTCTTCTCTTGGTGGTAACGATGAGGCCGGCTTTCGGCTTTTCAAGCTACAGTAATAGTGGAGGGCTTTGATGTACTCATTCAAACTTGTTAACATTCTAATCATAACCATTCCTTCCATTTAGCGTAGGCTTAACTAGACCTCTCTGACAAATCGCACCACTTTCAGTGAAAGCGCCTCCCATTGAGAATGAGATAACAGGCAGTCTTATCCGAAACTAAAATCTGTTTAAGGAGTCTTTAAATGTAATTAAAGACTTGCTCCGTATGCAGATGCTCTGGCTAAGCCAACCTCTTTCATAGAGACATCTACAGGTACATCAGAGGTCAGGTTCTGTCTTGGCTGGATGCTATTAATTATATTATTATGCATAAATTGTGCATGCAAGCAGATGGACAGCATTCTGTAATTGTACACCTACAGTTGTGGTGGGATGTTTACATATACTTCGTTGATATGAATGTCATGAGGCTTGCAGTGTTCTTTCTCTGGGCCGGAATGAGTCGACAAACATCTCTGATTAAAAAAAAAAAAAAAAAAAAAAAAAAAGAATACATATATATACATATATATGAATTTGGTGCACAGGTTTTTCATTTTTGTGGGGTTTTCTGACATCAACAAAGAGTCAAAACTAGACATATGCATACAGGTTACAAGGATATTTAATCGCTCTTCCTGTTGGCTGAATTGGTTCAGCAAATGTTTCTCTGGCATAAACTTAAAACTGACTTTTAAGCACAGTCCTCTTATTTTTAAAGGGGGTGATTGTTATAGGTCAGGTCTGAGGGGAGGCCATTCCAAATGCTTAATGTTAGCCTGCTTTATCCATACCACAACCACATTATTGTGTGTTTAGAGGCACTGTCCTGTTGGAACACCCAATTGTGTCTTAAGATTATGCTGAGTTTTGGAATTTGCAGCAATACAGGCCCAAAGCATGATGCTACCACCACCATACTTAACAGAGAATGATGCTGCTGTTCCAGCAGCTTTCAGTTCATTGCAGGCCTATGCCTTGGTGATCCCTTGGATTTTCTCTGAGCAGAGGGTGTCAGTTTTGATCTTACTAATGTACAGTTGTTTGAAATGATGATCTTTGGAGGCAGCTGTTTTTACTCCAAGAGGTTTACTTGTGAGCTCCTTGGACTTTCCTGTGTGTTGGTCAATTACCAAAAATCAAAAAATTAGTTTTATAAAGATACAGGCATATAATAGGGCATTTTGTCACTTGTTCTGTCCCAGAAAAAAGAACACTGTTGTCCATAATGAGTGTATGTAAACGTTTGACCACAACAGTGCATAGTAACACAGTGAGACCAGTGAGTAACACAGATCATGGTATGTTTCTGAATAGGCTGAAGTGTATAACTTCCTCAAAATTCCTGTCTGTTCCTGTCTCAAATGAGATGTTTAGTTTTCCACAGTTCAGTTGTGATAATCTATATTTTAGTAACATCATAATAAAAACATATTGGATGTCACACATGCAGAACAGTACACTCCACTGGCACATTCGTTTGGGTGGGCTGTTCTCTTTTTGGGTTTGTGTAGCATTTGATGCTACAAAATGCAATCAAGAGGGGCATGTGCGTTCCAAGCAACATCGCCTAGCCCCGAGGTACAATCAGTGTTTTTCAAAATGTGCCTCTGTTGAGGTGATGGAAACACAGTATGAAAGTAGAAACTTCCCAAATTGCCTTTTCACACTTTAAACCTGTCTACCAGATGATATTTTGCGCACCATGACACATTAGCATCAACAGATTCATTCTACTGATATGTGAAATACATCCCGGGCAGGCATAGATTCGTCTCCTTGCACACCTCTGTCGTACTTCTTAACCACAGTATGCTCTGCCTGCGTGGTTTTCTCTGCTCATTTAAAGTGGGCTGCCTGGCCATGTTTCAGTAACGCTTGTGCAACTGGATCCAGCCTTGTTGAGCCTTGTGTCAAAAATTCCATTCAGTTTTCTACCTCTAGGCCAGTTCACAGCCCATACATTTGTATACATTGCTCTCTTTTCATCAGTTTGATCCGCTTCTGCTCGTCGGCCCTCAGAATCCACCCCCCCCCCTCTTTTTTTCCAGGTTGAAGAGGCGAGAGTAGTACTACAGTGCCTTCTCTTTCATCTGTGAAGGCTGGATTCTTGAAATCAAAGCCAAGCATGCAAACTGTTTTTTTTGTCCCTCTTCAAGCACTTTTATTTGTTCCAACCTCTTGCAAACGTCACCCTTCCCTCACCTCGTGCCTTTTTCGTTGTGGAGATGAAAAGCATTACAGGTAGAGAAGCAGTTCATCCTTTTACTGCCTCTCCATTCCTCGAAAGCCAATACTCCATCAGTGCTTAGAAGCTGCTTTCTTCCCTTTGTGCTTACTCCCATCTCTGCAGTGCTCTCAGGCTCCACAAGCATTATCACGCTGATTATACATTTGGTTTGGAAAGGGTGCTTTATAAGAATCATCTAAACTTAAATACTGTGTGAAAAGGCCTGCAATGTCTTTGATTTCAGGTCAAAATAATTGTTATACACAAATGATTCATCTTTAGAAGATATTTATGATTATATTTAGTGTAACAATATATAATGTAATATTAAATGGTATTGAATAAAACCGTTTTTAGAGTTTTCAGAGTGGCTCAGCAGGCTAATACGCTACCACTATGGCCCAGTGGGGTCACAAGTTGGAATCCCGAGCTATGCCGCTTTGCCATCAGCTGCCGGAGTCAGAGAGAGCCAGATATGCTGGGTAGATGGTACTCTCTCTCTTCTTCACTCTTAAGTGATGTTCGCTGCTCCGGACCTAGCAGTTCGAAAGAGGTGGTGTCTGGATTCACATGTATCAGAGTACCTCCTAGTGTCAGGAGCATTGCTAGTGCTATGGAGCTATGGACGGGTAAACAAACTTGGTAGACCATCAAAACTGTCCACCACAAACATTCACCTTTGAGACAGGGAAGGGCATCAAGCTCCAGTCCTGCTTTAGATTTGAAAAGCAACTAGTGGTTTCTGCCTAGCTTTCTAGAAGATGAGTCAGTGCTGTAGGTCTGAAAGGATATGTAGCTGATCAAGACCATCGTACTGTGAAAAGGAAACAGACAACACGAGAAGACATCTGCCAATCAAACCCTGAAGCTTCAGGACAGACCCAAAATCTTTCTTTGTGTTTGGGAGGACGTGGATGAGGATAAGCTGTTGAATACAGTACTTATTTTAAAGCATTTATATTAACAATAACAACGTTTTTACTGTTAAAACCCCAAATGATGTTAGAACAGATATAAGTAAACATGAATACAGTTAAAGAAAGTAGTAGACATCTTGTGAGCTAGTTTGGAGAACAAAGCTTGGTTCCAGATTCCTCCTGGACGCCCCCAGTCAATTTCATCATCAGCTTACCTGATCATTCAGTACTACTTTACCCAACCAGGTGTTGGATGCTATCTATAAGTAGTACTAGACTCATTAATAGACTTATTTTGTAGAAATACTAGTGTTTTACTGAGCATATAAACACTAACTGTCTGTATAAGAAGTTTTATGTTTTAATTTCTGATACAGAAGCATGGAGCTACTGTAATTATGTATATATTTGAAGGCTAGACCCACTGTATTTGAAGATGTTTTTGGGGAACTTTGAGCTGTAAAATAATGCACTGTAATTGTTTATGTATAGCAAGTCCTTGATTCTGTAATATTTGATCTTTTCAAATACAAGGCATTTTAATGTAATTTAATTCTTGATGCTGTGCAGCTTTAGAATCGTCTAGCATTCTGGAAACATCTAAAATGTTTAACAGATTGCACAACAAATAAGTTGTTAATTTGTTGAATTTAACGCATTGGAGAAATGTGACAACTCAAACTGTGGCATGTACAGCCGTTATGTCACATTTTATACATTAGAAATAAATATAATATTTATAAATATATAATCAATATAAATTTGCCCAATAAACAAAAATTGTGCTTGAAGATGTGCAGGGAAAAATGGCCACATTTTCTAATGATGATGGTAAACAGGACATAGCCCGCAGGTCTGAGACCTTCTGCACGTTAAAAATAATACACTGATCTTGCTTAAATGATTGAAAATAATGATTCAGCTTTTGTAGATCAGGTCATCTTCTACTCACTTATCTACTGACCTTGACATTTTGATCAGGGGTGCCCAGACTTCTACTGACAGATTTGTAACCTGTGTAATTATTCTGCAATGCTGTTATTGCAGGATATTATGGACGTTATTATGGACGTCTGAATGAGAAAAGTAACTGATACACATTGCTCCAAAAACTGCTGACCGTTCGTCTTTGCAGCGGAAGTGCCAAACGGCTTAGGTGTGAAGACTGTCTGAGTGCCGGAACAAAACCATCTCCATCTCCAGCCATGTCCATCCCCTGGTTAAACCCCTTCAGTATGCAGTCATTAAAGGATGAGTGTAGTGCAGATGGAAAAGCTTTTTGCACAAGCATGCATGCTCTTTTTTTTTTGCGTATGTGTGTGTGTGTGTGTGTGTGTGTGTGTGTGTGTGTGTGCTCTTTTCTAGTCGATGGGACTCCTGCGGGCCTCCGCTGCATGCTGTGTGACAGTCTTTCGCTGGAGGGAGCCAAGAATAGGTTTTCTGCGATCACACTTTGGCCCAATCAGGAGTGATGGATGGACTAATTGATGGGAAATGATCACACCATTAGTTTTTGGGTGACTTCAGTGAGCTCTATATTTAGCAGTAGTGGCGTGTTGTGATGGAGGGAACAGAGCGAGAGAAGTCTATTACTCCTCAGAAGCCTCTGGAAGTTTTTCTCAGGCTTAATTTAATACTGATGAGAAGAAGTTCGCTCAAAATCAGGACACTCTCTCTCCAGCAGTTAGCGCGAGCGCAGCAAGCCGGCCTACAGTAGCTCTGTGCTTCTGTGTGAAGTGGCAGTGAATCAAACAGAGGATATAAAGATTGCTTTCCATTTTCTGAAGGACTTACTAGCCTACACTACAGGCCAGAAGTTTGTAAACCGCACTGACGTTGCAATATTAAAAATAGAGCAGATAGCGGAGGACGAAGAAAAACTACTCGGATCTGATGCTGCAACAAAACAGGCTTGCTTGTAGGGCCACATAAGGTACAGCGAAGTAAACACTTGTAGGTCAACATGAACAAGAGCAGTAAACAAGCTAGCTTTTACTGCACAGTACAGTAAAACACTGAATATGACATTGCTGTCACATATATAGGCATTTTCTAACTGATGCTATTAAGCTTATTGTTGACCGTCTATGGTAGTTCTTCTTGTATTGGAGTGTTTGTATAATATAAATGTATATTGGGACCCTTTAAGGCCGTCATCTTAAAACCCCAGAGAATTTAAATACATGTTTTCCATCTATTAAGGTAATCCTGCAATGTATTAGTCCCAGTAACCAATAAAAGGCTAATGTCCTTCATCATATAAAGTGGGTGGTACTAATCCTAGTGAATGCTTATATAAACACCGGCCTTACCAATGTTTGTTCCACCTATAGAGTCTTTCGTTCATTCGATCCGTCTGGACATGCCAGCATTCTGTGTATATGTACCATGGATACACACCCAGCAATGAAGAGTTTCTTCTGGAAGGCATCACCCCCTTCATTTGCTTTCCCTTTAGTTCAGACTGGAAGTCTTGGACTAAGGGATGCCAGTCAACCCTGCTCATTAGAACATTAGGCTATACCTTGACAGGCCTGATTCAAAGATTCTAAGCAGTATTTGTACTCTATTGTCCTCTTTGGACGTCTAAACAAAGCTTTTAAACTAAGAGTACTTTCAATAGATGTCTACAGCAGTAACAGATGCTGCTGCAGGCCTGATGAATTGAATCAGTTCTGTGAAAGCGGCAGGAGTGGTAAGAATGAAATACCGGTCAGTGTAAACGATGTAGCTGTTGCCAACACAGAGTATACAAGCTTTTCTCCTTTTAGCAAGGTTAGCATTCAATACGATGGTATTTGGATCTACGCACTCTAGCTGAACTCTCTCCGACAAGGTGGCTGGACTGGTGTGGAGAGCTGTTGTCACACCGCAGGTGAAGCATGGTGAATTTTTTCAGTGGCTCAGGGTTCCACATTGCCTGTGTTCTCTTTCCAAACCAATGAATCATTCATCTCTGTCTCCTTGCATAAATCAGCTTGCCTCCCGTCGCCATCGGCAACCGTGTCATTAGGCAGGCGAAGGAATCACTTGAGCTCCTCCGCTGCACTGGATGCCCCGACGCTTGACTTAAATGGCACATAGATACACACTCACAAACACACATGCCAGCGTACTCATGTAAACACAAGTCATATTTGAACTGGATTCGTTTTACCTCCGGGAGGTACTGTAATTGAAGTGATTGCAGGCGAGATCCGTGACTTTGATCCGGCATGAATCTGCAGTGTCTGGAGTTTTCAGTCTTACGAGTAGACCTTCCATATACCTTACTCATACCCACATTCCCATTTCTTCTACAATACTTGATTCTGCATAGCCTTTCCTTAATGACAGCATCTGGTCTTTCAGGTAAGGATTACACCAGTCTTCTCCCAGTCTTCCAGAAAGCAGGTGCTTATTTCAGCCCAGATTATGTGTATCCCTGCTGTTTCTAATTGAGAGCTGAAGCTGTGTTCTGGTCAGTCCAAGTGTCCCAGTCTTCCGTCATGTCTGTAGGACCAGTTACACCAGTTATAGAGTTAGACCTATGCACCCTACAGTGGTCATCCTGCAGTGTGGAAGTGCATCAGTCTTGCATTTAAAAAGTAAGAGTGGTTAAAAATGGACTTTTTGACACTGGTGTAATCCTTATCTCATCTGGATAGATGCTGTTATGAAGGCAAGGGGACGTGCTTGCAGTGATGGCGGAGATCCACTTTAGCCCTCTGCTATTGCCACTGAAGTACATTAGGTTCACTGTTGCATAATTACTATCTAGCAGACACACTGGCTAGAACTAGGTCACTAGAACTTTGAGTACCTAAAGATAATGTCCCTCCACCCCACTTAATGTTGCTGTATAACTTGCATTCAGCCTCATAGTAATGTAATAACATACCCTGGCCGTGCACGTGTTATTAAAGTTATTAAAGAGCATCACTTCTGTTGGTGATTTAAACATCTATGCTCTGACATTTAAATTCAGACTGTTTGTAGCTATTTTGGATAAATGAGTCTCTGTCGAATCACTTTTAAATGACCTTACTGACCATACTCATTAAATGGCAAATGGACATTATTTTGGTTGCTGCTTGCTTAAGGGCTTCATCAAGATTCCTTTTTAAGAGACTGCCATATCCAGTATCACTTCCAAAATAGTACCTATATAGTGATATTTATTATATTTAAGTCATCAAAATTGTAGAATGCGTAAAATTGTTATAGCATGTGGTGTTTAAAACTAAAGCTGCATCTTACAAGTTGAATTTCTTAGAAATCAGGCAACATAACAGTGTTACAAATGGACATAATTGTTGAACAGACTTTTGTTTTGTACGTAATGAAACATCCAGTGTCTTTAATAAAGACATTATTCCGTCTTTATGAATGTTTTAGGTAGTCCCGGTGTAAATTGCCTTTAAACAAATGATGTTTTTACACTTTTAATGAGGCGCTTGGAACAAAGCTCTCCAGTTTGAGCTTGCCCTGCGTAATCCTGCTCTGAGAAAGTAGGAACTTGCCAGTTGTGTAAATTTTCATCCCCTTACAGTGTCAGGAGTACTATAGAGTGGGATGGGTAAAATTGGGGAGTACAATTTAAGAAAGTAGGGCCATTCTAATCTTTAATAGAATTTTTACAGTTTATGGTGTTCATCTAGATCATGTAATAAATCAATTTAAAAAATGTTATTTGCATAATTAATCATGAAATGCCATTTTGTGAATAAGCAAGTTATTCAAGGTGTTTCATTTCAAATATTAAAGCAACAATATGCAAGAATTGGTATTTTCTGCTCCTGGGCTCCCCCTACAGTTGTGGAGTTTAAGTCACTTTTACTCCAATGCCATAAATGCATATTACACTATTCACACTAAATCACACTAGTCCTCCTATTATGGACAGCTATAAATGTGCATTTCTTGACATGCTGAGAGATACTGGCTTGTGAAGTGAGAGGAGCATGTGCACTGTGTACCAGATTCTTTTCTTAGCACTTTCCTGTTAGGTCCTGGGGTGTAACAGCCTCCGGTTTCAGCTTTCCCAGTCTAGTCCAGCTCTGTCCAGGAAGCAGCAGCGAAAGCATCCCCTTAAACATCTGAAGTGTCCCTTCCCTCCTTAGGGGGGGAAATGGCCCTTGTGTGGCTTCGCATTTGTTTCCCCCCATAGCACTTACCAAACAGGAAGCGATCCATAATCCGAGTAATGAAGTATGCCCCGGACCCGAGTCATTTGTTCAATAAATGCTGACAATATACAGTGGCCTATTTTTCTTTCACCGCTGTAAATGATTCGGCCTCTGCACCGGGAGAATGTGTGTGCGCATGTGTGTCTGTGTGTGTTGTGCGTATACATTTGTCCGGTGTGTGCTTTGCGTGACGCTTGTTTGTGTCTGTCGTGAGGCAATTTTTGCTCAGTGTTATCTCAGACCTGGCACTAATGTTTAATGGAAAATGTACTTGAGCTAATGCACACCAGTCACTCTCTCTCTCTCTCTCTCTCTCTCAGCACAAGGAGGAATGGCCTTTAGGGGCCGAGATTGTGAATATATCGGAAACACGTGCTCCACTTCCTGTTTGACCTGTGGCGATGCTCTCTTTTGAAGACGTAGGGCCGCGCAGCTCTAAATCATTAATGTTCACTCAGCTGCCAAGGCCGCCCCGCGCTGTAGGAATGCACGATTTGTTTATTATTATTATTCCCTAAAAAGAGAGATACACTTGCCTTTCGGGCAGTGGGAATCATGCCTTCTTCCATTAGCCTTGTCCTTACTTGATATTAATGTTTTTTAACGATTGGACTTCATTTCACTTCACTCTTCAGCTTTTCTGTCCATCTGAACAAACAGATAGTATTACATACCAAGTGTTTCAGTCCACACTAGGGTTAGGTGTCTGAAGGCGTCAGTACTTTTAAGGGTACCAACCGCGTTATGGGTGTACTACCGAGTACCAAATCATGTCAGACTGAAGCAGTCCCAAGTTTAAATGAGGAACTGGCTTTGTCTGTATCTTCAGGGTAAGTACTTCTAAGTAATCAAGTTTACCTAAAAATATGTGCTCCCTGAAAACGCACGTTTTATTCGGCTGTTATATCTCATTGTTTTCGCCACTGCGTTTACTTTGAACTGGGACTTTCATTTCATGTCTCATGAGTAAATCTCATGACGTCATTCCTGGCGATACATTTTTAAAAATGTCAACATCCAAAAAAAAAAAAAAAAAAAAAAAAAAAAAAAGATTTAATGTCATTAATGTTTCCACATGTGCCTCCTTTGTGGCCTCCTTATAAGTAGTCCCTTTGTTTTAGTGTTCCTTGTCTGGTCTTGTGCGTCTTCCACGTCAGTTTGTGTGTGTTGTGTGTTTGTTTCACTTTTTAGTTATGTTCTCCGGTTTGGGTTTCTTTGTTATCTGCATTGCTATGCTTTGCTTTGTTTTGTTTTTTCTAATAAATTCTACCTGTGTTTACGTCCAGTCTCTGCCTCCAAGCTCCACCACCCATGACAATTACTTGAATAGATAACAAAACATAAGCCCCTTAAAAGCTTGGCCTTCAAAGAAAGAAGACTTTTTTTTAAGGCCAAAGAAACAGATTTGTCAAGTATTTTGATGTTTGCTATTTTTTACTTACTGTAACATGTTTTTAATCGTAGTTATGTTGTAGTTTTCTAGACGATTTTGCTTTTTTTCTTACAACTGAGATTACATTAGTTTGTTATTACAGAGAAAGGAGGGGGGGGGGTCAGAATAGATTATGGTTAGAATTCCGAATTTACCCACCTAAGGCAGTGGGATGCAGGGCACTGGGTACAAGGTTAGGAATCACTGATCTAAACAAGTCTCTCCACAATACACCCCCCCCCCCTCCATCCACTTATCTGCCTCATCTTTCTGGGTCAGACTCTGAGATTTCTGCCAAAGCTGAACATTCTTGATCCACTTGTCAAGTTTCATCGGCCACAGAACATCCGCAGGAGCTCTCCGGGTCGGGCCTGACCCTCACGCCGTGGGACTCTCCTTTGTTTGAGAGGATGAGTTGTCCTGTCAGTCGACTCTGCGATCAGTTCCCGTCCTACTGCCGCCGGCCGATGCCTAATGCGCTCTGACAGGTCGAGGGACGGCTATAATCTCACCACCACCCCTTCCAAAGAGCGCCGCCTCGGTCCGTCATCTCAGTGCCTGCTTTGAATGTCTCTCCCCAAGTGGGTTTGTTTTAAAGTAACTGCATCCACAGCTCCAACAGCATTGCCCTTTTACTGAGGAAAGAGAGGAGAAGGGCAGTGGCATAGCTAGAATGCCTGTTTTTTGTTCGGTGGGTGTTTGGGTGCTTCCAGGTTCAAGGGCCAGCCTAATTTCCCTATTCCTTGTTGAGGAAATCACTCCATCATGGGAAATGAATTTTCCACATTATACTGATGTAACATTTTTAACATGTTGACTCTAAAGTATTGGACAAAAGTATTGGGACACTTGCTCATTTATTGTTTCTTCTGAGATTAAGGGTATTAAAAATAGTTTATCCTTACTTGTTAGATGAACTGTCTTTCCACTAGATTTTGGAGATTGCAAGATTTGATTGCATTCAGTGACAAAAGCATTAGTGAGATCAGGATGTTGAATGGTCACCACCGCATGTCGTTTCCAAACTCCCAACTCATCCCAAAAGTATTGGATGGAGCACCAACCATCATTCCAGAGAATACAGTTCTTCCACTGCTCCACAGCTCAGTGCTGGGGGGCTTTATACCCCTCTAGTCCAAACCTGGTGTTATTCATGGTTCCAACTCTGCTCCACAGAGTCCTATTCTATTGACAGTATGTCTCTAAAGGGACTGGACAAGCTGTGGGCTTCAGTAGGGATCAGTGCCAGCAGTTAGTGCAACTTATAGCAGCTGAATGCATTTAGTAGAAGGTGTGTCCACAAACATTTGTACGTACAGTGTGTATCTCTTTGTAGATTTTTTTTAAATATATAAATGCAGAGGATACTCTCCATTCATCTCGAAATGATCTATGTTCATCTTAAATCTTACTTTAGATGGCAATTTTTCCATCTAGCTAGCTGGGCGTGACCCTAATGCTGTTACCAGGCTAATCATCACAGTTTAAGGTAAAAGAATTGGCATAGATTAAGACCATTCATTAGTACACTGCTGGTTGTATAGTGCTTAGGAAAGGATTATTTTACTAAACTTTATTTACTATGTAATTTTGACTATATAAATTTTTGGAGACGGTAGAAAAGCTAAATGACGCCCCAGAACTGCATACTGCACTAAATGACGCCAGAGCCTGACGATTTTATTTTTAAATTATTGATGGAAACAACTTATGGAAAAGTAATTGCGCTGTCAACTTCAACATAAACATCTTTTGCAGCAACAGCTGCAACTAAAGCTGCACTTTATATCCGGAGTCTTTCACATCGCTGTGGAGGAATTCTGGCTCAGTTTCTTTGCAGAATTGCTTTAATTCAGTCGCACTGCAGGTTCAAGACGTCAAGCAGTGACCAAGCCCTGATGTGTCTTTAAATGGTTAAATGGTCACAGTGTGGTTAAATGGCTGCTTAAATAACTAAGAGGGCAGTACTTTTTTATGCAGGGTCAGTAGATGTGGGATACCATTTTTGTTCTTTAAAAAAAGTAGAAAAGCAATTTAATGTGTCAAATGTGTCAAAATTAGAGCAAATTTAGATTAACATCAAGTAAAAGCTGGACAACTTGCTACTACAGCCAGAAAAGAAAGGGGGAACTTAAGTGAGCATACATTGCTAAACCTACACTTAATTATGTACTGTATGTAGGATAACAATACTGACTGTTTAAATTGTTTAGAAAAATAAAAACACTTCCAGAATATGCGATAACTTGCCAATGGTCCTTAAGAAGTGAAATCAGGGTATGAGTATAAGAAAGGCCCCACACTGTGCCTTTTTTGCCTACTTTTGTTTAAAAAAAAAAAAAGAAGAAACAAACCTGGGGGGACCTGGGTTGTAAGTAGGAGGGCTTAGCTCCCGCCAGGTCCTGCTGTAGCTCTGGACCTGTTTTGACGCCTAGTAAGTAGATTTCAGTGAAAAGAGAAGCTACACGCTTTTTAAAATTGCATGCAGTGTTTCTTTTAGGTTTAGAACATAATAGGAGTGTGAAAAAGTCTGAAGAGGCTGGATGTTATTTCAGAACTGCTATGATAATATTATATTATGTGCAAACATCTGGAAAGAATTTAGGCCCAAAGTGAGAAACCAAATTGTCCCCCGGTGGCTAATAGATGGCTTAGCAGATAACTTTGTACTTGTAAGTGTACTGAGGTGATTCTTGGTTTGGATAAAAATTGTCAATATAGGGCAACAGATGTGATTCTTCAACTAACAGATGAGATTGGAGAATTATAGGGGCATGTCTTAAACTTCCTAAACTTCTTAAATGTCCTAAAATTCTGATTTATGTACCAAAAATAGTTCTGATTAATTTTTACAAAGGCCTTTTCCAACCTCTCTTTATCCTGTAGAGCCACAGCCTTTTGTTTTGGCCACTGTACCTTTGATACTGCTGAATGTAAATGATATCTAATCTGATTGGCTGCTCTGTATTATGTCTCATTCAGAGGTAGACTGAAAGGCAGATGTATGCAAATGCATTGGTTGTAGTGACGTCTCAAAAGCAGTGCTTCGAGCATTAGTGTCCATGAATGGACGGGAACTGGGGAATGAATGGTACCTTTTAAAGTCCATATGAGGCCTCAGTGTGTTTGTTTCCACTTTATGGATGACACTGTATATACTATCTATGTATTACTTTAAAGAAGCTGTCAACTTGTTGTCTTAATGTGTTCAAGCTTTTAGCTATAGCCGTCCACATGGATTTTTTTTTTGTTGACTGCTATGTAAATATCAATGCTGGTCATTTTAATGGTGAAATGGCACTATTTTGAAGTAATCTCTCAAATCAATCAGAATTATGACTGCTTTTTCACAATTGACACTTTCCCACAATCCGGCCCCTCATTAACCAAACTCTGATTTGTACTTGGGTTAGTCATCAACACAGACCACAATGGTTTCTGTAATCTCTCCCTGTCTGTTAAACGTAGCTTTACCATGATCTAGTATCTCACACAGATTCAAACTACCAACTACTGCCAGAAAAATAAAAGCTGCCAGAAAAGGCCTGCTGCTGCATTGGGGTTGTTTATGTTGCTGTGGCTACACCCTTCACTGTCGGTCACTGTGCAGTCATAAACAGCATCAAATTCCCTTTATTTGTTACCTATTCACTTCATTTATTGTCCAAAACTGATCATCCAGTTCCAACTATTCAGGATCTGTAGGAGAACAGTGTTGACAGACCCACTTATTAACATTTCTTCCCTTGGACTCCCAGTCTGCAGACAGACTGAGTAAGACTTTCATGCAGTCTGGTCTTTCTGTTGCTATGTGCCATGTACACAACGGGAAGATAAAGAGAGGCCAGGGTGGAAAATGCAAACGGTTTTGGAGGTAGGTGGGTGGGGAGGGTTGGGGGGGGGTTTCGGTGGGTATTGTGCTGTGTGACATCTACTTGGCACCTCCAGTGAGCCGAGGCAGATCGGGCGTCGTGCCCTTTAGCCCAACCAGTAAGCGCCAGTCAGCCGCTCGTAGTTAGACTTATCTGTCAAGGAGCTCTCATGCCTACGGGCGCCGCAGCTCATGCCTGGGGATGGGGGTGTTGAGGGGAGGAGGAGGGGGGCTCCAGAGACAAGCTGTCATAATCGTTCTTTTTTTCTTCTCCCCATCCAGTGAAACAAGAGGGAATCAGCCATTCCTGCTATAACACTGGGTGAAGGAGAATGGAGAGTCTGTCTGGAATTATGTGTCACTGTATTTTACATGATACAAACACACACACACACACATACACACACAAGCAAACATCCCCCTGGCCCTTAGAAGAGCTGTATACCACATCAGTCCTTCTGTGTGTGTATGTCATGAGTGGCAGTGCCCAGGGATCATTCCCAGCACTAATCCTCTCCTCTCACAGCACTTCGTTATTGTCTGCGTTTGCTTTAACCCTGGTGAGTAAACAGAGTGGCCAAGATGTCGTGGGACTTCGGGAGTGAGAAAAGGAATGGGACAGGGAAGAAAATGGAGAAAACTGGATGCTTTTAGGGGGGAAGTATGAAAACACAAAGGAGGAGACACTTTTAAATGGAGCAGAGTGGGCTGTGACCACTTTGTAACCATTTGCATTTATTATCCACCCTCCACGAGGTATAATGCGCTTCATATTAACCCCTAAATGAACCCCAATACTGTTTGGTTGAACTGAGGTTGTAATCCAGCCTATGGTCTGCCAGTGGGCCGAACATGTTATTACAAACCTCTCTTACTGAGGAAAAGCCCCACCAGTTTGTACAGAAGTCCCCGTAGTTACTAAGGAAACAGGCCTTAGTGTGCAATAAGCCTTCCTGTATTAAGGGGTTAAAAGGGAATTCCACTAATTGTTTAAAATGTCTACACAACCCACTGCTAGCATGTAAACAAAGTCATTTGGACTGATGTACTTAAGAAACTCGCAATGGTGGTGATAGCCACCAGACTTCTGAAGAGTTTATAGTCTCTAAATGGATGACAGATGTTTTATGATCATTTCAGGATAAGCTTTTGGCCTTAAACATATATTTTTAATTCTTTCCTGATAAGGAAGAAAATGCTTTACCACTGTTAGATTTCCAACCATTTTTCCAGTATCAATATGCATATAAGTGTATATTTATATATATGTATATGCATATAAGGGTATATGTTCACTCGTCATTCTGGATACTAAATAAAATGGCTTTATTTGTCTTGTATACATCACATTTTCTAGTTGCCATCATTACTACTGGTAATGCAAATCTCCTGGACATCAGGGAGTTAGCATGTATCTCTATACCATTCACCATTTCACACCAAACCACTGTAATCAGGTCCCGGTATGTTACTGCCATGTACCAAATTTTTATTATTCAACTATACCAAGTTACATATGATTTTATTGTATGGCATCTTCAGTGTCCACAGTTTTTTCTGTATATGAACACATAATGCAGTCCTCCTTACATTACATTAACAGTATCAGTATCAATCCTGGGATTATGATGCTAATCTATATAAACTATAAACACGCCCTCTGCCCCCTGCCATTACAACGGCCCTGATATCAGCAACACATTTAACCCCTTAACGCAGAAAGGCTTATTACACGCTAAGGCATATTATTCAGGGACGCCAGCAGCCCAAGGCTGTTTAAAGGGTTAAACAGAATAAACCCTTCCTCAGTCTTTCCACTAGCAAATGGGCTTGGAAAGTAGAGAGATTGATTTTCCAAAGGAAAACAGCTTTGATATTTATTCTCAAGCGTGCAGAATCTTTAGCCATCTACCTCAACCTGTATGAGATATTTGCATTGACAGTGGGAAAGTGCATAAAGCAACAGAAACTCTCACATAAATACGCTGGCTCTAATGAGCTTTACATTCATTACGCTTCCCGGAGCCCCGGTTTTAATTTGTCAGTCACCGAGGACCTTATCATTAGAATGATAAAGGCTTTCAAATGAAGGCCCGGCGCTTTTAGGCCAAGCAAAACACAAAAGCCAATTTCTCTTCTCTTTCCTTCGAGCTGCGAGAAGTGCAGCATAACTCATTGGCCATTTGTCTGGTTTTCTCGGGGGGGGAACGGAACCTCGAAATTGATGAGTTCTAATGGAAACAACATGATATTAAAATAAAACAATCACAGGCCAGGTCCTCTCTGCTCTCTGGAATGCTGAGTGTAGGGAGAATGTGCACAGACGTCCAGAGGAAAAACAGCATCGGATACTTTTGCACTGGCATGTAATTCTAGGCATGTAATATACTGCAGGAGATGAAATTAAATTTGAGAGAATGGATTGTAGTCTGTTCTACTCGTAGATAGACATGCCTATTGAACTGTACCCCTCTGGGCCTTATGTGTGTGTGTGTGTGTGTGTGTGTTTTGTGTAAGTATGAGAGTGAAAGAGCAAGAGAGAGAGATTCTTCTTTAGAAAGAGCATTCGCCCACTCATGTTCCTCTGCAAGTGTTGACCAGTGGCACAAAAGTGAGTGCTGATGTGTTCCTCATTGTATTGAAGACCGTGTAAGTCTACCTTTATACAATACAGCTATACTACAGGCAAGCATGCTAGGGCTTATTGTTGAGTATTTGAGATGGAAATCGAATGACTGTGATTTCTCAGTGGTGGCAATAAGAGCCAGGGGTTGCTTTGTTTACAGCATGTATGCCTGATTTTCAGGGAAAATTATTATTATTTTTTTTTTTTGAAGTCAGTATTAAAAATCATAATTTATGTCAAGAAAATAAAAAAGAAATCATGAACAAAAATTGCATCAAAATTGCATGGAAAATACATTACAATATCAAAATAGTCAAATAGATGTCACAAGAAACTTTGACAGCAGGGTCTTTTTTGAAAAAAATCTTAAATCATGAGAACGTTTGAAAAAATACTTAAAATTCTCAAAATCTGAGGTCATTAGTTCCATAAAATAGTTATGAGAAAGTCAAAATCATGAGAAAATTTTACAACATAAATCAAAAAGACAAAATACTAGGTCATTATATCCTTAAAATAAATATAAATCATTTGAAAAAAGGACTAAATAAATTCACATATGATTTAATGAGAATTAAGGACAATGACTTCAGTACAGTAATTATTTTGACACCCATGGAAAGACAGGAATAGACTTCTAAAGTTAATTTAAACATTTTAAAAAGTATACGAGGTGAAACTAGGTGAAAAAGTATGTAATAATTATATATTAATAATAATTATATATATAATTATAATTAAATACAGTCTGTAACATTGATTAATATTTTACTATACAGAACAATAAGTGAACCTGCACATGTCTTACATTTATGATGTGTGATCCAACACACTGGCGCCTCTCTGCCATAAGTGTATTTTTAAAACACATTTAATGCCAAAATCTCAGAGCAAGAGCAGCAAAAGCAGCAAATTCCTAATTGTGCATTTTTTTCTGTAGACATTTATTTAAAATCCTATCTATCCATTCGACCCTGCTCTGTGTTATTAAACATCTTACTGACTATTACTTCTTGGCAGCCAGTAATTATAACAATTTAATTATGTTTTATGTTTATTTCTCCAAAGATTAGCTTTCAACCTTTGAGCCAGTAGTATACATTTGAGCTCGGTGCTTTGGGAAAGCATCTCACCCACCCGCAGGCTCAGCACCAGGGGGTCATTTAGTGGGGCGATGCATCACCAACTCTGTCATTATTTCCTACTTAATGTTGCAGAATTAATTTGTTTAGGTGAATTAATTTGTTTAGATTTCATCATCAGATTTCATTAATAGAACATTTCAGGATTTTCTCTTGGATTTTTAGCTTTTTCCCCTGAAGTTAGGAAACTGTGTGTAATTGGCTGCCCTGTAATGTTATTAAATCATGATATTTCTGAACAGGCAGATTGTGATTGATTTGTGTAGCGGTATAAAGGGTTGTATAAAGGGTTTTCAGCTGCCCTGCTCGTGGTTTAGCTCTGGCACCAGGCCTGACCACATGGCGCAGGCCTGTTTTTGCCTTGTATTAAGCTGTTCTTCCAAATGCGTGGGTTAAAAGAAGGCTAGATGGAGGCCACCCTGAGTTCCCCACCTGGTTGCTGAGCTGCTGGGGTTCCCTGTGGATCAGGGATTTAGGCTGGGACTATGCCTGGGGTGGGGGGTGGAATCAGAGTTGCCTGGCAGGGGGTAGAGGATGGATTGATACAGCCATGGGGCTACTGCCATGGTGGTCCCTATTCCATGGCCAGCTTTCTCTGTCTCTTTCTCTCTCTCGCTCTCTATCTCTCCTGGCCTTGTCTTTGTTTACATGACCCTGCAAACTTGACATAGTGGGATCTAGTCCCTGCCGTCTTTGATGTGTTTTATCGCTTGGACTGAAATGGTCTTCAAAGAGTAGCTGGCCTTGGCCCTGATGCAGCAAACCAGTTAAGACTGGATTTGATGGCCAGGTGTGCTTGTGTAAGCACGTTTGTATGTAAGTGTTTATATATTTGGGTCTATATGTTTATATGTCTGTGTATGGGTGTATTTTGTGTAAATGCTGCCACTGGTGGAATCAAGCAGGTCCATACAGTGACTGGAGTGCACAGACTGTAGTAAATAATGACATACACAACACTCCCGAGATACCAAGACGTCAGCAGCAGATCCCTTCGGTCCTGTTAGTTGGGAGGTTGGAGCTCCATGAATTACACCAATGATCCCTGCTTGCCCATGACCTTGTTGCCGGTAGACAACAGGTTGTCCTTTCTTGGAGCGCTTTCAGTAGGTTCTGACCACTACATATCGAGGACAACCCAAAAGACCTGCCTGATGTTTTGGAGATGCCCTGACTCAGTCATCTAGCCATCCAATTTTTCCTCCCTCCAACCCACCAACTTCAAGAACTGTTCACATGCTGCATGATATGTAAATCCCACCGTTGGCGGCAGATAATCAAAGAAATTCTGCGTAACCTGTCATATCCTGGTTTTAATGTTATGACTGATCATTGTATATGCAGTATCCACAGCATAGCTGTGCTGAAGGACGTGTGTGTGTGTGTGTGTGTGTGTGTGTGTGTATGATCTGATCAGTGACAGGTGAGAACGTGCTGCCTGCTGCTTTAGTGTTTGGCACTGCAGCCTCAGTGTCATGTTCAACACTTCTGTTGACGAGGGGCACGGAGAAAGCTGCCTTGTTTCAGAAAGTGAGAACGTGTCAGCTCGTACAGTGTGTGTCTATGTGTGTGTGTGTGTTTGGACCATATGCGTCAGATTTGCATGTGCACATCTATTTTGTGTGTGTACTGTGACCCATTTCGGATGGAAAGTGCATATGTGGGAACATGTTCTCACCTCAGTGTAAAATAGTTTTGAGGTTCGTTCTCCTGCTCAGTGGATGAACACAAATAACACAAATAGGGCATAGTTGGTTTTTTTGGAGAAGCATCATGATGTTGACTTCATCTTCCGGATTCGAGATTCTGTTTTGTTGTCTTATGCACAGTAAACAGGCAGAGAGGAAAAACTGTACGACATAAATTATGATGTATTTAGACTAGAGATATGATTAAAGCTTTGTAAGTACTAACGAAACAGCATAAGTTCTGACTATAGATTTATTTAGACTAGAGATATGGATAAAACTAAGCTATAGAAGTTAAAACTACACAACATAAGTTGACTAGATGCATTTAGAGTAGAGATATAATTAAAACTAAAGATATAAGAAGTAAAAACTAAAGTTATGACTACAGATGTATTTAGACTACAGATATAGTTTAGACTATACAACATAAGTCGTGACTATAGATGTATTTAGACTAGAGATATAGTTCAAACTAAACTATGTAAGTAAAAAACTATACAACATAAATTATGACTACATATTTATTTAGACTAGAGATATAATTAAAACTAAACTATATAAGTTAAGACTATACAACATAAGTCGTGACTATAGATGTATTTAGACTAGAGATATAGTTCAAACTAAACTTTGTAAGTAAAAAAACTACACAACATAAATGATGACTACATATTTATTTAGACTAGAGATATAATTAAAACTAAACTATATAAGTTAAGACTATACAACATAAGTCATGACTATAGATGTATTTAGACTAGAGATATAGTTCAAACTAAACTTTGTAAGTAAAAAAACTATACAACATAAATGATGACTACATATTTATTTAGACTAGAGATATAATTAAAACTAAACTATATAAGTTAAGACTATACAACATAAGTCGTGACTATAGATGTATTTAGACTAGAGATATAGTTCAAACTAAACTGTGTAAGTAAAAAACTATACAACAAATTATGACTACATATTTATTTAGACTAAAGATATAATTAAAACTAAACTATATAAGTTAAAACTAAACATCATAAGTTGTGACTACAGATGTATTTAGACTAGAGATATTGTTCATACTAAACTATGTAAGTAAAAAACTACAAAACATAAATGATGACTACATATTTATTTAGACTAGAGATATAATTAAAACTAAACTATATAAGTTAAGACTATAAAACATAAGTTGTGACTATAGATGTATTTAGACTAGAGATATAGTTCAAACTAAACTATGTAAGTAAAAAACTATACAACAAATTATGACTACATATTTATTTAGACTAAAGATATAATTAAAACTAAACTGTATAAGTTAAAACTAAACATCATAAGTTGTGACTACAGATGTATTTAGACTAGAGATATAGTTCAAACTAAACTATGTAAGTAAAAAACTATACAACAAATTATGACTACATATTTATTTAGACTAAAGATATAATTAAAACTAAACTGTATAAGTTAAGACTATACAACATAAGTTGTGACTACAGATGTGTTAGACTACAGATATAGTTAAGACTATAAAATGTAAGTCGTGACTATAGATGTATTTAGACTAGAGATATAGTTAAGACTATACAACATAAGTCGTGAGTATAGATGTACTTAGACTAGAGATCAAACAAACAGAGTTCAAACAAAACTGTGTAAGTAAAAAACTATACAACATAAATGATGACTACATATTTATTTAGACTAGAGATATAATTAAAATTAACCTATATAAGATATTACTAAACTATATAAGTTGTGACTACAGATGCATTTAGACTAGAGATAAAGTTAATTTATATTAACTATAGACATATAGTTAGGCATTGTAGTGTGGTATCGTGCAAAGAGTAGGCACTAGTTACAGTAAAGTTCTTACTTTAGTAAGTTCAGTAATGAGTAATGCGTGTGTGTGTGTGTGTGTGTGTGTGTTGGCCAGAGTTCAACCAGTCAGAGTAATAGGAAGGGTCAGTGTGCTGAGAAAGTCCTCAGCTCAGTGCATTCACTCAGTTTCTGAAATGGACAGTATATCTGGCTGCTTTTCCTTACGTTATTCTTTAACCTTCAATCTTGAATTTCTATTATTAACACCTTCTGGATCATGAAAGAATAATTGTCTCCAACAATTCGCTTGATGTGGGTGGTAAAAATTGGTCCCCATACTCTATACACTGAGAGAATATGAAAAAAAATTCTCAAAAATGTGGAATAGGAACTTAGCCTGAAATGCCGGTCCCTTGCTCTTGTCTCGTTTACCAGACGAGTGCCCTAAGCCGCAATGTTTGCAGTAACAGTATGCGCTTTTGAATGAGGTGTGAGTCTATGGGGGGAGTTGCCTTCAGACGAGGCCTTGTGCAAAGCGGGAACTCTCAGTGGGTGGCCGATTCAAATCTCCCCAGGTGAGCGGCCTGTAGAGTCTTTGATCCGCTACAAAGCACAGTACGTCCAGGTCTGCTCCAGCACCAAGCAGATGGCCATTAAATTCTGCGCTGCTTTCTTTTTTTTGCTTTTTGATGCGGCTGAAAGACTTACATAGCCCCAACCCCCGGAGCTGATTCTCACAGTTCATATTTATTAAATTGTAGCTCTCTCTGGAAATCTTTTCTTCTGTCTTTTTCTTTTTTTTTAAGCTGTTAAAGAGACACATCCTGTTGTTTCCCTGCAATTTTCCCTTGCTTTTTTCCTTTCCCGTCATTTGTAGCACAAACAGCCATTATTTATTACATGAGCATTTACCAATCTCTCTTAATGCATTACAATAAACCAGCTGTCTTTTTTTTTACTTTTATACTTTTTTAAATATATAAATTAGCTTTGTTCTGATTGGCTGCCCTTTGGTGTGCCTCATTAAAGAAGCAGTCCAGGCTATAACACTCAGGCTATAAGTTCAGCATGTGTGGGCAGGGCTAAACCGCTGTAGACTGAATAAGAGAATATGTTAATATGATGGTTTTATGACATAAATACACAGCAAACACACTCATAGAGCTAGTCTAGTCCCTGTAGAGAAGTATTGCCAATAGAATAGGACTCTTGGAGAAGATAAAAAGGAACCTATTGACATAACGCCTAATCCTGGGGGTGAGGTTTAAAGCCCCCAGCTTTGAGCTATAGAGCAGTGGAACTGTGTTCTCTGGTCCTCTATCCAATATTTTTATGATGAGTCGGGGAGTTGGGGGTGAGGTGGGGTGGTGATCATCCAACATTCTGATGTCAATAATGCTAAAACTGTTCACTAACAGTGAACAGTTTTTTAATACTCTTGATTTGGAAAGAAACAACGAACAAGCAGGTGTCCCAATACTTTTGTCCAAAAAGTGTGCATAATATCGGTATGTATTTTTAATGTAACTTTCTGTCTTGCAGATTTCTAAATTGCAAATGTCCAGTATACTGGACACTGAATTTCTTGGGGTGTATGTGTGCAGGTTTCTGTGTGTGCATTCTGTGGGCCAGTAGGGAGAATATGTGTGTGCGTCTCTGAATGCCTGTGCAGGTGTGTGTTCTGACTCTCCTCCGTCCCTTTGGCTCGTAACGTGCTGTTTCCGGAGGTTTGCCCAGACGGTAGGAGTTGGGCGCTTCTCCTCCGTTCCGGTGCTGTGCAAAAACCTGTTTAATCATCACATCAATCTGCAGCTACACAGGCATGCAGACTTAATTACCCCAAGCTTGTTTAGTCACTGAACATTGCATGGAAGGGGGGAGAAAATGCTTAACGTTGTCAGCCAGCCCCCAGTTCCCTTCTGTACTAACTGCCCGAAGCTGGTGGAGAAACAGTAGGGGTCGGCGAAACGGCAGCAGTGTAACATCACCACACAGTCACATGTGAAATGTGGACGCTGCTCTTCAAACTTTACGTGAACCCGACTACATAACATTGACGTAACCATGACGTAACCATGCCATATGCGTATGACATATGGCAGATGCTATATGACAGATTATGTCCATCAATACGAGCGTGTCCTGTTGCCATTGCTGGTTGCAACATGACCGTAACTACAGTGTTTGAGGTCCTGACAGTTTGTCACATGCTAATTCAAAAGCCATGACATCAAGCGGTATCGTATCTGTCATGACCTGGGTTCTCGTCAGAAATGGGCTTGTAACGGCATGCGAGCCACTATGAGGGTCTAAATTGCTTTGGTCATATGTGAACAAGGGAGTTGCAGCTGTGTTCATTTGCATGGGAATTCTTATGTTGAGGTATCTGATACCAAATAACTGAGTTTGTAGGACTTTTATCATAAGATCACATGAAATCCAACACTCCAACACTTGCACTGAAGAGCAGTGTCCATAAAGCCACCAGACACCTACATTAGACTTTCATGATAACTGCCATAATCATATATGGTGTGGTGCAACAGATAACATCACTACCTGCCAGTGAGCTACCTCACCATGTGGGAGACTGGGGTTCGATTCTCGGTCTGGGTGGCTACACTGCGCTACACCAATAAGAGTCCTTGGGCAAGACTCCTAACACTGCACTGGCCCACCTCTGTAATACGATAAACCATGTAAGTTGCTCTGGATAAGAGCGTCAGCTAAATGCCATTAATAGAGTAATATATAGACCTTTATAGATTCGCTATTCCGATTTGCGTCATAACACTTGCTGAGGTGAAACAACATCAACATTGACAAAGGCAACCTTAATAAGGGATCCCGCGTGTCCTTAATTTAGAAAACCTGGAAATGTATAGACTCTCATGGGTTCTTGGAAAATGAGAAAATGGCTAAAAGTGCCCTGTAAATATTAGTGAGATCATATTGAGCCACTGAAACTACATATTGGTGGCCTGCTTATTCACATCAATGCTGAACTGTCATACAGATACAACCACCACCATGTCTTGAAGCGTTTAATGTTATCATACAAATTTGCCATTGATGAATATGACATTGCTTAACACAAATGTGCCTCTTGCTAGCTATCATCAACCATCTATATTGAGTGTAGATGCTTATCATGGGCTATCAGTTGGGTACGAATGTGCAGATTTAGAAAATAAGGATGTAAGGCACTAGTTACGCACTTTTGTTGTTCACTATTGAGTCAGTTGAGTTATTTAAAGTCTTACCCATACGTGCTAGCTTTTGCTGAGTGAAAAAAAGCCCTGGAAAACATCCTAAAAAAGATCAGCAACCATGTTTTTAGGACAACTCTTTACTATTTTCGTTGTTTTGATGTAATGCTAGTTGTGTTAAGCCTTGGGAACACTATACATGACTTTTCGTGGATAGGCCATAGCAGATTCTAAAAGACTGGATATCTCGCACTCCCTGATACTTCTGCAGATTTTTGTGGCACTGCACATATTGGATGCAACCCTACTACGAATTTCCATTCCACCTTAAATGGTGCTGCAGTATCGGACATGTACTAGCCTCAGCAATGTAGCTGTTGCATCATTTAAGGTGGAACGTAGAATTAAAATAAGAAACTGCCCAATACCTGCCTGAAAACTGCCTCTTTCCGTGCTCAAGTTTCATTGGTTATTTGCAGGACTCAGGTTCAGATCGAGACGCCGGCCAGTATACACTGCTAGTTTCAAGTTTTCGAGTCAGGTTGAACAAATCAAATATGTTTGATAGCCTCTGACTGTTTGGAAATTAGAGTCTGCGGCCCTCACAGACTACTCGATTCTCTCTCCGACTGACGAACAGTCTGCAGAGCATCCTGCACATACTCTGACAATCATGGATACAAGTCAGGGTAAAGGTATTTACTATGATTGTTGTTGTTTATAAGCTACACTGTTAAAAGTATATAATGCTTTCAGAGGTTCTTCACTTGGAAGCTGTAGAGGAAACTTTTTGGTGCTTTGAGGCACCTTCAAGAAAAGAAAGGTTAAGAGGTTCCTTCACAGTTTCAAACTACAACCTCCAAATGTTCCCCAAAGACCTTACACCTTTAACAGAGTACTGCAACATTGCCCACCATTAGGCAGAAGAGGCCTTTTGACTGACTGCATCTGTATGAAGTATTAGACAACAGGAAATCTGCATTAAACCCCGGCATTGAGCGGGAATCTGTTTTTAGCCGTGTTGTTTACACCCCCCTCCCTTTTGTGTTTAAGGCTTAAGGATGTATACTTTATCCTTTGAATGGAGGACAGTTCCAAGCGAAAATAGAGCATGAATTATTCCCAGCCATTCCTTTTCTGATGTGAAATAAAACACTTGTGTCACCGTATGGTTTAGTGAAAGCGCCTTTCTATACCAATGCCACGAGGCAGTGTGACATCCAAAATGAATTGCGCTCTTTTTGGATCCGAGCCCACATCTGGGATTGCAGCCACAAATCTTTATACACCAGATTTTGCCGTGACGTTCCCAGTGAATATTATCTGTGAAAATCCCCCGTAGGGTCGGGCTCCTTCTTCTTCTCCTCTCTTTTTTTTTTTTCTCATACTCCTCCTGCTGTATAGAAACTAATATATGACATGTCAGTGGTCTATTGTTGTCGTCCAGGATTCATCTGTTGTTGATAAATGTTGCAGATTGAAATGCATCACTGCCTTTTTCTATGGAGCTCCAACGAGTACAATAACCTCCTATGTTGTCTGTCTTGCACACACACACTTGTGCCCTCTCCCTCAGTTTCTCCCCGGCATCAGCGAAAATTTGTGACGGAGTGGCCACTCTCTCTTCACATTCGGCCATTTAACTTGCGTGCGCCGGCTGAGGTCACAGGGCAATGCGTTATGGCTGAAGAAGAAAAGGGGCCAAAAGTTCCTGACGTGGCAATTTGCGGCCCGGTCAGCAGGGGTGAGGCCACACAATGGAGCCCTGTGGAGCCGGGGCTGACCTGCATTGTTAAAGTGCTGTGAAAGTGGTCTGCTCTGCGAGCGTATGGGGTCAGGCCAAGAAGCTATAGGAGATACCGAGTTGGTCTAATGAGACTTAATCTTTTGCCTATGCCTGGAGCCCTCTTGCTCTTAGCTTGAGTTCACAGAACTCAATTAAGAGAGGTGAAGATGAGAGTGCAGTGTCACAGTGCTGGGGACGATGTACCATTTAATGTTCATTTAGCAGTTTAAGGCTTTTCTGAATAAAACCAAATCAAACAAATGGCAGTAAGAACATTTGTACACTATATGCTGTTTAGGATCTATGAAGATGCCCCCAGACTGAAATTATTATAGAAAAAGATGAATAAAATGTATCCCTTCAGATAAAGAGCAGACTTTTAGAAACACTTTATTTTTCATGGCTTTTATTACAGTGTAAAGAACAATGTAATTAGTATTAACTAACTGCAGAAGTACATGGTTTTAATACAGGGTTAAGACCCAGTGCATAATATAGTTAGTATAATATAATATAGTAATTACATGTTAGACATTTACAACTTCTTATATTTGTTTAATTAAATGTTAGAAATTTACAACTTCTTACATTTGTTTAATTACATATCAAAATTCCACAACTTCTTACATTTGTTTAATTACATATCAAAATTCCACAACTTCTTACATTTGTTTAATTACATATCAAAATTCCAGAACTTCTTACATTTGTTTAATTACATGTCAAAATTCCACAACTTCTTACATTTGTTACCTATCAGAATTCCACAACTTTTTACATTTGTGTAATTACATGTAAGAATTCCACAACTTATTACATTTGTGTAATTACATGTAAGAATTTCACAACGTCTTACATTTGTTACATATCAGAATGCCACAACTTCTTACGTTTGTGTAATTACATGTTAGAAATTTACAACTTCTTACATTTGTTACATATCTGAATTCCACAACTTCTTTTTCTCTATTTGTGTAATTTTATGTTAGTTTTGTAATTACGTATCTGAATTCCACAACTTTACAATACTTTACAATTAATACATTGTGTTGTGATATAATTCCACAACTTGTTACAGTTATATTAGGACATTTGGAAAATACACACCCGAACATCAGAATATCAGAATTCGACAACTAAATTCTAAATATATTACTAATTACATTGGAATACGTTGGAATTTCAAAACTTGTTTCAGTGGTGTAATTACACATCCGAATTCCACAACTTGTTAGAATAAAATGAGAAAATAAAACAAGAATAAGAATAAAACAAATAACATGAGTGCCAAATGTGCTGGTTCCATGTGTGGCAAGGAAGTGTTTGCTTAACCATTTCCGAACCCCACTTTATGTAAGCCCAGTATTACTTGTAGTTAAAATCCAGTTCCTGATTTGTCTAAACAGTGCTTCATCAAGTTAAATGTTTTCTGCTGCTGATTAATCTCAAAGCCAGATTTTCCAAAGAATTCTCCTTGTTAACCAGGAAATTCAAAACATCTGGTTGAGACGCCGGTAGCCAGTAAATCTGTTTTGCCTGCCTGTCTTTTTATCTGCCAACCACACATTCCCATCCATCCATCTAGCATGTCAGTCGTCTGTTAACTCATACTGTCAATTCAGAAGAATGCAGTACAGTAGATCCATCACTTTCAGTTTCGGGTCTGAACCATCAGAACACAACACTGGGATGGACTTAACAAGCTGTTTTTCTTACAAAAGGAATCTCCTTTGGATGTTGGAGCAATTAAAAAGCTTCATTCAAAGTAGATTATGGTGTCTTAGCTCTGGGCCGATGCCTAGTCTTTGGACTGTAAAATTAATCCATTGTATGACAAAATATTTGCAGGGGTGAAGAAAAAAGAAGAAGCTATTGTCATTTCACTCAGTATAACACAGTGAAGAGCCGTAATCATAATTTCAGCCCTAAAAGAAATGTGGCATTCTTTTCCTCCTGCATATAATTAAATACAATCTAAAATAATACTCCATTTATGGTAATCCTAAGTATAATTAGATTAGGGGGGAACTTCAGACCATTCTAAACAGGTATTGTCTGAAAGTAAATGAAAATGAATTGGAAATGAAAATTGAATGCGACTTAGTGCCTGTTGTTTCTATTATATCATAAATAAGATATGCTAACAGGAACAAAAGTTCGGCTGGCGTCTTGGGAGGGGCTTATTAAATTGCAATTAAAACAATGTCCTTTTAGTTTAGTTATACAGGAGCTGGAAACTCTAACAAATTAAATAGTAACACGCATTAGTGCACAAGCACTGAGCAGTTTCACGATCTGCCAAAGGAACTTAGCCTTAATTTGACAGACAAAGAGAGAAAAGGGAGGTTTTGAGTATTTTCTGCAAATATCATGATGATTCCCTGATGGATAACGTTTGAAAAATGTGATTGGTAACTCAAGGGTAACGCAGTTCTGTAATATGTCATGTTGTGCAGAAGGACTCAGGCTCAGCAAATGAGATCATGGAGTGTACTTCCACCAAAAAGCAGTAACCCAAATATGGGCTGAAGACAACCAGACAATGAATTCACCGTGATTCACTCTCAGGTGCTGATGAGTCCCCATTGTCTCCTGGCTGAGCCAGTTCAAGCAGAATACATAGTGAAGAGCACTCGCTCACTCTCCAGGATAAAGCCATTGAAGGCCATTGACAGGCATCTTTGTGATCCTCACAGATAAGTTAATAATGTGCAGGGATGTAGAAGGTACAGAGAGACTGTACGCAAGTGTGAGTACAGAGATGTAGAGCCCTATTTCACTATATATATATATATATATATATATATATATATATATATATATATATATATATATATATATAAGGAACATAGTGAAAGGAGTAACATAGTCAATAGATAACACTTCTTTGTCATCATCACTTTTTTGACCCTTCTACATGGCATTGACATAACCATGCCATAAACATGGCAGATTATATCCAGTAAAATGGCCAGAAACTGTCAAGGCAGACCCATTGATAAGCTACATAAAGGAAATTAAAGAACCTGTAGTAGGTGTACCTGATAAAATGGGTGTATTTTGACTCTGAGCCATAAGGACCATATGTATTTGGACAGTGACAATTTTTGTATTTGTGCTGCTGGACACAATCACAGTGGATTTGAAATGAAGTATTAGGGTGTAATCGAAGTGTAGACCTTCAGATTTAATTCAAGGGGGGAATATTTTTGATATAACAAAGTGTTTAGAAATTTTCAAGTCCTTCTTTTTAGTTTCTTCTTTTTAGTTTACCTTTGTGACCTCTCTCTGTCTTTCACAGTATACTTGTCTGGGCATATTTTGAATAATGTCGTAAATATAAAGTATAATTGAATTATTTACAAAAATAGGTTTCTTAAGCGACCTTCAGTAAAGGCACCCTCCTGGTAAAGTTTTGAATGCTTGCATTGTTCTGGTTACATTGTTGTTCATATGTGAGAAAAGCTCTTAAAATGGCTCCATATACCACTATTGGTTGCTTCATTTGGTTTAGTAGTGCACTGTGAAACTGAATGAAAATCATTGGCATTCTGAAGGTTTTAAATATGCGTTGTCCGGTTAATTTTACCGATTCCACCTCATCAGATGTCTGAAAAAAATAATATTTTAACATTTCTTGTATCGTGAACATATCTCCATTCACCCCCCTCGATTATATAGGATAGAAAACCTGTTGATTTGATAAAAAAGAAAAAGTAAAAATGCTTCTTTATTGTTTCAAAGGGGTTTTTGCAATTGTTTTGACAGTCGTAGAGCTTTTTTTGAGTTTCTCAGTTATGGAAACACAATGGAAAGTTGGCTTGCACTGAATGTTGGCTGACTATGAAGATGCACTGATACTTGTCAGTTCGATCAGAGGAAGACCTCCTGGTGAGCCTTCTCAGATGTCGGCGGAGGAGGAAACGGGAATCAAAAAAAGTAGTGGAAGCAAAGAAAAAGCAAGGCTTAACTGACTTCGAATATTTCCAGCACCAGCAGCTTTTTCTTGACATTGCCTAATTAGGGTATGCAAAACTCAGGCTGAGGAAGAGCTCTCTCTTCATCCACCCACAGATTAAACTTGATTAAAGTATTAAACCTCCCCGTTTAACCCCCTGACACAGCACGGCCAGCCTGCGCTGGCGGGGCTATTACGTTGCAATAATTTGGCCGTCGTCTGTCCTGAATGGATCCCCATCCGGCAGTAAGGGAAGTTTTACTGGCTCTTGGTGCGTGCTCAAAGCCCAGTTTAATAAAGCTGGCCCTGTCGTGAGCTGCTAAAGCCGGGGGAGAGAACAATAAACAAAGGTGTGCTCTTTCACCTTCCACTTTCATCTATGTAATCACTGACAAACTCTGCCTGCCCGACGATGCCACGGTCACTGTATACGCTACAGAGTTGTAGCTTTGTTAGGTATCATCTACTGACTGTAGCCTGCTATGAACAACGTGCTGGTCATGCTCCTGTTCCATCACTGGAAAGGGATTACCATGGGCTCCAGCACTGACAAGATTTGCTTGAAATTGTACTTAGATGGTTTATTGGTGCTTGTCTGTGTTGGAAGCAACACAGACAAGTGTTCCTCTGAAGCAGCAATTCGATATAGCATCAGAAAGGGTTCCACTATAATTATTAGCCAAAGAACCTCGTTCCCGTACTGTTCTTAGAGTGTATTCTCTATCTGTGCACTCCCAAAGTGTATGAACATGGTAGGTCTGTCTTGTAAAGTGTTAAATGAATGAAAATAGTCCATTATCAAAATAAAAGGATAGAGTAGAGGGTGGCTGATAAACCCTCTATTGACCTTCAGGCAGCAATTGTAGATCTGCAGTAGGTATACCTGACATAATGGGTGTAGGAACAAAGTACACTACATGTGGAGTGAGTGGACACCTGAGACTCATTCATACTCAATGTTCTTGCCGAGAATTTTGTTCCGTAACCAGGAGTGTTAATATGAAGCAGGCCTCTGCTGCTCAAACAGCCCCTCACTGTTCTGGAAAGCATGAGTGCAGGCTGTTCACTTCCATTCATCCACTAGATTCTTGTAATAGCGTTGCTTCCAGATCAATGACAGACAATTTTTATACCTTCTGTGCTCCAGCACTGAGCGGTTCCATTCCATAAGCTTGTGTGGCCTGCCACTTTATTGCTGAGCTGTTTTCGCTCATTGACGGTTCCACTTCACTATAACAGCACTTCCAGTTGACAGCGAGCAGAGCAGAAGTTTCACAACCTGGCTTGGAGACCAATAAGTCATTGAGCTTCTTCTGGTCGACCCATTTTTTACTGCCAGTGCTTGTCTATGGAGATGCATGGCAGTGTGGTTGAATGTGTGATTGCAATAGCTAGTCCTTTTAAACCCTATTGTATAGTCATTTAGCTTGCTAGATTTTTTTGTGGAGTCCCACAGGGTTCTATTGTAGGGCCCATGAAGCTGATTTTAAGGGTTTTTTAAGGGGTTTAAGGGGTTTAATGTACTTTTTGCTGTAGACTGGAGGTAAACATAGCAAACTAACAAGTCAGGATGTAAGCCATACAATTCAAACATCATGTGGATGAATGTCTTTGGTGGTGTCTCTTTCTCGCCAGAGCATTATGTGTACTCGGGAGATGAGAATGGTTGCCGTTATCTGAAATACCGTTTAGTGTTATTTCATCACACCGTCTATATTTTTATTTCATGAGGTGAAGGCATGGAGGTGTAAATGGGTGACTGTGCTCCTCTAGTGTGGCCTTTTCACTGTGGAAGAATGATGGAGGCCCATCTGGTGTATGCAGATAGGGCTTATCAGTCTGAGGGGTGGATGAAATCTCGTCACGGCGGTGCCAGGTGAGAAGCGATGGCCGTGGATCAGCCCCTCCTAGCCTGATGCGACAACCAGTGTCTTTTATTCCCCCTGCCGAGAGAAAGGAATTTCCTGAGACAGCCGATAACGCCTCATTTTAGACAAGAACTCTATAACTCTCTGCCCGCCACAACAGAGCGGGAGATAGTCTTCAGTTTAGCGATTTCTCTTGTTGTTTCCCCCATGCGCTTGGCCATGGAGAAGGGATCTATTCCTCTGAAGGAACGATCTGAAATTGAATCTTCTTAAATACGGCTCTCCCAGCCGCCCCGGGTTAATGCATCTCTCTCTCAATCGCTGTCGTTTAATTTTCCAGGGGGTCGAGATGCTTGCCATACTGAAGAGTGTTCTTTGCGGTGTTTCGCTGGACCTGAATGGAGGATTTGATTTATTGCTCCAAGGGATTAAAGATCAACAAGTTGTCCACTGAGCCCAGGGTCTGCTTGATTGTGAAAGTTTAAAGGAAAGGCTAAGTCCTTAGGTTTGGCATTGTATATTCAGTGCCGTCAGGAGGCTACTGTAGAACCTACGACTGCTTCACACACTTCGTAATGGTTACTGTATTGATGGGCCAAGTCCCTGCGACTGTTGTGCCGTTAATGGACTGTTATGCTGCATTAATGGACCATCAAGTTTGGAATGATGAAGTAAAAGCGTGGTTTAGGCTCTGAACAGCTCTTTCTTAGAAGCTTAAACTACGGCAAGCAACTTATATAACTAATAGGATAAATTGCTTCTCCGTTAATATGCATTGTTCAAGAATTTGAATTGAATGATGTCCTTAGTGAATAACGATAATTGAATATCTTATCAGCTTCATCTTCATCTCTGTGGTCTGGTTTGATTTGTCTCGTGTAGTATTAAACCAGGGCAGCATCTCAAATGGTGATCGTACAACACCATTAGCTTGATGCTAACAAAAAACTTAGTAATCTCAGTGGCACAAACAGAAAGACCTGTACAGCTCCCTGTACTTGCTATTCTCTAATCAGTCAGCTGTGTGACAGCAGTACAGTATGTATAATCATGGAGGTATGGGCCAGCAGCTTCGGGTAAAGGTTCAGCATCAACTGTGAGCAGAAAAGTTACTGAGAATACACAGCCTCGAAACAGAGATCCTACAATGGCAGAAGACCACGACAAGTTCCACTTCTGCCAGCCAAGAACAGAAAGCTGAGGCTGCAGTCCGCTGGTGTAGGCTGGTGTAGACTGGTCTGGCCAACACAGGTGGTGCGCTCAGAATTTGGCCCCAAGAGCATGAATCCATAGACACAAAGTCTTATCAGTCCAGGCTGGTGGAGGTGGTATATCGCTTCAGGGGAGTGTTTTCTTTGGCACAGACTGGGCTCATTAATACCAGTCAATCATTGCTTGAGTGTCGCAGACTATTTGAGTATTGTCGCTGAACATGTACACCACTTCATGACCACAAATTCTTCTAACAGCTTCTTTTAGCATGAAAATGCATCATCTCGAGTAACAGTTCTCATGGTGTTCTTCGTTGGCCTTCCTAGTCACCAAATCTGAATCCAGCAGAGCATCTCTGGGATGTGGTAGAAAATGAGATTAGCATGAAAGTGCTCCTGAAAAATCAGCTGGAATTTCATGATGCCGTCATGTCAGCATGGACCAGAATCGTGGACCAACTTGCAAGTGAGGTATAATTATTCTAAAACTAATACTGACATGCTTTTAAAAGATATGACTTTCAGGAGTCAATTAAGGCATCATTAGTTAGCCATGATGTCAGTTTGCTCAGAGGCTAATCAGGCATCCACTTTTCTGACCACTGCCATTTGCTAGATCGAATCCATTTCCTGCTTGAACAGAAATTCATGCGTAATGCCGTGATTGTCGTGGCCAGCACTAAAAGCAGCTTGACCGCACAACATAAATGAGTGCAAGCCTTGTTTCCTGTTGCTTTACATAAAATAAAAAAACAGAGGTGCTCTACTACTTCCTCTTCTTCTCCTACTCATAAGCACTCATCACTTGAAAAGCACAAACCCACTCCAACAGCCAAAGCACAGGCTGCATCAAATGCATTCACTAGAAAAGGAAAGGAAGCAGAGTTTCATGGCACACTCAGGGTTGAATGTGGGACAGGCTTGGCTGAGATATGTGCGATCTCGCTCCCTCTCTATGAGTATTTGCTGGCTGATTACTGATAATGGCCCGTGCATAATATGGGCAGCATTAACTGGTGTAGGACGCACATAAAGCCTGGCTTTATGATCCTATAACCTTTTATAGCTGTGCTGGTACAGTTGAAGGTGGTGCAATTGCAGCAGAGAAGCAGGCCCAGCAACCTGCTGAACGGACTAGCATAACAGTGATCAGCGGTCAGCCCCACCATACTGGAGTTGCTGCAAGAATAAGTAAATGTAGGTGTATCAAAATATCTTACCTCAAGATGAAGAGGTGGTATGGTAAAGAGAAGACTGGGACCCCAAATGCATAAGTAAATCAACTACAGAATTACAAGCTACAAAAACGAATATATAAAAATTATATATTATAAAAATTATAAAAACATATATATTATAAATAAAATAAATAACCAAATAACAATCCCTGTCGAGGTGCTTTGGCATGTCCCGAAGAGAGCGCTGTCCTAAAAAATGAAATGCACTGAAACTTTTAGATTATTGAATTCAAGGGTTCACTTACTTTTTCTAGCCTGCACTGTGGATGGTTACTTACTGTGCTTAATAAAAGACATGAACAGTTAGATGTGTTTTTGTGTTGTTAGTGTTGTCAGATCTATCTATCTAGACAATCTAACGTTTGTCTATAATTATGAGTTGAATAACGACCAGACCCTATTTTATTAGTAAGTAGTGCAGAAATCCAGATAAATCCAAAGGGTTCACTTACAGTTTCTTGCAACTATATGTCAAACACACATAGCATATAGCTGTGAATGTTAAGGGGCTTAATGGTGACATTGTGAGACTGATCAGTAACCAGATAGCCAGCAGGTAAGAACTGCTATCAGTGTATAGTAGCTCTTATGTTGTACCTACATTGTGTGACTACTCCATTTTTTTTTAACGAAGCTGCAGCAGAACGTCATGCAGTGGAACATTCTGTCAAAATGTACGTTTTCCTCACTTTTACCATCCACCACAGCAGTGGAACGAACTAAATTTTGACTGTTCTTAGAAACAGACACTGAACTCTACCTGGACAGGTACAACGAGCGCCCACACTTAAACAGAAAGCCTCCATTAAATACAAGAGTGTACGACTATTCCTCTAATGCAATCACTGTTGCAACGCATGCTATCGGTTGTATAACACTATGAGGCACGGAGGTGGAAGGTAGAAGTACTGGAAATGTAGCAGAAGTACATTTTTTTTGTCCACTTGCCATTCTTTTGTCTCTTAGTTATTCTTGTTGTTATTTCATATTTTATTAAATAGTAATTTACTAAATTAATTATATTTATGTTGCTTTTCTATTTACAAAAAAAAAACTGGTTACAGAATAGAGAAATTTACAAAAGTAATGTGTTAATAATTTGTTAATTTTATATTTAGTATCAAATTTGAAAAACATCTCTTATTGTTATTACATATTTTATTACATTGTAATTTACCAAATGAATTATATTTATGTTAATTTTATATTTACAAAAATGCATATTGCACACTAGAGGCATTTGTAGTAAGTTGTAAAACATTTTTTCGTTTTATATTTGGTATCAGCTGTGGATTTCTGTTACATTTATTATTACATATTTTATTACATAATAATTTACAAAAATAATTAATATTTTTCTTTGTCGACAAATGACTATGAATTACAAATGATTTACAAATTTACAAATGAATTTTTTTCTTTTTTTTTTAATAATACAAGACAAACTGCCAGTTAAACAGTTCTGAATCTGCTTTTGGCAGAAGTTCTTGTTTAGTGACCGAAGAGTGAGGAATAATCCATGTTGAGTTTTAGACCTTTTTAAAGTTTGTAAGCGTAGATGGCTTTGTGAAGATGAGCGTGTATTTTGGCAGTGACACTGAAGCGTTCTTTCCTGCACTTACGACATTGACTTAATAATAGAATTAGCACTGACTTTATTTCCACCAGTATTTCCCCATTTAAATACAACTTTATTTCTGAGGTATGAATTAACCATGTGGCTGACTGTGGTGGTAACGCTTCTCTGTTAGAGTGTGTGAAAATCTGTTGCTCCTTTCTCCTACCCCCAACATCTACACACACACACACACACACACACACACACACAGACACAGACACAGACACAGACACGGGACATCCTTGATGAATGAGTAAGTGCGGGTGATCAATGTGTCATAGGCCCTCCTTTAAAAACAAAGTGATACTGAAGACATGACCTTTCCACCTGAACACAGAGGGAGATAGAGACATTTCGGGGCCAGGCAAGGTCTGCTGAGTACATTAACTCTTCTTCCATTTCTCTCTCTCTCCCTCTCTCTCTCTCTCTCTCTCTCTCTCTCTATCTCTCTCACTCTCTCTTTATAGCTAGTAGTAAGAAAAGAAGAAAAAAAAACTACTCTTACTTGAACAGAGTACAAGAAGTAGAAGCTAAAAACAAGTATAAAAGTAAACAGCAGGCCAAACTACACATAGAGTCCTCTGGAGAACTGCAGTAAATCCTCCAGCATCTATCAGCAGAAGAATTCTGCATAGGTGCTTAGCCTTTGAGGCTGAAAATAAATATTTAAGTGTCATTTTAATAAAGTGCTGTTAATGCAAAGGGTAACACAACACTAAATCTATATTTGTTTTATTTTTCATATATAGTTGTATTTAGGATTTTATGTTGTGTGTGTATATATATATATATATATATATATATATATATATACATTGTTTTAACATATACAACTTAAATAAATAATTCTAATTAAACATTGCATTCGTTTAAGATATTTTATTACATAAATGGAAAATAGCTGCTTTAGCTGCACAATAGATTTTTAGTGTACTACTAGTACACAGTCAGTAGAATTATTTACAACTTATTATTATAAATTATTAATTGTAAAAAAAAAAAAAATAATAATAATAATTAAAAAAAAAAAAAAAAAAAAAAAATATATATATATATATATATATTATACACATCAAATACAATTCAGTTTAATTTCATTTATTATTTTATTTCTGTATCATTACGTTCACCTAAATAAAACCTAAAAAAAGTTACTTTAAAAATACTTATAATGTACTTTTAGAGTATTTTGGTAATATCATTTATAATGCAATATCAGTTGTGCATCATTTAAGTGCATCATTCACTTAAATTGACATGACACTCAATTATACTTTAGTGGTTTAGCCTTAATAATTAAAGAAATTAATAAAGTGTACTTTAAGTACTTTAAGGAATGTATTCTATTGTATGTATTAAATGTAATCTTTTCTAGAAAGTACAACTCAAGATATATAACCTAAGAATATTATTTGAAATGACAATCTAGCATATGTTTATGTGGGGCATGTGGGTAAATTTTCATACACAGTGTTAAAAGTATAATTTAAACTGTTTGGGTGATTGAATGTGTTACAATAGTGGAAGTCCTTATGATAACAAATGTAAAGAACCGTACACACTGTGTTCTTTTTTACATTTAAAGAACCATTTAACCAGGCAGAGCACTATTTATGCTCTCAAATGGTCTTTTGTCTTGGTTCTGTATACAAAACCATTGCCTTTACTCTGAAGAACCCTTGAAAAACCCTCTTGTTAAGGGGTGTAAAAGTGCTATTTTGTGAGAATACTCAGAATAGCACAAATTCATCAATTCATTTCATTTGAGTAAATGGAACAAGTTACTGGCCCCCTCTGCTGAGCGCCCGTCCCCCTCTGCTGAACGCCGTCCCCAGGGATGCACAGGTGAAAAGGTGACCTCGGAGGTGGGACGGGCCGCCATCCGTTTGCCAACACTTGGCTTGTTTTTCATTCTCTTGAAATTTTAGCCACCGAAGATCAATGTTGCAGCTGGCCCGAGCTTCCAGGCCCCGGGGGATGGGGGGAGAGGTCAGCGGCCGTGGCGAGGCCTCCCAGTGTGTGTTTAGGGCAAGCCGAGGCGCTCCGGAGCCTGCTTCCCATGGGGCAGGCCAGACTGAATTCCTCCATCAAGGTCTCACATGTGAGCACCTGTTTATGGCTTCAGCCACCTCTATATATGGCAGGCTTCCCTTAACGTCTGCCTGAGTGGACGGAAGGTCTTTGTCAATATGCTTCAGCGTCAGCTAACCTCCTAGTGGCCTACCATGTGAATGTCTGACCTGTGGTCTGATGATAAGACGAGTGTCAGGGAGTGTGGGAAGCTTTGACAGAAGCTGTTCTGGGTGCATATGGGCTTCGAGTGGGCTTTGTAAGAAGACCTCTAGCTTTGAGAAAAAGAAAAAGAAAATACTCAGTTGTCCCATTACACCAACTGCAGTCATTCAGCTAAAATGTGTGCGGTGCTGAGGCTTGCTTCTTCATTTAATTCATTCATTTATTTATTTAGTTCACCGAAGCTACAAGGCTAGTGTAGTTAATGGAATGACACCAATATGCCACCAATTAGCACAGTGCAAACTGCATGCCTAAAAAAACTGTGCCACGTTACACACTCTGAAATAGACCTGCTTATGTGGTTTCTGACACCACATGCATTTAAAGTTTTAAAAAAATTAGGCCTGGCACTTGTTTATAAGATAATCCAAGATTAAATAAGAATTGCAAAAAAAAAAAAAAAAAAAAATTGCAATCATCCTTAGTTTGGAATCAGACAAAGCCAATTAGGCCAAGGAAATGTTAAGGAATGGTGTTTTTCCTAGTCTTACGATTTTTTTCCCGTGATAGCTTGAGAAGAATATCCAAAAAAATCAAACCAAAAGTCTATTGTAGTCCCTTGGACATATCCTAAATTACTCTGTTTTAAGTTAAAGGGACTGCCTAGAGTTCAGTCAACGTCTTCCAGTTGTTTGACTTATCAGTTATCCGTTGTCTTTCCCTGCTGGCTCCCTTTCCTTCTATATATAGTTGTCTCCCATGGTTTGATGGATTGATTGCCTAACTTTGTTGTTGTTATCCGTAAGAGTGACTCACCATTGTCCTCGTTGCTTAGTGTGGATATGGACTAACTAGGCGCTGCAGTTGCTTTTGCAGGATTACGCCATAAGCCTTTGGGAAGTGTAGGCTCTATTACAGTAGTGTCAGAACAGCTGTTCTACCAACAGCATTGAAACGAAAGTTAAAATAACCTATGCTAAAAAGAGCTGAGCTGATAATCTGATTCAGAAAGCTAGAAAGAATGGTCAGATATTGGCCTCCTGACTATAGCAAGGAACTAAAGCTTGGCAAGTTAAACCTCCAGATAAGCAAACATGTTTTGGCTGATGGGCTACATTTGGAGTAAGGCCAGGCCTGGAACTGGTTGTGGTACACTCTTAAAAATGAAGGTGCTATAAATGGTTCTTTGAGTGATGCCATTGAAGAACCATAAATGCCACCTTTGATTCCACCTTTTGATTTGGTCACATCTCCATAAAGTGGTTCTTCTGTGGCACTGATCAAAGAACCTTCTGTAGCACCGTTGTTTTTTTTGAGTCTACAGGAAGAGTGATGTGGGGTGCGTCCACACAGCTAGGGAATTATTCCATATTCCACATTCTCAAGCAGTACAGCAATCTGTACTAGAAATCTGTTCCAAAGGACGGAAGTAGTGTAGAAAACTGTGGATTTAGTGGGACGTGATGATTGTTTAGTGACCCCGGCCCCATTACATGACCCCTTGCCGCCGGGCCTGCCTCTGGATGTCACATTAGGAGCGAACTCTGTCACTATAGGCGTCGTGTCAACCCAACCTCCCCCCCTAAATCACCCAGGATCACCTCATGAGCTCCACAAGTCAAGCCTAGGCAACCTACAAGGACATAGTTTTCCCCGACTTATGTTTTTTTTGAGTCTACAGAAGCTGGCTGGAGTGCAGTGATTTCATGCTTTCAGCTTACTAATGGCTTTATGCAAAATGCCATTAGTCTGGATCGGAGCAGCACCAGGCCGCGACTCGGCGAGCGCTCAAGGGAGAGTGTTTTCTCTGGAGTTGCGCCTTTCTTTTTTTTCGTTCTTCCTCCCCCTCTCGAACAATGGGAAGCTCAGCTATATTTGTTTGGTGTACTTATTGTTTAATGTTTATCCACTGCCTGTCTGTTTATGTGGTGCCAGTCGTCGTCTTCTTCTTTTTCCTTTTTTTTTTTAAGGATGTCACGTCCTTGCGTTTCCAATGCGCCAACTGTTCTTATCTCCGCTGTGTACTTCCAGTATCCATTGTAGGGAGCGAAACAGTCAGGGAGATTGCTTAATTGATGAGAACAGTAGAGTTCTTTGTTTGCTCAGGTGTGTGTGTCTGTCTGTCACTCACTCTCTCTCTCTCTCTTTCTCTCTCTCTCTTTCTGTCTCTCTCTCTCTTTTCTCTCTCTGTCTCTCTGTTGGTGAATAATGAACAAACCCTTTGAAAGCAGATGTTCCCTCTTCATCAGGCACTTCAGACAGGCCCTCTTGAAAAATACTTTATTAAAGAGAGAGAGAGAGAGCGGGGGAGAGCGAGAGCAAGAGAGCGAGAGATGCATTAAAGTACCCAGCTGACTGATTTTAAAAATGTCAAAGCCTGTCATGATGATACCAATGACGTCCCTTGTGCATCTCATCAGTGGCGATGCGAGGCCAGTTTGAAGCCCCTCTAAATGTTCTTCAGCCTCCCCAACATTAATGTACGCTATTATTTGAAGAACCTATCCTCGTTATTCAGCAGTGCCATCGCGTCTCCATATTAAAGTCCGGCGGTATCCACTTTTTTCAGTCTCACAATATTACCGCGGTATTACCAGAGGGTTGGGTAGAGTCAGTTGGTAGCGCAGATGGTTCTACGCTTACTTGGGTTCCATACAAGCACTATGGACAGTGTGACAACAGTCATTCGTTAAATGTTAAGCCGTCAGTCCGACAACAACTGCAAATGCTAACCACTTAACACTCCAAGGCCTAATGCACACTAATGTATTACTCAGTAACTACAGGGACTTCTGTGCAAACAGGTGGGGCTATTCTTTGGTAATAGAAGTGTGTAATAAAACTTTAGGCCCGCCAGCAGGCCATTGGCCTTTTAAGGGGTTAAACTGCCCTGAATCAGGGGAGAGAAGCTGGTTAGCATTAGCTTAGTTAGCAGGATAGCAATCTGCTCACAGAACAAACAAATTCAATACTGAAAGCCCACTTAAACACTTGGATGAGAATGACTCAGATCAAGTGCATCCAGGTTCATCCTGGTTGGCTTGTTTTTTTTCTCCTACCTGTTTTTAGAGCATCACATCACCAGCCAGTGAGCACCCAGGACAGAAATCTGTCATCATTTATCATTTAATTTAATGATATACCATATTCCCATTATACCACCCAACCCTATTCCACGTTCAAAGTATGTGGAGATAGCACAGCGCTTAGACCAATGGGAGGTGCTGTTGCTGATGATCCATGGTAGCACTGGTTTGTCTGCTGAGATTAGTGACGTGACCCTGGGTTTTCTGGAGTCGACTCCAGGCTGTAGGGGTCCAAAAAAACAAAACAATTTTAACCAGTTAAGCTTAATTTATTTATTTTTTTTATTTTATTATTATTTAAAGAATATTTTCATATCAGAGTACTTCAGAAGAAATTTACTGAGGCTAACTGCTGTACCATTTAAGATGGAATGGAAAATTTCAACATTTGAAAAATCGTTCCTGTGAAAATTCACATCCATTCCTTGCACCAGTCCTAATATTTTGTTTACTGCAACCATAATCTTTAAAAATAGGAAGTACATTGTTTTTCCAAATTTTTATTGGTCCAAATGTTTGTGGACGCCCCTTCTAATAAATGCGTTTAGCTACTTTACATCTTTACAAAGTACTGCCAATAGAATAGGACTCTAGAGCAGATGAACATTAACCTATTGGCACCATTGCTAATGCCAGGTGTGGGCTAGAGGTGTATAAAGCCCCCCAACACACACACATTAAACTGTAGAGCAGTGGAACTGTGTTCTCTGAAATGATGGATGGTGCTCCATCCAATACGTTTGGAATGAATTTGGGAGTTGGGGACGAGGTGGGGTGGTGATCGTCCAACTTCCTCACCCCACTAACGCTTTTGTTGCTGAATGCACTCGAATCCTCACAGCAGTGCTACATCATCTAGTAGAATGTGTCCCCCACAACAGTAGAGTAGATACTTCAACAAAAGCAGCATAAACTGTTTAATACCTTTAATACCTTGATGATTTTAACATCAAGAAGAAACTGAATGAGCAGGTGTCCCAATACTTTTGTCAATAAAGTGCCCATATAAATCTACTATTTGCCAGCTTGCTTAAATCAGCCATATTTCTGACTTATCTTATTGTACTCTAAACAGTCATGAAGAACAGACATTTTAGAGCCTTGGTATTTGCCCTGAGGGAAGCCTGTCCAAGACCCCAAAGTAAAAGCTGGGCCCACTGTCTATAAATCTCTAATGATGCCCCTGCATCTTATGTTCTCCTTGAAAAAGTTAGAATGCTTCCAACTTACTCTGTCATCTGGACTCAAGCCCTGTGGACCATGCTGCAGTCCACTTCTGTAGTATACAAGTGATGGACAACATCATTGAAAGCCTAGCTGCATGTTGTAAGGGCACACAAGGCTAACTCTGTTAGCAATGGCAGACATGTTTTTTTCTTGAAGTGTTTATTAGTTGTAGGTCACCTTCAAGTTAGCTTGGCCAAATGGAGGAAGGAGGAAACACAAGCAATCAATAAGAAAGCCAGTAAGAAAAAAAAAAGGTTAGGTCAAGTGGGTAATCCTTAATGGTCAGAGCAGAAAATCCATAAAATAAAGGATTCCACTGTCTTCAAGAGGTTAGCCATTGTTAATGGAGAAGCATGTAGGGTAGCTAGAGAAGACCATAGATGAGTTTTCTGTTCTGTCCTTAATGAACGGCCTGCATCAGTTCGGTCGTGCCTTTGGGACGTGAGGAACCATTGGCATAGAGAGTTCAGAAGACCTTCCGGAGCAAGGATATTGGGGTCATATGCAGGTCCTTCAGTTCTGGCTCTGTACCTCTACACTTCTTATTGTTTGTTTTATTAGATACACCTACTATACGCTGCTGTACTGGCTGTAGCCCATCTGTTAATGCACAACCTGTCAGTGACCTTGGTAGCCTGTTCATCAATGGATTGAGTGGTCATTGCTGACTAGATATTATTTGGGTGGTGAGTGATTCGTAGTCCATCTGTGAGTCCATCAGTGACACCACCAGCATGATGTGTTACTGTTTGCAATGCAAGTCCAGCCGTGTTCCTGCAGTTCAAACACCCTGTGCATGCTTCCACTTAAGGATTTACCACATGCCTTGGTGTATATAATCAAAGTTGAACCATGTTCCAGGTCCAGTAAGGTTCCAGTAAGTGCAATAAAGGACTAAAAAGAGACTCCAGGTGACTCCACGTATCTTCTCTCTTTCAAGTTTCTCCCGGACAGATTCAGAACCAGCCTTAGACAGCTTATCAGCAGATAACAGCTATAGCCCTTTATAATGGGTGCTCAGAGGACATCTATCTGCAGGTACACTCTTAAAAACGGGAGGTGTGGGGTCTTCATAGGTTCTTAAGTTCTAAAGAATGTCTAAAAAGCCACGACGACTCAAAGAACTATTCTTTGCCTGGTTTACATGTTCTTGGCATTGGTCTTTGTGAATGGCACTATTGTTAAGTGTTAAAGAATCTCTTTGTAATACACTGATCTAATATATCATTTTAAATAATTCTGTAGGAGCATGAAGTGAACACGGCAGCCATTGCTGCCAGTCATTTGACAATAAACCTTTTTATCTGCCTATTTTTAGGCCTATTTTTAGGCCTATTTTTATCTGCATTTTTATTACAGGTAATTATTGCCATTTTTCATATTGTATATACATTTGATTGCATTTTACATAATTTCAGCAGAAATGCACTGTAATAATGATGATGACATTTAAAAAGAATTACATAAATGACACAATTTGTAATTATTGGCGTTACACTTAAAAAACGGTTAGGTTTTTAGTTTACAGAGAATTTCTTGTAATTGTAAGGTATTGTTTAAATTTTTTTTATATTTCAGTGATTATAAATTATTATAAAAAGAATGTATTTTTTTATAGTGCATACTATGCAGGGCCCTTTTGTTTACAGAGTAGTGAACTCTCACCTAAACAAGGGCTTGGCTTGACAGTCAGAGAGTGGAATTTTATCGTAGAAATGAGTGAAAAGAGCCTCCACTGTAGAAAAGCTTGTGCTGAAGAAATATGGCACAGTGTGTCCTTCTTTACAGTAGTCTTGTCTGTAGTGTGGGTGAAAAAACGGCTGTTACTGTACACTTTCGGTAGACGTGAGTCATTGTGGAGTAAAAATTCCAGTTCAGCTGTTGAATCAACAAGTCCTGGAACATCTGAGTCCTTTATATTCATCTGCTTTCAGGCTCTCAGAAGCTGTGGGTGTCCTTTCTTTCCACTGAGACTTTGTATCAAATATAACACTAAGATTATAAGATAAATGAAAGTTTAGCTTTTTGTCTTTTTTTTTTTTTTAAGTGTAAACCTAGGTGATCAGGCGCCTCTTCAAATGAGGAGTGCTTACGGGCCACTTGCAAGCAGTCATGCCTTTTCTCCTGCCTTTCTCGGGTCAGTACAGGTCATACGTGCCCTGTAGCAGAAGACCTTTGACTTCCCGATTGGATGTAAGCTGTGATTCTACCCAGCTGCAAAGCTGTTCGCTCCCTGCTAGCATTAGCAGATAGCATTGCGGCCGTTCCTTTGTGTTCACCTGCCGAAAGCAACACTTCCGCCCACCACTCCTGTCACCTCTCATACGCAGTTGGATGTATGGACGAGCGCCTGTCTTTGAGTGCTTCAGCTGGCTTTTGCTGGATGGCCTCTCTAGTCCCCCTGCTACTCATTAGCCCTTTGCTAAGCCAAGCTGAAACACCTAATCTTGTGCAGGGATTAGACAACATTAACCAGTGAGGATTTAGTTAATTCATTAGGAACCCCTGTAGACTGTATTCTTGGTTAGTCTCATATTTGTTTCTGCACTGTTAACCCTAATAAAGTCAATTCACTACAAAAAATTCAAGTCAAACTGTGTCCTTACGGTGTAGAGCCATGCAAAGTCCGGTTTACTGAAATATAGAACACAGGTAAACACTCAAGGGAAGGTGTGACAAGGATCAGGGCTAACAGTGTATTTGCCATATGTCTGGTGGACATAACCATGATGGATCAGATTTTAGAGCTGATAAGAGATCATGAACCACGTTGTCTGCTCCATATACCATGGATTGTAGCGTCTACCACTCATTTTTAAGACTATTTGTACTGGTTTGACTATATTGACATATTACTAAAATGGAGCTGTAGATGAACCACTCTTGGTTCCCTTTAGAACAATTGAGGGATATTTATTTCAGCGTAGTTGAAGCTGCTCAAGGTGTAGTGAAAGTTTGATCCCGGGCCTGGAGGTCTACTATCCTTGAGGGTTCAGATTCATCATATTCAGATGCTTCTGAAGATCCCAATGGAGAGTGGTCTGGTAGATCCCCAGAACATGGTAGATCATCTTTAAAGCTCTAATGTTTTTTTAATAATGCAGCCAGAACAAACTTTGTAGACCGTCTGACTCTTTGTCCTCTGGATACATGCATTAGAAACCTTAGTTTGTTGGTGAAAGTCTTCCTTCAAGTGCTTTGTTTATCGCGGTGACCCCAATCATGTTATTTAATGAACCTTTCACAATATGCTATGAAACGTTGCTAGCGCTTCTTCCTGGGCTGTTATGCTTGACTTGAGAGTATAAATCATGTTGTATGTCCAAGCATGGGTCATTTGTCAAGGGGTTAAGCAGGGCAGTATTTGTCAACCTGTGACACCGAGGTCAGTCAGAACCCCGGGCCTGGGTCACGTTTAGGTGATGAGGTTCATAAAAGAGGTCATCCGTTCTTATTGTTTGCATCTGGCCGAGGCTTAAATGATCCTCACAGTGCTTGGCTCCTGAAATGTTACTTTCATTTGGTGCACTGCTGTAGGGCAACCACTTTCAGTGGAGAGTTCTTTAAAGAAAAACAGCACCTCTGTTCAAGAACCTTTCTAAAGACCATACATCTGAATAATCCCTCATGCTTTGTGCAGATAGGCAGGGTTCATATTTAAGCAAAACAGTTATTTCTGCAGTTCAATCTCACTGTGTTTGCATTCTGAGTTAGTGGATCATTAGTATTTGGACACCAAGCTATCTGTATTTGGATGGGATTTCAGATGTAGTTTAGGCCAAGACCAGGTTCTTCACTAATGGTCTCTTTAAGGCTTATTCTGGTCTCATAATTTGTGAATATGGAGGACTCTGGCGTGTGTATCTACATATTAACGGTGCTTTTCATGTACAAGTGAAAGAGTTTTTGACATTCTTGCACCTCCCCGGCCCCCAGTTCTCACACACTCTCATTCGCAGTCGTGATCATTTTGAGTCACTCCAGCAGTAATTGCATAAGCTTTCCTGTGTAGGCCTCTGTCTAGACACCATTAGTCTTATATGAGAGATCATAAAACAGGCGTGATTGTCACCGGAGGTGGGAGATGACTGTGTGTGTGTGTGTGTGTGAAAGGAGAGGGGCGTAAGGGCCTTGGAGGTCACAGAAAGTATGTGTGTTATTGCACCTCGAAGTGTGGAGAGCAAGGCCACTGAGAGGCTGCTGGGAGACTGATTGGGTGGCCACTGGGAGACTGCGAGCTTTACGAGTGGAGGAGAGGCATCCCAGCAGAGAGGAAATGGCTAATCACACACCTCCTTGATCCGAGGTGTCTGCTTCACACTTAAGCCAGTCTCAAGTGATATAAGGACCTTGAACCGGGAAGTAACATTTTGAATAGGCTTTCATCAGTTGGTCATAGAGAGCAGAACGGCATCAACAAACCACTGGAAATTGTCATAACAACTTGCTTTCAGGACGTTGCTGCAGTGCAACGGCTCACAGACTCTTTCTCGAGCCTTCTCCAGTAACTTTGTATAATCCTGCCCACAATATATGCTGTCTACATAGGGACTTCATTACACATGCATAGATAATGAAAGACACATTTAGAGAGTATTTCCAAGGTGACATAAGAAATTTATTTAATTTTTTTAAAGGGCCTTAAACCTTATAATGGCCGATATATGTTCTATTTATAACTCGGTTATGAAGCACCATTCCCAAGTAATAATGCTGCATAATAAGCGAATAAGGCAGAGGCCTAACTATAAACACCGTAAACCTATTCTGAGAAAAACCCTAATGCCCTTAAACTAAAGACTAATGTAAACGTTTTTCCACGCATCACTTTACCGTTCCTAAAAATTACGCATTACATTCTTTACGCTTCATAAGCTCTTTATAACAGTATTATAAATGTTGTTGCTCTTAGTTATTGTGTTTTTAATGCAAACAAAATTCTGCGTCATCTTGTGAATTCCTAATCCTTAATACTTAAGTTTTTACTTTTTATCCAATGCCCATGCATGTGTTATGGAATCCAGCTAAGTCTTAGCTTATAATGTATTAGATAGACAAGACAAGACAATGCTGCATTATCCATTAAAAACTGTCACTTTAAACTGGATTTTAATTAAACTTTTTTTAAATTAAACTGTTAGCAGCTATTATAGTGACCCTCACTCGCTAAGAAGCTCCTCAGTTGAGTTCTGGAGTTGTATGTGTTTTAGGCAAATACATCCCAAAGGTTTTTAAATTCTTATTCATTAAAGGCAATGGTGCTTCATAGAACCATGAACATGTGCACGCTTAAATAATTGTCTCTATGATTGAAAACATTGTAAATCTCATTCTTTAAACTATTTTAAAAAGTTCTACACTGGGTTTAAGCTGAAGACCCCTTTTAGGTCCTCCAGCATGCAGATCCCTTTTTTGCTTATAGTATACCAGCATAACTGCATAGCCGTTAATAAGCTAAAATCAAATTAAGTGAAGTGCACATCTTCAAATTTTTGACTTGTCAGTGGACCTGCCCTGGGGGTACGCATATCCAGGTTTGGGAATAGTAGCAGTAGTTGTAATTGTCATTGCTTTAAGCGTTTGCTTATGAAGTTAATTGAGTGGCTTCGCTTTAACTGATTCTTGGACGGACATTAAGTCATATTAGATATAAGATTCATTGAGTCATTCAGTTCACAGAGTAGTCTGTGTTTATTGTCGGATTAAAATAAAAGTAAAAAAGGATAGCTGATAAAGCTAATAGAGTGGTTTTGCTGCGTCTGATCCTAGTCATATTGCATATTAGTCATATTAAATATTTAATGATATTAAACATTTGTTGGATTAATTATTCATTATTAAGAGGGATTGTCAGGATGTAATTGTAGATTTCTAAAACACATGTTATTTAAACAGTTTGGGCACCCCAGTCACAACAAATTATCTGATTTCCAAAAGGCATAAGGTTAAAGATGACATGTGCAGTGAGGTAGTCTATTGTTGACTTTAGGGTGTGTTTAGCATCATTATCCTGCTGTAAAAGCCAACCTCTTTTCATCTTTAGCTTTTGTACAGATGTGTGATGTTGACTTGCAGAGTTTGCTGGTATTTCATTGAATCAGTTCCTCCCTCTACCAGTGAAATGTTCCTCGTGCCACTGGCTGCAACACAAACCCAATGCGCTATTGATCCACCCCCATGCTTAACAGTTGGGTAGGTGTTCTTTTCATTATGTCCCACTCCTTTTTTTCTATCAAACATACCATTTGCTTAATGGGGCCAATACATGAGCTGGCCCTTCCTAACAAGGACTATAAACAAGCACTATTTCTAATAAGCTTATTAGGGTTTGAGACCTTGGTAAGGTTATCTGGGAGCTCAGAGCTCTTGGGGTGCAGAAATGTACACTAATCTTTCATCTTTCAGATCAGTTCATCTTCTCCTCACTTAACCATTTACATCCTTAACTATTTGTATTTCCAAGATATTGCTGTACTGATATGTGCTTTTAATCCACGGCTTTCATGGTCTCAGACTCGAGTAATGTGACATCACCTTCATGCTTCATTGCTTCATTGATGCTCCTTATCAGTACATTTTCAGCATTGGACAAGAACCGGGCAGATACTCTGTCATTCCGTCTTGCATAGATATGCAGGAGATAACTGTGTCATCTGCATGCGTCTAGGGAGCACTGAGTGAGCAGTGGTTTTGAGTTGGCAATTTGTTCCGCATCAGAAGACTGAATTTAACTTTTTCACCAGAGAATAAAGAAGGTGGCTTTGCCGTTTCAGTTGAAGGCTGCATCCTTGAAGCCATTGCCCAGCGGGTTGTTCATATTTACATTCATATTTACGGAATTTGGCAGAAGCTTTTATCTAGAATGACTTACAGTGAATTACACAGGTAGATGAATGGAGCATTAGGAGTTTTACTCAAGGACCCTTAGTGGTATAGCATGGTGTGCTTGCCTAAGTGGGGAAATTAAACCTAAGCCTACCACTTCGAGGGCAGTGGTGATACCCACTATGCAACATTAACCCATTTTGGCGCAAATCTGCAGGTCACAGAAGGCCGGAATAAGTGACGCTGCTCTGTGTGTGTTATTACATGAGCAGTGTGAGCATTTGGAGGTGTGGCTTTACTGCATGTGGGGATTGAGGTGGAAAAGAAGGGCTCGCTCTCTGAAGTTAGAAGTTCTTTTCTTTCTTTCTTTTTTTTCTTCTCGTGGGCAAAAGTGCTTGTGCTAGGTTCTTCACAGTCCGTCCGGCGCTCATTTTATATTTCCTGACAGGGAGGCGGACAACTTGTCACTTCTGCGCCTCTTTTCTTGCCACTTTAAAGAAGCACTGTCCTGTGTTTCAACCCAGAGCTCTGTGGTATCAATAGCTCAGCTGAAGCACTGAAGCACTGCAGCCTCAGCGAGGTCTTTTTTACCGTGGAACTTGTTAAGGCAGGGCTAGTATTTTTCCTATCTAGTTTCCCTCTACAATATTTGCTGTAAAGTTTAGAACATCATATGGGCTTCTGAATGTCTTATATAGCTGGCTCCTGGGTCAGACAGCTGAATGACAGTATACACTTACTGCCTTTAGATGCTTTGGTTGCCAGTGTGTTCATATACTCAGTAAAAAGTAAATAAACAGGGATTGTGCACCAAAGTGTGTAGAAGTGTGTTCTCTGCTGGTGGCGTTTACTTACTTTTTACAGACAATCAACAGAACTCATTTGACAAGAGTTGCCCAAACCTTTGCATACTACACTCAATAAAGCTACCAAGGGCTCTTTGAGCGATGCTGTAGAAGAACCGTTATTGCTGTAGCACCTTAATTTCGTACTGTATGGGGGTACTGTACTGTGCTTACCCTCACCATTAAGTAACTGGTGGACTAATTGTTGATTATTATTATTAGTAGTAGTATTATTATTATTAACGATATATTAAACCGGGCTCCCAAATGGTGCAACTGTCTGAACATTGACTATATCATCTGGAGATCACCAATTCAAACCCCACCGTATTAAACATTGTGCTAGCGGATGTGGTTGGCTGGCACCATGTGACTCTGTGGAAGCACATGTCATAGCCTCCACCTTCCAGCACTGGTAGAATTGTGGATGGGAGCTAGAAATGATGAAATTAGAATTTTGGGAAGAATATTGGGAAATTTTCACAGAAATATGAGAAAGGAAATTTGACTTGTAGCAATAGTGGGACCCTTTGTGCTGTATAGACCTCTCCTCACCTTTAAAAAACCCCAAACCAAAATAAAAAGCTTTAAAAGAGCCATCTACGAAAGGTTTTCACTGTCTTTAAGAAGGACATAATCAGACAATCAACCAGTCAAGCATTCAGGTGATTCTCTGAGTTGTGATGGTTTAAATGGAACCATTGATTTTTGCTAAAGAACCCTTGAAGAACCCATTTTTCCATAATATTTTCTTGATTATGAGATCTGCATGAACTGCTGCCCACAAGTTTTCCCTGCTAGCTAAAGACCTTCTGTAGTGATTGGAGGCTTGTTCTTACAGTTCACAGTCCCTCAAGTTCTCTCACACTCCCACAATATCTCGGTGGGATTTAATTCTAGTCGTTTTGTTGTCGTGACATCACCCCAACTTCCTTGCTTCTCAACCCACTCCGTCACTTGATGAGCGCTATGGCAGCTTGTATTGTACGTTTTGGCAGACCAAGTCATTTCTTGAGGTTCTCCACAAAAATAAACTGATGGAGTTTCTTTCAAACAGACCCAAACCAGTTGCTAGACATCAATGTATGACATAAGCACAGCTGAGCAATTTACCATATACGTACATGCAGCTTAACAGACACTTTATTTTGGTGGTATTGCAATGAGAGTACGCTGTATGTGATAAAAGTTTGTAGACACTAATTCTAGCAAAGGCCAGAGGCCACAGGCACACACACCACTTGTATAATTGCCATAGAAAAGCACTTCCAATGGAATGGGACTCTCTGGAGCAGCTGCACACAAGCCTGAGGTCACCATACTCCATGCCAAGCATCTGCTAGAGGGTATAAAGCCCCCAGCGTTGGGCTATGGAGCAGTGGAACTGTGTTCTCTGGAGTGATTTAGCTCCATGCAACCTTTGGGATGATCCGACATCCCACCGAACATGACATGTTTTGTGGCTGTTTTTGTGGCTGAATGCCACCAACCCCTCACATCAAGATGTGTTCCAAGATCTAGTGGAAAGGCTTTACAGGAGGGTAGAGGCAGTTACTACTGCAGAATTGGGGTAACAACACATAGTAATACTCTTGAGTTCAGACAAAATTCACTACAAACTAGTCATCCACGTCGTCTTCCACACCTTTTACAACAAAGTTGGCTTAATTGATATTCATGCCAAAAAAGTAGAATAAAAAAAAGCTGCTACATTAGCTTTTTGGTCTACAATGACCCCTAGAATTCCCAGTGGGCGTGTAAATTTAGTCCGGTCCAAAGATCAGATAAGACTGGCTCGGAGGACCTATCTGCCGCTGATCTAAAACTACATTATCCTGTGTCCCCCCTGAGTCCGGCCTCTCTCATAGACACAATTATCATTCATTTAATGAAATTGCCCCGCGTTTTGCAAACATGTTATGAAAGGATAGTTTCCATTAGAACTGGGACACCACCTCCCCCATCTCTGGAGGATCTAATTAAACTAAACTAGTTTCCAGCCCGTTCTAAATGACTTCAGAAAGATCCATTCATTATGTGTGCCCTCCAGTCCTGTTACAAATATACTCAAATATTATATTTATCAATTAAATAGGTTATTAAACGGCAGAGTGTTGTGGGCAAATCTGCTGTGTCCGAGCCGCTGAGAATTGGGCTATTTGTACCTCTGGCTACTGTACACACTCTCACACTCACACATACCCAGAGAATGGTAGTTAAGTCTGGAACATGTGTAGGCCTATTAGCTTGACATCCTCCCCCCACCCCCCCGCCCCCCGTTTTGAAATAATTAATTGAAAATGCCGACTTGCTGAGGTAGTTTTCCATAACTCTTATCAAAAATGACCAGAGAGCAACAATCCAATATAGTAATCCACCTTCTCCACTTTATCTGATTAAAGTTTAAAGCACTGATCGATGGCTGACTCGCAGATTTTTTATTTATTTTTGTGCCGCACTTTGCACCTGCTGCCATGGAAACAGGGGGATTATATACAGTATTTGTCAAATAATGCCTGATTTGCTTTACGTGATACAAGAAAATACAGTTTGTAACATGTGATCAAGTGTCCCTAGGCAGAAGGGATGATGATGGTATAGGAACACTATACTAGTACACTAAGTAGGGCCTCAATTCCTTGTGGCTTGGGTAGGCTGGGAAGGCCTATAAAGAACACTGAACTCATAGTCGTGTTCATGGAACACGCCCATGAGGAATATCATCATGCTGGAAGTAGCTGTTAGAAGATGGGTCAATAGTGGTCATGAAGGGATATGGGCACATGGTCAGCATCAGTACTCAAATAGGCTGTGGCATTCAAGAGATGACTGGTATTAACGAGCCCAAAGTGTGTCAAGAATACATTCCCCACACCATTACACCACCTTCTCCATTACACCACCTTCTCCAGCCAAGACCCTACCATCTGTGTGCCTTAGCAGGAATTGAGAAATTGAGAAAGGTTTTTCAGCTTTGGACAGTGAGCATGTGCCCACTGAAGCCAATGTGGTCTTCACTTGTTGTAGCCCATCCACCTCAAGGTTGAGCATGTTAAACAGTGTGGGTTTCTGAGTTACAGTATCCTTTCTGTCAGCTCCAACCAGTCTGACCATTCTTTGCCAACCTCTCACATTAACAAATGTGTCCCTCTGCGGAACTGCTGGATGTTATATTGCTCTAAAAAGTCTTGTTTCAGCATTGACATTTTTTATTGATTATTTTCATTATATCTAATACAGTAATATTGTTTTTTTTACATCCATGTTTGTTAAAATCCAGCACAGTGCTGATCATGAAGTCATATAAGTCACTTCTACTTTGACAGAAAGTCAAAAAATGTGATTTAGTTTTTTGATTTTGACGTAATGAATCACAGTTTGGATCTGAATCAAAAGGACTGTTAAGGATGCCTGGAGGCCTGCAAGATGCCAAAAAAAGCATGCAAGCCATGTGAGCCAATGAACACTGAGCCAATGAGTTCACTTTCATGGATGTTCTTAATAGTAAATGACATGCTTAATTAGCCAACCCCTACAGCACAACGTGTCTTTGGATTTGCTACTTAGCAATTAGCTCTTTTAGTATATATTATGAACTGAGCCAATCAGACTAACCGGGAATACAGTTCATGTAGAGTGTCACATACTTAAAGAAGTCATAACTAAAATTATATGTAATTCGAAGGCAGTTTTATTTGTTGCTAACAAATAATGAAAGTGTGTGCTATGCTAATTAGCAGATTCATTTCAAATTGAATATGAAAAGTTCTAATTTTGCCCAAACTTCTGAGTCTATTGGGTGGTCTTAAAGCTGACTTTGGGCCTTTTGCAGATTTTCCCTGGACTTGGCAACCCTGTTTCCATCCCCACGTAGATACAGTACATTAGGGTAAGGGGTTTCTTTGTAGATTCGATTTTTTCACACCCCAGAATCCTGTAAGTGTAGTTCAGAAAGCGGGTTAACCCAGTGGCGTAGTCGATCTTCTGTATTTGGAAGGTGTGAGCCCACACTAAATTGACACTTTTAACAGGGCTGAGAAAATCTATTTTCCCACGTGCTTTAGCGCTCTCCTCATTTCCTATAATTCACCTGGGCCTGGTCAGCCTGTCTAGAGTCCATTTGGCTAATGGTTCCCCCCTCGAACATGGCCATGTCTGTGCACGGTGCTCGGGCTGCGTCTTAGACTTCCCACTCGAGGACGTGGAGGGTGATATGTGCTGACAGAGACAAATGGCTTCAGAGAAAGCGGGGTGGCACTGAAGATAACGTCGGCACGGTTAGAAGCTCGGCCTGCTGTGCTGCCAGGCCGTGCTCTATCGATTAGAATTGCAGATAGGCCTGGCGATGGGGAGGGGGGAGACTGGGAGGCTAATGCCGGGGCTTTGAGTGGCAGGAGCTTGAGCTTGGAAGCGCCGGAGCCCAGCCGGTTGGTGTGTGTGCATGTGTGCATGTGTGCATGCGTGTGCATGTGTGAGTGTATGTGTGTGCGCTAGCAAGTTCAACTGCCCAACAGACCTTGTCAGCCAAAGAAAGGGAAAGGAATAGCTTTGAGGGAAGTTAGCCCAGCGTTTCGGCGGCCTGGTCTGATGTGTGCTGCAAGTCTTTTAATATTTATCCAACCGGGAGGTTAAGCCGTGTCTAGAAACGCTTTGACAGGATTGTAGCTCAACCTCACTTGGCTACGAAAACAAACAGCAATGCAAGCTAAAAAGAAAACCGCCCGAGGAGTTAGCAAGCCCACTGCGGGTGCTAGCTCTTTGGTTGTGGATGTAGGAGTGCTCAGAGCAAGCTAATATTGTGTCGGGTTCAGTCTGGGGGTCATACAGTCGTGGCCCGTGCCACCTCCCAGACCCTCAGAGGTCAGCCTGATTATTCAGTGTTAGACATGCTGCTTTGTTTTTTATGTCTGTGCTGCATTTATCTATTGTTCTGTATATTTTTTCATTTTCATATTAATATATTATGGTATTTTACAAATCAAACAGCATGGAATATGTTTTTAAACAGTCTAAAAAAACAACAACCACCAAAATAATACTATATTACTACTATACTATACTATAATACTATATTAAACAACAACTAATTATAATCGTTTATATCGTATGTATATAGAGTATAGCTAATAATTATTTAGTAGGAAATGGTAAATACTAACTACTATTCAAAATAAAATGAAATACTAGCCTAAATAAAATACTACTGTCCTAACAAATACTAACTACTAATCTATTTACAGTAATTATAAGCCATACTAACTACTACTAAACAAAATACTAAATAATAACCTACATAAAATACTAACTACTAATTTAAATAAAATACTAAATAATAACCTACATAAAATACTAACTACTAATCTAAATAAAATACTTAATACTAACCTACATAAAATACTATCTACTAATCTAAATAAAATACTTAATACTAACCTACATAAAATACTAACTACTAATCTAAATAAGATACTTAATACTAACCTACATAAAATACTATCTACTAATCTAAATAAAATACTTAATACTAACCTACATAAAATACTAACTACTAATCTAAATAACATACTTAATACTAACCTACATAAAATACTATCTACTAATCTAAATAAAATACTTAATACTAACCTACATAAAATACTACTAATGTTACTAAAATACTTAATACTAACCTACATAAAATACTAACTACTAATGTTAATAAAATACTTAATACTAACCTACATAAAATACTAACTACTAATGTTAATAAAATACTTAATACTAACCTACATAAAATACTAACTACTAATCTAAATAAAATACTTAATACTAACCTACATAAAATACTAACTACTAATCTAAATAAAATACTTAATACTAACCTACATAAAATACTAACTACCAATCTAAATAAAATACTTAATACTAACCTACATAAAATACTAACTACTAATCTAAATAAAATACTAACTACTAATCTAAATAAAATACTTAATACTAACCTACATAAAATACTAACTACTAATCTAAATAAAATACTTAATACTAACCTACATAAAATACTAACTACTAATCTAAATAAAATACTTAATACTACTGCTCTATATACAACATTAAATACTAGCCTAAACAAAATAATAACTACTAATATAAATAAAATATTAACTTTTAACCTCAACGAAATACTAACTACTAAACTAAATAAAGGAAAATACTCTTTAATGTTTATCCCACTAATGTTAGAGTACTTTTACTAGCCTTACCTCAGTTTTTATGAAATTACTCAGTTTTTATGAAACAACTTTACTGGTTGTTATAACTTTGATTATAACTTTCGCTTTTGGAAAAACAGTGGATATTGATGATTACATGATAACTTCAAAAACAACCATTTGGAGTGACCCAAGACTACTTTTAAGCATATGTGTATCATCTTATTTCACCTGTGTAATCTTAAATTTAGTAAAGTATAAAGTATAAATAATAAAGTATAAAGTAAGTAAACGCTCAATAAACCCATTTTTAAACAAAAGAGCAACCAGACAGCCAGTTTGATGTGATGTGACTGGCACAGTAGCTGATAAAGCATTCACTAAGTTCAGAAGAAGTGCTAGACAGAGACCTCTACTGAATGAACTGTGTAGAGCTGCTGGAGCTCTACGGGACAGTGACTTAGGCCAAACCATGAATCATCCGAGGGCGCTTTTGCTCAGGCATATATGTGTGTAAGGCACACACATACACACACTCTCTCTCTTACACACACACACACACTCTAAAATGTCAGTGGCCCTGCCTGTCATTTCAAACCGACATGCTGGATGTGTTCTGTCTCTTAAATGAAGCCCAGGGGAGTCCCTGCCGAAACCCTTCTGGCTGCCAGACTGACAGCGAGCAGCATGGCAGGGCCGAGCGCGCGTGGATGAATCTGGCACTGGCAAATGCATGTCACCTCACCTCAGTCATGCCAAACGTCTCAGCCTGCCAACTCAAGTCACCGCCTACTTAACATGGGCAGGGATCCTGGCTCTGTGTGTGCTATGTGTGTGTGTGTCTGTATGGTCTACAGTACTGTCAGACGGCAGTTTATTAGGTAACCCATCCGATTCGGATTTTAGTTTAGCAGGGGGGGGGGGGGGCATTGGACATTGGAGTGTCGGAACTAGACTTTCTGAGCTGTGGTAGAAGGTTGCTTGATCAAGAAGTCTGATCTGTGGGGGCTCCACCTTTACAGGATCAGGTCTTGGTGCTAGATACCAAAGGACACCTTCATAGATCAGAGTTTTCTATGAAATAAAATCACCAATCATACCTGGAAAAGGGGAAATTACATCATGTCTGCATGTACATTTGATCTTTTTGGAATTTGGAAGGTAAATTATTGAGGCCATACCATGTACTTACAAGCAGAGACTGGTTAAACAAACCCAGCAATGCAGCTGTCCTTCATACACACCTACCGGAATTACATGCGCTACCATGCTGTGCTGAAAATGGTCTATCACCTAAATATCTGGCCAGCAGTGGTCCTGTGGTGGTCCCTTTCAGTTAATGGACCGGAAAGAAGAGGGCTGATAAAAATGTGCGGCAACAGATGAGCTGCAGTCAGTAATACTGTAGTAAACCTGCACAATGCACCTCTATAATAGATGAAAGTGCTAAAATAATGCGGTTACAAGGTACAGTGTATATTGAACTGGCAGCGGTAGGGCTGACGGTAGTCTGAATCAAATGAACTGCTAAGCCCATTTCCTGGTGGCTAAGAGCGCTACGCTTCAAAAAGTTTTAAGATTCACTTTTATGCGGCGGCGTGGGCCAGTTCTTTTTCATTACAATGGCACACTGTGGTTGTTGAAGAAAGTCATTATGAATGTGGGCCTACTAGATTATGATTGCTACATCTGATTTCAGCTCATTACCTCGTTTAAATGTCATAACCTTTAATAGGGCTGATTATCCCTCTCGCTGAAATATTGCCACAGAGTTAAGCTTTTCCTCCAAGCTTAAAGGGCATTGAGGAGTCACATGGTTTTAACCTGCTCGGAACTCAAACATTCGGAGGAGTCTTTTCTGGGCGAACTGAGACTTTGATGAGTTCTGGGTTATTGGGCCAGTGGGAAAAAAAAGAGATGCCGAGTTAAACTTAGGCCCATGTCAGAAAGGAGTATAAGCAAATGGGGTTTTATAACTGGGAAGGCATGTACTGTGTGTGTGTGTGTGAGAGAGACATTGCCCTGACAAGTTTGATACCTCACTAACTTGGTAACTTTTTTTGGAACATCTGACCTGGACTAACTACTGGCTTTAATGGCAGGTACAGTGATGATTTTGTACTACATCTTATGCACCATCCAAACGAATCTGGATTTTGGGCCTCCTGTCCACACATTACTGCTCTCCAGTGTGGAAATCCCACCCAACACACATTTCCCCCTACAGTATAGTTATTTCTGATTCCTACCCACTAGCTAGAGCTCCCCAATCACAAAGTCACCTAATAGACGCCCATGCTGATTGGCATCACACTGTGAGTGATGGCGGGAGGTTGTGGGCCATCATATCCACCCAGCAAGACTGAGGTAAATTATGCACTCCTGGACTCCTGGCCACAGATAGCTGAGGCATTACTGTGTATTAGACCTGGATATTCCTATGATATGGCCAACACTTAGACCACTCTGGAGCCAAGAGTTTGCGTGTGGACGGCCAAAGGCAGCTTTATGAAAACAATGAATTACAATGTTAACTTGGTTGTTGCATGACTGTTGTTGACTGATGACTGAATGAGCAACAAACTGTGAGAAAATCTTCCTCGAAAATCTTCTTAGAAATCCTGCTTCAGCATTTGACGTCATACTTTGTGAGTTCTCATTGCCACATACTGGGCTGGTCTGCTTACACCAGCTTTTTCGAAGTCATTTCTGTGCTCTCCTGTGGACGAAGAGGTTTTTATAAACTCTTAGAGATGGAGAAAAAAGTGCACGTTCAAGTGTTTGCAATGTCAGGCCTCATTTAGGTCAGCAGTACAGTTTACGTTCTAGCAGTTAATGTGCTACATCTTTGCAAGCCCAGAATTACCCCAATTTAGTTATTGCCCATTGTCACCCACAAGACTTGGCTTATTGCCCTCTGAGACTGACCATTGAGGAATTTGGCTTCACTTTGATTCAAAACCCTGATCTTCTGTGTGCGGTCAAGACAGTTAGATAGTCGTGCCGCTTGGAAGCTATGGAAAACAAGATAAGCACAGGTCACTCATTGTTTGGACACAGAAATTTGTGGGTGGTGCAAAAAGGGTGGTGTAACTGTCTAAGTGCCCAATCATTGGAGAGCATTTGAAGCTAAACTTTAGTTTTTACTATGCTTGTGTATGTGAGTGTGTGTCTGTCTTTCTCGAAGTGCTCAGCCTGAAGAATTGCTGCAGGATGCCCCGGTGTCACTCTACAGCAACACAAGGCCTCTAAAGGGTGTTTTAGGGCAGGACGTCCTGCATGAGTGCGTGCGCCTAGAGAGAGAGGAAAGGGAGAAGTGATGAGTCAGGCATGGAGGAGCACGGCTGAATGAGAGGCTGCCCATGCGTGACAGTCATTATGTGCATCCTCCCTGTCACTCAAACGCCGGAGTGACGGAGCACACAATTACCTTCACAGATTGTCCCTGAAGAGAGGAAACCTCACCCCTTCTTACTGAGACGAGAAAGACAGAAAGGCCCACTGAGCATGCTTCGTCAGTCTCATTACCATTCTCCAACTAGCACTCTGGTTAAATATTTACTGCCTGTTGTTGTTGTTATCTTCAGGCACACACTCGCATTCTTAAAGGAACACCCCCAGTGCTTTCCAACTTAGTCTCTTTCGGACACTTCTGTAGCCTGCTGTCAACTACAATGGACAGTACTGTCAAAGCATTTCCCTGTGCTTAAGAAAGAGCAGAAAACCTGCTGACTCAACATACAGTTACAATAGATCAATAGTCAATGGCCAGTGATTTCCTTTAGCACCTGCCCATTGGCTTCTATAATAAATGTGTTCATGAGCAAGTTTTCTGTTGTTTTTTGACCCTTAGAAACCTAAACGCCTGTACTTGTGCTTTGGCCCATTCATCTGGCCCACATCTTCAAACCACATACATGTTAGTTTAATAGTATCTACTGAATCAATTATAGTAAAGTACTTTAGAACTTAAGAATTTATTACAGGCACAGCATTATTTATTGTAGATATTTAATAATTTATTGTAAAATCCAAAATACAATTGTATATATGAAATGATTTATTGTAAAAAACAGCAACAACAACAACAAAATCACATATAATATATACTGAATCATTTGTTGTAGATACTGCATTATTAACTGTAGATATTGAATCATTTCAATAATTAAAATGTTGAATTTATCATAAAGACCAAAACCTTGATTGTGGAAAAATCTGTGTTTTAGATAAATCAACTAAATAATTGATCATATAGACCAAAGAGTTAAGGACAGGGAATGTTTTGGTTGCTATGGTTATCAACCATATACAGGCAAGTATCAGTAAAAAAAAAAAAAAATCTTTTTAATTGAAATCAGCAATTAAAAGCAGATCTTTAATGTAGTGCTCTATTAAAAAGACAATGAGGGTGAAGAGAAATGGCTCTTTAACTGCATTAGATATCGCGCCACCCCAAAAGAGGAGAGAGAGAGAGAGAGAGAGTGAGAGAGAGAGTTGGTCGGTGGGCGATAATGTTAATTAAGAGGAACAGCAGGGAGTGGACTGGGATCAAGATGTTGTAATTAATAAAGCCCTACTCATGCTAATCCACTGCTGTGCAGTTATGGACACTGAATAGTGGACTTGGGTGTGCCAGCCACCAACGGACATGTATGGAGACCTATGAGAGAAGTACAGATGCACTGTCCCTTATATTCTGCCGTGTAGTATTCTAGATAAAAAAAGGCAAAAGTAGATGTTATTATTACTATATTATTTTGATTAAACAGTTAAGGAGAGCTGAGTTAGCTCACAGCATGTTTTTGTTTTGAAAAGAGCTCATATCCTGTATATTTCTTAGAAAATATGCAGAAATATGCATCATTCAGACTGACTAATAACATTTGTGTGGGTCTTTAGATTGAAACTCCACTGTATCTGTAATTTTGTAAAGTAGGCACTACAGACTAATGCATTATTATTATTTTAAATAAGGCCGTGTATTTCAGCCATTTACCACAGTTAAGGAGTGTTTTTCTAAAATGCTAGCTAGCTGCCTCGTTGGTAGTTGGTTTGTGAGGCCTAGGTTTGGCTTGGTTCAGCACTCTTCCAGTACTGTATAGTCCCACCTTACGTATATTCAACATCGCTCAGTTGGCAGTCAGTAGTATACTCATTCAGAACCCTACAGTTAAAAGCATAAGCAGATTAACCACGTCGACATTGACAGTCTCTTTAAAGCTACAGTATGGAAAATTGCAATCCCCCTACAGCCTTTTGAGCCACAACTAAAAGATACGATTTTCTGGACGAGCTGAGAGATACAGAACCATATGTACCACAGTTAGCAGCACGCTGAGCCTGGAGTAGCACCGGAACAATGCTATTCTCCCTATTACAAGTCAGTGGAGCATCAGCGTGTTTTAAAGCTGTACATTTTAAGGTAAAAACTACATAATGTTGCTTTAAAGGAACATACGCACTGATGGCTTCACTAAAGCCGGCCCATTCTTCCTGCTTACTGCCCGTTTACTGAGCTTACCAAAACAGTAGAAAGATGACACCAATTGAACTCACCTCCTGCCTACCCCCCCCCCCAAAAAACAGTAACTCAATGTCACATTGACGTTTGTGTTGGCCTGCACTGGTCAGCACAAGGCCAGTGATTTCCTTCTTTATGGCCGGTGCCGGAGTTAGAGGAATGGAGGGGTGTTTTAGGGAGCAGCTGTTAATGCTTAATCTCTGCCGCGCTGACACCAGTCGAATTAATTGATAGCACTCTCTGGAAGTCTGCAGGAAAGTTGTCAGATAAATCACGGCACGGGATTCCAGTCTGGCATTTACTGTCTCTGGCTGCAGCCACCCCCGTCTTTACGTTTGCATGTGGTTTATGATAAGGGTGAGAGGGTGGAGGGGAGGGGGGGGGGGTCGGGTATGAGGCAGAGTGTGCATGCATGCTTTCTTTTTTTTTTTTTGATTGATTCCCTTAAGTGCTGTCCACCATTAAAAACATCATTAAAAGAACATATTGCATGCATTATGTCCATGCAGTCCATAGTAATGTGCTTTCACTGTTTCCTCCTTCATGATCATTTAATAAACTAAGGCTCAAGATGACCGGTTCTGGCTCGTTTCTCCTTTGTCTTAGGATTCCCTGCAAGGTTGCCTTCCATTTTTCACTTCATTATACTACGTGTTCACTTATTCACTCGGCCTTCATCTGCTTCGTATTAGCATGCTGAGGTGGATGCTGTAAGCTTCATTCCTGTCCTTCGTCTAGCTACATTATGCAAGTGATTTACAGGCTTGCTGCCCAATCTTCCTACATATATTGTTTGTATATAACATTTCTATTCCGTTGTAGGATGATCCGAAACATTCTGAGGAGAATAACAGAGCATCGTAGTTGAATTCAGGTTATATACCATGGGCTTTATGAAGGCTGATAACAGAATTACACTTGCAACAGATGGAAGTAGCACAAGCAGAGACCCGGTCAAGGCAAAAACCAAAACTATGAAGGATCAGGCAAATGAAGCAAAAGTGGCAGGGTGAAAAACAGGTCAAAACATGATGGCAACAACATGCCCCCACGTACACCATGCCTCATGTACTTCGCAACGAGACAGACAAGCAGAGGGGTTTAAATACAAAACAAGGACGAATACACAAGTGAACGAAATTAAAAAACTCCGGTGACGATGAACATGAGCACTGTCCATGATTGGCTGCTTGGCAGGTTGAGGGAATATGACAGTTATGTGAGTCCCAGTGGAATTATGCTTAGTGTAATCCATGGACTCAATTGGAACAGCGAGTAAACCTGTGTGTGAGTGTGACAGTACCCAAATAATCCCAAATTGAGAATGGGCCTTGCTTTTTACCTCTTTCTCTGAGATGAAAAGTTTTAGTGCTGTTTATCAGATGGGGCCAGTTTTGGTGATTCTACCAGGTCCTGAATGGGTGTCCAGGGTCTTCTTTTTTTACAGTGTATTTAAGTATATCTCTATATCTAATCTCCACAGAAATATCTCCTGAAAAACGACTGGCTTACCAGCCTGCATATGCACAATATATACATATATTCACGTGGTCAGGTTCCTGTCCTAGCACACATGGCAATCAATTTGAAATACAGTAAAAGAAAGATTATTAGATATAAGTTTTCGCCTATTTTTTTTTTGTGTGACGGGGTAGTTGGACTAAGTTTGATGAACCTTGACTAACATGAAAAAACAATAAATAAACAAAGTGAAACAACATCATAACTTGACTTTTTTTTTTTTGTTCCTGGCTCCTTCAAAGGCTTGAATGATGCCACTTCCTCTTTATGATGTCATTAAAAGCAGTTAAAGTTATTTATAGACAAAACAAGTGAGTGTGACGGGGTGGTAAGTCAGTATATTATTGATATGGATTTGTTCATTTCTACTATAAGAAGCTCCCTCACTTGATTTACTTTAATGAAGGACTGTCCAGCTAAAACTGTAAATATTGTGCATTCCTATGAAGTGCTTTGGAAATGGTTAACACAAAATGTACTGTTTATTTGTGTTTATGCTAATGTAATTTTTTGTATATATACAGTAAATGCTTACTGCCCAGATAAACAGCTTCACATAAGTGCCTCCATCACAAAGCCTCAGCCATTTCCTCACATAATGTTACATAAACAACACTGGCAGACTGTGCGGCATTCATTTAAAAGGTCTAGCTGTTTTAGAGTTTACACACCTCAAAAAGAGCTCCGTTCTAATGAGAAGGGGGAAAAAAGAAAAGAAAAATCAATTAAACCTTTACAGCAAGGTGTTAAAACCGAACCAGCCGTGTTACACAGAGAAATAAATTTGTTGCACGGCCATTTTTCACTCTCAGTGCTTTACAGCCTCTAAAGTTTGGCCATCCACAGTCGCATCAGCTGTCTTTTATTTTATTATTAGTATTATTTTTTTAAACCACTCTGTCCGGCTGCCACACAAATGGCTGGGAAGGGCTATTCTCTTCGAGGTGGCCGTGACATACACGATATGTTGCTTTATCATGTTTTCTCTCAAATGGAGGAGATGCCAAGCAGCACAAAACCAATTAAATCCAGCAATGGCTTAACTCTTATCAGTGTCAGGGCTTATGGTGTCGGGGTCCTTTGGAGTAATGAAGAGAAAAAAAAAAGACCCCCCCAAAAAATAATAGCTTCTCAGCAGCAGAAATTTTAGTCTTAATTTACAATCTCTTCTACTTCTGCCGGCCGACACACTCCGAGCTCTGAGGGTATAGCAGGTGAGTGTGTAATGGTTGGACCCGTATCTGGGATATGAAAGGGTATGATGTGATTTAGTACTGTTCATTTGACATTCAGCAAACATAGCCATATGGTGAGGCCCTGTACGCCTCTCAGTGAAAGTTCTCAGAAAAGGTTTGGATGTGCTTTATACCGTATATCAGACATGGATGAATTTTCTCGAGGCAGTGTTTAGATAGTCGGCCTGCGCAAAGTGTAATCGGCCTGACATTCTCAAGAAGTAGCAGCTTTATATGAGGGGAAGCAGGGTCACGTTCTGCATGGAATGTAATCGCTGCTTTTAAATAGTGTGTCTGGTGTTCTGCATTTGAACAAGCAAGTTTTCCATTTACCCCAGATTTAGCTGATCAACCAAGTCATGTTTGGTGTGCAAATTGTGCTTCTTTGCTTTTAAATAAAAGCTATGATGATGCTTACCTCACTAGCTAAAGGCTAGAAGTTAATGGTCTGCTCAGACTTCATCTAGGTGGTTGTCTGGTTTGATTCTAGCTATTAACTGGATTTATGAGGCAAACATGTAGACCAGCACTAGAAGCCAGTAGTGACCCTAATCCTTCTGTCCCTGCCTAACATGAAAAACAACAAATAAACAAAGTTCATCAAACATCATAATTTGACTTTTTTTTTGTTCCTGGCTCCCTCAAAAGCTTGAATGATGCCACTTCCTCTTTGTGGTGTCATTTAAAGCAATTAAACTTATTTATAGTCAAAACAAGTGGGTGTGACGGGGTGGTAAGTCCATATATTATTGATATGGATTTGTTCATTTCTACAAGAAGCTCGCTATGAAGTTCTTCCCTCTTTTACATCTCTATTACAAACATGTTCTTGTTTTTTGTAACCAAAAATGGTTCCCCTTGAAGAACCCTTTGAAGTACCCTTATTTTTAACAGTGTACCCTATTTTTCACAGATACCAATCATTCGGATTAGTCCTTATTTGGCCTGTTTTTCATTTGTTAAATATTTTATCTGTCCAGTGATATATCAGCACCTACTTGGATGGTGGATGATTCACAAGATGACATGTATCATAGGTTCTCATGGTCATTATTTATATTTATAAAATGAGACGTCTCACCCCTATACATAGTTCTTACTCATTTGTTAGAGTTCAGTGACATCTAAAGCCTCAGTCTTTTTTGTTATTCCTTGTGCTTGTATGCATTTAAAGCAATTAAAGTTATTTATAGACAAAACAAGTGGGTGTGACGGGGTGGTAAGTCAATATATTATTGATATGGATTTGTTCATTTCTACTACAAGAAGCTCTCTCACTTGATTTACTTTAATGAAGGACTGTCCAGCTAAAACGGTAAATATTGTGAATTCAGATGACGTCTGGTTTGATTCTAGCCCTTAACTGGAGTTATGAGGCAGAAGATGAGAGTGTAGACCAACACTAGAAGTCAGTAGTAATCCTTCTGTTGAAGTGGTTCTGCATGCACTGCTGGCCTTGGGACCATTCACAAGTGCATGTGCTTGTCAGTTAGTCGACCTTGGTTGGTTTGTCGAGTAGTAAAAAAAAAAAAAAAAGGCATGTCTCCTTCCTACACTTAATTTAGGACCCTCCTGTTCCCTCCTCCCTTTGACTAGATAACAGCACTGAGTCACCCCTTTTCCAGCATAACATCACTCCTTAATGATGTGGGAGAACATATAGCTATGTCAGGCCATGGTTCCATGCAGACTGTCTTCGTATCTGTGGTTCTTCCTGGTGCACTCTCATCTTCTTCAGTTTCCTGCACAGGTTTTTTTCAGTTGGGTTCCATTGGACGAGTTGGACTGTGTGCTCTGAATTAACGGTTGATGATTGATCTGATGGATGGTTTGATGACAACCCATCTACAGCCTTCCCTGAAAATCAGCCCATGAGAATTACGCTGAAACATCCTCACCCTAGGAGCCATGGTGAAGATGGTGCGCCTCCACACGATTTTAAGGAGCGCAAAAACATGATAAATGATACCTGCTGTTTAATCTCCGAAGTACGATATTAAACATGCTTCAATACTTCAGTTGCCGGATAGTTGTCAGCTGTGAATTGCAAAATAGAGTTTTTAGGTCCGTACACATTTCTGCTGTGAAGATACCAGTTAAAAAGGGGTGTACTGAAAAAGTGCTGCACACTGAATGATTGTCCCTTGGAAATGGTGCAACTTTCCATGATATGGGGACACGGTTTTGTAAAAACTGACAGACTTCACATCGAGCATCCAGATCCCAGTCAATTTTCACCTACAGGTTTTCTGTGCAAGTTTCAGTACGAATTAAGTCCACGCTCAAGACCAACTCTGGACTCATTTGGGGGAGCGGCTCATTATCACTAATTTGCTTTCACACAGAAGAACTCTGTACTCTCTGAACTCTCTTTTCTGTGCTCATTTTTGCAAAATGGTAGGAGCTAGGTTCATCCATTTAGTGCTTTTCCCTATTTTCCTTGGATCCAGACAGTCAAGCAGTGAAGAACAGTGCTTTCTGGAGACCTGGCATTCCACCCTGCAGGAACACCTGCAAACAAGAAGCTGTTCTCATAGTGTAAGGTCTTTAGCCATGCAGGCGATAGGTCAAAGTGGTCACATGACAGAATCAACCAGTTACGCAACCCCACATGCTGGAGCCAGGAGCAGATAGCTTCAGCGCCTGCAGCAGAACAGACTAGGGTCTTTTTTTTGTTGTTTTTTTTTTTTAACCGAACCCAAAACCTCAAATTTCAGGAGGACCATAGATTGATGCTCTTGACCATGCCCAGGCTCGAAAACAGCTTTCACACTTGACCACTCAGATTCTTTTGATGATGGTGTAGAAGAACCACTTTAATATGTGTATGCGTGAGTGTAAAGAACCTTAAAATGGTGATGAACCTCTACATTAGGTGAAGGTTATTTAGGCCTTTAAAAGGTTCTTCCTCTTGTTCTTGTTTTTTGTAACCAAAAGTGGTTCTCCTTGAAGAACCCTTTGAAGTACCCTTATTTTTAACAGTGTACCCTATTTTTCACAGATACCAATCATTAGTCCTTATTTGGCCTGTTTTTCATTTGTTAAATATTTTATCTGTCGAGTGATATATCAGCACCTACTTGGATGGTGGATGATTCACAAGATGACATGTATCATAGGTTCTCATGGTCATTATTTATATTTATAAAATGAGACGTCTCACCCCTATACATAGTTCTTACTCATTTGTTAGAGTTCAAGGACATCTAAAGCCTCAGTCTTTTTTTGTTATTCCTTGTGCTTGGATGCAGGAGTTTTATTGCTTTTGCAAAGCGTCCCCCCAGTGCCAAAAGTGCCCCTAATTGTCCTCCTTCCACCCCAACCCGGTTCAGCACTGACCATGGTGTTCTCACTGTCAGTTTAAGAAAGACAGCTTCCGTTGGACATTTGGCCCATAATTGCGTAAAACTTGACAGCCACCGTTGTTTTTTTTCTTGAAATAACAGTTCTACAGAGACCCTCTGTCCCCAGACTCACCTTTGACTGGGCTTTTATTTTCCTTCATGACACCGGCCTGAACTCACACATTCATGAGAAATTCACTTTACCATTGTCGCCGCTGGTTGTTGTCACAGTGCACCGATATGGTTTATAAAAGGCTTGATTTTTTCATAGCGGACCCATTTCTGGGTCTTGGTTTGAGGCCTGCGCTCAAGTATAAATGTACTTAGGAAGGATTTCTGGAGAAATATATATATATATATGTATATATATATATATATATATAGTGCTCAAAAGTGGTCTTGGGACAACCTTATCATTATTCGTTGTTTGCAAGTGCAATATTTCATCAATATAATAATTGATTAATCAACACTGGGTCCTGCTGAACAACTGTCTCCTAACCACACAAAAAATGGGCATGGGGAAAATGGGCATATTCAAACCAGAGAGCTCAAGATACTACCACTGCAAAGGCATTGTCCAGCACACTTGACTCAAAATTGTATTAACATTCTAACAGACACTGCCTTAAAAAAAACTAAATATTGAGTTTAATTAATATTGTATTTAATTTAAAAAAAAAAAAAAAAAATTGTCCAAAAATACATGGCTAGTTCAAATCCAGTTTAAAATGTGGCCTCTGCAAAATGTTCATATTCTACTCTGAAATAGTTCCATACTATAGTTTTTTTAAACGTCTTTGTTGGAGGTGCAATAGAATGCTATATATAAATATTATATAAATATATGTGTAAGTATGTGACTTACCACAGATTTACCACCCTATTATTTTGCCTTACAATAATCATTCAACACTGGGTCCAGCTGAACAACAACATACTAGAAAACTTTGTCCTAACCCCCCAGTTATACATTGAAAATTATTATAAAATTAATGAAAATTTTCATATTCAAACCAGAGATCTCAAATGCTAACCCTTGAGTTCTTGATTTTAGTAACATTGCGAAAGAAACTGCCTTAAAAACTTAAATATTGAGTTGAATCCATAGGAAGTCTGAAATCCAAACCAAATAATTGGTTTGGACCAAAATACTTACCTTAATAAGACTAAATGCTAAGCCATAAAAAGAGAAAAGAGAGTTTTGATCAGTGCTGGTTGTTATAACTGCATTAGTTGATACTAATGAATATATGATTTTGATTCATATATATCCTTGAATTTAACAGTTCAGTTAAATTAAAGGAGTGTCCTAAATGAACAAGGCATTAATACACAGTATTACTGTCAATGACTGAACTACAGCTTTTCTTTTAACAGCACCTCCAGCGAATAACTAGTATGATACTTCTATTTTGTAGTGTTTGTGGTTATGATTATTTTATTTGGTTCATGATTAAACGTTATTACTTTATTGTAAAGCACACGAAGAGTTGCTACTTCAATAAAAAAGCTTTATAAATGAATTAAAAGCAGTCGCTTCGCTGCATACTGCAGTAACACATGCACAGTAGGCTGCTTCTTTGTCTTGGTGTTGAACATGCTGTTTCTGCTAATGGCAGTTTAAAGAAGAATTTCACAGATTCAGTGAAAATTGTGGTAAATCTAAAATGGAAAGCCCCAAAAAGTCTTTCTTTGCTTTCTTTACTAACTTTTTTGCCCTATGATACACTGTGCAGGCACCTCCCCACCATGAATAGAATGAAAATTAATGCATTTTTCGACTAGAATTTCAAAACTGTAATGAACACTTTGCTTTACAGATGATCTGGTTCTAATCACCACTACCGTGAACTGTTCTGACTCTGTATGTTTCTCTAGAACATAGCATTTCACACCAAACTACTCCTGAATGGCTTAGTTTACCTTGACCTTTTAATTATGCGAAAAAAATGTGTCAGTTTCTTTAAAATCTGGAATGGTTTAATGTGTTTCTATTTATATGAAGCATGGCTAGTTCAAATGTTGAGTTTTCATATTCTATTAATTCTATATTCTCTAATAGTTCCTTTAAAACACCGTTGTTGGAGGTGCAGTACAATGCCTTAATAATATAGAAATAAATAAAAGTAAGTATTTGGTACTTTGGTTGGGTGACAAATGCTCAGAATTTCGATTTACAGCTGACTTACAACCCTGTTATTTTGAAACATGCTAATTTTCCTGTTAGCGTGGGTCAGCTCTGGCTGCTCTGGTTTAGAGAAAGACACTGTGCTAGCTCACACAGAAGCCACATAGTCTAGCATGGCTTTGTTTTTATCCTTCATGTAACTGCTGCACTTTTTCATTTAACCTCTCAAAACAGCTATGGACCATCGGCGGGCCAGAAAGTGTTATTATAAAGTTCTATTAACAAAGTTCAGAGGTCCCTGGGGGCAGTGGTGGCTCAGCGGTTAGAGCGCCGGGATATCGATAACAGGGTTGTGGGTTCGATTCCCGGGCTCGGCAAGCTGCCACTGTTGGGCCCTTGAGCAAGGCCCTTTACCCTCTCTGCTCCCCGGGCGCTGGAGTTGGCTGCCCACCGCTCTGGGTGTGTGTGTGTACTCACTGCCCCTAACACGTGTGTGTGTGTGAGTGTGTGTTCACTACCAGATGGGTTAAATGCGGAGGACACATTTCGCTGTACAGTCCACACTGTACAGTGACGAATACGTGCACCACCACCACCTTTACTGAATAATAGCGTGTAATAAGCCTTTCTGTGTTTAGGGGTTAAGAATAAGATTTTAACTTGTTTGCAAATGCAAGCAAGCTATTGTACATTTACTAAAAACAACAGATATGTTAGTTAGGTTAGGTCGCTTAGCTTTAGGAAGATTTAGTAAATAACCTGTCACTAACATTAACGTCTCTGAAACCACTGGTCTAGAACTGCAGCTGGCTCTCCGTCAGATCTCTCTGCAGATGGATGATGTTGATCATGATGGATAACAGACAGCTATTTATGAATACAGTGATCTAGTGCTGTTTTGGTTTAATACTGAGAACCCAGAAACCCCAATTCCTGAGGGATTTGTAACCCTGAAATGTGTGACCCTAATTCTTAAGCCTTAAGTCCCCTTTCCAAATGGTTTCTGTAACCCAAGGCAAATGGCTTGGGAAACTATCAAGAAAAAAGAAAGGGGAGAAATGTGAAATGCTGGACTGCATGGTATCCTTATGCGCTGTCAGGTTAATTGGCTTTTGGCCTGGGTGGTTTCTGTCTGCTCGGTTTTATGTGCCGTGTGCATGGCAGGCGCGTCTGCTGGCGAGTGATTGTAATGGTGCTGGGAGGTGTCCAAGGTAATCTAAGTTGGGAGTGCAAGCGATAATGGCCATATCAGCAGAATAGTTGTTTGTAATAAGACGCAGTATGAGGAGTCAAAGGTGAAAAATGACTCTTATATCGCTGGTGGAAAGGAAGGTGATGGAATGTGTATGTGTGTGTGTGTGTGTGTGTGTGTATTGTACACGTGTGTGTGTGTGTAAGCCTATGAGGGAAGACCTATGGGGAACATTTGGCATGTCCTTTGCTTGAAAGAATAGGAACATTAGGGTTGCAGACACTTGCTCTACAATCCCAAGACAGGCGTGGCCAGCCGTCCTCCTTCTGTTTAAGGCCCCCTTGAAACGTGAGTCCAACAAAAACACTGTAAAACAATCACAACGGCCACCAAGCGTCAGGCCGGCAGCGTCCGCTGGAATCCAGCTCAGCCGGGTGCTGGCACCGGGCCGTCCGCAGCTGTCAGTGCCAGCACCAGATGGGTTCTGGTAACCTAACCTGGGACGCTTTATGAGCCTGGGAATGACCCCTTCTGTTTGCTTTGAAATACTTTACTGGGCTGTCTCTTGGGGCCAAGCACTAAAGTTGTGTCATTTTTTATATTTAAAACAACACCTTACCACGCTATGGCTGTCACAACTAATCGATTGACCTTGCTTATGTGATTAAACAATGAAGGTGTATATATCTTCACTGTTGTGCACAAAGCTGGTCTCCAAAACTACAACTTTACAGGAGAAGGGAAAAACCTTCTTAACTTTCAATGGAAGTCAATGGGAAATCGTTTTGTTCCGAGTCATTTTGGAGTATTTCCATCGGCCCATTCATCATGACATTTTGACATTATGTAAAAAAAACACTGCCAGATTCACACTGTCTAATCGTATATATACGTACAGTATATGGACAAAAGTATTGGGACACCTGCTCATTCATTGCTTCCTCCCAAATCAAGGGCATTCAAAATAAGCTTTTACTGCTGTGAGGATTTGATTGCATGCAGCGACAACCACCCCACCTCATCCCCATCTTCTCAACTCATTAATAAAAGGTATTGGATGGAGCACCAACCATCATTCCAGAGAACACAGTTCAGTTGCTCCACAACTCAATGCTGGGGGGCTTTATATCACTCCATTAATAAATTAACAAATTCATAACATGTTCAGAGGGCACATGCACCTCCTTTCCACACATGTTTTTTTTAGTCCTTTGATTGCTAAACCTGGCAACTTGTCTTTTATATCAAATGAACTTTTAACTGAACTTAAATAATACACTGTACCTTTACAGTACCATAAGCCAGTCCTTATTGAGCTGAATAAGTTGTGTGGAAGCAGAGAAACCACAGTGTGTTTTGCAGTAAATAGGGTCCTTGGGACTGACACTAAGGACCACTTATTATTTTTCTAGCTCATACTCACCTTATTTATGGTTCTGTATTGTCCAAAATAAATAAATAATTAAATACAATAGGGGCTTATCTGTTTACACTGCTAGCAATTCTGCTCTTCAATATCTGGAAGGCCTGCCTGCTCTATTGTTTGTCAACAAAGCAGCCAGATTAACGTACATACACTCGACATGTACATTAATGTCCATTGCAGTGGTGGGCGTTCAGCGAAAAATCCTTGACAGCCTCTTTTGATGTGTGTTTTGGGGGTCATCGTCCTGTTGCAACACCCAGTTGTGTTCAAGCGGATGTGGCTGAGGAAATTCTGAGGTAGTCTTCCTTCATCATTCCACCCACTTTGCTTAACGGTTGGTACAGTGTTCTTAGGGTTCAATGCCTCACCTTTGCTCACCCAAACACACCTCTGGTTTACAAGTGAGGAGCTTCACCCCCCTCTTCGTTTGCTTTCTCATTTTGATCAATGATGATGTTCACTACTGCTCTGTCTGAAAGATGTGTTTGAGACATTCTTGGCAGAGCGTAGAGTACGGGCGGTGTGGTCAGCCTGTGTTTAGAGTGAGTGTGGAGAAAGTGGGTGTAGTAACCCAACAGACTGAGGTCTGCCGGTCAGAAAGTCCAGCTGTGAGTTGTTGTGAGTGAGTTGTTGAATCCCAGAATTGCGAGGTTAAGAACTTGCTTGGAGGGGATGATGGTGTTGAATGCTGAGCATTCGTGCTGTATGTAGGTGCCCTTATATCAGTATGCATGTCAATGTGATTTCTACTTGGTCAGAGAAATGTTTTGTAAAGGGTTTTTTTGGACTGATGCTCTAGAAGAGCCATTTTGGTTCTGCATAGAACCTTTAGATTATTCTATAAAATTAAATTTTTTGAGATGTGTAAATGTGAAGAACCTTTCCAATGCTACAATAGTGTAGTGAATTGATTTATAGGTTATTTTTTATTCCCTACCATCCAAACTCCAAATCTATGGGTTTCGAAGCATGTTTAGAGCCCTCAGTGCCCCCATTCAACCTTCAACCCAGCCTTCTTTTAAATAGAGGGAGCTCATTTTTTGTTAACTACTATATGTTAACCTAGTAGCTCACTCCAGTAAGACTGGAGTTTAAGTGCACAGTTAGGGCTTATTGATGCTCAGACGTATAGTAGCAAACTGGAATCCTATAGCTGTCAAATAAACACTATATGCAGTCCTGGCATTCCTACACACTAAGAAAACGCAACGTCAGGCTCTCTACACTTTGCGAATATGTGTTATTTTGTGGTCATTTATTTGCGCACAAAAGAATAACCTGAACAAATGAACAAAGTGTAGTAAAATTGACACGTTAAAGTTTCATTCTCTTTGTGATTTCCCACTTTCCCATACGGGTATTTGGATTTAATGCACTGATAATTCCCGAATCCATTTACCTGAAAAGTAAGCAACTGTGCCGAGTCCCATGGCTCTCCAGGTTTCTTTCACTTGTCCCAAATCAAGTCCAAGTCTAAAGCCTGTGTCAGTGGTGTTCAAGTCAACATTCTGGAGTCTCAAGTCATCCAGTTCTTGACTTGAGCAACAAACATGGATTTCTGTGGCTGTACACTACATTGCTGGCCTCCTGCCATAGTGAGGCCTGAGGAGAAGAACACCCTGGTGGCCACCAAGACATGTGGGATCGGAGGTAATAAATGCAAGATCTTATATCTGTACAGTTTGCCTTGTGTTGTGTGGAGATAAAGTTATCTAGGTTTTCTTTCACAGTGGCCTTGAAGTTCATTTTGCTGACAGTTCCATCTGCCAGCATGGCTTTAAGTATTTCTTCGTATCCCAGTTTACGAGATGAATGGTGGATAGTGATGGTGCACAGTCCTTGAATGCTTATTTATACATATAAAAAGGAGACCAAGAAGAGAAGGCAAGGTAGTTTTGCTTAAGTAGTTTAATTAATAGTTGAATTTCCGTTCTCTCTTCCTCTCTTCATTATGGACATGCACCACTGGCAGCAAGGCTTATATCTAGGCTGGACCCACTGTATGAATAATTATTCATTATGAGAAAAAAAAAAAGCTGGAGTAAACACTAACTCTCGCTAAACTCTGTAGCGATGAGGCCTGCCAGGATGGGAATTAGAGAACCCTGAAATAGAGTATTACATAATGAGAGTCACAGAAAAGTCTTAGGCAAGTGAAGAAACAGTTTATGATCCATAATTAAAGGTTATATCATACTACTGTACTGTGTGTGTGTGTGTGTGTGTGTGTAACCATCCAGCCCACACCTATGAAGGGGTGGGATATACATATTAGCCCACTTAATATGTAGCTACACCTTCATGGTTCTTTTGGAGTCTATGACTTGATGGGTCGGAGGTGTTTTAGCATCATGAGTGGAACCTACATAGTAGGCAGGCAGTTTTAATGTTATGGCTAATCTGCGTATATATAAAATCGATCATACAGAAAAACATTGTAACCAGGTTACCAATTAACCAGTTAAGCATTCAAATGGTTCTTTGTCATGGAACCACTGGGTTCACCCTTGAAGACCTTTCCCCAGTGCATCTTAAGTTAATTCATCTGAATTTCTGTTGGTACCTGTAACACCACCAGCTTTTTAATAAAGTAAAGTCAATGGGAGAGCTAGCCAGCCACCAAATGGCAACTAAGCCCCACCATATAAATGTACATATTTACTTATATTTATATAATATATAATATAATATTTAGTTCTCTTTTTGGATGCACAGATTCATCAAAAACATGCTCTAAAGTGGGCAGTGGTGGCTCAGTGGTTAGGGCGCCAGGCTATTGATAACAGGGTTGTGGGTTCGATTCCCGGGCTCAGCAAGCTGCCACTGTTGGGCTCTTGAGCAAGGCCCTTTACCCTCTCTGCTCCCCGGGCGCTGGAGTTGGCTGCCCACCACTCTGGGTGTGTGTGTGTACTCACTGCCCCTAGTTCACTAGTGTATGTGTGTGTGTGAGTGTGTGTTCACTACCACAGATGGGTTAAATACGGAGGACACATTTCGCTGTACAGTGTACAGTAACAAATACATGCACCTTTACCTTTTTTTAAATTCACTATTAATGAAATGCATTCAGTTTTTGAGTATGATATTTCTATTTTGTGGTCAAACGTTAAATTGTCAGGTTTGACGCACATGCTTTTTGTACTGATCATATTTATTTATATATTTATTATAGATCAAACAGCTTGGATTGAATTAGCAGTGATTCACCAGACCCTCTATATGTTAGTGGACCATTTGCCCTTGTTCCGCTTTCGCCTGAATTGCTCACATACAGTAAAAAAGATGTGCAGGTTGTTAATTCTGGATGTTATGAGCCTCGTTTAAGTATTTACGTCAAACCGAGACGGAACCCTAAAACCACAGGCACACAGAGAAGAACGCTTTGGTGGTTAACATTTATCCTAGTCTTTCAGCGTTAGTCTTTTTAGCGCACATATGGGATATGAATAAGTGTCCTTACGTTTTTGAAGAGCTCATGAATAGTACGCTTTCCCTCTCCTGCTGTTTTTGCCGAGAACGTGATTAGCTAACATTGCAGTCCTTTGGCGTGGTAGAACAAGTAACGGGAGGAGGGGGTGGATGAGACGTGTAATATCTGACATTTAGAGCTCTGAGAATGTCTGATTGGCACTTGATTAGGGCCTAATTCATGCCATTATCTCCTTGAGTGAAATTAGCTGGGTAGAAAATTGTGCGGGAAATCAGAGGGGTTGGGAGGAGGTGTTAACTAGCGCCGGCTACGCTCGTTCATCAGGGCATGAAACCTGCAAGAACGCGCAGAGGAGAGACTGTTTGTATGCCGCAAACAGCAAGACCACTGACAGTGGCGTTCGCTCTCGCCAGCGGATTAGCATGCTAGCAGCGTGCCTCCGCTAATCAGTTCATCCAGGCCAATTTAGTTTCTCAGTCCTTGTTTCTCACCCAGCCCACCCTAACCCACCCTTCCGTGCACTTTGTGCCAGCTGTATCCCCCAGGCCTGATCTCCGAAGCTCACCGGGGACGGGAAATAATTAGGAAGGGAGAAATTGTGCCTGACACCATTTTTTGAAAGACAGAGTTGTTGTAATGAAAGCGGAACAGGGATCCTCGGGATCCGAACGGGAATGGGAGGGGTGGGGGTGGGGGTGGGGGGTGAAGAATGGGACCTGGAAAGAAGAAAAGAGAGTGAAGGCTGGGTGAGAAAAGCCTGAGGTAGGTTCACGTTGGCTCTATCTAGTGGCTAGTTGAAAACGCCTGTGGGGACTACAGTGCCTGTAGAGTACGCTCAGGTACACACCATCCGTCGCACTGCCAAGGTTATTCCACCACTCCACTTTGTCCAATTGGAGCACTGTCGGAGTCACACGAGGAGAGGAAAATCGGATGATGTGATGTGAAAGATCTGCGAGTTCCCTGGAAGCATCTCTCGTTCTTTCTTTGTAAAAAAAAAAAAAAAAAAAAAAAAAAAATGTACTATTACTTCCCCTTCATTGCGCTGGGCTTCAGCTTAGTTCTGCCTCACGCCTCTACTGTCCAGCGGACATGTCCGTTCCTTTTCCCGCCTCTGCCCGGAGAATGAAGATACTTTCATTAGAGCAGGGCAGCGAGGTGCCAAATGAAGCTCCCGCTAAGTCAGAATGAATAAATCCACTGTCCCACTTAGCGTGGCGATCCCGAGCAGCCACAGGGAAGAGGGGAGACAGATGAGATACTAATGGCGATATTTCACCAGCGGCCTGCGAGAGAGTGTGTGAATGGCGGAGGCGGACAGAGGACCAAAGCGAAAGATGTGCTTCTGAAAGGGGCGGCATGCCTTCGACGCGGGTCGAGAGATTGCAGCGGATACCGTCGTTGCTGCCGGATTGCAGCACTCCGTACTTAACAGCTTTTGCAACCAGAAAAGCGACAGGACAGGCAGATTTCCTTAACTGCCTGGCCATTACTGTTTATGCTGCGGCATCAGCTTTAGGGGACTGGGCACATCTGCTCATATCGGATGTTCAGCAAAAGCTACTGCTACTGTTATTATAGCCTCGTGGCTTTAAAGGGAATTTATGGTTGGCCTGGATCCCCGTCTGAACCGCAGCGTGGGCACTGGCTTGTTAGTAGTGCAGCTAATTGCTTGGTGTAACTAGTTAATGGAAGCTAAGCTGAAGGAAGCAGAAGCTTAGGTAAGGCCTTTGTGAGGTTTCTGGCACATGGATGACCTACTGGATTTGTTTAGTGTTCTAATGTGTAAAGTTACTAAATTACAAAATGACATATTTCCAATGGAAACAGAAAAAAATATATAAAATGTATTTAAATAAAATCTGATAAGTATTTGGACAGTGTAGAAAAATGTAGCTTGAATTCATAGGATTTAACAAAAATTACACATTATGGATTTATATGCAAAAACATCCTCAATTAGGTCAATAGAGGTCATGTGACTGCATCAGTCATGTAAGAACATTCCCTTTCTTTGGCTTAAGCAGCTCTTGGGGTGTCTTAGTGGTGCATTTTTGAGTCATTATCCATTATCCTTTTTTTTTGTTGTTGTTGGTGTTGCTGGCGTCATTGGTGCGCTCACCTTCATTTGTGAAAACAAAAAGTACCATATTGTTGATCTGATCTGAAACATTTCTGTCATGGCATTTTTACATGTTTAAGCCCACTATGATGGCCTAATTCGGCACCTTTTTGGACCAGGTATTGTTTCCATGAAAAGATACCAAATGCAAATTCAATACTTGGAACGAACTCCAGACCTTATATCTCCTTTATTTGACATGAATAACATAATGAAGAGATGGAAATGAATCTGCTCATCAGTCAACTGTCCGATTACTTGAGCCTGGCACTGCAAAAATGTCTGTAATTCCAAAATGGATAATTCAGCCTTGAATTCAAGCTAAAAGTCTGCATTTCAATCATATCTTGATTGCTTTATTATGCTGTACAGAGGCAAAACCTTTAAAAAAAATGACCTAATACTTCAGTAGTTAACATATATTGATATAATATTGTTTTACTTAATTTGTATTTGGTGTTAAGTCTAAATACAGAATTATTTTAATACATAGTACTTTTTTTCCATATTTTAGCTTTTGATCTTTAGTTGACTTTTTCTATTTGTTTTCATCTTGTTTCCTTTTTCTGTTTTCTTTTTACATAACAGCCATATAAATAAAGGGTACATTATATATATATATATATATATATATATATATATATATATATATATATATATATATATATATATAAAATTTATTTAAAAAAAATTCTCAATTTATATAAGTTATATAAATTATAATCTATTTAATTATATTAAAAACTGGGCTCCATCGCATCTGGTAAACATCACACACCTTTTGGATCCATAGGTTATATGAGGGAACCTGTTGTCATCTATTTAATGTGTAATTCATTTTTAAGTCATATTCCAAAGTTGAATGTTTCCAGTTGATGGAAAGTTATCAAAGAGCACATGGAAAAAGTCTAGTAGCTTCTGTATGTCCTTACTAAACAGTAAAACATGATTAACTGTTTAATATTCACAATATTCTAAAACATGTTAAGCACTGTGTGCCACAGCTAATGTAACAGGCCATGCTGTTCGCCATTTATACTCTAAAACAGTGGAACTGTTCTTACCATGTGTCACAGCAAGGATATATCAAAGACATTGATCACTGCTCTTCCCAAAAATGTAAACAACCAAAACTTGTAGTTAAAGAAACATCCATAAATGCACCAAATAGGGGAAAATGAAGCTAAGAGATTGCTGCTACAACTGTTAGTACAATTGTCCATTTTTATACATGTCAGAAAACAAATAGGAGGTGACCATGTGGCCTCTTTTTAAGATGGGATCATAAATTGTGTGAAATTTACGGGATTTTGCATTGAACTCTCCTACCCTCACACATACACATTGCCACAGTCCTACAACTTAAGACTACTCGAAGCTCCCCAACCACAACATCTTACCCACAAGAGATACCCATGTGTCCCCAGTGTCTTCTTATTGTCCCTCTATTGTCAATTACTTACCAATGTAACAACACAGTTGTTGGAAAGCATGTAGTTTGCATAATGCTAATTTGTACAGTAAGGTCAATACAGGTCAATACAATATGTAGCACCAGTGCAAAAGTAAAGACGTAATCGTTGAACGCCAAACACATATTGGCTGATTGAGTACTGATTGAGGGAACTATCATATCATGTCATATATGAATGCTGCCACTGTTTATATCCTCTTTGCCATCCTCAGCTGAATGATTGAACGAGTGTGCTACATAATGTGTAGCACCTTGTGAGATTGCGAAGAAATAAATGCTACATTATTCGAAGCTGGCTCGCTAGATCAACTAGCATTACTAAAACATGAACCCTCACCCGCAGCTGAGGCTGCTGGCATGCGAGCGAGGTCCCTGCTGAGAGCAGTTATGTGACACATTCTCCCCTCGAAGGTGACAATAAACGCCACACTTAGCTAATGAGGATGGGGCAGCGTCTGCATGAGCTCGCACTCGCATCTTTAGCGCCGCAATCAGCGGGGAATTCCTCCTTAAATCCCTCTTAGATTAGAAAATAAATTGACAGCCCAGCTTGCATCTGGGTCACGCTTCTGCCACCGCAAAAGGCTGGGACCTGCTTTCTGTGTTGTTAATTCATTTGCTATGAGAAGAAATCATTTAAGTCACCGGGGAGCATTCTTTCGCGGGGTGGGGAGGCCCATATTTGGACTCCTAGACTCCAAAATTCCCACGGCTGGTCGATGGCACTGTATCGATTCTCGCGAACATCTGCGTTGTTTTGGTTGGACAATGCATTCTTGCTTCTGAGTGAAAGTGGGCTAACGGCTAACTGAAGGCCCCGGCCCTGGACTCCTGGATTTCCTAGGCTGAATGGAAAAGGCTCACTCAGCTCGGCTCTCTCATCTCCAAAACAGCTTTTTTTTAATCGAGAATTCATCTCTGCATATACCTGCAGTAGAGGAGAAGGCCGAGGGGAGGGAGGCCTTGAGAGATTATGGTATTGAGCTGGCAGATGATTCCGACATTAGCACCCAAAGCGTTTTTCAGATTGCCTGTCTTCAGAGATCTGTGGAATGCTGGCGCATTTTGATGCCTCCACTTAGGAACGGAGCTGCCACTCAGACTCGGTCTCTGTCGCTCCGCAAAGCCGGCCCATTTCTAGATGCGGCCCGTACAAATGGAATCAAATTAAATCTGTGTCACAGTGATGTAAGGCCACAGCAATCGACAACAGCTCCATGTCCCAGTTAGTATTTCCTGCCATGGTGGGCCAGATTTCCGCCATCCCTCTATTTACGCTGCTTGTGATAAATTAATCCTTAAGCAAGCGGGCTCCGGGTCTGGAGTAGCTAGTGCACGTAGAGTTAACATTAGCATGGTTATGACTCAAGCAATTCAAGCAACTCCCTGCAGTGTACGCTCACATATTCTGAACTGGAGATATTAGTGAACCGCCGTCTGCTCTGGTGCCAACAGCCTTTCACAGCTACCCCAACCCTTCTCCTTTTGAATGATGTCAGCTCTCTGCAACGCTTGCTCACATTAAAAAATGAATATCGATGTGCTCTATAAATATTCACGATTTGCTTTATTAGAAATATTTAGCATGTGCTTCTAGCAACTGGCCACTTTTATGAGATGCCTCTACCTTATCCATCTGTTATTATGCTTCTGTTAGCCACTCTTCACCCTTAACATTGACTGGTTTTGAAGCACAGGGCCGTTGTTGATAGACGTTATTTGAGCTGTTGGCCATAGCTGTTTTCTATGAATAAGCAGTGTTCCATCACCAAAAATATCCAGCCTAAAACAGATCTGTGGTCATTAATGAAGAGCCAGATGATGGCTAATACAAACAGATGCTATGCAGCAACAAAGTAAATCCATAAGATGGGAGTGGCCAGTGAATATACCTAACCTGTGACTTGAATGGCTGTTGCTAGACATGCTAGAATTCTTTGTGCTAATGCCAATGCTGTTGCCCTTTTTCTTCATGGCTTATTTTCTACCTTTAAATATAAGGTACAATAAAAAAGGCCAAGGTGGCTAATGAAAATGAATGGTCCTTTCTTTTATTCTTGTCTCATGCTACCTGTATGCTAGGCATGCATGTCTCCTTGCTAAATGTAAAAGTGTGCTACAAAGATTCCTTTGAGCAGTGCCAAGAAGCAAGTCTGGAAAGAAGTAATGAGTGGGATGAAGGTTCAGAGACGTGTCTCATAATGTAAAGGTTCTATAGCCGTTTAAGAATTCTTCCTGAAACCTTTACACTACGTCGAGGGACCTTCTTTACACTTGCACATCTTATTTACAGAAATCAGTCGTAAGACATTTTGTGGAACTGAAGGTGGGTCTTCCAGCCTGATCTCCAAGCCAAAGAACCACATTGGTGGTTTGTTTGCGTCTTGTAAAACAACTTATTTTTAGCTGCGATCAGAAGAAACGTAAAATCTGGCAATGAAAAAGAAAACTACAGGCGATTATGGTCTTGTAGTCGACTTACAATTGAGAATTGACTAACAACTGAGTGTTGGCTTGCCAAACCCAACTTCAGAACCAACATTGTAGTTACTTTAATCTACACCTAAATCTAATCTTAACCTAACCTAAACCCTTTAATTGACACTTAAACCTAATCTTGAGCCTCATTCTTAACCTTAGTGAATCTGTTCTCCATTATTTTGGTCGGTTCATTTCGTTTTTCCATCCAAACTCCAAAAGTTCTAAAACAGTTCTTTTCTCCGGCATTATGTCCCAGCACGTTTTTTTCCTATTCCTCTTCAAGTACATGGCTATGTGTGCGTTTGTGTGTATTCCTCTCAACAGCACTACCAATGGACAGGTGGAAAAATGACCAAATAGGTCAAAATTTTGGTACTGGAACCATCTACATGTTTCTATGTGAGATCATGTTGGTTCTTCTATGACGTTGCACCATAAACCCCCTTTTGGCACTTTTATCTTGAAGAGTGCAAATAGGTAGTAGTAGGCCCTAAGTAGGCATTGTGGAACAGGAACACAGCAGGAGGACTTTGGCAAACTGGTCAGCGCTGTCCTTCTCCAACCTGCCTGGGAAAAGTTCAACCAACATCTGCTAGAGGTGCGCTGGAGCAACTGGAGCGCTTCAAGGCCCAAACCTAAAGAATCTTCATGTAATGTCATGGTTTAAGGTTAAAGCTTCACACCCTACAAAGGTTCTTCACACTCACTCTCGTTCTTCATGATCTTATTGACTAAAGCGATTCTCTAAAGAAGCATCCATTCCAACCATTCAAGTCATTCTTCTGTGGCATTGCACCAAGACCCCTTTTTTGGCACCTTAATTCCTAGGAGGGTATATGGGTAGTGATAGATGGTCTTAAGCCGGCATAGTGGAACAGGAACCCAGTGGGAGGAGGCAGATGAGGAAGAGGAGGAGAAAGTGGAGGAGGAAGGTCCTGCTCTTTGGCAAGCTTGAAGCAGGTGTAGGAAGTTAGCGCTGTGCCCAGAGGCTTTTCTCCCTGCCCCCCTCCTCCCTGTCTGGGGAAAGTTCACCCAACATCTGCTGGAGGTGAGCTGGAGCACCTCAAGGCCCAAATCTGAGCTGCAGCCCACGGGAACCCCCCCCCACCACACACACACACACACACACACACACACCCTCTGCCCTTTCCCCTCAACATTTCCCAGCATACTCCGCTGTGAAGTCAGACTTGTATGCTGAAATGGAAAACGGAGATTTTACCAGCGAAGTGCATGTTCTTGTTCTTCTCAGCAGATCTTTCTAACAGTTAAATCTGGTGCCAGTTGACGTTAATGAATTCAGAAGGCAGTGTTCAGTCTTTTACAAGCACACTCTATTATTAAATTTGTATTCGAATTTCTGTGTGCTTCAGGTCACAGATCAAAGTCCTGTATGATTTTGCAGAAACCTGCTCGCATCACATCTTTACCACAGTCGATAGGCTTTAAGCTGGTGATTCATGTTCAAGCCTTTGCAGTATCCCTTCAAGCCGTGCTCAAAAACGGCATCATAATCAACACGTTTGCTTCTCTCCTCCCCGTACCCATCTCCCTTGTTTACAGTTTTAGCCTGGGGCTGGTTGAGAAGACAAAAAAAATCTAACTAGAGTGTTGAAGCTTCTCTTTTTGGCCAGAATGAAAGCTTTCAATCCAGCTTTCAAAGTGTGCATTTAAATCACCGCCATCCAACACATCCGCTACACAGAAACTTAATGTGGACTCCGTATGACACCCAGGCATCAGTGCACTGTAAACAGACACACAATCGATTGCATATGGAATGAAACCCTGAAGATACAGCATTTGCCAAAGTGAATTACTGAGACTTACCTGTTGTGTGATGCGAAGGCTGAGCAGTTCAAATCTAATTAGTCAGCGTATTGTGCTGACTACAGCCTTTTCATATGAGATGTTGTGACATGAAACATGAAATTTCAAACCTGACATGATCAGTTTAATGCTCTTTGACAGTAACGCTTATTATTTGTTTGGACATGGCTCAAATCTCCAATCTAGGATTTCCACGGATTTCTATTATTTTCTGTCAAGTTAGCATAGCTAAAGAGGATCCCAGTGAAATGAGTGCTTAACCTAAATAAAACAATTCAATCTGAAGTGAATTCCAACAAACCTTTGAGCTGTATTTGTACTTGACACATTTCTGGGAAAACTAATATGTTCATGTACAGTTCTGTTTTCTACTGGGAGAAGGTGTTTCCCACTCCTCCAAGCAGAATTCTTTCAGCTTTAGTTTTTGGACAGATGCTCTCACGCCCTTTACTACAAGAAGGATGGTGGGGAGTTCTCCAGGCCCTGCTGCAGAAAAGCAGTCCCAAACCATGACATCCCAACCTCCACATGGGTGAAATGGGTACTTGTGCTCAAATGCTGTATCTGGTTTACACCAAACGTCGATGTCCAAATAGTTCAACTTTGAGTTAATTTGTCCAAAGCACATTGTTCTAGATGTCCTGGTCTTGGTCGAGGTGTTCTTTGGCAAATGTTCATCTTGCTCACCTCCCAATGAAAATCAAATGTATGTGGTCTATACTTTGACTTCGGCTGTGGCAAGAGCTACCTGTAGATCCTGTGATTACATTTTAGGATCGTTGGAAGCTTCTTTACGTTTCTTGTCGTCTTAATATTGGACTGAACTTGCTAGGACAGCCTGACGTGGCCATGTTGGCAGCTGTTGCACTTGTAGAGTATTTAGCGGACAGATGATTTCTTTTTAAATCCACTTTCTTTTTAAATCCACTTCCAGACTCACTTCTTCTCCAAAAGCTATATATAAAACATATGCTAGGTTTTATTTGATTTTTCAGTGTTGTTCAGTCAAATATTCAAGAATTAATATTGTAATTGTTGAAATAAAAGGCACTTTAAATATTCATTTTCTTGTAAGATTTCATTACATAATCATATTGTATGATTTTATCTGTTCATCTGTTATTTGCATTTCTTGTTGGACAAATTTCTACAGGATGACTTAGACCAAAATTCAAATATCAAGCATCCCCGGGTGTCAACGTAGGCTCTGCTGCTATGTCTGCTCTTAACAAATCACATCACCGACATCCCGCCTTCTGTAGATGAAGATAATCAATGTAGTTCACTTCACCTGTCAGTGGTGCTAATGTTATGGCCTATCAGTGTATCCTCTCATGCCTTACTGCGTAAATCCCATTCCACAAACATTTATGGCAGTGTGATTCTGCAGTACATTAGCTTAGCTGAAAGGAAAGGCCTTCAGTGAGTACTTTCTCAATAGCAGTCTAGAAGGAATGTCCGTCTTCACACCATGAAAACATTTGCGTCTGGGGAGATGGACTTGTGAGACAGGCACATCGTGGTGCGAAGAGAAACATCTGTCACATATCTATATGTCAACGTGGATTTCTATGACGCCTCCCTGGGGTATCGCATGACTCATGTCTGTGAAACGTTGTACTTTTATTACATGTGGTGTGAATAGGAATGTGTGTTGTACAACAGGTGAAAAAGTGTTTAGAACTTGCGGAGTGAACGGAATGAGACGTATGTACTCTTTAGCCAAAAGTTTCTGGACACTTCTTTTAGTGAAAGCATTCAGCTACTTTAAGTTGCGCTCATTGCTGACTGATGTGCAAATGCACATATACACACAGCTTGTTTAGTCCCTGTAGCGAAGGATTGCCACTAGAATAGGACTCTCTAGAGTGGATAAACATGAACCTATTGGCACTATGTCTAATGACAGGTGTGGGCTAGAGGGGTATAAAGCCCCCCAGCATTGAGCTGTGGAGCAGTAGAACTGTGTTCTTTAGAATGATGGTGAACTGGCTTCATCCCAAACTTTTGGAAATAGTTGGGAATGATGTGGGGTGGTGATCTAATCTCACTGTAGTGCTCCTCCAGAATCTAGTTTAAAGCCTTCCTTAGACTGTAGAGACAGTTATTGCAACACAAGCTGGGTAAGCTCCTTTTGAATACCCTTGATTTCAGAAGAAGCAATGAATGGGTAGGTGTCCCAATATTTTTGTCAATTTATTGTATAAAAATATAACATTAAAAAGTCTTGATAGATCACATCAACTTGGTAAGTGAACTTCATTAAGCGTACCTTATGCAATAGCTACTAATTCGGTGCATCTCCAGACTTGCCATCAGTTACTGTCAAGAATGACAGAAGATTGCCACAGACATGTCAGTCTACATGCTCCTCTCATAAGACACCTGTCACTTCTGAACCCAATGTATGACTAGATCAGACTGCAGAGAGATATTCTGAGTTGAAAAGTTTTGTTTGAAGCAGACCTTTTCTTGGTCAGTAAGTTCCTCAATGTTCACAAGCTGGACTTTACAAACTGCAAGTGCAAGTTTAGCATTTATTTGAGTGCTCCTGAAAGAGATGGGTCTTCAGACAGCGGTTCTAGACAGTGACGAGCTCAGCTGTTCAGATACTCCAGACAGAGAAGAGCTGTGATACTTGGCTTTTAGTGGTGTAACGATACAGTTCAGTGGCGTCTCAATACAGTGCAAGTCTTTTAGCATATAGGCTTAACAATTTAACAAAAGGGCCAATGCTAGAAGCTTGAAGGGTTCTTTCAGGTTTGGACCATCAGGTAGGGAGGGGCTGGTCCACTTATGGCTTTGTAGGCCACTCTCAGGGTTTTAAGTTGAATGCAAGTTATTACATGATCAATCAACAGTTATTATATCCATATAATTTGCTAATTATGCAATAGCTATGGATTAGCCCAGGAATATATTATTTATCAGTATCAAAGCGAAGTGAAGTCAGAAAGCATTAATATATTATTTAGCATCTGTTAATGACTTTGTCAGGCCATATTACATTATTTAGAGGAAATGTATTACGTTATTTCATAAGTTAATAGTTTTCCGTGAGTACATTAGTGGGTGCTAAATATCGCTACGTAATTACGACCCAGACAAAGAGAAACGGAGAGAACGCACATCACATTACCAGGCTCAGCAGAACAATCCGCCCTGCCTTGGATAATGGTGGGATTTGACAGCCCGTAGGCTCCAATTGACTGAAGAAATGGAGGCCATGTTTTGATCGTTCACTAGATGGGGGTGATATCTCCTACATCTCAATTGTCACCTTGCTTTTAAGATGCAGATATGTCTGAACTCTGGCGTTCAGACGTGAGTAGCAGAAGCGATGATTTATACCTGTCATGGCTTATAATTACCTTCGTGACTGTCAATCACTCCATGAACTTCTAACCTGTTTCTGAAAGTACTGAACTCCATGCCCGCAGTTTTATTCTATCTAACATCACGTGTAGCTTCGGAGAGTTTTCAGCTTAACATTCCTCAAGTGAGCTACAGAAAAATCAGTCTGAGGGAATGCTCGAGAAGACCCTTGGTGTAGACGTTAAGTCAAAGTTTCGTTTTAATGAAGTTTACTTCAACTGTTAGTAGTGACTCAAGGCCTCTACAAGAAATACGGTAGTCAATATTTGAAGTCAACAGCCGAAGCTTGAATTGGTGCCAATCAAGTTTGGAAATATTAAATAAGTAATTATTTTTATATTGCATTGTGTTTTTAAAAGGCTTTAAATGTACCTGTGTGGTGCCCAACAAATTAAGCAGTTGAAGGACTATCACTCCGAAAATATCCCTAGCCAGTGTGAATAGGCTAGAGATACCTCAAGCTTAGATGCTGCCAGATATAATAGTCAGTATGGATACCGAGAAAGAAGATGCATGATGTTCAACAGCTGTGCCTAAATGTCGAAGATATCTAAGTGAGACATGAGTGCAATCACAAGTGCCAGATTAGTGCTCAATTAGTCCTCTTGAAAGAGAGGATCTTCAGTCGGCGTTTAAAGAGACAGCAAGCGACTCCCAGGGGAAGTCTGTTCCACCACCTTAGCTTCAGGACTAAGAAAGTCTAGAATCTGGTCCTCCATACTTGAAGCTCAATGGGTTCTTGGTACGGATCAGTAAAGTCTTGCGAGGGCCTGATGGTACACATAGGAAGACCGGTGAGGAAGAAGTTGATGTACTCAAGTCTAGAGACATGGGTGGCCTCTCTAGAGAGGAATATTGTGGAGAAGAAACCTGATACAAGCACCGATAAGGTGCTAGCCTGTGCAAGGATGGAGCAAACATCCAAACAGGTGTGTGCTGAATGTGGAGTGTGGAGTGTCTCTCAGGACTGAGCATAGCATTTAACGTTTTAAGCATTTAACCGCCTAGCATTTCAACCATAGTACGACCCATGCCGTTCTTCACTGTACCCTTTCATTTCAGGCAATTCATAGCTACATGATGCTATGTTGCTCTAACGGGTAATGTAGAATGACGGATATGCTGAGCATGTAGCATGATGCTGTAGCAAACGTGCACAGGCCTGTTTGGGAGAGCGTCATTATATACCTCTCAATTGAGCGGTAGCTTGAATGTCTACCATAGCATTGATTGCAGTGATTTCAGATGCAGGGAAAAATGCCGCCTTCTACCTTAAAGCCAATTACGGAGTGACTAAGTGGCTTCGGCAAATGCTTGTCATATGCTAATTCCAGCGCCACGGAGCTGAATATCTAAACGACTGAAACGTCCTGTAAATATTCAAAAGGTCTCAAGTTGATTTTAAATGTGTGCCATTTGCATCCAGAGTCTCTTGTTGTGGTCTCGCAGCGTGAGGACCAGAGAACGGATTGGTGCCATCGTTAGAGACTGAAGAGGAAAAAAAATTAATCAGAGATGAAGCAAAAAAGTTAAGCGTCCAAAAACTTCACCCAAAAGCAGAGTGTGTTTGTTTGTGTGTTTGAAGAAAAGATGATATAATAAATGCATAAGGAAGAGAAAAGTCAATGAAAGAAAATGACAGTTTAGAGAAACAGAGAAAATGGCCTTTAACAACTGTGCAAGACCTTGTGACCACTTCAAAAATATCCTTAGCCAGTGTGAATAGGCTAAAGATACCTCAAGCTTAGATACTGCCAAATATAAAAGTCAGAATGGAGACAATCTGTGTTTGAAGACAGCAAGCGACTCTGCCTTGTTCCGTCACCCTGGCTCCAGGACAGAGAAAAGTCTAGAATCATGTCCTCCATGCATCTTGCGGGATAGTGGGTCTGGCCAAGCCTTATTTTAAGCCCAAAGCATTGGTACAGACCAGGTTTTGACCATTGGCATCAGGCAGGGAAGGGCTGGTCCATTTTTGGCTTGTAGGCCATTCTCAGGGTTTTGAATCTGACAAGCTGCTACAGTAAGCCAGTTGAGGAGTTACATGACTGATCTTAAGAAGATTGAAGAGTCTTGCTGTCACATTCTGGTTTGCAAGGGCCTGATGGTACACATATAAAGACCTGCAGGTTCACAGAAGTTTCAAAGAAACAGAGACAATGGCGTCAAACAACTGTGCAAGACCACCATCTGATCCCATCCAGTAATATAAAACACTTAGCTCATTGCTGTGGCTGCTAATATTCTCAGAACTGTGGACTGTCCATTTCAGAGTCCAGACCTTAACATCCTTGAATGTTTGCTGGGTTATTATGGGGATGGCCAGAAACAAACTTCTACAGCTCAGGTCGGAAGGTGTGGGAAAAGTATTTTTCTTAAAAAAGCAAACAAACTGACATTCGTATTGCTTCGAACAGATGGTTCCCGCTTACCAGAGACACAAAATCAATATTCGGACCTTTAAGTATTTGAGACTTTTGAAAAACAAAAGCATTTTTATTAAAACCCAGAGCAGTTTGCCTTTCTTACCTATTCTTTAAGTTTTCGACAGTGTATCAAGCCTCTTGTGTGTACTACACATTAAAGTGGACGGATACTGTGGAGTGTGGCTTAGCTTTGCGAGATTATTTCTTTGAAATCCCTGCAGTAGTCTCAAAACCCCAAAAGGCGAGGCAGATGCCTAGCAAGATAAATAGGGAAACATGAGGAAGAAAATAGCATAATGCTATAATATTAGCCATTTTGAACTGAAGGACATACATTAAAGTTTTACTACCGGCTATATCAGCATATACCAAGTACTGTCAGTGATAGAGTGGTCACAGAAGGTATGTAAATATTGTGGAAAATATTTAAATTAGTTTTATATCAGAACTAATATCTATGCATTTGTCAGCTGCTTTTGCCACCTTTGGACCGAATGATTTTTTTTGTATTCTGTATTTTTGGCAAAAATACTTCGAAAGTGTTGAAACTTCGAATTTTCAAAATGCGTCCTCTAAAATTGGACAAGCAGTGCACAGTTTTCTATATTTCTGCATAAATCTGATCTGAAATCCTGCTCTGACCTGGTCAGACTTTCATCACTAGGCCTAAAACTAGATAAAAAATATAAGAAAAAAACACACAGGCGTGGTTTTCGTTAATTCAAAAATTTCGTTAATTTCAACAACAGGGATTTTTGAGACAGAAGTATCTGCTCTTTGTTGTGAAAAATGATATGTGGCATAAAATGACCTCTGTTATGTTTCATGTGTCATGTGACCCTGCCTGGTAAAGGACTTGAGCCTTGTAGACCTTGTAGACCACATATTTACTAATTCGTAGACATAAAGGGCCCAGGACCTCATCATTGTGGCTTGTGACTAATGCTGTGTTAATGATGCTGCTGAGCCCAGCGGCTGGTGCGGTAGCGATGCAGGACGAGGCCGGTGGTTGACTCGGTAGCGATGCTGGGTGAGGCTGGAAGTCACTGCGGTATTGATGCCAACGTCGCAAAAGCAATGCCACGATAGTAATGCTAATGCCGCAGTAGCGATGTCACTGCCACAGTAGCAATGCTGGACGAAGCTGGAGGATGCCACGGTCGATGCGTTAGCAATGTAGAGGGGTCGGCCAATTGTCAATAGCACTTGAGGGTGGGGCTGCATGCAACATTAACCTTTCCAGGCAAGCTTGCAAATGCATTGTCCTTCGAGATGAATTGTACTTTACTTCTTGGAATCAACCGCATTTTATCCACTGTAGAACTCCCAGCACAGGCTGAAAGAGTCCATGAATTCCTGTACAGAACTGCACATTGGAGCTCTTTGGAGTAAAGGACTCTCGAGAGGGGCATTCGGTCAGTAGTGTTAGAAGCCTTTACTCTGCATCCCTCATTAGGCAGAGCTGGTTTTACACATTCTATAATTTTTTCGTTTTATTTAGATATGGTAAAAACCACCAGACAGGCTCCACACACGGAGCAGTCATCTGAGGAACTGCAGGGTTCTGTAATTAAAGGGCTATCTTATATCGCATATGGTCTGACCAGCTAATTTGACTAGCCAATAAGGGCAATAATAAGCTGTTTCACCCTAAACCATGATACTTCCACCCCCATGCTTAACAGTTCTTATGTTAAAATGCAGTATTAGATTTTTGCCGAACGTAAAGCTTCTAAACATAAGCTGAAAAGTTCTATTCATTCTTCCAATAGGCCTTCCTGACTTCAGACAGGTAGCAATGCTCTTTTTGGAGAGTAGAGGCTCCCTCCTTGCTATCCTGCTATGCACACCATTCATGTTCAGTGTTTGCCTGATGGTGGACTCAAGACCATTGACATTACTCAGTGCAAGAGAGGCCTGAAGGTCCTTAAATGTTACCCTGGGGTTCTGTGTGACAAAGTAAAATTCTCTACCCTTCTCTACCGTGCCCTTGGAGTGATTTTGTGCTAGATGACCACTCCTTGGAGGAGTAACAGTGGTGCTGAATGTCTATCATCTGCCTTATGGTGGGTTGCTAGAGGCTAAACTCTTAAGGCTCTATAGTTTTGTAACCTTTTTTCAGCTGGGTCAGCTTCTACAGCTCTTTTTCTGAGGGCCACAGGAATCTTTGTTCGATGCATAGTGATACCGAAGAGTGAGTTGAGTGATACTGAAGACCCGAGTTTATATTCTTGAAACCCCCTCGCATCCCCTTGGGCATCCTCTTGACGTAAATACCTTCAATTGCCCTATTAAGTTTAATTTTAGATCATTTGGAAGTAGTTAAAGATCTGATCACACAATAGAACATATATACACACACTATATTGACAAAAGTATTGGGACACCTGCTCATTCATTGTTTCATTGAAACCAAAGGTATTCAAAAACAAATGTAGTCTCCTACTGTCCAGGGAAGACAAAATTATTAAATTCAGTGATGAGTGTTATGTCATATGATCCTCAACTCCCCAACTCATCCCAAAAGTATTGGCAGGAGAGCCACCATTCTAAAGAACACAGCTCCACTGCTCCACAGCTCGGTGCTGGGGGCTTTATACCCAGCATATGATGCCAATAGAGTCATGTTTATTTGCTCTAGAATGTCCTATTCTATTGGCAATACTTCTCAACAGGGCCTAGACGGGGTGTGTAAGTAAAAAGCTGAATACATTCATTAGTGTGTGTGTGTGTGTGTGTGTGTATATATATATATGTATATATAAGCTTTGTAAGCTTTGTATAAGCTTTCCTCTGGACTGAAGGCTCCTTATGCCATAATTGTAAGCCTGTCAAAAGAACTGATTTCCTCTTAGCACAAGCTCCGTCAGTGTCAGATTCTGCACTTTCTCAAAAGCCATCAGAATCTTTATCTGTCGACTCGCTGTCCTTCAGTCCATTAAAGATGATTGATCATGGCAGCCGAATCTCCCTTCCAGCCGGTGTCATCTTCGCATTCTTGTAAAATTGTGAGGAACTTGAAAAATTATCTAGTCACTGTCAAGTTCAGTGGAGTTTTTTGACGGGGGAAAGGGGGCGGCGAAAATGGAGAAATCCTTCTCCCAGCTTGAAAAGAAACAAACTCTGTCCTCATGAGTAGGCAGCTGCTAATTGGAGTAGTTTGTTTGTTTTCAAGTACTTCCAAAGGCTGCTCACGCTTATTTGCCATCTCATTGCCCGATAAATGAGAGCAGGGAACGTAGTGGAACACCAAACTTCAGCCCTCTCAGTTCAGTCTGTCTCAGTTCTGTTCAGAAGGCCTGTCTGTTTGGGTTCCTCAATGTCATCTGACAGTGTCATTACCCTGCTGATTACCATTAGCTTTCATCACACTCTGCTGGCCTCTGTGTGGGCTGGATCCAAGATAACGGCTAAAAGTGTGGCATGTGCTCGCTCGGATTTCACCAAGGCCTTCAAGTGAGAAAAAACGAATAGGGTTTCGGTGACTTGTGAAAGATCTTGCGATGTGTCGACACCTTTCCAGGTTGTGTAATTGTTTCTTTGTGCTTCTTCCAGGTCGGCAGGCTTAGTCAAACTTTGTCTAATTCTAAGGCTTCCTGCAGTTAGCCCAGGTGAAATTAAAAACCTCGGGAGGTAGACGGGGAGGAGGGGGAGCAACGGTTGCGCCAAGACAGGAGGCAAAAATGTTCTCTGCATGAGCTACTTTTAAGAAGAACAGAGTTGATGTGCAGATCCATAAATCAGCAGGGGCTGGACACTTTGAAGTTAGCAGAGTTGAAGTTAGCATAGGGAAAGGAGGAGGAGGCGGCGGCTTCCTAGACCAGAAACTCTTAGACCAGGACTGGTCAGAGATAGAGATGTCGTTTTTTTCAATGTGATTCCACTGTTTGTGTAAATGCCTCGAGCCTCATTCTTTGATGGAATGGCCCTTACTTTTACTTGATTATACTAAGAGAAATGGCACAGTCCATCACAATGGCGCAAGGCTGGCATCAAAAATGTCAAATCTCATGTAAGAGTTGAGATATTACCTCCCTCCCTCAACAAAACGTCCACCAGCCTGGATTTCTTAGCCATCCAGTCCAACAGAAGGATATCTAAGGGACGTTTCTCTTGGTCTTAAAGCTTTTACAATGGTGGACCTACCATACGTTCCACTCCCTTCACTCCTATAACTATAGATGCTATTCATTTGCATTGTTTTCCATGAAATGAAACTGTTAGCATGAGAGGCCTCCAGGTTAAGTAACCTAGTTGACTAAGACAAAGTGTGTAAACTACCTGCCAGCTCTTTAATGCCTGCATTTTGCCCCTTTCTTTCACAGTGGATGGCTGCATACACAGAGCGGCGGGCCATTTCTTGTACGATGAGTGCCACACACTCCACGGCTGCGAAACGGGCAAAGCCAAAATCACCTGCGGCTATGATCTGCCTGCCAAATGTAAGTACCCACCTGTCAAGCTTATTTACTCAAGAAAACGACACCGGCACACGCCCCGGCCAAGTTACCGTCAAGGTCCTCCTTACTCCATATGCCATGTCACCTTGCTGTGCCGTTCGGATCAAGATGATTGTGGCTGATTGTCCAGAAACAGTTTATCAGATTAATTAATGACTCTTCAAGCCTCTAACATCTGAATCTGAGTAATTTTTTATCATTTTTTTTCCTGCATTGCGATGCTTTTCGTGCGAGCGCGCTTGATTAATGGAGTCGTATTATTAGGAGGATGATTATTATGATGGCTTGCTGTTGTGTGACTGGCTGAAGGGGCCATCTGTAGTCAAACAAAGACATTAAGGGAACTATTAGCTTGTAATTTGATTGATATTTCATCCTTGATTTATTCCATTAGCTAATGGCGTTCTCTGGCGCACGTGAATGATGAGGATTGTCACTCCGGTAATAGTGGAAGGAGGGCACAACATGGTTGCATTGTTTGGTTTTGGGGTGTACAACAACCTTCAGTGGTGCAGGGACTAAAATGAAGTATCGGGTTGTTGAACAAGTTGTCCATGAGGAACCGACTGCACTTAGAGCATCATGGTCTTTTTAGCATCATGTAGTTTTTCAGTGGACACAAGTAGCACCTTATGACCTGTTTGGTTGCATTGTTTGGGCTTGAGGTGCACCAGAACCTACACTCGGACAAGACCTGAAATGAATTAGCGAAATGATATATTGGACTAATATTGGAGATATATTGAACTAATTGTCTTAAGTTTTATCATGGATCGTACTGCTCTTAACACTTTTTAAAGTTTTCCATTGCATTGTTTAGGCTTGAGGTGCACCAGAACCAGGGCAAGGCCTAAAATGAATAATGGAATTGGAGATTATTAGACTGGCTTCATTAGATTGGTTTGTGGCTACATTGTGAAGTTATGAAGAGTACCAGAACCATTGGCTGGATCCTAAAATGAAATATTGTTATGAAGAGGTTTTGGACTATTATCTTAAACTGAATCATGGGTCAAACTGCACTTTCCACGTTTTGAACTTTTGGTCTCAGAACCAATTGCTCCAGAACCCTCAGTTTGGCAGAGCCTTACAGAAAGTATCAAAACGGATATGTGTTGGAGAAGTTGTCTGTACTTGTGTGAACAGGGGGCCTCCTGGCCGTACCTCTTCTTGGCCTTTAAGAGGTACACCGGTCAGAGACTTTCTCTGGCACGCAGCTTTCAGTGTTTAGTTAGCAGCACAGATCAAATAAGACTCTTTTGCAAATCCTCTGCCGTGCTTTGCTCTCATTATTAATGAGTCCCAGCACTTGAGTCGAATGTAACATTAGCCAGAAACCTTGAGGCAATCCTTCAGACAGTGATGCCTTAGCTTTTGGGGTTTATAGACAAATCAGGATTCCTGTGTGATGTGTTTCATTAGAGAATTCTGCACGTCCTCAATGAAAGCAAATTCCAAGTTTGGTCTCCCCAAGCCCTAAGGAGTTTCATCTGGTCTTCCAAGAAAAGCTGTTTTTATTTCGCTCTTCCCACCGTCATTGTTCCCCGTTATTGCTTTCATTGCTGGTAGACCATTATTCTTGAAATCTTGCTGCCAGAAGTAGCTTTGTTCTCCCTCTGTCTCTCTCTCTCACTCACTCTCTCTGTCCATTTCTCTCTTTTGTGTTAAGCGTTTACTCTCTGACTAATTCCATCCTACACAGCCATGCTAAGTCTATGTGTATTTTTTCCTCTCTCCATCCAAGCGAGCCTGTTACACAAGACAATAATGGACAATTACAGTGTTCTGGTTGCATTACAGAAGTTGCGTGGTGAGATCAGATTGTATATTTATTTAACCCATTATACCCTGTATGTAAGCCCACACTTCAGTTCTTCACTCTCATAATTACGTTACTATTGTAATAGACCCTAACATGGAACCCTGTGGGACTCCACAAGCTATGCTAAACCAAACGGTTAACAAATAATTCACAATAGTCTCTGCATTAGACATATTTTAGTGTAATGGAACTATGCACTTGTAGGTCTTTTTCCATCTGTGGTATGACAGAATATGGACCTGTTTTCCTGTCTTTGGAACGAAGTGAATGAAAACAGAGCCTAGGAATTGTTTACTGACCTAGTTTGGGTCACGAGTGTTGGATTTACAGACTAATGATGTATGAGTGGATGAGTCTATATATTCATCTCTCTGCGTACCTGGATTTCTCTTGGATTGATCTCGAGGTGAAATGGAGTGTGTCTTTATGTATCCATATATGTGGTGTTTTCCTGGAGGCAGTGAAGGTCACTCTCCATCAGAGCCAGACTGAAGCTAATGAACAATTAGCATTTAGAGGCAAACAGGTGGCTGCTTGAGTCAGACTGCTAGCACAGTTCATAGCACAGCACAAAGTAACAGTCTGGCGTTTAGCAAGCTAAATACAATGGAGGTGACCAGCACAGCTCGAGTTTCAGGTCATTCCAAAGGCTGCGTTTATGTTTATTGTCTTTACTCTACTAAAATGAGGGATAGAGGTATAGACAGGTAGACGGGTTCGGCTGAGGCTGGTACAAAGCTATAATATATATATATATATATATATATATATATATATATATATATATATATATATATATATATATATATATGCATGCCGTGATATAAATGATGAGCAACTGTATTTCTAGCAATGGCCTGCAACAATAGGAGGCATCAGCTTAATAACAGAGTGAGAATGAGAGTGCAGAGAATGCACAAAGAAGCTCGCCTAGGCGAAGCGGGGCTTTCCGTCGTTGCCATGGTTATGCGCGCCACATGATGCATATTAAATGGCGCGTTTTTCGTCCCGTAGATTCGTCTGATGAGACATGCACACGTTTGTGTTTACATTCCGTCGACATCTGTGGATAGCAGATTATGTTGCACTGCCTCGCCGGCCAGGGAGCGCCACGTGCCTGGGACAGATGGTGCGTTTACCGTTTATGTCCTGGCAAAGGCGCAGGTTTCCAGCATGGGCTTTTTTTAGGGCCATGGCAATTTGGCCAGTATGTGAAATCTCTCTCTTTTACTCTCCATGTCTCTCTCTTTCTCTCTCTCTCTCTCCCTTCAATCCCTCCAGTAGAAGCACCGTTTCAGCCTTTCTCATTAGCCTCACCTGTAGTTTCCCTGTCTTCCTGAGGTACTGATGAGCGTTTCTCAATGTGAAAGCCCTCCCTCTTTCCCTCCCTCTTTAGTCCTTCCTTCCTTTCTTTCTCCCTAGCTTTCAATCAGTCTGAGAATAGGAGAGGACCTCACTGCCTACTATCAAGGTGGGTCTAGTCAGCCGAAATCACATTTCCAAGCTTTATCACCTGCCGAACCTAGTGCTAACTCTCAGCAACCATGAGCTCCGCCAAGCAGTGGTCTAAAGATGACAGTAATTGATGCCCACAAAGCAGCGGAAGGCTGTGATGAAGAAGAAGATAGCCAAGCGTTTTCTGCTTACTTGTTCTACAGTGCTTTCTATAATCATTTAGAAATGGCAGTGGAGGAACTGTGGAGGTCATGATTTACATATTCATGTACATTTAAGGCATTTAGCAGATGCTCTTATCCAGAGCGACTTACAAAAGTGCTTTGCTGTTGATGAGATCCGAAAGACCAAGGCGTATCACACACTGAGGTGTATTTCTCAGTAACTACAGGGACTCCTGTACAAACTGGCAGGGCTTTTCTCTGGTAATAGAAGTTTGTAATAACGCTTTTGGCACTGGCAAGCCATAGGGCTCTTTAAGGGGTTAAGCTGAGCTGAGTTTGAATAAAAAATGCAACTGTGCAACTTTTATGACAAGAACACCTTGCCAACTGTGAAGCACAGGGGTGGATCTGTCTTGTTTTGGGGTTGTGTTGCTGCCAGTGGCCTTGGCAATAGTGCCCAGGTGGAGGGAAGAAAATACCTGCAAATTACAACAGGATAATGATCCAGTCTACGCCTCAAAATCAACCATGGACTAGGTTTTTGGAATACTGTAGGGATTTGTACTCCTGTAGCCAGTGCTTGGCACTGGACATGATGACCTCTGCGGATGTGCACCTGCTCTACAGCGTTTATCAGCAGTGGGCGCACCCTAATAAAGAGCTATGTGGATAAGTTCAGAATAAACGTTCTCCAGAACTTATTGCAAGGCATTCTTCTTTTCTTGCAATTTAAAAATCCTGGCTGCAAACTTAATCCATTTAGGGAGATGAATATTCCACATGTACGTCTTCTGATGATCAGTTCGAAAAGGCTCTAGTTGAGCCTTGCCCTTTAATGAGCTTCACCTTCTCTTCTGCGTTAATATCTCATTAGCCACAATTAAAATGCCATTTGTCTTGCTAAAACAAACCCAAGTATCAAAAGGCGTCAGCATAGAGAGAGAGAAAAAAAAATAGCCCAAGATGAGTTGAAAGAGCTGCTCATCAACCCTCATTCTTCAAAAGCAGCGGGCGGTTGAGCCATTACGTCCTGTCAAGGTCAGCAGGTTGATTTCCCTTTTGCTAATGTGGACTCGTAAAGCAAGGGGGACGACCGAAAAAAGAACAATGGCGACAGCGGGAATAAAACGTTTCCTCATGTTTCAAGCTGAGGCTCAGAGGACCCCAGGGACGGGACCCCAAGGAAAGTGCCTGAGAGTAATGATGTAAAATCACATAATTCTTCGCTCATTTTCTTTCCCCCTTCGTGAAACAGAGCTCCATTCGTAAAGAAGGAATAGTAACTGACGTCTCCCCTGAACCCTTTCGTTGTTCGGCCAAAGACGAGAAAATTGGGCGCCATTAGTTTCAAGCGAGCTTTTATTTTATTTTTTTTCCCCTTCAAATTTGGGAGTGCCAAATTGGACGTCCCGGTAAGAGGCTGTCACATGTGGTGCACATTACTAAAAACACCCCAGGATTGTTCATAAATGACAGTGATTACCTGCCTACCGCAGAGGAACGACATCATGTCATACCGTCAATTACATCATTAAACACTTGGGCCTTCGACACGGACGGGTGCTGTAAGCAGAATCGGTGGGTATGTATGTAAGTACGCTGGTTTTTATGACATCATAAAAACATTAAGTTCAGAACTGAGCTTGAAGGGAAATCCCACAGATTTCTCAGCAGTTCGGCGGTGTAATTCATTCTAATACAGACCAGCAACTAGGTAGGGCCTCCCTCTGCTCTCAGAACAGCCTCAGTTCTTCATGACATGGATTCCACAAGATGTTGGAATCATTCGTGTGAGATTCTGATCCAAGGTGACGTGACTGCAGATTTTTCAGGAGCACTTTCATGCAGTGCATCTCCTGTTCTACCACATCCCTAAGCTGCTCTACAGGATTGAGATCTGGTGACTGGAAAGGCCACTGAAGAACACTGAGCGCATTGTCATGTTCACGAAACCAGATTGAGATGACTTGTGCTTTGTGACATGATGCATCATCATGCTGGAAGTAGCCACAATTTGGGAGATGGGTAAATTGCAGTCATGATGGGATGCATATGGTCATTAGCAGCACTCACATAGGCTATGGCATTTTAGCAAAGGTTGATTAATGGACCCTAAGTGTGCCAAGAAAACATTCCCCACACTATTACACCACCTCCACCAGCCTGGACTATTGACACAAGGCAGGTTGAGTCCATGGATTCACACTGTTGGTGCCAAATTCTGACCATACCATCTGTCATGAGCCTCAGCAGAAATTGAGATACAGCAGACCAGCCTACGTTTTTCTAGCCTTTCACTGTCCAGTGTTGGTGAGCCTGTGCTGAGCCACTGCAGCCTCAGCTTTCTGTTCTTGGCTGACAGAAGTGGAATCCGTCTGTTTTATTTTTTTTATTTATTTATTATTTTTTATTTTTATTTTATTTTATTCTGAGTAAACCAGCGTGCCTGGCAACCGAACTATGAATATGAAAATGGACTATATAAATGTTTCTCTCTTTTTTTTCTTTTCTTTTCACCCAAAATGAAGATGTCAGGTTCTCAATGCTGCTGGGAACAATGTGTCACAATGCTTTTGTTCTAGAACAGAGCATTTCACACCAAAACCCTTCTATGACTCATGACTTACAAGAGTTATTTATGCAGTACTATTGCAGGAAAATCTATATATGGACTGGATGTACTGGAGATTGAATGGTATGTTTTGAAACTTTTACAATGCTTGCATACTGTAAGATGGACAATTGGGTTTTCCATACGATGAAACCTTTAATTATTATGATCAAATTGTGTGTAAGACGGGCTTAAAATTTTAATGATGCATGTAATAGCAGTTGCTGTAGTATTCAATATAACTTATTAGTGCTTAGGATAAAAATAAAGCTACATATGTAATTATGGATAATAATTAATTGATAATGGTCAATCATTTCTGGAATAGCTGTGTATTACCATAATGTTGGCTTAAGTGCCAGCTATATATATATATATATATATATATATATATATATATATATATATATATATATATATTTGTGTGCAAGATTTTTTTTTATCAAAATGAATTTTAATATTTAAAATTGTTCAACAAAAAAAGCATATATACCATATACAACTTTTAAAATGTAATAACTAGAACATGACACACAACTCTAAAATTACATAAAATACATTAAATTACATAAATTAAGTTACATAAATCTACAGAGATTAGATCAGATTGTAAACATTTCCTCCAATATGTTAAATGAAAAAAAAAAATGACACAATTGCATTTTTAGCTTACAGTTTATTTTGGCATTACCTAATGTGCTGCAAACATTTAATGAAATTGTAAATAGAGGGTGTATATAGTAAATTGTAAATAGAGAAAGAGTTTTCTCTTAACAGATTTCATCTTTAGCAGTTAATTGAAAGTGAAATATTATTCTTGGTGTTACCAAAGTAATATTTCTGCTCAGTTCAGTCATTTTGACTTTTTTATGGGTTTTTAAATGTAGAGTTAAACATTACATTTAAAAGGCTTAACGATGCAGTTTAGAATCGGATAGGACAAACTGTATTTGATAACTAAAATTTGACTAAAAAAACTGTTTATAAGATTACATTTAATGTTACATTATTATTTTTTTTTTTTGTTGAAAAAATGCCATTGTGAATTTAGGATGGAATAGTAAAAGGTAGTTTAATAACCACAATAGGAAATATCATCCATGCTATTCAGCCTCACTATTTAGTCTTTACTAGCTTTGCTTAAACTTCCAGTCTGGTGAAGTGTGTAGGGACTCAGGGAAGTCTAGGCCCACGCACAGGCATACAGATGCTGTGTTTAGCAGTGCAGGGCAGACGGTTGGCCACTAAGCGACAGAAAGAAGAGCAAGGTGAAAAGAAGGTAAGAAAAAGAGCAAAAGCCTTCTTCTGTCTTTCATTCCGTCACCCCTCTTTCCTCTTCAGGGGTGCTGGCAGCTTCTTCTTCATCTTTTACATACGCCTCTGCATAAACAGAACTCAGGAGCTGAAGCCCCACAGCACATGAATAGTTAAAGCTAAGTTAAAGCTGGCAAATGTTGACATCCCTGAGGAATGTTTAGGATGAGTGAAAAAGAGGAAGAGAGAGGTGGGGATTTTTTTTATTACTCCACCCCTCTCCAGTTTCATGGAAACTCAGATAATTTATTTACTTATTTATTTATTTATTGTATTTTTCCCCCTGGGGCTACACTAGAGCGACACTTCACAATCCTTTGGCTGTGTTTATTGTTGTGCTTCTTTTTCGCTCTCTCTCTCTCTGTGTTTAGTATGAAATCAGTCGTACCTCCAACAGTTTAAAAGAATTCTCGTTGGTTTCTGTTTTGTAGAAATGTGTTAATGTTGGAAAGTTTGTAATCTCGGTTATGAATATTATGACACCACATATACTAAAGATACACATTTATTGATGTATAACCTGTGATCACATCTTGAGGCAGATAAGAAATGACTTGCCGGGTCTAATTTTGAATGATTAAATGAAGTAAATAACAACTAAAGAGCATATATATATATATATATATATATATATATATATATATATATATATATATATAATAAAGGTCTATGTATAATAAAGGTATATACAAAATATGCAGACAAGACCTCTTGCATATGTACATTTTGGGCAGCCCTGCTCATATTGTTAAATGAGGGGATTTAGCAGACGCTTTGATCCAGAGCGACCTACAGAAGTGCCTCACTGTTTACTCAGAAAATACCCTTAGCTAGTTTGTATCGACTAGGATCTAAAAGATAGCTCTAAGCTTGGATGCTACTGAATACAAAAGTCAGTGTGGATACCTAGATACTCAGTACTTAACATACACTACACTTTGCCTAGTCTGCGCTTGAAGACAGCGAGCGACTCTGCCGTCCAGACACCCAGGGGAAGTTTGTTTCACCACTTCGATGCCAGGACAGAAAAAAGCCTGGATGCTCATCTTCTGTGGATCTTAAAGGATTGTGGGTCAAGCCGAGACATGCTTAAATCTCGAAAAGCTCTTCAGATTGAGGTTTTGACCGTTGCCATCAAGTACGGAGGGGCTGGTCCATTCTTGGCTTTGTAGGCCAAGTAGTTCCCACGTCCAGGCAGTCACTAGGCTGTGTGGTCACCAGGGTGAAACTGTCTGTCTAAGTGGTTGCTGTGGTGTAATTTGTGGCAGGTGGTTGCTTCGACCATTTATTTATTTATTTATTTATTTAATTGGATGGTAGAATGAAAGACAATGCATCTCTTAATGTAGAACTGTTATGTTATGTAGATGTTATGAACTGTTAGGTAGCATTATTCTCAAGTATAAGGCATAGCTAGCTGAGAACACAACATGCTGATAAGATTTGTTTGCCTTCAGATATGTAGTGAGGATTTTTATGTACGTATCCTTTCAGTTTGAGCGCATTCTTATAGAACTGGTTCTTAACCAGGCTTGACCACCCCAAGTTATTTCATAATAGTGTTATAAGCAGTATTAATGAAGTTCTTATGTAGGTAGCCTTCAGTTTTACCCTAAATCTGGGGTATAGGTTGGCAAAATACCAATGTAACCAAGACTAAGCATGTTTTGTTGAATTTGACCTTACTTATTAGGCATTACTGGTCTTGTCATTAATGTTCTGTATGTTTTTAACAATATTTTCATCAGTTTTAAAGCCTGTTAGGGACCATTTCTATCCATTTCAAAGCCAGGCTGACCATGGTCTTTCTAGTGTAAACAAAAACAATGAGGTGGTAACATGAAGACAGTAGTACATCTGGAGTTTATCTGCATTGAGCTTGGCAAAGAAATCCATTAAAAAGCAGAGAAGAGCCTGATATAGGAACGCTGGGCTCTTGTGAATCTGACCTCTTGTCTTGCGTATCATAAAATAGGTGGTCTTTTGTTTTCTTTCCTGTCAGGTGGTCCTCTTCACCGGTAAAGAGTGCCAGCTGCGCCCCGACCATCCCATTACATTCCCATGCATTCAGCACTCAAAACACTCAACACCCATTACTGCAGGAGTAAATTTTCCACCTTTCTCTCCGGCTTGCTGGAAATGAGCTCTTTGCACGTTGGCAATAAATACCCCCCGCCTTCCCCCTTCCCCTTAACTCTCCGTCAGATTCGCCAGTTTGCAGACTCGATGGGGGGCATTCGGTGACCCAGCGGTTTAAAACGAGGCCAAGTGCCGGCCCCTGCAGATGTTGTATTTCAAACAGCAGCTTATTAGAGTGTGTCAGAGGCCTGGGGTGATGGATGGATAGAAGCTATTTAAAAAAGAGTGGTGGCCAAGGCCAGAACAAACCACAGAGTCTGAGCGGAGAACGCTGGCCTGTTTGCTCTGTGCTGACCTTGACCCCAAACACACAGGGGTCAGTGACATGAGGGCTAGCTTTCAGAATTGTCTATGATGGCTCTTTCACCATCATGGTTTCATGAGCTTGGGTTTTTAGAGTGCATGTGCAATGCTGAATTATGGTGAGTCATGCAGCATTTTATTATGCCTGAAGGAACATATGCAACATACGAACAAGAGGAACTGATAGGGGCTTGTTTATGTGCATCTTCAACATAACGGGCCACGTCATTAATCATGGGAGAGCAGTTATGAAATTACAGCATTGACTCCATAATTATGGCCCATATCTTACATAGTTCTTGTATTTGTTGTTCTCCTGAGGTCCACTTATAGCATGTTGTTATAAGTAAACAGTCATTACTCATTTAATGACCACTTTCCAACCTCTCCTTAGACCGTCGAAGTAAAAAGGCTGTGTTGGTTTCATGTGTTTAGGACTAATGTTTGTATAGGAGCTGTATTCTGATTGGCACTTGATATAAAGGTTCTTCGCCCTCACACCCTCACCATCACTATTACTATCATGGTTCTTCATGGAACCAAAAGTGGTTCTTCTATGACACTGCTCAAAGAACCATTTTTACCTTTGACAGCCTTGCAGTATGGTTGGAAAATCAGCTTGGCTACAACCAAATGCCAAACAGAAGCTCAACTCAAAGTGTGGAGCTTCTGCATTATTATATTTTACTTTATTTATTTACTTTGTTATTTATTCGATTCATTCGATAAGTTTTGATTAATTTTATATTGTGAAATTTTCCTTTTGCCGGTTTTATGCCTTCTAGCCAGCTCTACAAGTGCTTGCCGTGATATGTCTGCTCGTTGTATCAAAGCAACAGACTCTGTTGCCTTGCTTGGTTCATTACCTACAGTTTCTTCTGCTGGTTTCCGTATCGGCCCAAATTATGTTTCTCATTTTCATTTCTCAGATTTTAAATATTATGTTTCGGCCTAATTTTAATAGAATTTTACTTCAGTTAAGACCTTCTTTACACTCTTTTCACACTCATCCAGGTTTTACGGTGTGTCCGCACTGTACTCTATCGATTACCTGTTTGTTGTTTGTTTTATGGCTCAAAAAACAGAAGAATAGAATAGAAGCAAACTACTCAGGAGAACAGTTACCCATGGGCTGGTGTGAATTTGTGAAGAGACAGCAGCACTGGCTTTGTGTTACAGTGATCTTACTGGGGTTAAAGGGTGTGATGCAAGGCCCCATACCTGTGCTGAAATCACGGTTACGCCTGCTATGACCCCGATTGGCTTATTGCTTTTGACACAACTGCACTGCCTGCATGGTTATGCTGAGTGGATGAATCCATTATTTTAAATCTCTACAAAGCAGCAAAATGCATCTCTCCTTATCTGTCCCAGTTTGTATTCTGATTGGCTCAAAGCAAAAAAAGTACTTGGATTGTGTATTGAAGGTGCCCTGGGATTGAAAGCAGTTTTTACCTTGGCCTAGTTGAATAATGAGAGTTCGGTACATGGACGTGACAAAACGTGAATCACTGTTGTTTCTTCATTGAAAGGAAAATCCCTCATAAACAGAACAAATTTTCTGGGGCATACATGTACATCACTGTCAGACCCGCTAGCCAGGTCGTGTGACCATGGCTCGAACCTAAATTTGGCAAGCAAGGAAGCTAAAGCTAGCTAAAAGCTAAGCTAAACCAGCTACAATCTCTTCAGAACACTGGGACGACAGCATCGCTATCCAATAAGACTCAAATAATTGCAAAAAATCATTTTAGCATTTTTGTTACAGTGCTAAAAACAAAGCTGTAACTCTATGCTACGTGGCTCCTGGGAGCCGTTGCAGTGACATAAACCTCTCATCTTTTTCTTTTCTTCCTTGTCTTGTTTTTCATTTTGAGGCAAAATAACAGGGTTGTAACAGTCCAAGCTGTCTAAACAGATAAGCATTAGCAATATTAAATATGCTAGGTAATACTGGCTAATCAGCTGGAGTGTACAGTAGGCCTGCATGCATGCAGAATGTGTTGCTGGCTAGTCTATATGACAAAATGTGACACAACTGGTAGATAGTACTGTACTGTAGTTTTAGGTGTGGTCATTTTTGTACAGTGATTTAATTTGGATGTCATTGGGTGCTAATTGGTGACTTAGCGGTGTAGATTTATGTAGAATATTAAGCTCTTAAATGAAAACTGTGGTAAGAATTTGTCAGTAGAAATCTGTAAAGTGGACGAACGGCATTGTCTTTAAGGGAAAGTATGATGAGTAGTCAGTGTTCTGGAGTGGATCCAGATCCAGATAACCAGATAACCTGTGCATTGGCCAAAACCTGGCGATGCGATATGTATAATACAGGAGTTATGATTCAGCATATTGTGATACTGTAAGCAAGGCGATATATGTATTGCGATTTTAATAATTTTAGTACAATTTTAAGAAAACTGTGATAGTATTAAAAAAAAAAACATCATATACATGAAATCTGAGTGGGATCTAAGGATGTCCGAGACATTTAAACACAGCACTATATGGACCACTGACACTAATCTTTAGATGTAAACTATTAATTACACCCCTTATATACATTTACATTCTAACGCCTCATCTGCCACACTATGATGTGATGCATCGACCCAGTGTTCATGTGACAATTTATGTGGCGCAGTGTCAGCGGGTTCACTTGGACTGGTTGCAGTACTCAGGCATTTATGATTCAGAAAGATCAAGCAGGAAATCCAAGTGTTTTTGATAGTGATTCATCAACATTCTCTCCCTCTCCCCCTCTTTCTCTCTCTCTATCTATCTCTCCCTGTAATTCGTTTAAGATTTGAAGAGATAGGGTTCGGTGGCCAATGGCACGAACTACTCGAGTAACTAGAGATCTAACTTGCTATCATTTTTTTTCCTTTTTAATCTCGCACAGCACTTCAGATACGCCTTGTCTTTAATATGAATGTTTAAACAGGCTCATTATCTCCTGTTCCCAAACAAGACTGTGCTAATCTAATCCATTTCCCCTCTAAAGTCTCTAAATGATTAGTGGATATATGCTCTCAGTCTGCTCCCAGCAGCAGAATAGCAGTTACCATCTTTCTTTCTTTTAGGTGTAAAAGTTTTCAGTGCTCTTAAAAGACTGTTTAATCGGACTCGCAGATTGAGGGACTGGGTGATAATACGATATACATTAGGAATGTTCACAATATCCATAAATGTATACATGCATATTTATTGTTATTAGCTTTTATTTTTCTATTTTTTTGAGGTTGTGGGGCCAAAATACATCAATAAACCAGCCTGTTTAAAAAAGGCTATGAACAATTTGAGTAGTAGGAGGAGTAAAAGTCTACATTTTATCCATACAAATCAACCATTTAGGAAGGAAACATATATTCCAGAAAGATTCTACTTTTATAATATAATTTTATACATAAAAATTCAACTGATAAAAATATACAATAGGATAAATGCTTTCACTTGCTGCTTATGCAGTTTCTAAAATCGTAACATATAATACACTAGGAGACTAGTGCGGGAGGCTGCCAAGACACGCCATGGGCACTCTAAAGGAGTTAAATTGAAGGTGCCACCACCATCTTTTATGTTGAGGATGGTGTGTTTGGTGTCCGCCAATCGTAGTGTCTAGTCTGATGACCAAAAAAGCTCAATATATGTTTTATCAGACTTAAGAACCTTCTCCCACATGATTTTGGGTGAACAGTAGTCCAGATGTAAGTCTCTTAACTGCTCTCCCATATTGACAACAGTATGGAGAGTCTCTGCCACCTCTTCAGAGTAGCTATAGGTGACTTGGTAACCTCCCTCACTACAATCCTTCTTGCACGGTCACTCAGTTTATAACCAAGGAAGACAATTCTGGAGGTGATGTGAGAAGAAAAAACTGACTGCTGCTAAGCTGGCCTTAATGCTAGGCTAAACACTCTGGACCAGTTTACACAAAATGGGCAAAAAGTATTGGGACACACTTCCCGATCATTGAATTCAGTTGTTTCATTCAGTCCCATTGGCACCTAGCCATGCAGCCTGCCTTTACACTACACACATTAATGAAAGAATGGGTCAGTTTGTGAAATTTCTTCTGTCCTAGATATTCCTCCGTCAGCTGTGAGTGGTGTTATTAAAAAGTGGAAGCATTTAAGAAACCACAGCAACTCAGCCACAAAGTGTAAGACCAGTGTAAGGTTACAGAGCGGGGTCATCGAGTGCTGAACTCTGCAGAGTGCATAAAAGTCTTCAGTGCTCTACTGACTCAATAACTGCAGACTTCCAAACCTCCTCTGGCATTGACATTAGCACAAAAACTGTGAGCTGGGAGTTTCATGGCATGGTCGAGCAGCTGTGTGCAAGCCTAACTTCACCAAGCACAATGCTAAGTGCCAGATGGAATGGGGTGAAGCTTGCCACCACTGGATTCTGAAGCAAAGAAAATGTGTTCTGTGGATGATGAACGAGTCTAGGTTTGACAAATTCGAGGAAAACATTACCTGCCTGCATTGTGTCAGCTGTAAAGTTTGGTGGAGGAGGGATAATGCTATATGTAGGTTGTTTTCCAGAGGTTGGCCTATAGGCTCCCTAGCTTTGTGCAAACAGCTGCAAAATCTGCAAAATCTGCTCCAGCATGACTGACTGTACCCCAGCGCATAAAACACAGTCAATAAAGACATGGTTGGGTGAGTTTGGTGTGGAAAAGCTTGACTGGCCCATACATAGCCTTGACCTCAACCCCTATGAATACCTTTCAAGGTTGCGAGTCAGGCCCTCATGTCCACCATCAGTGTCTGAGCTTACGGATGCTCTTCTGGACGAATGAAATCTTGTAGAGGGCCTTCCAGAAGATTGGAAGCTGCAAAGAGGGGAGCAATTCCATATGAACGCCTATGGACTAGAAATGGAATGTCATAAAATCTCCTGTAGGTGTCATTTGTAGGAGTTCCAACACCTTTGTCCATGTCCTGTACTTTAGACTGTATTTGAGTAGATAGCAGGAAGTGATCATGGGACGGTTTCACTTGAAACCGGGCTTAAAAGACAACAGCCCTGACTCAGACCCACTAGACCCACTCATTATCAGCTAATAATTGTGTTGCGCTGTCTGTATGTTGCATAAGCGGTGCTTATAATGGCATACTGGTATAAAGATTGTTACAGGACTACCTGAAGAAGAATTTCAACCAGTATCCTGGATGAACTGGTCTAATCGTCTACTGTTGTTTGTATAGTGGCCTTAGCATAAAACATACTGTCATCTTGCCCAACTCTACATACGCCCATCATACATCTACCTTTTAGTGCTGTTTACTAGTTTGTTTTGAAGGTTGACTCGTCATCATCTCCATCAGCGTCAGAAGCCCTCACTCGGAGGCAGATGCTGAGGCCCGATATTTACAGCAAGCACACCTGGAGCAATAACGCTAATCATTAGCCTGTGATGAATTTGGGCTTGACTGAGCTAGCGATAAGAAATCGTGCTCACTTCTGCTAGTCTCTCTCTCTCTCTCTCTCTCTCTCTCTCTCTCTCTCATACACACCCTCCCTCTCTCCACGCACTCTGCAAAAACAAATCAATCACAGCAAAGTACCTGCTATTAGTAAGTGACATGTAGTTCATTCTGATTACACCCCCTCCACCCCGCCAAAAACACACACACACATACACACACACACAAAACAATGTGATTCCGGGGTGTATTTGTTACTGCTGGTCCCTCTGGCATGTTTTTGGCTCCTGTCTGGTCCATTTGTACAGTAAAGCAAATATCTCTCTGGGTAAGTTGTTAGCGTACTTCATTAACCTGTTTAAGCAGTCGGGGCTTTGTTTTTTTGAAAGTCCATATGAACTGTATCAAGTGAATCATGAATCATGAAATAATGTTTGTCCAAAACAGTACATCGCTTTGCGCACCATCGCGCTCTGCCGCTCGCAGCTGGTTTGCACAGCTTCAGTGATTATAATGGGAGTGTTTTGCATCTTCTGTTGACGTTCACATGCCTGGCTTGATGTTAGGGCAGGGTTTTAGAGGAAGCAGTGCAGTAATTAGGACTCCTGGTCACCCTGTAAGAACTCAAACCGTGGCGTCGTTTTGGCTACGAACGCGCTGTTTTGTTGTGAAACTGTTGGCTCATACAGCTACGATGATCATTTCATACTTCATGCTTATGGAGACATGAGTGGGGATTCCAGGTCTTGATGCAGTAATCTGTCCGATGGCCAACTGCCGGATGGAGGGGTGTGAAGCAAACCAGCCACTCCAGGACTTAGTGACTGGAGCAGTGGAACAGTGTTCTGTGGAATGACGGGTCACGCTTCCCTATCTGGCAGTCATTGAAGGAGACTCCCTGATTGCATTGTGCCAACTGTAAAGTTTGTTGGAGGGAAGGGATCATGCTGTGGGTTGTTTTTTAGGGGCTGGCCCTTAGCATTCCAAGACATTTTGGACGATTGGAGGCTTTTTAAACTTTGTGGAAGTCTGAGGAAGTTTGAGGAAGGCCCTTTTCTATTCCAGCATGACTGATTGTACCTCAGTGCACAAAGCAAAGTCAATAAAGCCACGCTTTGGTATGGAAGAGCTAAAAGCTTGACTAGCCCACACAACCCTGACCCAGACCTCACATGGAACCATGTGGGCAGTAGAGGTCTGTGAGCGTGAAGATCCTGTTTACAATCATGTTTCTCTGTGGAACCAAAAGTGGTTCTGCTATGGCTATGTGTAGCACAGTTTAGCCCCAGGTTCGACCTCCACACACAACGTCAAGACCAGGCCGACCACCTTGGGAGCCACCTCAATGTGCCACTAACCCATCACCTGTTGTGCACGCCCTTTTCACCCTCCTCACTAGAGTGGTAGACTCATCTGGATGTTATTACCCAATCACCCTCTTACCCGTCATCACTTCCCTTACTATGAACTGTTGGGCTGTTGTTGGCCAACCCTCACGCAGACTAAAAGACCTGTTCATAGGCATTCTACACCTGGATCTAACTACACCGTTATTTCACCTGTTCATAGTGACGTCCTCACAGCAGTCATGGAGTACGTCTTGCTAGATAACCTCTGACTACCAGCATCATTCTTTGGTCTTCATCGGTAAATCCGAATGCCTCTGCCCATTGATTACACCCTTAAAAATAAAGGTGATGAAGTACTCTATGTGGACTAATGCGCTGCCACTCTGACCTATGAGGGGTCACTGGTTTGAGTCCCATAAGCAGCTGGAGTCTGCTAGCCAATGCAGTGACGGCAGTTCGAAACAGTGGCCAGTTGCACATGTCTCTGTCTTCTCCCTTTAAGTGTGGGGAGCATGACCTGTGACAGGAGGTGTGGACATAGGGGAAAAAATATCAGGTGAAGGTTCTTTAGAAGGTTCTCCACCCTCACACATCTCTGTTCCAAGCATGGTAGCATTATTTTTATGGAACCAAAGTTCAGAATCAGTTTCTGCCAGTTGTTTAAAATAAATAAATAAATAAATAAATAAAATCAATGTAAACACATTTTGAATCAAATTGAATTCAAGTGATGTCTAATTAAACAATGGTGCCAGACTGTGTGCAAATCTATAACAACAGTACTACCTCTTTCTCGCAGCAGTGCAAGATCAGACCATGCACCTGTTAGCATGCTAGCATGACTCAGCTTTGATTTATGATTTTTTTTTTTTATCTTAAATACACCCACACAAACACACACATACACACACACACCCACACACACACATACACACACACACAAACAGAACCGTCCTCTGCGAATGAGCAAACAAATGAATACACTGCAGCCCTTGATTCCGATCTCAAGAAGGGCCCAGATGTGGAGCAACATTAATCAGGAAAGAGGAATTACTTCAGCGTCTGCACGCTAATCAAGAGCCTCTCCGCTGCCTTATTGGATGTAATTAGTTCTCAGTCAGCCAAAAACACAACAGAAAAAGTGTAAAAGACAGGGCGAGTACTGTTTATTTTTTCACTGGTCCTGAGGGGCATTACCTTCTCCTCTCTCTCTTCTTTTTTTTTTTCCTCCACCCACCCCCCTCCCCCCCACGTGAATATTTGTGTTTCTTTAGTTGGCCGAATCTGTCGGTCAGGCCGCTCCCTCTTGGGGCTCGGTGTAATTTGGTAATTTTGCCTGAATGGTGATACTGTAATTATGTGGCATCAGCTGCAGGCCTGTCAGAGCGATGCCCAGCGCTCATCCATCACCTCTAAATGGCATCAGGAATGCCTAACCCAACCCCCCCCCCCCCACGCCCCCACCCCCCGCACCTCACACCCATCCCGATGCCATTTGTGAGTTGGGGGGGGGGGGGAGTGGACTGGTGGGTGGGTAGTAAAATTAGGGTATTTGGGTAGATGGAACTGTGTGAGGTAAGTAGTGGAGTGAAGAGGGAGGGGGTTAATGGAGTGGTAGATGGTCTCGGTCTGGGTGGTAGCTATGTTGTGGCCAGAGCTATAATGACACTGATGCATCGTGAGCACGAGATCCTGAGAAGGTCAGGTTTGAAAATGAGAAATGCAGAAAGAGAGAGAGCGAGAGAGCGAGAGTGCGAGAGTATGAGAGAGCGAGAGAACGAGAGCAGAGGACCATTGCAGACCTGCTTCTTGTTCGTCCGCCCACGCGCATCACGCTGGGCTGTCCGTCCTCCCTTCCTCTGCTGTCTGCCGTCACTCTATTTGCGCTCGCTCTCTCTTTTTCTTTCTCTCTTGCTCGCTCTCTCCACCACCCCCCCACCCGTGCTCTGCACTCATTGTTCAGAGCTCACAGATGAGGTGTGGGAGTGGTAAAAATGGGACATGAGAACACAGGGAAAACATGGTTTGCGCTCTAATATCCTCAGTGTGTTCAGAACAGAAGTCTCTGCATGCTTTCCCCTGCTTTTTTATAGGTATTGCCTGAAATTCCATGGGATTCCCCGATTCTACACTCGAACCACACGAACCACAAGTGCTATCAACACTAGAAGCTCTTAGAGGGGCCACCGCTTCAGTTTCTTTGTGCTCCTCTTCTTTGTTTAAAGACGCTTGTGGTCGGAAGATTGAATTCCACATATTTGCCAACATCCGCTCTGAAGGGATCACTGCTGCAGAAGGAAGGGAAAGAGGGACTGGGCTGTTGGGAATGGAGAGAAGCAGCTCCACACAGGGGCTAAAGCAGCAGCATGTCAGCTTACAAGTGTGCTTTGATCTCGTGGAAGGAGCCACTGTTCGAAAAATGAAATTTCGGGTTGCTGTGAGATCTACTCGGAGGTATACACCGACTATGAGGGTGGGAAGAGGAGACCTTTTGGTCCCGCTGTAACGAGACTGTGGACCAGGCTGCCTCTGGCCTTCGGGCAGATAAAAGAAGACAGCTGTCCGGTGTTTGCCAGTAGTCATAAGATGTTGTCCCTCATTCCTGATTCAAGTAGTCAGATAATTGGCAAGTCCCTCCTGGTTGGATGTGCCGCAGACTTCGGTAGCGATAGTTAGGAAAGATGCAGTAGCATGTGCTAGCCATCACCTTCCCATCTTGGTGGCCTCATGCCTGATAGGGAAAGCCATTTAAAGTTACAAGCATTAGACCAATTAGAAATGGAGTAAACCTGGAGTCAGTAAATCAGTAGAAGGTGGAGTATGTAGTGCTGTACCTACAGTATCTGTGAAGTTAGCATTGTCCACACACTCTAGGCAGGGAGGCCTGAAGTAAGAGCACCAGTTGCCCTTATTATTGACTCTCCAGTTGAGTCTCCAGTAGGGTTGGGCCTACCTCATAGGAAGTAGATGGGTGGAACATGCCCACCTTGACAATGTGGTCTTTAGCAGTGGCTAAAGTTGTAGTGGGGTACCAGAGGCAATTACAGAGACTTGTGGCTTGGTGTGGCCACTGTTACCATCTTCATTTGGTCCCACATTTAGGTATTGACACCTGTTCACCCACAATAACCGGTAAGCTACCATCAACATTACATGTCATCCCTAATGTCTATAGTCTGGTTTCATCCCACCTTCCTAAACACATGATAGGTCATGATTGGCCATGCTAAATGACCTGGGCTGTGGGTGTTTCTGGTACCCTGCAATGGACTGGCACCCTTTCCAGAGGGTGTTGCTGTGTCTCGCCCAATGATTCTTGCCTTCATCTTCTACTTCTTTGCATATTCCATCTACTTTTCAACCATTTCCTTCGCCGCCATCATTTTCGGTGACTGCAGGGCCTAATTTTAACGTGTCCAACGAGTCCAACATGTAGGTATTGACACTTCTTCACCCATGATCCAGTTTTTTACGAGTATACCTCACCAGTTAGCTACCGTCAACATAAGTCTATGTAACCTTCTTATTTGGCTAGTGTTGCTTGCTAAATCTGACATGTCATTATATAACATGGTGCAAGGAATGGTCTGGGCCTTATGTGTAATTATTAGCTGCAGGATATTTTACTTTTTATCCTTTATTATTTCAGTTGTGATCTTTGTGTCCACGTGGGTTTCCTCTGGGTACTTTGTTTCACCCCAGCTACCAAAATACACGATAGGTATATGGGCTAATGCTAAATTCCCCCTTGAGGTGAGTGTGTAAGCTCATGGTTGTGACTGGTACCCTGTCCTCTCGCGAATGATTTCTGGCAGGCTCCGGACCCCCTGCAACTCTGATCTGAAGACCATTTGAAAGTTTGCAGAACGGTTTATGTTAATTAAGCACGAGTGGGGTCAGCCTTGACAGGTTGCTTGAAGGACTTCTGAAATAACTGACCTTCAAAGTCCGTTATGAAATAATCTCCAGCGAGGGGAGGAGTGGATAAGAACTGTGTGAAGCGTGTGCTGCATTATTTTTGATTTCTTTTTTGCTGTGACAGCAGCGGACAAGGCATGAAGCAACAATCAATATAGCCAGATCTGTCAGTGCGTTGAGTTTGCGCTATTTCCTCTCAGCTTCATGTAGTGTTACTCAAATCAGAGGATATCTGATAACAAGGGAGCTGGAAGTTGACAGTTGGGTTGGATCAGAGACAAGAGGGCAGAGTGAGTGAGGGATTCGGTCGAGGAAGGAAACAGCATTTGAGAAGATGCATCAATTGATAGTGAGGGACATGGAGAGGAGAAATTGGGGAAGGATTTTGAGACATTTCTGAAGGTAGTGGTAGCTAAGGGAGAAGCTGGATTGAACATGAAAGCTAGAGAAAACCACGGAAAGGCCCGCATGGGCTGGCTGTTTGAAAGTTAGCTGCCTGTGTCTCGTCTCAAAAAACCCCAATTCCACCCAATTCCACAGTTATTTGTATAGCACTTATATCCTTGTATAGCACAAGGCAGATTTACAGACGTCTCCTTTGAGCAAGCCAGTGACGACAATGGCAAAGAAAATCTCCCCCAGAGCAAGAAACTGTGAGAGGATCCAAGACTCTGACTGACACCAATATTTTTATACATTTTCAACTGGTAATTATGACTGTACAGTCAAAAGATTGAGATTTATTTGGAAATAACCCTTAAAATACTGCAAATCTGTGTTTGTAATCAAATTAGACTTGGAAGGCAGAGCGAACAAGCAATGTATGCACCTAAATGCAGCCAATGCGATTAATGATTAGGAAGCAGATGGGCGACGGGAAACTTCTAAGCATGCAAATAGATAAGCATTGAAGCTGCTCATACAGTCGTCCTGCGTTCACTGCGCACTTTGGAATTTATGCTTCCCAAGCAGAACAGGAAAAGAGAAAGTGTCTCTGAATTATGCCTTGCTGGTGAAATATACTGCCTTTGTTTACCTCTCAACCAAGAGTTAGTAACACTCATTAAGATGGGGAGGGAGTTGCAAACTCCAGTAGTGCCGTTTTCCAGATAATTATGTCTGAATACAGGCTGCTTAAATAGTTTCTCCTCAGTCCTTGATGTTCCTCGCGCTAAATTGCTGCTGTTACTTCTACTCATTAGGTTTTAAGACGTAATGCTCGGTGCGTTAACGTGGATGTTTCCATCCCACCTCCTCTCACTCATGAAATTCTCAGCTTGATGCAAGTGGCATATTAACAGTTTGGGCGACTCGACGCTAGCATCAGGGTTCCAAAACTTTTTTTCAGCTGGCAGCCTTTCTGATGGAGAGAGAAATTGCCTCGCCTTCAGAATAACCTTGACGAGCTCTGCTGTGTGGGAAAACATCAGGCCCCGATCACAATCGATCACATACACGGGTCCTGGAGTTGTCAAGCCTGTCGACTGAATCATTTGATCCGAGAAAAAAGGGGAACATATATTTAACATATATTTACTTCAATAAACAGCAGTAAGCCACTTACATTGACAGCCTTTTGTGCCAATGCAGTAACACTACCTCCACCATGTTTGACAGATGATGCGATCTAATTCATCATCATTTATCAACATAAATAGAAGAAGCAAACCATAGTGATGAAACATAAGTTAAAAATAACTTGTGATATTTTTATGGAATTTCGAACCACCTAATAAATAAGTGGTTGTAAATTTAACTAAAATCACAACCAATTGGTTTACAACTGCCATAAATTTTTTTTATATATATATATATATTTTTTTTTGAGGTTTTATTTTTTTGTATTTTTTTAAAATGTTGCTTATATTTCATATTTCATCACCATATGTATATTTATTTATTTTATTAATATTTTTATTCAGTTATTTCAATTATATCTGCACCTTGGTGTTGACATCAATAAGAGAGTGGTATACACCCGTTTGGTCTATTTAGCAGTGTTCATAGTGGCGTCCAATGAGCACGCTGAGCCTAGCACTAGGCTTATATGTCACCATCCATATACCATAACTCCTACACCAGTAATGATTGACCTTAGATTAGTAGACTTCGTTGGACTTCGTTAGTCGACATTGTTCTCAATCATCAATGTATTTATACACTGGAATGGAATATAATATGGAATGGAATATAATACCTGGTTACATTATGAATATGGCATAAATATTATAAATAGATCATTATAATATATCACTTGTCATTTATTATGCACCTAAAATACTTCTAGTGTTGAATTAAACATAACAGTACCTTTCTATGTCCAATTAATAACAATATTATGATTATATAATATGATTATTGTTTATTCAATAACAACTAAAAAAAATACTGAATGAGTCTACATGGTTGTAATTAGTGCTATACCTCATATAGAATAAGAATCAGCAGAATGAGAACAATAGGGTTATTTTCTAGAAGCTTAGCTCACAGAAGCAGTGGAGAAACCTGAACCTGCTCCGTAAGGTCAGTGTTCCTTCAAACAGGCGTGCCGATGTGACCCCAGCAGGGTCCCATGGCACCGTTTTCTGGTTTTCAGTGTTGAGGATTTAGACCTTCACTCCCCTCTTTAAATACCATTAACCTGCTAATAAAAGTGTGTGGCTGTCCATAAAGCCTAATGGGTAAACCAGGGCACACACAATGCAGCCTTGTGCGCGCTAGTCAAGCAGGGTAACCTCGGCCCAACCTCGGAAATGAGTCTCCATAAAACGCAGAATAGAGCCGTCTTGAAATATGTGGTCTGTCTGACGTCCCTTAAGTGCTTTGATAAGCATAAAATAGGCACTTGTGGCTTACGATGCCCAGGTGTGTATGCGTTTTTAATGGTTCGTGGAATGTTCTCCACGGTTATTTTAGTAGCCTTCTTTTAAAACTTATAGTACTAGCTGTAGTAGTACCTGTGAAAACCAGTAGTCAGTTCCACCAGAAGCTCACCTGATTTACTGGAACGTAGGACAGATAAGATAAACTAGGTACTGGATGGAAATTGGAAGTCCTGGGCTTCATTGAAGTTTATTGAGGTTTGGATGTGGTGAAGCTGAGGCACCTGCAGTCCCAGTGTATTGTTTATGTATTCTTGTTGTAATGCTTACTTCTGTAATGCCCTGATAAACAGCTTTCCATATTATTTCCTCAGATGCCTAAGACTTCAAATAATCAGTAGGCAGCTACTTTTACATAATTTAACATAATTTACAATTTTTAAACCTCCACTGTCTGAAACTTGTATGATCAACAAACCAATATGAAAGGTTCACAGGTCTATGGCTTTATTAAAAATGTATTAATTGGGCAGTGACACAGTTTTCATACTTTTGTTTACCTCTGTTTACCACCTCAGTGGATTTCAAATGGAAACAATCATGAGAAAATTGTATTACAAACATATTACAAAATTACAAAACAGATTTCTGGAACCCAAATGCTGAGCTTCCTTCCTGGAGATGCTTTGCCAGGCCTTTATTGCAGCCACCTTAAGTTGCTTTAGATTCTTTTTTTATATTCAGATGGGTTGAGTTCAGCTGACTGACTCTGCTGTTTAAAAACACCTCTATTTCTTTGCCCTGAGAAGCTTATGAGTTGCTTTTGCCTTATGTTTTAGGTCATCATCCATCCATACTGCGAAGAACCCTCCTATCAGTTTCTGCTACCCAAATTTGACTGAATCTGAGAAGAAAGTAAACCCTTTGTATTTACATTCATATAGGGATCTCAGTTGTAGACGTTGACAACGAGACATCCACCTCCTTGAGAATGATCTTGATGTCAATAGACGTACAATTACCCAACCCACTCGTTAGTACTCTCCCCATCACACGTGATGCTCCCGACACTGAGAGGGTAAGGATTGCCACATGCACAACTGACCACCGCCTCTTTTTGAACTGCCACCGATCGGGCAACCAATGGAGTCAGGAGAAAGCTTCAGGTACCCAGCTCTGATGTGGAGTACCCACCCAGAAAGAGCAAGGCCAATTGTGCTCTCTCTGGCTCCGGCTGCTGATGGCAGGCAGCATGACCTGGGATTCGAACCAGCAACCCTTGGATCATTGTAGCGGCTTAGCAACTCGGAGCCCCAGCACCTTTATTTTTAAGTGGGCAGAAACATTCAGATTTATCAATAAAGACCAAAGACTGATATTGGTAGTCAGTGGCTTCAGCTGGGTCGCTCTTGAGCCATTCCTTTTTAAAAAAAAAATGTACCAAATAGTTGATTTGGCCAGAGAGGCTCAGAAAGGGTCATTTTGTCTTTTATTATCAGCCTACTAATGGCCTTCCCTTGCGTCGACCCCTCTTTTCACCATGAACAGCTACCAAATGGAATTTCAACATGTGGAATCAATCTCAGACTTTTTATCTCCTTAATTCACCATCAGATAGCGAGGGAATAACAAGGGGAAGTGCTTATCTGTCAGTTGTCCAATTACTTTTGCCTATGCGAAAGTGAAGAGACTGTGGGGGAAAAAGGCTGTAATTCCTAAGCAACCTTTATATATATATAGTCAAATGTGTGTATGTGTAAATTATGTATTGCGTGTTTGTGTACTGTGTGTTACACTAGCTGCAGTACATGAGTTTTAGAATTGTATATTTTTTTAATGAATCATTTGGGTTGTACGTTATTAGTACAGTACATGTTCATGCAACAGCAAATGGACCAAATCTGAAATGTGGTCTTTTCCACTGCAAGTGGAGCTACAATAACGTACAGTCTCAACTCTGGGAACTAATTAGTTGTAAATTAGAGTTGATTTTTTCTTTTTTTTTTTTTTTGTCCTCTTCTCTTTTATCACTCGCGCTTTAAAGCATAAATGATTAAACAGAAAGTAGCGGCCAGTACTGCATTCGAAACCTAATTACTGACCTCCTGCTGTGGCAGTAGATTGAGGGCTTAGACAGACCATTTATACATCGTACACCATTAACATCCAGCCACTCGGCCTGAGAATGTTCTATTGATTGCCGGGACTGTCAGCAGATATGAGGTATCTGCTGATAATGTTCTCAAATGACCATCAGCTGGTGGTAGAGGTTGCTGCTCCTTAGAGGAAGATGAGGAGGAGAGGTTGTGGAAGGGGGGGGGGGTGTTGGAATGAAACTCTCCAGACATCTTCTTAAGAAGCCACGTGCTAATGAATCCGGCTTGGCAGGGTGAAAAAAAGGGCGATGGGCGCAGACACTTTTATGGCGTTCACCTCGAGCTGTTGTTTTGGGATGACCACTCATGTCTTTAATGGCTCCCAAGGGAGTTTTGGAGGGCTCGGGTGGATTTATGGAGGAGCTGGACCTGAGCTCGAAAATTCTCTCCTTCTCTCCAGCACCGTTTTTCTTGAGCCTTTACTTGGTCATGAATAAAACCCATCATGTCCAAGGGGATGGAGGTCTAAATCCTCTAGACTGAAATGGGTTGCCTTCAGAGTATAAATCAATGAAAGAAACAGAATCAGGCTTTATTGACCAAGTATCATTGCACATATAAGGCTTTTTGTCTTTGCTTACACAGTAACTCACAAAACACAGTGATGTACAGAATCGCGCCTGCACTGGTGTTGGTCAAGCCCCAACAGAAAGAGGATTTGCTGCCTCATTTCTTTGTTTATTGAGAACAGGGATGAATAGAGGGGAAGCATCCTTACCTTACCCAAGCCAAAGCAACTAAAGCCATACATGGATTACAATTATATACACACTATGTACAAAGAGGAAGTACTACACATTATACTAGGTACTGTCTGGCACACTTTTAACAGGCATACTTATGACACTTCTTAATAAATTCCCAGTTTGTTGTTCATAAGGCTACATAACACCCACAATACAGGTGAAAAGTTTTTGTACATTTGTAAAGAACCTTTACTTACTTCTTTAAAAGGTTCTTTGAACTCACACATCTCTTTTACAAAAATATATATACACATTGTTCTATATTAACACTTATAAAGGCTTATTCCAACATGTTTTCATAGGGTACCTACATAGGGTTGTCTGCATATGGCTATCTACATAGGGTTATGTACGTATGGCTGCCTACATAGGGCTATCTGCACAGTGTTATCTACGTAGGGCTCCCTACATAGGACAATCTGCATAGGGTTGTCGACGTATGGCTGCCTACATAGGGCAGTCTGCATAAGGTTACATACATATGGTTATCTACGTATGGCTGCCAACATAGGGCTATCTGCATAGTGTTATCTACGTAGGGCTCCCTACATAGGGCTATCTGCATATGGTGACATACATGGGGTCATCTATGTATGGCTGCCTACATTGGGCTACCTACATAGGGTTACTGACATAGGGTTATCTACACAGAATTACCTACATAAGGAGAACTACATAAGGATAACTACATAGGGCTGCCTGCATAGGGTTACCTACATAGGGTTATCCACCTAGGGCTACCGACGTAAGGTTGCATACATAGGGTTACCTACACTGTAAGACCTTTGAGGAACCTTTAGAAGTCTTCAATTAAGTCTTCAATTAAAACTATGGAAGAACCTATTAGGGTACTTTGAGGAACCTTCCAGAAAAGGGTTTCAGAAGAAAAACCTTTAGACCTATGTAGGTAACCTAATGTAGATAACCTAATGTAGATAACCTAATGTAGGTAGCCCTATGTAGGTGACCCTGTGTAGTTGGCCCTATGTAGATAGCCTATCGATAGGAAACCTAAGGAAAGTTTGATTCACTCCCTGTGTCCACAGTTAGGACTTGTTAGGACTTGGCTAAATTGCTCAAGTTATTTATAATAGCCTTAACAGAGTTGATTGTGCTAAGTGCTGGCATCACAAGATAGCCTCGCAACAATGCTGTGTTTAGTACGGCCTTGTAAATCCACAGGGCGGACCACCACAGTACATTCAGAATGTCTTGTTAAACAAAATGATTAGATCTCAGCTGCTTCAGATAATTTCAGTTAGTGATAAAGCCTTCAGAAGAGCTGGAAGCTTCTTGTGGGTAGCACTAAATACAATTCAGTCTAATACACACTCATAGTGCTTGTTGGTGTGGGGTCAAGGGATCCGGTTCCCCCTGCTGCAGTCGAATTATTGACCCAGCTGCTATTGTTTTTTCAATTGTCTCAATTATGATGGCACTAGTGTTTGTCAGCTCTGTGGCATGCTAGCCTACATAATTCATGCGCAACACTCCCGACTCCACTCAGCGCAGGGAAAAACGAGGCGAATGTCAATACTGAAAGAGTGAGATTAAATTCTCTACTCCCTGCTTTGAAGGAGGAGGAAGGAAAGGCTGTAGTAGGCGAATGAGGTTCTTGTGTGTACTCAGTCAACCTTTGCTTGTTTCTTATAGATAGATAGATAGACAGACAGACGGGCACATAGATAGATGGACAGTTTGGTTTATTTGAAGCCTGCCTACAAAAGGAATTGAATAGTATGTATAAAACTATGCTTATTTACAAACTTAAACCCTAAAAATCCTAACCTTAAACCTAACCCTAACCCTAATGTCAAATTACTGAAGTTTTTTATTTACTGAAGAAAAATTGATATGAATTGACATAAAAAGCTTAATTTTTCCAATTTCAGGATATGTTATGACAACTGACACTTTTGAAGTTATGTCATAAAATGTAGGTGTTATGGATAGCCTTATAAACACTGTCCTCCAGTATAGCCTTATGAACACTATCCTGCAGTATAGCCTTATAAACACTGTCCTCCAGTATAGCCTTATGAACACTATCCTGCAGTATAGCCTTATAAACACTGTCCTCCAGTATAGCCTTATGAACACTATCCTGCAGTATAGCCTTATAAACACTGTCCTCCAGTATAGCCTTATGAACACTATCCTGCAGTATAGCCTTATAAACACTGTCCTCCAGTATAGCCTTATGAACACTATCCTGCAGTATAGCCTTATAAACACTGTCCTCCAGTATAGCCTTATGAACACTATCCTGCAGTATAGCCTTATAAACACTGTCCTCCAGTATAGCCTTATGAACACTATCCTGCAGTATAGCCTTATAAACACTGTACTGCAGTATAGCCTTATGAACACTCTCCTGCACTATAGCCTTATAAACACTGTCCTGCACTATAGCCTTATAAACACTGCCCTGCTGTATAGCCTTATAAACACTGTACTGCAATATAGCCTTATAAACACCGTACTGCAGTATAGCCTTATAAAAACTGTCCTGCAGTATAGCCTTATAAACACTGTACTGCAGTATAGCCTTGTAAACACTGTCCTGCAGTATAGCCTTATAAACACTGTACTGCAGCATAGCCCTGTAAACACTGTCCTGCAGTATAGCCTCATTAACACTGTCCTATTGTATAGGCTTAGAAACATTGTTCTGCAGTATAGCCTTATAAACACTGTCCTGCAGTATAGCCTTATAAACATTGTTCTGCAGTATAGCCTCATTAACACTGTCCTATTGTATAGGCTTAGAAACATTGTTCTGCAGTATAGCCTTATAAACACTGTCCTGCAGTATAGCCTTATAAACACTGTACTGCAGTATAGCTTTATAAACACTGTCCTGTTGTATAGGCTTATAAATACTGTCCTGTTGTATAGGCTTATAAACACTGTATTGCAGTATAGCTTTATAAACACTGTCCTGCACTATAGCCTTATAAACATTGTTCTGCAGTATAGCCTTATAAACACTGTCCTGTTGTATAGGCTTATAAACACTGTCCTGCAGTATAGCCTTATAAACACTGCCCTGCAGTAAAGTGTCTTAACCTATTGTTTGATGATGGACAATAAGAAACTGTTTTTACTGGCTTAACTAAAATAGCTGAAATAAATGCAGAATTTGTGTCCATTCTTTGTCTTGATTTAGCCCCTGCTGATTATCCTGCTGAGTTTTATTGCAGCCTTAATCAGGTCCACTCGATTCCCCTTTCAGATGCTCCTCAAGGCTTGATGAACCTAATCAGGTTTGTTACATGTAAAACATCACAAATTGGCCAGTGTAAGGGACAGGTATTTCCCATATGCTCAATATGCTGAACTGTTGTCTGTTTTTACATTGAGTGGGGAGGTTGGGACAGGGAGCTTTCTGGTGGCCTAAATCAGTTCTTCTATGCCATCAATCAAATAACCCCTTATTTACCTCTATTTTGAAGAGTACAATCTACAAAAAGCTCTGCAAAAGTGTTTCTTCAACAGCAGGAATATTCAGCTGTTTATCGAATCCTGAAATGTCAATGTCCCTGTGACTCATTGTCCTGCACCGTAACCCGGACCACCGCCGGACTAGCCATGGCACATGCTGGGGTGTCGCAGCGGTTTGTGTTTACAGTTACCTGATCCCCGCTCTGGCCCTCACCCCAGACCTCCCGATCAATAGCAGTGAATTAGTAATGAGCAGCATTAGCCTGAGAACAGCTCAGAGCCCCCCCAGGAGAGGCAGGACCACCGTGAGGTTAACCTCAGCGCCGTGTCACGTGTAGCCAGCCACGGAGAGTGAGATATACTGGAGGAATAGAGTGAGAGAGTGTTGGAGGGGGTTGGGGAGCAGTGCCTGTCTAAAGTTTGGCCTGTCCTGATGGAAGAATGACCGCTGGGCCACCCTGCACCTGCGTCAGACCAGCTGCCCACCCTCTTGCCACTGCTATCTGTCTAATGACTATGTTAAAGTTTGCATGGATTCAAACTATCTGCCACTATTATTATTATTATTATTATTGTTATTATTATTATTAATAACCATCGTTACTTTTATTAGTTGTATTATATGATTGAGCAGAAGAACAGTCTTGCTGATACAGCGACTTTTTTGTCTGGTGCTGGGGGCATTGCGTCTCAGACCACCTTCTGAAGTGGTTTAAGTGATGGGATTTGTATCTGGTTTAAATGAGTCTTGGGTGTGTTTACACCTGCGTTCTTATGTGGCTTAGCCTGATCCAGATATAATCCTGATACTCAAGATGCTAGAAGGATTTGCTTTAAAAACTGAACTGCAATGCATGGTGGAAATAGTACCAGTTAGTGTCCCATTCAGCTCTTCTGAGAAGTTTACTACTGGTTTTATGGGGTAAATAAACCACTATTCTCTTCGGAACCACATCTAGTAGTCCGTGTGAAAAAACAAATGAATATCAAGGTGATGTGTTGACTGGGTTTTTGGGCATGTATTTAACAGAGATAAACTTCAGACAGCAAAACTTGATCTTGGATGCTCAACTGCATCTAGAGTCAAGCACAGTTCCAGTTCGTTAATTTTTTTTTTTGCCAAACTGTTCCTCCAGCCTCATCATGTTGTCTTCACATTGTTGTCCAACACTGCTAAAGTATCCCCGCAAAATGACCCAACAGGTTATTACCCAGCGTTTTTTATAGTGTACAGTTCCATATGTGCTGTTTTTCAGTTGTACAAATGTTTAGTATTATTGTAAAATGTGGAAATTGTAAAAAAAAACTAAAAGAAAAGTCCTCAATCAGCGAAACAAGCTTCAGTGGTACTCGTCGTTAAATCGAAGACCCAAGCTGACACATTGTCTTAAAATTAAACATTTTCATGAAAGCAAAAGCCTCAGAAGGTGGAATAAGTGATCACAGTCTCGAGCTTGAGAGACGTAGACGCTTTTAAACCTGTTCGCCTGGGGAGGAGCTGTGAAATTGACATGAAACAGAAGCACCAGACACATTTTCTACTCAAAATATAAATCCATCAGAGTTTTTTTTTTTTTTTATTCACTGAAAATTTCAAAATACCTTCCCTGATCTTTGCTGATTCTGAGAGGCTTTTTGTTATATTTGCAGATGAAGATATGAAACACCAGTCCTGTCAGCTAAATATATCAACTACGCAGAATTATAGGTAGTGTAAGAGTCTCTGGGCCTCGGATGTGGAAAAAGGCCTAATTGTAAAGTCAAAGGTTGTGGGAGTGGTCAGCAGTTCTGAGTGCCCACCGACAGTTAACCAGCGACAGGGTGTTGGACGCCCAAGGCCTCCAAGGCCAAACCAGCCCTGTGCCTCACATCATGCTGTGTATGAGGCTGGTTAGGCTGCCCATGCTAACACCTGTCTACTGTGGAAAGCGCCAATGATTAAACTCAAGCATTGGATCTGAATATTGGAGCTTGGAGCAAAGACAGAAGGTTGTTTTTGAACAAATAGTGTATTGGGCAGGTTGTCATGATGTTCTGACTCATGGGTGTGTGTCAAATGTATCTTCATGATGGTCACTTTGCAGTAGAAGGCGTAATGGGAAAGGAACATTTCTTTTGGTCCACTGGTCACTGAAATCCATTTTTTTTGGATTATCATTATTATTATTATTATAATTATTATTATTGTTGAAATGGGTGAGATGGAAAGTAAAAGATGGGTGAAAAGAGAGAACGAGAGACAGACAAGCACAAACAGACAGAGAGAGAGAGAGGGGAAGGGAGAGAGAGAGGTTGCCTGTTCATTAAGGAGTGTGAAGATGAAAGCGTGGAGGTCATGTTTGTGACCCGGCGCTGTAGTGGAGGTGCTCGGAGACGAGCGGGCCGCTGCATTCGGAAAATGCTTCATTACCAAGCAGCACTTCCATGGGCTCGTTGTTTACTGAACAGAGAGAGAGATCCTCAGCCTATGATCAAAAGGAGAGGTGTGTGTGTGTGTGTGTGTGTGTGTAGGAAGCTTCATTTTAGCAAGGCCTGATGGTCCCTAATGATGTGCAAAGATGGAAGCTGGCTGAGTGCTGCACAAACATACACACACAACTACACACACACACACACACTCACACAGAGCACTGTGAGCTACCTGTAGGTGCAGTGTGCATAGAGCAATGGCTTTGTGGTACAGCTGTCCTTTGCATTATCCAGTCTGAGCTTTATGACGCACCTGCACGCTGAATCAGTCAGGCTTATTTCATTTCCAACTTTGCATTTTTCTCCAGCTCTCAATAAAGAGTGCGGAAATAGGGCTCTGTGACATAAGAGGTGAATGGCCATGCTTTATTAGAAGGCTCACTCCATGAACCAGTCATTTACAGACACAGTGGGCGAATCGTCAGCTAAGGCGGATGAAACAACTGCAGAGAATAGGCTCATCAAATGTAAAGCATATGTAAAGAATGAGCTCACCAATAGTCTAAGTTCAAGGACCACCAATGCGATGGACCGGATTTGTAAAACTCAATGGAAACCCTGCAGGGTGTGCAAAATGTGCACCACATTCGTGAAAGTCTCTGTGGCGGTGACTAGCATAGCATTCTATCCTTAACTCTGCACTGTTTAGACATGTGTCCTTGGTAAAATCCAATCAAAGGCCTCATATTAAGCTGGAGCTAATGCATATTAATGTACAGCACATCAGTGTTTATCTTGTCAATGTAGGTAATAAGGGGAAAAAAAGAGTTGACAGTTTCCTTATGGATTGCTGAAGGTGATGCTGAAGAATTCCTAGGTAGTCCTTCTTATTCCATCCACTGTTTCCAACCCAATTTTACCAGGTTAACTGGCAGCAAACAACCCCAGAGCATGATTCTACCACCACCATGCTTAACAGTTGGCACAGTATTCTTAAGCTTACATGCCTAACCTTAACTACTCTTTTTTTTTTTTATTCCTCCTGAAGGTTTCTACTTTGATCATGTGATCAGCTGCAAACTTTAGTGGAACTTGAAGAAATAATTATTATTATTATTATTATATTATTAGATATGTGTGAAAATTGAATACTCAGTGTGGCATTTTTTAGACATTTTCATTATAAGACTATAACACTGTGACTGAATATGGAAAAAAGGTCTGTAAAGAGTAACACTGCACTTAGCTTCTGATTGAATACCAAAGTGGACATACGATTTACGGACATACAGTGAGAGTTATTAATATACATATTAATAAGACATACAAAGAATAAATATATAAAAGATACAATATCCAAATAAATAGGGAAGCCCAGCACTTCACGTAACCTCTGTGGTGAGTTGAATGACTTTTAAAATTTAAAATTTAATTAGAATAGAATATTAAAATGGGCTTATTAAACATGTTAATCAACAAAATTGGGCTAATATAGTAGAATACAGTATATATTGATGAATTGCCCTGTGACTACATTGTTTTCAACACCCTTGGAAAGATTTCATCTATAGTGGCTGATTACTGGCAAATTTCTTGTCCAGACTGGTTCTGGTGTTTTTTTTTTGCAGGACGGTGTTCTGTTTTCAATTGCTAACGGCAAACGAGATGCCGTTATGATGCGTACAGGCTAGTAATCCTCATTTGTGACTGAGCAAAAGCTATTTGCACTTAATGTAATGACTTTTATATAATAAAACCAGTCAGCAAAAACACAAAGATATAATAGGAGACTCCTCAAGACCAAAGCACAAACAAAGCACAACAGTTTAAACGATGGAGGAACCGTACACTATAGGTGGTCACTAACACACTATAGGTGGTCAATCAATCAAGTTATTGATTGGGTTAGTCAGTTACCATATACTGTATACATAGTCTTTTGTTTAATTTACTCTTTATTAGCTTTCTTTGGAGTTAATAATTCATGCTGCTCTCACACTCCAATTTCTTTGCCAGGGATCAATACAGTGTTATCATCTCGTCTTATAGAAGCAAGTCCAGAAAAGGCGTGAATTTCCTCAACCTATCCCAGACATAATAGCAGTAGACTTGTTTATCTGAAGGCAACAGGTTCAAGTGTTCTTCATCGGACCACTTTCACAGTGCCCTTGAGATAGGCCTTTGACTCTGGCCTGCTCGGTGACATTACACTGCATTAATAAATGGCCAAAAAAAAAGTCTTCGGCTATAATTGTTTTGTCACACTTGACACCCGTGTTTGGAGCTTCCGTCTCAGTCGCAATGGTCCAAATGGGGCCGTGGAGGCAGTGTGCAAGGACGTGCTCGCTGAGGGGATACGGCCCGCAGAGAGCTAAATGCCAGCCGTGGGTTAGCGAAATGGCTTTGGGCGCTGGAAGACACATTAACCCCTCTGAAAAAGCAGGTACCAAGGTACCAGATCTGTCATCTGAGCTTTTGGGCCATGGAGAATGTAATTCTTAATGTGCTCTCTAGCATGTCATCTGACAATGGAGAAAAAGAGAGGGAGAGAGCAAACCCCAAGGGCTCCGGCTTTTTAAAAGACTTGAATAGCCCTATATGCCTTTTTTTCCCCCCTGTCTTCTCCCTGTTCCCTGTTTGACATTCTATGACATTTCACAAAGATAGCTTGTTATACCAGCAAATTGATTCGATCCTTTCTTGTTTTTATTTAGACGCCGGGATGCCAGTCAATACAAGAGCGTGCCGTGCTTTGAATGAGCCTCTATTCTCTTATTGCTTCAGCATCTCGCAGTGTAATTTCATTGCGCTATATATATATATATATATATATATATATATATATATATATATATATATATATACAGTGAGTCCAAGAAGTATTTGATCCCTTGCTGATTTTCTTCGTTGGCCCACTAATAAAGACATGATCATTCTATACTTTTAATGGTAGATGTATTCTTACATGGAGAGACAGAATATTAAAAAGAAAATCCAGAAAATAAATCTAAGGAATATATATTAATTGATTTGTATTTCATGGAGTGAAATAAGTATTTGATCCCTTAGTATTCATTAGCAGTTCTGGCTTTTACAGACCAGTTAGACACTCCCAATCAACTTGTTACCTGACCTGAAGCCACCTGTTCTCACTAATCACTTGTGTGAAAAACACCTGTCCACAGAATCAGACAGATCACACAGATTTCAAGTCTCCAACATGGGTAAAACCAAAGAGCTGTCACAGGACCTCAGAGTCAGAATTGTTGACCTTCACAAAGCTGGAATGGGCTACAAAAAGATTAGTAAGGTGTTGGATGTGAAAGTAACAACTATTGGTGCAATTATCAGAAAGTTTAAAGAGTATAACATGACAATCAACAGACCTCGGCCCGGTGCTCCAAAGAAGATTTCGCCTCGTGGGGTGGCAATGATGCTGAGAACAGTCAGAAATCGTCCTGCAACCACTCGGCAGGAGTTAGCAAATGACCTGAAGGCAGCTGGGACCACAGTTTGCAAGGAAACAATTGGCAACACTTTGCGCAACAATGGATTCACATCCTGCAGTGCCCGAAAGGTACCCCTGCTGAAGAGAGCACATGTGGAGGCGCGCCTCAAGTATGCCAATGATCATTTGAAAGATGAACCAAGTTATTGGGAGAAGGTTTTGTGGTCAGACGAGACCAAAATTGAACTTTTTGGCCTCAACTCCACCCGCCATGTGTGGAGGAAGAAAAATGCTGCCTATGACCCCAAGAACACTGTGCCCACCGTCAAGCATGGAGGTGGAAGCATAATGTTTTGGGGGTGTTTCTCTGCCAAGGGTACAGGGCTACTTCACCGCATCACTGGGAAGATGGATGGAGCCATGTACCGCACAATCCTGAGGGACAACCTCCTCCCCTCTGCCAGGGATCTGAAAATGGGCCGTGGTTGGGTCTTCCAACATGATAACGACCCTAAACATACAGCAAAGGCAACAAAGGATTGGCTCAAGAAAAATCACATTAAGGTCATGGAGTGGCCCAGCCAGTCGCCAGACCTCAATCCGATCGAAAATCTATGGAGGGAGCTGAAGGTCAGAGTTGCCAAGCGACAGCCCACCAACCTTCATGATTTAGAGAGGATCTGCAAAGAAGAGTGGGCCAAAATTCCCCCTGGTGTGTGTGCTAAACTTGTGGTTAACTACAACAAACGTCTCACCGCTGTGCTTGCAAACAAAGGCTTTGCCACTAAGTATTGAGTGTGTTTGGCAAGAGGGATCAAATACTTATTTTCCTCATTGAAATACAAATTAATTAAAATATATTCTTTAAAATTATATTCTGGATTTTTGTCTTGATATTCTGTCTCTCCATGTTAGAATATATCTACCATTAAAAGTGCAGAAGGATAGTGTCTTTATTAGTGGGCAAACAAAGAAAATCAGCAAGGGATCAAATACTTCTTGGACTCACTGTATATATATATATATATGTATGTGTGTGTGTTTGTGTGTGTTTTGAATGTTACGTCCGTTATGGTGTTAATGACGTTCAGAAATTGTATCCTTGCCAATTCATGTTTAAAGCTATTATGAGCTTGTCCTCATTTGTAGAACTGTCCTCCTTTGATCTTTTTGGAAAACCATAATGTGCAGTACGGTGGGAAGGGCTGAAAGAACTGTTTGGCTGTTTAAGCCCATGTACCACAGCACACATTTCGCTAACCCATACTTATGTGTTTAGTCCCATAATTCTATCACTCATTGTATTTCATTTATTTACTAGCCCTGCCAAAAAATAGCCCTTACTGGTAGCAGATTTCAGATAGTTGGTGGTCTTTAATGGTCAAGAAAGGTTGAAAAGCTGGTCATCTAGGCAAAACACACATTATGCTGGTGAGCTAGCTGATAAACCAGCGTTTGGCCAACAGAGTGTATTGTGCATTTGATTTTGGTCATGCTGGATGACCTGCTTGGTCTTGGTGGGCATGCTGGTAGACCTGCTTGGTATTGCTGGTCATGCTGGTTGACCTGCTTGGTCTTGGTGGGCATGCTGGTTGACCTGCTTGGTATTGCTGGTTATGCTGGTTGACCTGCTTGGTATAGCTGGTCATGCTGGTCGACCTGCTTGGTCTTGGTGGACATGCTGGTTGACCTGCTTGGTATAGCTGGTCATGCTGGTCGACCTGCTTGGTCTTGGTGGACATGCTGGTTGACCTGCTTGGTATAGCTGGTCATGCTGGTCGACCTGCTTGGTCTTGGTGGACATGCTGGATGACCTGCTTGGTCTTGGTGGACATGCTGGTCGACCTGCTTGGTCTTGCTGGTCATGCTGGATGACCTGCTTGGTCTTGCTGGTCATGCTGGTCGACCTGCTTGGTCTTGGTGGGCATGCTGGTTGACCTGCTTGGTCTTGCTGGTCATGCTCGTCATCCTGCTTGGTCTTGCTGGTCATGCTGGATGACCTGCTTGGTCTTGCTTGTCATGCTGGTTGACCTGCTTGGTCTTGCTGGTCATGCTCGTCATCCTGCTTGGTCTTGCTGGTCCAATGCTGTTGACCAGAATGGTCATGGTGGTCAGCCAGCATGGTTGGTGGTTATGGTGGTCAACCAACTTGCCAATGTTGGTCATACTTGTTGACCAACTTGATGATGCTTGTCACGCTGGTCAACCAGCGTGGTTTTGGTGGTCAACAAGCAAGGTCAAACCTGATCATGTCTTCCTTGGTCTGGTTGATTATGCTTGTAGACCAGCTAAACCATCAATTGTAGAGAAAAACATACCATAAGCTGGACAAAAGCTAAGATGGTCAATCATTTTGACCGGCTCGAGCTGGCTATGCTGGGTATTTTCACCATGGTGGTGAGTATAACCCTGATACATTATAGTTATTGCTATAGGACCCTCTCAGAGAGCAAGGCCAGTTATACTAACTTGGACTACAGGCCTCGGGTGACCATGGCCTCATCGGGTGGTCCTACTTTTGATTGATTTGAGTGTTCATCAGTTGATGGTAGTGTTTTCCACTATAGTCCCGCCCTAAATGACCAACATATGCAGCCGATAGTACTTTTAAGTAGGACCCTGGAGCTAAAAGCGGTTAACAGCTTAACACAGTAAGTAGACAGCACTTTGTGTAGGCGTATCCGGTGTCTGGTACTGGCGCCACATGACCAAAAATATGTGTAGATATATGGTTATAGTGAAAAAACACATGTATGGTTTCAGTATAAATGTAAAAAACAAAACAAAAAAAAACATATATGGTGTGCTGCTGCTTTTTGTATCCCTGCACATCAACAGAGCTTCATGCTTTTATATTGAATATTCTGTCTGAAACGCAGTTGAATGAATGGTTTGAACTTCTAAATCAGAGGGAGCTTCTCTACAGTGTACTGATGGGGGTCATGGTCGGACCAATTATCCCAGTCCACACGTATTCGTGCTGCCTATGCACGGGTTTCTTTAATCATACTGATCAATATGACAGCCTTTTCCCTTTTCCCGCTCTCCACCCCACTCTCTCTTTCTCTCTCTCTCTCTCTCTCTCTCTCTGTTCAGTTCAATTTAGTAAGCTTTATTGGCATGACCATGTTCAGTTTCACTGTTGCCAAAGTATCACTGAAGTAACAAGAATGAGACATTAGCAGAATTAGGAAGTGTTTGTTTCAATTAGGAAATGATTCATTTTGTACTGATCAAAGGACAGAGTGTCCGTTTAGTGAGATAATTGTGATAATTGTAAAGGGGAGAGTTTTTGAAGTGCTGAATGTTTGAAGTCGTCACTTAAAGGTGCCTTAGTATGGAAATCTGTGTTTATCTTGGCATAGTTGAATAAGGACAGTACAGTACATGGAAGTAACATACCATGAATCTCAAGGAATGTGTTGGGGGCTCAGAGTGGTGCTGCCACTATGATCCGTGGATCACTGGTTAGAATCCTTGCCATCAGCAGCCGGAGTCAGATAGAGCACAACTGGCCTTGATCTCTCAGGGGGTGGGTTGATGGCACTTCCTCACTCCTAGCGTGATGTTTGCTGATAGCTGCTGTATCGGAGCTGAGGACTACCACAGGGACTACCAAATGATGCTGCATTAGCACCACTTTTAAGTGATTCACATGGGTTGGAGGTCAGTACACAATTCAGAGTCAGAGAGAGCACAGTTGCATCACTCCTGGTTGGTCAGCATAGGCATCTGTTAGCTGTTGCTGGACTCCTAAGCAATGCTACATTAGCACCAGTTCAAAAGTGCTTCACATGTGTCGGAGGACACATATGCTAGCCTCCTTGTGTTGGTAGCATTGCTAGTTATGGGAGGAGTTCTTCTGAACAAAGGGTCGGGTAATTGGCTTTGCAAATTGGTCTTTTTCAAAGTTACTTACTTACAATTACTTACAGAACATAACTGTTGCGTAACATTTTTAATGCAATGTACACCCACCTAGCCCACTAGAGAAAGCCTTTTTATGTTCTATTGCTATGTGAACCAGGCCTCATCCACGGAAGGGCAACTCACACTCGGGGAACAAGGAAGCTAATGCCACTGAACTGAACAGGTGTCTATGCTTGGCTAAATCCCTAGCCAACTGGCTTTTACCATCACTTCTCTCCAACACCCGCTCCCTCATAAACAAACTGGACAACCTCAGACTAACCACACATCAGGAGTGCAGTGCAATGAAGCCAAACCCAGTGAAGTAAGCAGGTGCTAGGCTAAAAGCTAACCCAGCTGACTGACTACAGTCTCTCCAGTTACCTGGTAAGACTTGGCAATAAATGAAGAATAATAATGACAGTGAATTTCATAACAGGGTTATAAAGGGGGCGTGTAAAGCTGCATTTTTTCCCTTCAGCCAAAGTCACATACTTACTGTGCTTTATGCTTATATACAAACACCAACCTGTACTACTGGATGGAGGCTTTCTATGGCATGTTTAAGCGAATGTAACAGGCCACGCTACTTGCCATTTACTCAAACACACTAAAACATGTCACAGCAATGACATTCTCACTGTTTTTAGCCAAACTGATGTATGACTGTATAAAATATTCTTCACAAAAGTGTTTGAATTCTCCACACGAGCTTAAAAAAACTGCGGCTCTGTCTTGACAGCATCGCTGTGGCACTGCTGGCAGTGTCTATTCTCTTTTGGGAGCCATCATTTCTTATATTGGCTTGTTTCTATGGCCAGATTGTGCTCGCTAAGTCTGAGAGTCTCTCTGCTCTCTCTCTTTCTCTGTCTGTCTCTCTCTCTCGCTCACTCTCACCTCGGTTTCACACTGCCTGCAGTGGCCGCTAAACCACTCCTAGAGATGTGTGCTGTCAGAACGGCCAACGGAGGGTGCAGTGTCTGCTCCGGCGTGTCTGGGGCTTTAAGCGGACTCCTTATTAGCACTGCCTTCTCAGATAGCACAATGGAAGTCCTTTCACGCCATTCACAGGTGCTAAAGTAGCTTCTGCTCCCGACCACGAGATCTGCCTGGTCTCTCTTGCCCTCTCTCTCTCTATCTCTCTCTCTTGCGTCAGATAATACAGTGTGACACTGACCTGGTAACTGGCCAGGTATACGAGAGCTCAACTCTGGACCAAACCTCCTAGCTTCTCCTTGCAATGGCTCCTCCATTCAGGACTGTGTCTTTGAATTATTAAAGCTAGCTATTGGTATCTGCAGACCGGCTGACTGACAGAGCAAAGCCAGCACATGGAGCGGACTACAACGCTGGCTTTAGTGGGGTTCTGCAGCCATGCATGAGCTCTGAATAATAAACCGCAGCGTTCTGAGACTAGGAGCCTTGTGTACAGATCAGATCGACTCTCAGGTTTGGCTAATTTGAGAAATATCGTCTGGTTTTCAAGTGATATAGCTGATTGATTTTTCCCTGTCTATGTAGAAGCTTTAGATTGGTGAAGAACCTTCACATCCACTTCTTTAAAGCATGTTCTTTTATGGTATTGCTCAATGAACCCCTAGTTGAGTGCAGCTCAATCAGTTCATGCTACCCTGTAAATGCAACGTCCTGCAGTCATTTCTGTAACGTTTGAAAAACTTTTGTTGGTATTTAGTTAAAAACTAAGCAGGTGATGCAAATCTAATCTAGATCTGGAGAAATGACACATAAAAGGTATAAATACACTGTTATTTTTCCATTCTGGGTTTACATGGCGTGTTATTGGAAGATGGTACCACAAAGGGGAGGCTATTCCCTGCTCTGGGTTTCACATCCTGACTGTGTCAGCCAATACATGCATTGCGGTACGGGTGAGCTGCCAAGGCAGCTTACTAAAGCAAATTTGCTGTTTCTGCAGGCCTCATCTGTGCCAGACTAACCCAGTCTGATTCCCAGTCCGGACATCGAGGTGTGTTCCTGGAAGGGCTGTGTGAAAGCATCTCTCTCTAGTGGTGGTGGGCGATTTGGCTGTGTTTGTCATGGACCCTCAGGATTGTGGAAGCATGGAAGCCTGCTTGGATTTGTTTTGGACTGACCGAAACAACACATTACATGCTGGGACTCTCATTCTCACCTGAGATCCAGATGCCTTTGGGAATCAACACTCCTGTTTTGTTTCTGGAGATCCCCCACATGGGCATTTTCTCCACATGGCCTGCCTCAGGCTTCAATAAGGTGGTGCTCGAGCTGAGACTGCAGTGTTTACCTAAAGTTCCAGATGCTTTAATAGGCAGTGCTCTCCCTTCCCCTGTTCTAATCGGATGAGCAAGAGCGCTTGTGTAAATTGTGTCCTCAGAGGGCTCTGCATACTTATGTGGATGTGTGGAGTGCATGCAGACCAGTGCACGCAGCTGTTTGTCTGCTGTGAGGCGCGGCCCGCGGCAGCGCTCGTCCCGCTGGGTGGTTGACGGGATTTCTGCAGCAGAGCTTATCTTTCCCCGTTGTGCAAGCTCGTTTCAGAAGGAGAACAGACGCTTCTTGGGGACAGATCTAGGTACTGATCAAGGTCCTGTTTTTGGGCTGGGCTACCAAAAACTGATAGCCGAGTGTCAAGCATTGAGATTGGAACTGGAAATCAGTTTGTCACTATTGGTCGACCTCTGTTATGTCATATTCATAACTTTACTTGATCACAACTAGTCTTATGGTTCTCCAAGTGCTTGGTTATGGTTATTTGAGTGTCTTGCTATTCTTGGTACCAACTTTACACTAAACTGGGGTGCAAATTGGGGTGCTCTGCTTCACTTTTGGACAGAACACCTGCTTGGGTCATTTCATTGGTAAGATAGTCTTGGCCTTTTAACCCCAGCAACCTGAGTTGAGCATTCAGCCCCTGTTTCAGTGCATGGTAGGTGGGCATCGTGTTGCAATAACTCATATTGACCACTTGGTGACTGGATCACGATCAGATTTGTGGTCCTCCAAATGGTTATATTTGGAGAACATCAGGGACATCAGAGTCCATCCAACACAATCTTCCTCTCTCAGCAGAGTGTCTTGGGGATCTGGGTGCCAATTCTAAAGGTCTAACTGGGGTAGTTTTCAACCACACATGTGGGTCACTGTTGGACAGTACACCTAAAGCAGCAAGATGGGTTGACCTGGGCTGACCATTTTACCCAAATGTCTGTATATGGGTTTGTACAGTTCTGGGTAACCAAGCATAGAAAGACTGGAAATTAATTTCTTACTATTTGGCACCATTTTGTGACCATTAGGTAGGTGTTTATTAAATTCTATTGGTAAATTGCCATCGTGTTGCAATGACTACACGCACTTTCCAAATTTATGGTTAATATGGTTTAATTTGAAGAGCATCAGGAATTTTCAAAAGGGACCACTTCTAAACCGATCTCCTGATCACTGAGTGTCTTAATATTCTTGGTGCCATCTGAGCAAGTCTGAGCCTCTATTGGACAGAACTCTCACTTGGTGCCTTCACACCAGATAGAAAGGCTTTTAAGCCCTGCAACCTGGGCTGAACATGGGAGGACTGGAAGGACTGGAAGTCAGTTTTTCCACCATGTGGCAATGGTAGCTCTTCTACAGGCTGTGACCTTAAGGCAGGTGTTTTCAAATCTGCCCTTTCCAGTTTCAATTCCATCGAATTCTGGCCAGCACTATGCAGGCAATTGACGGAATATCGCATTATCTTTTATGAGCTGTCAGAAAGGGCTCTGGATTTTATTTGATTTGTCCTGTTTGTGCCTCTCTCACCTTCTTTATTGCAGCTCAAGCAAGCCTATACATGGCTTTCATTCTTTCCTTATTGCTTACTTCTTTGTATGCCTCCCATTAGAGGCACATTATCCGCATATGCCAAAGACTCCTGTTCCTGTGGCATTAGCAGTTATCATTATCTGCCATAATGGTCTTTTCCCGGCTCATTAGTACAGGAGCACATGTCTTAGCGAGAGCCGGCACGAAGGGGCTATGGCCGCGCGGCCGCGCTGGCCCGGGTGCCGTCCCTCTCAGGCTGAGAACTATGTGAGCAAGCCAGGGAGATAATGAATACTTTCACACTTTACCTTGAAAACTCACCAAACGGCCCTTGCACCAATTAAGGGCTTGTTTTTCCGCTGGAGTGGCCATTATCAAACCTGACCTTCCAATTATTTTTCTGAATTTTCTCCCCCTTCCGTCACCTTGCCATGGCCCCTGCCGAGTAGGCTGGGATAAAGATGGCCCTGGAATGGGTAATGGGGGCTCCGGAGCGGAACTGTTCGCGTCTACGAGCCCGGAGACACATCCTTCCGAGCGCAACCTCACATTTCTCTCACTCTCTCTCTCTCTCTCACTGTCTTCGTCTCACCTTTTCTCCCCTTTCCTCCGCTCCCTCGTGCTTTAATGACTCCTTTTCTCCCTGAGCATGTCTCTCTTCTGTCTTCTCTCTACCTCTCTTACTCTTTCTCCCACTCGCCACTTGCGTTGCCTCTTTTCGGCCCACTCTCTCAGACCCATATTTCTCCCTTTTCACTTTTTTTCCTCTGTTCTTGAAGCTGTGCTGTTTTTTTCTTTTCTCTTTCTTTTTCTTTCCCTGCTCAAAGATGAAAGATGGCTCTTCTGAAGCTCCTCTAAAGCTGGAAGATAAGTAGAGGCATAAGGCGAGGAGCAGCCAAGGTTAGGAGCGACGCTCTCTGACATTATAAGGGCATGCCATGCCCGTCACCTCGCTGCCCACTCTCCCTTTTCGGTCCTTTCCAGACGACATAATGGGGCTAAATCTTGCAGGGTCTTGCAGAAATTTGGAATGCTTGATACCCATTTTGCCTTTGTCTTTTTGAACTCTGTTCCACGGCAAGAACATAAAGCCCCATGTACTTTTCAAGGTTGAGGGCAGTGCGAGAGGGCCATCAAATTTCTGTCACTGCGAGGCGAGGCGAGGCACGGCGTGGGACTGCTCTGAACTCGCACATCAGTGTTGGAGCATGGAACAATAAAGGGACAATATTTCCGATTTAATTTCACTTCATTAGTCTCTCCACAAGCCCAACTGTGACTCCCGATGACTTCGTTTCCCATTAGCCATTGTCCCAGTCATGTGCTACAAAGAGAGATTGTCCATTTCTCAGCCCTTTTGAAATAAATCTGTTGTAGCTGTGGATGAAGTCATTAAACCTAATATGATAAAACACAATGAAAGTGGCAAATGGAATGAGGAACAAAGGCGCAAGAGCGGAAAAGGGGATTTGGGAGCTGACCTCCTGGTCATTAGCTGGTGACTCTGCCGACCGGGGTGCATACGCGTAGTCTAAATGGCTGTGAAGCTTTGCACAGGCTTCAACTAATCAGAGCTTGATCCAGACCATCATATCTTACTAAAGTTAGTCACTATGTTAAAATTCTTTATTAAGTATTATTATGAAAGTGAAGGTCTGGAGATGTGGATATCATTCATAATTGCTTTGCACTGTTAAGACATTTGTATGCTGAGTACTGTAAGTTTCGTAATCATCTAATAATCATCTATTAATGATTAATTGTGCATCAATACAACAAAAAATTCTATAATTTATGATTTTCATATAATTGACCACCATATATGTACTATCACACCACAGCTAGTTCCGACCCTGCAACATGATTGGCTGACATATGTTCTTGGAGTGCCAGTATTGCGGAAAAATGGCACTCTGGCCGAAGCTCTTCAAGTATTACTCCGCCATATACTCACATGACCTAGGAACGACGCCAGCCAGCCATTACAAAGCAGCGACATTAGAATCTTACAGGTAAAAGACTGCCAACCTGAGTTACAATGAGTTGGTAAAGTCTATTGGCTTTAAAAACCATAGGAAACCTTTCTTTCCATGTAACTGCGGAAGATGAAGCTGTTAATGACTGGCCTGATTCTTCCAATGACGACGAAAACTTTCACGCTGCTCATGGCATCTCACGGCATCTGAAAACCCACATAAGTACATTTAGCACAGACAGCATGGGTTTCAGAACAGAGCAGAACTCACCAGGAGTGTTGCTAGATAAGTAGGTAGGTAGTGCACATTGTGTGGTTTGAGACACGAAACTAGCCGATCATATCACGGCTAACATTGCCTAATGTTTTGGCCATTGCTTGTAACCCAGATGACTGGGAAATTCCGAACTGTCGTACTGATCTGAGGCCTACAGCCTCAGGCCTTTGACTGGACACCAGTGCCAGTATCTCAAGTGTATTATTGCTTAAATCAAGGCCAGGTGAATTCAGCATGTGAGCAAACCATTTTCTAGTGTCTATTTTGAGTTTGAGTTTAAACTCAATTAAGTTCAATATTCATTCGTTCATCTTGTTAGCTGCTTCTTTCTGGTTGTGGTGGGTCTGGAGCATACCTGGAACCATTGGCCACAAGGCACGAATACCCCCTGTACAGGCTGTTGTACAGGTCTATCGGTACCACACACACACACCTCAAGGGAAGCTAACATAACCAGCTAACCTACCATGTGTTTTTTTGAGAGGTTGGAGGAAACTGGAGAACCTGGAGGAAACCCATGTGAAGCCCATTAATACACCCTTTAACTTTATTTATTGCTGTAATTTGAATGACCATTGAGTAACGTCCAGGTGCACCCTCGTGACCCTTTTGACGAGGTGCTCTTGAACCTCTCCCCAGGGCTTTACCGGAATGGATCTTTCCAGTTGTTTTTGGCCACAACCGGTTTCTTTGCAGGCCATTTCTTGTTGACACCATGACTGAGACTGCTTCCATACTGGGTAATCCATCTTTCCACAGAGGATCTCTCCATGCTAAGAGGTCACATGTGATGAAAGCTGGAAAGTCTCTTTGTAAGCGAAGGAGCTCCACGACAGGCCGCTGTCACCACCTCTTCTATCACCCAGCTCTCCACTAGGCTCTGGCCTGATGGCTGAAGTGCTCAGGCCACTTTATGATCATTGAGTGCTTGTCTAATGTCCTGTCTCTCCCAAGTAAATCCTCACTGCTGTGTATCATTAAGTAGTACCCCTTTTTTTTCTGTAGCTCTCATTTATGACCATTTTGGCAGACTCTGCATAGTCATGCAGATGTAATTCTTAAACTAAATGGTGCAAATGTGTGTGTAAATCTAAAGAGTGTTGGCTGGAAGTATGCGGCATGACTGTTACTGCTGTTGCTGAGGGGAAGACAACGTGGAGGCCTAATATTAAATCTAGGTAAGCAAGCTGTTGCTAAGTGGGCTATTACAGGGGTTACTGTTGTGGCAGTACATCTGTTTTAGGTTAGCGGCCTAAACTTTTTGGTGCATGCAACTGCTGATGTGCTAGACCTACGGATTTCACTCAGAATGATTGAGTCGAATGTAGCCGTTCTTACTAGAGAGAGCAAATTCACTCCACAGTCCGAATGGTTCAATGGAAACTGCTGCAAAAACCACCGGTTCTAATTGAATTGCATTTGTGATGTTACAAAAAGACAAAAACAAAACATAAACATCTCATTTACATATTGTTTTATCTAATTAGCCTACAGCACTTGGGCTCTGCCCATTCACACCAAAGATGTAAGGAATGTTCCAGGCCAGACCCCCTTTTTAAATGAGGCGTATCACATGGCAGCCAGCTAGAACAGAGCATATACACAGCATACCCCTCTTAAAGGCACAAAAACAAAGAGTTTGGAAAAATGGAAGACTGTTTTAGTGGAGTCTTTCAAACAATAAAATGTAAAAGGTAAAATGTAAAAAATGGGCCCTGATGAACAATATCAATTAAGAGCATTGGTGAATCAAGCTTAATGAGCTGTAGGCTAGTCAAGTCAAGTCAAGTGGGTTTTATTGTCATTTCAACTGCATACAGAGTACACAGTGAAACGACACAACGTTCCTCCAGGACCATGGTGCTACATAGACACAGTGCATACAGAACACAAGTGCAACACAATACAAGTGCAGACAGACAACACAACACAATACAGACAGAGAATAATAAATAATTAGGGGTAGTATGCAAATTATTCAGTGTGCAATAAATATAAATATTGAGTCCAGTGAGGTAGTAAAGTTATTTGTGCAAAATGCTTCCCATTTTATCTGGGGTGAATGGTTGGTGAATGAGAGAGAGAGAGAGAGAGTGTGATTTTTATGTGTGTGTATGTGTGTGTATGTATGTGTGTGTGCATGGAACAGGAAAAAAAAAAAACATCAGTTCAGTCTCTGAAGTTGAGAAGTCAACTGATGGCTTGGGGGAAGAAGCTATTGCAGAGTCTGGTCGTGTTGGACCGGATGCTGTGGTACCTTCTTCCTGATGGCAGGAGGGAGAACAGTCTGTGTGAAGGGTTGGGGGGAGTCATCCACAATGCTGGTTGCTTTGCGGATGCGGCGGGCAGTGTAAATGTCTAACCCAGGTGGTGAGAGACTCAGCTGTCCTCACAATACGTCCTTTCTAGCAGTGATAAACGTACAAAATGTACTGAAATAAAAGTTGATTACAATTCAAACAAGAGTTTCAAAACTCAAAGATTGCCTTAATTGTTCCTGAACAGTATGAACATGCACTTACATTGCTTTAACTCAACCTGCCACAGAGATGAACTGCATGTGGAACATTTTTACTGCCGACTCCTCCTTGGTTTCATCTCACTCCTAGCTCTCCATTTGCATTTCTGTTCACTCAGTCCCTTGTCCTATTACCATTTGAAAAGGCAGCACAGCACAGGCCAACAAAGAGGATGACGGCAATAGAACAATAGAATTATCACATTTCTACAGCGTGTTAACTTTAGGTGATCGATAAGGAACTGTAATTAAGAGTATTTGATACAGAGGCTCTCTAAATTCTATGGGTAGGAACCTGGTCCGTTTTTTCTTGTCTCAAATTCTGCTTTTCATGCTAGTTTTAATATATGTGTGTATAGGGAGTCCCCTCCATTTAGTCCTGCTCTTCCTTTCCCCTGCTCGACCTGGTAGGGGACATCCTGTATGGGTGGTGTTTTAGCATGTGTACTAATCCACATGTTAAAGCTATTAACAGCAGAATTATTTATCAAGACTGGAGATATTCTAAAATAAATAAACTCCCAGAGGTTATTGAGCACAGAGCTCTGCACAACTGATAAACTTCAGAAACTGCAGTAGGGCCAGTGCCTGTCAAGACCATTATACTTGGACTCACCTTCACCTTTGCATGCATTTATTGCATATTTTGTGAGTTTTATGAGGCATAAATACTAAGTATGTGACTTATGGTTGGTGCAGAAATTGCTCAGATGCAGTTTAACGAGATGCCTGTTTACCACCCTGTTATTTGACCTCATAATGAAACACAGCACAATGGGCTTTTTAATTGTAATTCTTCTAAATGCTTTCCAAATAGTCTTGCCGTCCACTCTGTGTCCACTCATTGTCCTTTTAGCATGGTGTGCAGTTGGTTCGCTAAAAAACAATTCTAGCCGGTCAGCTGGGGTAACTTTTAGGCGAGCAACTGCTTGCTTTTCTGGTCTGCCGGTGACAGTCCCCTAGCTTCCTCGCTTCCGAGGAAGATCAGCCCTTGTCTTTTCTCCAGCCAGCCTAGCTTTGGCTTCTATCCTAAAAAGGTTTAAACTTAAAAAGTAGAAAATCATTAGCCTAGCGGGCTGTGTATGTACATTTTTGGAGGCCTAAATTAAGCCATGTACTTCCATGAATTCCCACCATTAATCTATGCCAAGATAAACACAGATTTGCTGTTCTGTTTTCCAGTAAAGCTTTCTCTGACTAAACTCTGAGAAGTGCAGCAGTGTTACGTAACAGAGCGCACAGTCTTAATGGCTGATTTAATGGCTGTTATCTAGACCCATAGACTATCTGTAGATCCCAAGCAACATTAGAGCAACGTCTAGTCACAGAGTCATAATATGGCTGAAACATTTATATCATACACTGTGTGTTTTAGCTTACTGCCTTTTTCTAATTGATATACTACAGTCCGTTGCACAGGCACCCTGTCCTACACTGCAATAGATACTAGTCTGGCCTTTCTTTCGTTATTTTTGGTTTCTTGTGTGCCAATTCGCCAACATGACTGCTGGCCAGAAGGAGGTGTTGTGAACTGACACTTATTATAAGACATTAACCTTTCTTTTTTGGCTCCAAAGTTTACTCTTTGGCAGTCCTAAACTGGCTTTTTTACCTCCTGTCCAAAAGCCATCTCAAAGTGCATAAAACCACTTAGTCACTTACTGAATTTCACAGCAAGCTAAGACAACAATCTGAGCTTTATAGGCATAAATCACCACTTTTCTGACGTATACAGTCCAAATATTTAGACTCCCGTGGAAATGAATCATGAATCAAGAATGGCGGGGCACTCCAAGGTAACACCCCACCACTCCAGAGGGGTGTGTTTACATCTCAGCAAGCAGAACAAGAGATAAGTACTGGAAAGAGAGTAGTGCTTTTGCAGTTAATGTTGAACTATTCATGGAAACAATGGGGACCATGACCATGAATGGTGTTGTGCTCCAATATTTACCAAGTCACATCAAGCGTTATGGTGGCTGCAGGCTATACAACCCTGAAATATCCAGAGAATACAGTAAAGCGTACTTAAATATGAGCATACAGTCCAGCTTTTTACTTTGGAGGACTATGAACATGGCCTGCAAGCAGTCTTTTTCAGAATTGAAAAGTCCACCCACCAGCATCTCCCAGTCTGAGAGTTAGTTGACGTTATCTGCAAAAGGCTATTACACGTTCTATTGGTATAGCCAGATGAAAAAAAAAGAGTGGTGAAGATCACCATGGCCAGATCTCTTGAAGAAGCTCCTGGAGGTCTTCAGAAAGAAGGTTGTAGATGCAGATGAGTCTGGGAAGGGGTTTAAAAAGATCGCAGAACAATTAGAAATCAGCCGTTCCACTGACCGCTAAATCATTTACATGTGAAACAACTGCCAGGCCATCTTAGAAGCCAAAGAGCAGCCCACAAGTGAGTAAAGAAGTCTCCAACGAGCCTAAAATGTCATCATGGGACCTAGAGGTATCTCTTTCCACAGTCAAAGTACAAAAAACTACCATCAGAACAAGACTGAACAAGTTTAATTTTCATAAATAAATAATAAACTAAATAAGTAAGAAAGTAAGTACATAAGTAAGTAAGTAGTATGTGAATAAAATTATGTTTCAGATGATCTTATCCAGGGCAGTAGCCATGGTATGTTAGAAATCTAATTCTAACCTTAACCTAACCTAAACTGAACCTACTACACCTAAACCTAATTCTACCTAAACTTAACCTAAACTGAACCTACTACACCTAAACCTAATTCTAACCTTAATCTAACCTAAACTTAACCTTCTACACCTAAACCTAATTCTAACCTTAACCTAACCTAAACTGAACTTACTACACCTAAACCTAATTCTACCTAAACTTAACCTTCTACACCTAAACCTAATTTTAACCTAACCTAAACTTAACCTACTACACCTAAACCTAATTCTACCTAAACTTAATCTACTACACCTAAATCTAATTCTAACCTTAACCTAACCTAAACGTAACCTGCTACACCTAAACCTAATTCTAACCTTAACCTAACCTAAACTTAACCTTCTACACCTAAATCTAATTCTACCTAAACTGAACCTACTACACCTAAACCTAATTCTAACTTTAACCTAACCTAAACTTAATCTAGTACACCTAAACCTAATTCTAACCTCAACCTAACCTAAACTTAACCTTCTACACCTAAACCTAATTCTACGTAAACTTAACCTACTACACCTAAACCTAATTCTAACTTTAACCTAACCTAAACTTAACCTACTACACCTAAACCTAATTCTAGCCTTAACCCTAACCCTAAATTTAGCCATAGTAAGGTTCTCACAGTTTCTGGGACCCAGAAACCCTGAGGTCAAGCCAAAGATGTTCACAGATTTCAGCGTTAGGGACCACCAACTTTAACTGATTCATCAGATGTGCTTCCATGCTCCCCACTCATGCTCCCATGAGCACACTGGGACATGGATAGGATGACTCACTAGCGCTACAGATGGCTTCTCTGGAGATCACGTAGTGGAACTCCCTGCCTCTTGTCCAGTTCAGGACTTGACCTGACCAGCCCTGATCCTTTTTTTTTCCTCATTAGGCCCTGCTTCTCAAGCACTGACTGTTTTTACTGTCCGTTTTCCCCTCTGACGTTGTTTACATCGGCAGTGTGATTTGTGTTGGGAAGAGTCGCACGTGACGCACAGTACCACATGAAGCCCAGAGGCCGAGGCATTCCATTCTTCCTCCCAGAAGAGTATAGATCCGACATGGTTGCACAAAAAGCCCTGAAGGATTATTCTCTCGGGCATATTTCGGGAGCAAGGGTTTTATGGAAATTTATGTTATGACCATGGCAGTTGAGTGCAGGAGATGCTTGCAGAATGTTTTTTTTTCCGGGAACTCTGCGATGGCACTGAGGTGTTTGTGAAATTTGTTTCTGCCTGTGTAAAAGGATCTATAACGTTTCCTCAGCAAATTCCATATCTGACAATTATTGGACATGTTGCAGCATTGGACTTGAGGCTTACCTGTCTCATTTCAATTGTGGCTTATTTTGGGGGTAATGCGATTTTAATGGATTCGTGGCTGGTTAGTTTGTCTTTGTAATGTTTATTGATCCTGTTTGGCTGAGGTAGAAACAATGCTGTGCCCTTGCACTCCCCGAGAAACAAAGAAAGGTCAGGACCAACGGCTAGACTGCTTGTATCGAACCTCACAGTTTCTTGCCTTTTTATCTACTAATTAATTAGATTTGCAATAATGGAATAATTGCTGGTTTCCTGAGGTTGGACAAGCTTTACAGATCACGGGGAAAAAAACACTTTCAGCCTAATGTAAAAGTGGAGATTGTGTCAAAGCACATTGCTTTCAAATGCTAATGGTTTAATATGTGTTTGAGAAGCTATAGTTTAGGTGTACAGCATACAGCGTTTTCCCTTTGCACAGTGCAGCATGGCATGGTACGGTACGGTGACTAATCCAACGCCAAGGAGTGTGATGGTCACGTCATTTGCTATGAACAAAGAACATGAAGAATTGTGGCAACGATGGATGAGCTTGGATCAGTCATTAGCAGTTTCCATGCTATTCCACTGGAGCCATATTCTCTGGTAGAAAAGTGGCTGTGGCAATTGCATTTTAACCAATTACTGCCAATTACATTTACATTTACGGCATTTAGCAGACGCTCTTATCCAGAGCGACTTACAAAGTGCTTTGCTATTTACCCAAGAAAAACCTCAGCTAGTTAGAATAGACTAATAGTTCAAAGATACCTCTAAGCTTAGACATTACTAAGCACAAGTCAATAAGGTGACCATAGTACTCTATTCACTATTCGTCCAAGTACTCTCTGAAGAGGTGGGTCTTTAGTCTGGGTGTGAAGATACCCAGGGGAAGTTCGTTCCACCACTTCGGTGCAGGACAGAAAAAAGCCTGGACGCTTGTCTTCAATGGATTTTGAGGGATGGCGGGTCGAGCCGAGCCGTACTTGAAGTTCGAAGGGCTCTTGGTGCGGATCGGCTTTTGACCATCGCCATCAAGTATGGAGGAGCTGGCTGGTCCGTTCTTGGCTTTGTAGGCCAGCGTCAGGGTTTTGAATCTGATGCGGGCAGCAGCTACAGGAAGCCAGTGAAGAGAGAACGCAGCAGTGGAGTGACATTGAAGACGACCCGTGCCGCTGCGACTGTATACATGGGGTGGCCATTGGTTATCCAAGGCTATGACGGGGAGTCTGAGGTCAGTAACTCCACAACCCAGACCCAGGAATCAGAAGCGAACCTCAGCTGTTTTGTACACTCTTTACAATGAAGCTGCTACATAAATCAAGGAGGTTCTTCAAGCAATGCCATTAAGGAACCACTTTTGGCTCCATCAAGAACAGAAGCAGAGTGTTTCTGGGAGAACTCTTTGAGAACTCTATGCTACATTCAGATCAAGATTCCTGGAAATGAATTCAGGTGAAAGAGACCATATTAGCAACCCGCCAACACAAGGATGACATGGATAAAATATTCTAGCTTTGCAAAACTTACTCTTGCTTCTTTCTGCTGCTCTCTGACTGCATTTTAGGTTGTTCTTTGAAATCTATGTAGAAGATCCTTGAGTGACCTTGGTTGGACTTACAAGCCTATTACAACCCTGTTATTTTACCATGCTGATTATCCTGAGTGGACTCATGAAGAATCTGATGAGCTCTGATGTGCTCTGATTGATAAGGTACTGCGACATCTCATACGTAAGCCATGTAGCATAGCATAGCATAGCATCACATATCCTAACCAGGTTGCTGCTATTCTGTCCCGCAGTGTGTCGTTAGCTAGCTGAAGAGACGATGGCACTTGTCGGCTAGAGTTAGCCTAGCACACAGACCAGCTCACTTTCCAGCCTATCCAGTGCTTCACTTTCTACAAACTGCCAAACACAGGCCCAGGAAAAGCTGTAATCAAAAGGCTGGGTTTTGTAGCAACCAATTTTTCCATAACTAGAGTCTGGATCTGATGTGCCACTCTTTGGAGGTGCGGAGGCACATCCTGGGGAAAGATTATTGTAGAAGACTAAACAGAACTATCAGAAATACCATATTTGGCTCAGCGGTCTCATGGGCTACCACTATGGCCTGGAGGTTGCGAGATCGAATCACCAGCTGGAGTCTGAGAGAGCGCAATTGGGCTATGCTCTGTCAGGCTCCGGCTACTGATGGCAACCAGGCATGGTTTGGGAGCACAGATGGTTTTGCTCTCTCCAGGTGGGTAGATGGCGCTCTCTCTACTCATCACCTTTAAGCGGTGGTGGCTGGGACAGGTGTCAGTTAGCTGGTGTGGCCTGCTGAGCTGGGGACATAACGCCATTGTGTTTTACAGTGTTGCAGGGCTCTTGCCTTTGCTTGTGGGCTGGGTGTACCATCATCAACTCTCATTAGTCAACTATGTCAAGATAAAGGCCACCTCTGAGAAAAGTGTGGGGGTGGCACCCTGACCACCCATCTGGTAACACTACCATGATCAGGGGTCAGGGATTGCTTGGGGTTTGGGTGGCTACAAATTGTAAGAACTAGAACTGGAACTTAAGCTGAATGCATTGGGTGAAATGGACTGGATCTGCCAGCGTCTCCAAGGTTCTAAAGCAGGCGCTGCGAAAGAACATATTCATGAGTGGGACATTCGGTTGGTCAATTACTCCAAGAGTGACCTTTTTATTCGGAGTCTGCTAATGTGCATGGACCTGTGACTTCTCTCTTTAAATGTTTTTTTGGCTCACATTCTCGCTCACATTATGGCTCTTTTATTAAGGCCATTTATTTTTCCTTTTTGTCGCCTGCTTCCTGGGCCCTTTAGAGAAGATCTGACCAAGTCAGATGAGCCATTAAATAAATAAATAAATAAATAAATAAATAAAGTCTTCATGGTGAGAAACATAAATTTCTCAAGCTTTAAACCAAGCACAGAGTGGCTCAGCAGACTACTACAAGATGCTGACACTAAGGCCCGAGGATCGCCAGTTGGAATCCTGGGAATCCATGCTGCTTTGCCATCAGCAGCCGGAGTCTGAGAGAGCACAACTGACAATGCTCTGTCTGGGTGGGTAGATGGCACACCTTCCTCATCACTACATTAACACACGAGCATGTTAGCACATGTAGCATAATGTAGGCCAAATGATCGTATTTATCGAACACATTCATGAGGGGGGCATTCGGTTGGTCAGTTACTCCAAGTGTGACCTTTTTTATTGGGAGTCTGCTAATGTGCATGGGTTTTTTTGGTGGGAAAAGAAGGGAGAAGCTTTGCTGCTTCTCTCTATCCCGCTTAATTTTGCCTTTAGACTGATGAGCTTGTGCACAAATTATACCCCAGGCGTTTACTATCGCTTAATGTGTACGTTCCCTCTCCGAGTATTGCATTACAGATCTTCTCTAAAGGGCCCAGGAAGCAGACGACAAAAAGGAAAAATAAATGGCCTTAGAAAGAGCCATAATGTGAGCGAGAATTATCATTTCTTCCTCCGCTATCTATCCTCTCTCTCTCTCTCTCTCACACACACACACATACGCTGCTGTTGTTGTTTTTGTTTTCTCTCTTCCTCCCCTCTCCTCCGCTCTTCCTCGCTCCTCTCTGTCTTCCATGTCCCTGGGTGCGCATCTTTCTCTCTAAGATAAATAAATGATTGCATGCATTATTTACCGCAACCCGCTCCCTCGCACAGCAGCAGCCGGCGCGCATGGCTCATTCTCCCAGGCTGAAACGGGGGCGGGGAGGTGTGTCTCTAGACGTGTATGTGTGTGTTGGATGAGGGGGTTTAGACTCAGATCAATAATATCCACAATGCAAACCTGCCGCTGCTCTGAAACAGATGCAAGAGCTTCTTTTCTGTAGCTAAGCGGCTTGATGATCAGCGGGCCGATGGCTGGACCCTTCGCTGTCTTTACCATCTTAGCAGCGTGTTGGGAAGTGTCTCAGTGATGAATTAGACAGGGGGTCTCTCGCGCTCATAAACCAATCCGTTCTTGCTGTGATCCGCAGCCCGAGGAGGCCTATCAAGCAGAATTTACTTTTGACTGGGCCTTGGAAGTTTTCCATTCCAGCAAAAGTCTTCTTTTGCACAAATGATCAACAAGGACAAGGTTTCTGCAACACTTGGATGAATAGACGGTTTATGCAGAAAGTGTAACGGTAGTCAATCATCCAAGACATGTTTGCTTTGGAGTGTTGACCTGCTAAAGCGAATTCTCAGCACTAAGACCATGCAGAAATGTGTTTTCCTGTATGCCATGTGATGCTTTGGCGACAACCAGGGTTGCAGTCGGCTCTTGTTCTTGTTAAGAAAACAGACCGAGTCAGATGAGCCATTAATTAAATAATTAATTAAATAAATAAATAAATAAATAGAGTCTTCATGGTGAGAAACATAAATTTCTCAAGCTTTTAACCAAGCACAGAGTGGCTCAGCAGACTACTACAAGATGCTGACACTAAGGCCCGAGGATCGCCAGTTGGAATCCTGGGAATCCATGCTGCTTTGCCATCAGCAGCCGGAGCCTGAGAGAGCACAACTGACCATGCTCAGTCTGGGTGGGTAGATGGCACACCTTCCTCATCACTACATTAACACACTAGCATGTGTAGCATAATGTAGGCCAAATGATTGTATTTGACTATTAAGACCCCCTGTTGGTGGTACAGTGGTAGTAATGTATTACACATATATCTGATGATGCTAATAACAATAATGCTGACTTTTAGAGAAGACAAAGCAAGATCGGAGGCTCACAATTTGGCAAGCGACAGGTGGCTGTTGCCCTTTTTATTTATTCCAACTGCTTATTATGGATTTGTATGATGTACCTAATAAATAACTACAAATCTGCTCATTTTAAACCATTCATAGAATCTTTGTAATGGTGGCACATGTGATTTCCATCTAGATCTTGTATCCATACTTTGGACATCATAACCAAAAATGCTCGGAGATAGCAGCCATATCTCCATCTCCAGACTGGAGTGGTAGCAGATGCCCAGCTGAACGCTTTGATTAGCGCTGCAGATGAGCTCATCTGCTGATATGCGAGAGGTTGGGAAGAGTTATGGCAGCCCGTCAGGAATGCACCTCCATGATTTAGAACCTGGCCGGCCATATCTTCCATATCTCCTGAACAGGTGTGTGTACATGTGTGTGAAAGAGAGGAGGGGGTGACCATGAATGCAGGCCCAGAAGGTGTGAAATCAATCTTTAGTCACAGCAAGGTTAACATAGGTTTCATGGTGATAGTTGGCCACCCGCAAGATCTGGAGAGATGAGAAAGGCAGGCAGCTACAGGTGACGGATGATCACGTGCGCTTTACGCCGTGTTGTTGCGCAGGCGAGTCGGCATAGCGGAGCTCAAGCCATCGCGTGGCGCTACACGCGCTGTAAATGAGTGTTTGCGTGGGCTTTTTTTTTTTTTTTGAGGATGTGGGTTAAAATGATGCCACTAGGCTTGCAGGAGACAAGCAGTTCAAAGCAGGGGAAGCGTGTGGGTTCAGACCGGCTGTGTGTGTGTGTGGGGGGGGGTCGTCGTTTTTGCCATGCAAATACAGCCTGAAAGGGTGATGCTCTTCTACTGGAGAAGGAGAGAGAGAGTGGAATGTGTAGGGGAAGCACTATCTCTCTCGCTCCCACTCCTTTGCTCTCTTTCTCTTAGTCTCTTAGTTCAGGTATAGCTGTATCCCTTTCTGCCCCCCCACCCCTCATATCACTCTCTTTCCTTTCTCTCTCAGTTCAGGCCAGTCCCCCCACCTCGGTCTCTCATCTCTCTCACACTCTTACTCACAGCAATTAGGATTTGGGACCTACCTTCATTAGAGAAAGAAAGAAAAAAAGAGAGAGAGAGAGAGAGAGAGAGAGAGAGAGATGGCGTTCCACTAGTGGGAAAAGGCCGGCCAATTGCTCCAACCGCTCCGTCATTTTTCTGCTCCGAGTTCCTCCCGAGTTCCTCTTCCTCGCTGTCCCACGCCGCGCCTTTCCAATCGAACGCTAACGCCGATAAATCAAACGTCGCTCGCCGAGCCCACCTTTCAAGTGCTTCGCAATCTCAATTGGCAGATGGAGACGGGCACAATCGGGGTGTTTGAAGCCCATCTGAAAAGGGGATTAAATGAATATCGCCTGATGCAAGAAGCGGGCCATTTTGCACAAAGGGGCCAGCTTTAACCCGCCTTTGAAGCTGATTAAAGAGATCGATGCATCTCATCTAACGTGCCTGAATTGTGTGAATGTGTGTGTGAGTGTGTGTGTGTGTTTTCTCTTTTCTTTCTTTCCTCCTGCCTCATGAAGCATTGATTTATCAGCTTCTCTCACAGCAGTTCATCACTTTATAAACTTCATCAGAGGAGTTCTTCGCTCAAACAAGCGCACATTACTCCTTAATAGCGATCGCACAAGAGGAAATGAGAAATTGCGGGGACGGTCCCGACGAGGGCCTGCTGAAAACCGGCCGGTCCGATTAGCGATTAGCGATCCGCAATTGTCGTAAATCAGCCGGAGAGGTTTCAGAGGTGCCTCTGCAGTTTCATCTCAGTCAGCCATATTATTTCGCTCTTAATAATTACAGGAGGAAAAAATAGAAGCCTTCCCGGTACCACAATTAGACTCTTTCCCTTAAGTGGAAATTATTTCTTAGCCTCAAGCTTGCGTTACCGACTTCTCTTCCTCTCTTCGGTTCTCTACCCCCCCCTTCTTCTTTCTGAAAGGACGAAGGGCTCTTACATTATACATGAAACCCATTTAAGTCAGCCTACAAAAGTGACGCGATGCCCAGCCTTGCCCTCACAAACGAACAAAAGCCTGCCAGTCCGTTTAGCACAGAAGATTAGGAAGGCCAGCCCCTTCCATTGCACTCTGACTGTTGTTGGCAGGATGACTTTGGCTTTTTCGCTTTTAGTCTCGGAGGTGCTGTTGTTGGGATCCTAGCACACGCTATAAGTTCACATGCTGCAAGTATATCTTTAATGAGTTAAGAATGGAGAATCGGTCATTACTGCTGGCAGAGTTGCTGGAACGAGTCTAAAAGGTGTCTTTGCAGCCAAGACCTTCAGGAAGGTTTCTCTGATGGAGGAGTGGTGGTGCACTGTTCTACTGTGCAGCATTGCTTACATGCAAACGTGATCTGCATGAAATCAAATGGGGTCGTCAGAAGGACATGGTACCTTGCGCCATATTACCGTGGCACTTGTCCGTTTGAAAAGATTCTGAGCCTCTTTGACAAGAACCAAATTGTGATGACTAGACGAGTGACTGGGTCAGAACATCTCCAAAACATCATACAGGCAATAGTATCTACTAAAAGTGGCTTAAGAAAGGAACCACCTGTGAACCAGCTAAGGCTCATTGAGGCGATCCATGAAGGCCCATTCTCACAACTAAAGGATCTGCTACTAAAGTCTTGGTGACAGATACCTAAGAACACCTTCAGAGGTCCATTCATAGTCGGATCTGTTGTGGCGGCACAAGGGGGAACTACTCTGTATTAGGCAGATGGTGGTAATGTTATGGCTGATCGGTGTAGAAGCAAATTCGAGAAGCAAATGTAGCACAATCAGTCAAGAAATGCAGAGTGAAGCTTTTGGAAAGAGCCCCGCAGTCCCTTGGCTGATTATTTTATTTCATTTTATTATTCATTTATTATTTATAATTTATATTATTTATAAATAACCATATATTTTATGATATTACACTGCTCATATTGATATTTTATATTAAAAAAAAACACATTGAATACTGTAATTATTTGTTCATGGTCCTGTTTGAGATTAATTTTTAATTTTTTTTAAAGATTTTTTTTTTTTTTTTACTCAAACCTTTGGATTCTACTCTTTATTACCCACATACACCTGGAAACTACATTAGTGGCACCAGCCGAGCTGCCGGAAAGTGGTGTGTGGTCTTTGCAGTTGATCACTCTGTTCTGGGTCATAGAAGTGCTCTACAAAGTTGTTCCTGACTTAAGTTATCCCCCCAGTCTAGACGGCCGGAGTTTTATAAGGGGACTGGAACAGGTGTTCTGGGGCCGTTCTGGCTTGACCTCTTTCTGACTGGTTTGTTAGCTTGTTTTATAAGTGTAGCTTTATACAGAACCTTGTGACCTGTGCGAGTCTCCAGGCCAAGACCTTGCCATTTCCGCTGGCCTGATATGGCTGAAGACTTGATCACTATACATGCATGAAAGTTACATAGCCCAAACAACAGCAATTACCACCTCATTATCGTCTCATTTACCTTGCCAGCTGCAGCGGACCGTGCTTAGCATCCTATCGCCGTTTCTTTATCTGAATCACTTAATTGGCCAAGTACACCCAAAAATTGGCACTGTTGGATTCCTTTAAGTGGATGCTTAAAAAAACAACAACAACAAAACAACTCTTAATAAAACACCTGCTTAATTAAAGGGTTCTTTATGTCTCTTTTCTTCCTACAGTTTTCAGAAATTCATATCATATAATGTTTAGGATGTAAACAAAGTCATTAGAGTAGTTTGGTGTAAAAGAAACGTACAGAGTCAGAATTGTTCACAGCAATGTTCATGGGAACCGGACATCTGGCATGTTAAGGCCTCGTCACAGCTACAATAAAGAATCTTAAGACATGAATTATGCATATCTGATACCAGAGACACTGTTTTAGTATAATTTTGTAACAGGGTATTGATGAGAACAAATAAAAATAGAGAAATTATTATTAGTAGTAGTGATATTTTATTTTATTACATTTATTTTCTTTAATTTTTGCGTATTATATTTATTGTAATTTATTGTTTATTATATGCATCATTCATTATATGCATCAATAACATTACATATACATTTTTATGCTATTTATCATCAATCAGTCATATCAGTCATTGCTCAAGGGCCCAACAGTGGCAGCTTGCCGAGCCCAGGAATCGAACCCACAACCCTGTTATCGATAGCCCGGCGCTCTAACCGCTGAGCCACCACTGCCCCATATCAGTCATAACTGGACTAAATTCAGTGTTTTCCACTATTCTATGGAAATAATCAAACACACTCAGTTCAGTTTTTATGGTTTATTTATTTATTTCCTCCCTAAATACATCACTGTTTATGTTTATTGGGCTTTTACCAGGCTTTTACAGTGGCCTTTGATTTGGCTATTTGCTAGAATCCCTGGCTCCCTAACTTACTGGTCATGTTTTTCTTATTCACATTCTTTTTTTGCAATTGACTGGACATTAAAAGTAGCAGGCTAAGAAGGCTGCCCATTCAGATGAGGCTAAGGACTAAAGCTAACACTGGAGTGATCTGAAACACCTGAGGAAAGACTAACGAGGACTGCCTGCTATCAAGCTAACTGTCAGCAGCCAAGCAGAAAAGCTCTGCCACTCGTCTTCACTGCTTGTTAGACATCATGCTAACATGTGCATTAGCAGGTGTACTAACCCAGAAAATGTTAGCTTAACTAATAGCCAGCATTAATCCCTGTATCTTAACAAAGGTGCAAATGTGTGAAGCCAATCAGATTATTGTAAAGGATTTTTGAAAGTCCTTTATGCAACGCGGTCAAAGCTGTGAGGGCACGGGCAAAGGTCCCTCCCCATTACAGAGCGGTGGGCCCGTTGAAATGGTGCGAGGGGGAGAAGAGAATGCACTGGAGGCGACGACCCCTCTCTGAAATGGCTTTTCTATGTGTGCTGCAAAGCCGCTGGACTGCATTTTAAGGAATAATGGAATCGCTGCCTTCTCCCCGAGAAGCCATTTCAGTGTGGTAATATGATGGCGCAGGGGGCATCTCTTTGAAGGTGACTTCACATGGCAGCATCTTTCTTTTTCTTTGAAGGGGAGGTGCACCTCAACCTGTTTGGGACACAAACTGGCCTAGCAATGTGGATGCTGGAGGGGGACGTGGGGGCAGAGTACAATTGTTACAACTAGCCCCATCAGTGGGGTTGTTAGTAAAGAACCTTCATGTGATGTAGAGGGTCTACATCAATTTGCAGTCTATACCAGGCAGTGGTTGTGGGTTCGATACACGGGCTCGGCAAGCTGCCACTGTTGGGCAAAGGTGCTCCAGTTTCCATATATGCACTGTATGGACTGTAGGGAGGAGTTTTGAATGCGTACCTGTGTCCCCTTACTATATTAAATGCTCTTGTATATCAAGAAAGCACAGCGAATTTGGTTTTCCATGATATGGACCTTTCAAAACACGGTAGATTAAAAGCTTTTGACAGCCAGTGTGTTTACAGTGAAGCAAAACTTGAGAAAGTGGAGTGATTTCAAAGAAAGGTAGATTGATTGGTCCTACTTCATTGGGATAGTACACTTTAGCCCCCTACAGATTATCAATAAATGTCCAAATTTGCAGGCTAAGAAGTGCGTATAATTCTAGGACCAACTTTAATTGGTACAGGACTTACATTACATGACATGGAGATTATTTTAAGTTTAAAAACCTGAACATCAGTTAACTTTACAAACAAGTTTTTATTTTTTATTTTTTTATTATTTTCCTTTATACAAAAGGATTTTGCCTGTTTGCAGAAGCTCGCGAAATGAAGAGGCCTAGTGCTTTGCAGATATCAATGTTTTGTTTGGTTTGCCGAGCCGCAGTGGGCTTCTTTTCCGAGATGTAAAGGTTCAAACTTTTTGTTTGATGTCCGGGCTCTATTTTTTTTAGGGCTAAACTGAAAAAATGTCAAGAAATATACAACCCAACATGCTTGACTTTTCTTTGCGGCAGATTTCTATTCTTAAAAATGCCATGAAAGGTTCTCTGCCAAAGAGATTAGCATCATTTGATAAAGAACCTTATAATGGATTTTTCTTTAAGGAACCTTGTCTGTATAATATATATATAATGTATTTATATATAATGTATAATATATATAATTTTGAGATATTTGAGATATATATATTTATTTACAGTGAAGCAAAACTTGAGAAAGTGGAGTGATTTCAAAGAAAGGTAGATTGATTGGTCTTACTTCATAGTACACTTTAGCCCCCTACAGATTATCAACGGATGTCCAAATTTGTTAACAGACTATCTGGTAAAACTCCAATGACTTTTTAATAGTGTTAGTGTTAGGATTAGGATCGGTGTGAGGGTTGGGCTTGAGCTTTTTTTTTTTTAAGTGGATTGAATAGAAGTTTACTTGAATGTAGGTAAAATATCTAAGTATCTACAAAGCATCTGAGGCTGCAGTTGTTGGATGTACAAGACAGTGACTTGGTTGTATGACTGTCAGTGAGGGATTGTATTGGGAACCCTATAATAGATTAAAAAAATAATATATATATTAAATATATTAATAAGTGTTTGTAAAGTTTGCTGATGTTCAAGTTTTTAAACTTGAAAGAAAATCCATGTAATGTAATATAAGTCCTGTACCAATTAAAGTTGGTCCTAGAATTATATGCACTTACTTTTTCTAGCCTGCAATGTGCAACTGTGCAGCTGATTGTTGTAAGACTTCTTAGTTTGTGCTTTTGTGGACATTTTAATATCAATCAGTGCAAAAATCCAAATAATTCCACGATGTTCAGAAAAGGCAACACCTTAGCAATCAGCTAGCAATTATCTAGCAAGCACCAGGAATGCCATAGGTTGTATGGGTGTCAGTGAGGGATTGTATTGGTTACCATGTTCTATCACTCACTGATCATCTGCCTTTAAGGTCCACCTAATTAATAATTCCATTATATGGGTGTATAAATTCATAGTAGTGCTGTCATGCACAATAAATCACTCACCCTCTACACCAGTAGCTTCTGAGTGGTGGACCAATCTCAGCACAGCAGTGACACTGACATTGCTTAGCGAAGCCTCTGTTGGAGTAGGCCTTCAAAGTTCACAAAAACCTCATGTAGGCATGCTGGAACAAGTGGTGTAACGATTGGTGTGTTTTCACTATTAGTTTGAGAGTGGTCCACCATCCAGAAAATACCAAACAACTAACCACTGATGAGGGGGTTGATAAGGATGACCACCTCGAATTGCGCATTAACAGGCTGGAGTTACCGCCAGCAAGGTCGTTGTTTCTAATAAATCGACTGGTGAGTTCTACCGCCTCTAGTTTTACGTTTCTGTACAGATGCTTGCTAGTGAATTTGTCAGTGTATCAGAGTTTATTGTCTTCCAGGCCTCGTGACGCTTTATCCCAGGCAAAAGCCTCATAAATACTCTTTCTGTTAGTCTCATCCAGAGCGAGATGGAGACACAGCACTGCATGTGCTTTAGTGATTAATTAACCATACGAGACCAGAGCCTGGCTGAGAAAAGCCAGAGCGATGGGCCCCTGTGCAAACACAAAAGGATTTTGCCTGTTTGCAGAAGCTCGCGAAATGAAGAGGCCTAGTGCTTTGCAGATATCAATGTTTTGTTTGGGTTGCCGAGCCGCAGTGGGCTTCTTATCCGAGATGTAAAGGTTCAGAATGAGTTGGATTCAGCAAAGGCAAACTTTTTTTGATGTCTGGGCTCTATTTTTTAGGGCTAAACTGAATAAATGACAAGAAATGGACAACCCAACATGCTTGACTTTTCTTTGTGGCAAATTTACATTCATAAAAATAAAGATGCCAGGAAAGGTTCTGTGCCAAAGAGATTAGCATCATTTTATAAATAACCTTGTAATGGATTTTTCTTCAAGGAACCTTGTCTGTATTTGAGATGTGTGAGGGTAAGAACCTCCATATAATGTAAAAGTCCTGTACCAATGAAAGTTTGTCTTAGAATTATATGCACTTACTTTTTCTAGCCTGCACTCTGGGTGTAATACAAATGAAAGACAAGAACAGTGCTGGTAATAGTGGATAGTAGACTTGTTAGTTCATGCTTTTGTGGACATTTTATTAGCAATCAGTGCAGATGGGATGTTCATAATGCGATGTTCATAATGCTACACAACACCTACTTAAGTCATTTTTAGAACAATTGAAATAAACCCATTTAAGTTTCACCTGGAATATCATAGTGACTTGCATCTTGCAATCTGCTTGCAGCACCTGGAATGTCATAGCAACCATATAGAGACTCTCTACATGAGCAATACCCTAGCAACCCCCTGAAACACCATAGACTTGCATTGCACTAGAAAGAGATACCATAAAAACTGTCACTGTCAAACACCACCTTAGAAATCACCACCACCAGTACCATAATAACCACATAGCAACATCCTAGCAACCACCCTCAGCAAATCCCTAGCAACTAGTTACCAGACTGCCATAGCAGTGGCTTAGCAATATTTATCAGTCTAGTGTATGCGTTATAAAGTGTCCACTGTCTGGAAGCACAAGGACGGTATGTCTAATATGGCAGATGGCGTATGCATGTACACAGCCAATACAAAGCTTTCACAACATAATCTTCTCCTCCCTTTTAGACACATAATTGGCCTCTAAAGATACAGGCTTGGTGCTATATGTGTTTCTACATTCGTTTCTCAAGTGTGTTCATGCAAATGCGGGGTATTATCATGGGAAGCTGCAATTGCTCCTATTAATCAGTACGGTAATAATAAACAACCCAAGAAAGATGTCTGTGCCGGGCCTCGTGACCCTAAACGCTCTGCTCCGGTATGAAAGAAATCTGAATACGCTTATTCAAGGCTTTTTTTTTTTCTTTTTTTTTTTTCTTCATGTATTTTTACAGTTTTAGCAACTCCTTCGGGGGCTCTGCTAGGTATTTCTGCTCCCAACCTCTTTCATCTCGCTTTCTTTTCCAAGCATTATTTAATACGCACTGGGTTTTCCTTTTTTTTTTTTCCTAAGAATTTGGAGTCTGAGTAATATTTGCACATTTTCACATGAAGGCCAGTTTGTGTTGCACCATGACATAATCTTTCATATGGGAATATTATATGCAGTTATTTTCATTATACGAATACATCAGTCAGCCATAACATTAAAAACAGTAAGTATCTGGTGAAGTGACGTATGTTGGTAATCTGGTTACGATGGCATCTGACAAAAGGTGGGATCTACATATTAGACAGTAGGTTAACAGTCAGTTCTTGAAGCTGATGTGAACTTTGATATGCAGGGTTTAGAACCTACCAGAAGTGCTCCAAGGGAGGACAACTTGTGAACTGGTGTCAAAGCTAAACCTATTTAAGTTTCACCTGGAATATCATAGTGACTGCTTAGCAACATCTTAGCGACCATCTTGCAATCCAACCTGGAATGTCATAGCAACCATGTAGAGACCAGACCCTCTTGAGCAATACCCTAGCAACCACCTGAAACACAATAGACTTGCATTGCACTAGCAAGAGATACCATAAAAACTGTCAAACACCACCTTAGAAATCACCACCACCAATACCATTATAACCACATAGCAACATACTAGCAAAGCCCTAGCAACCAGTACCACCGCACAAATTACAGGACTTAAAGATTCCGCTGCTGACGTCTTGGTGCCAGATACTACAGGACACCTTCTGTGGTCTTGTGGAGTGTATGCACAAAGGTAATATACACAGTACTAGGCTGGTGGTTTTAATGATTTGGCTCGTCAGTGTATACCATGGCCAATGCCATATTATTTGGCGGTGATCCTAGTGGTCCAGTGGGCTAGGGCGCACAGACCACTGTGATGGAGGATCGCTGGCTTGAATACCAGCTATCAGCAGCCAGAGTCAGAGAGAGCACAGTTGGCCTTGCTCTCTCAGGGCCGGGTTAATGGCACTTCTTCCCCACATCAGGCATCTGTTAGCTGTTGTAGCTGAGCTGGGGAGCCGAGCTAAAGATGCTGCATCAGCAGCAGCTTGAAAAGAGGCGGTGGCTGGTTTCACATGTGCAGAGGAGACATGTGCTAATCCTCACCCTCCTAGTGTTGTTGGGGGCATTGCTAGTGATAGGGGGAGTTCACATGAATGGGGATTGGGAGCTAAAGTAAAAGGCTAGTAGGCTATTGCTGTTGCTGTTTGGCATACCTATCCCTGCTGATCTGCACTGGTAGTCTGTGTGACAAATGGAAATACACGATTCCAGCATCATGTATCACTCTAACTACCTACCACACACACACACACACACACTTGTTCACGAACCCCCACTCACATAGTGAGTAGCCCCAGTGGCCTAATGGATAAGGCACTGGCCTCCTAAGCCAGGGATTGTGGGTTCGAGTCCCATCTGGGCTGAACCACTAGCAGAGTGGCGCAGCGGAAGCGTGCTGGGCCCATAACCCAGAGGTCAATGGATCGAAACCATCCTCTGCTAGACCTTGTCTCATTTTAAGGGGCAGTGGTGGCTCAGCAGTTAGAGCGCCGAGCTATTGATAACAGGGTTGTGGGTTCGATTCCCAGGCTTGGCAAGCTGCCCTTTACCCTCTCTGCTCCCCGGGCGCTGAAGTTGGCTGCTCACTGCCCCTAGTTCTCTAGTGTGTGTGTGTGTGTGTGTGTGTGTGTGCTCACTACCACAGGTGGGTTTTGCCTTTACCTTTACATAGACAGCGCTCACCCTCTGCAAAGACCTGGGAGAGATTAGGAGAAGGGTAAGTGCCTGTCAAACGTGTACGTCGCCAAGACGGCCCAGCGTTTGATTGGGTCAAGCATGAGCACCTTTCATTACCGCCGAACGGGACGGGGATTGGTGGTGGGGTGCTAGTGTTTCCAGGACGATTCCAGGCGAGCCATGTGTGACGCTTTCGGAGTGAGGAGCCTAAATGAGTTACTTGATCACTGCGTTGATCCTTTTCTTTCAGAAGGAAGCCGACACGAAGGCCTTTCTAGTTTTTCTCCGCTCCCTGTGAATGTAACCATTAGTCTAATTTGCATTCCATTCTTCATAGAGTTAAAGCACCTTTGAAGCGATGCTCCCCAGCCTGGAGAACCCAGGTGCTCGGCTTTTTGGTCGTTGATGAACGAGCTTGAATAGGCCTTGCGTTTTTGAAGGTAGAGTCATTAGGGGAGAGTCTTTATCCAGTGTCTTCGTGTGTGTGTGTGTGTGTGTGAGTGTGTGTGTGAGTGCACGTGGGTGGGTGTGGATATGCGAGTGTGTGTTTAATTACCCCGTGTCAACATCCTACAGTAAATATCTCTCGCCTCGCTCTCCTCATTTGCGGAATGACTTTAAAATGGTTCGGTCTTAATGAGCTGCAGGCGAATTCTGCTGTGAATGATGTAGCTGTATCAGGACAAACTTCTGAAGCTCAGCTCGTCTGCTGAAGATGATTCGAGAGCAGATGAGCTGATGATGGCTTTTGTGGTCTGTCGATATGGTGTCTTATATTTATTGTCTCCTTCAGTTTGCTTGAGATCCTTCTTGAAGCTGATGTGTTGGACGCAGGAAAAGTGGGCAAGCGGAAAGATCTGGAACACTTTGGCAGTCCAGCCTGAAGCACTCCTTATAACTTCGGCGTGAATGGGCGGGGCTAAACTTCAGAAGGCTCAGTAAATCTGGTGGTTTTTGTGACATCACAATAACTTTAAGCTTCTTTAAGACTGATATATTTAAATGACCTCTGTCCTGATTGGCTGACCTGAATTCAAGAAGCAGTCTTGGCTGAAACGCTTCTTATAACTTCGGCAGTAATGGGCGGGGCTAAACTTCAGTTGGCTAAATAGGCGGGTGTGTATATAAATCTGTTGTTTTTTGTGACATCAGAGTAACCAAAGCCTCTTTAAGACTGATATATTTAAATGACCTCTGTCTTGATTGGCTGACCTGAATTCAAGAAGCAGTCTTGGCTGAAACGCTCCTTATAACTTTGGCAGTAATGGGCAGGGCTAAACTTGCGTAGGCTAAACAGGCGGGTGTGTTTATAAATGAGTGTTTTTTTGTGACATCACAAAAACTATCGGGCTCGTTCAGGCTGCTATATTTGAATGGGAATGAATGGTGCACTGAATGAAGCTGGACAGTGTTTACGTAGATGCTTCATTTATGCAAATGCTGTGGACCTTTTAAACCATACATACATGGACATCCCCTCAACATTTGCATTAATGTTGTACCCTTTCTACACACACATTCAAATTCAAAGCCTTAATACACATACAGGTACGTCTTGTTATTCCTGATAACCAGCTGAGTGAAGTTTTGACGCCGAAGCTGATCTTAGGGCAGTGTTTAGTGCACGGAAAGGAGGTTTCACCTGCAGTTAGTCGCGTGAAAGTCAAGCCAGCCGGCGTAAAGAGTTGTATTTCTCCCCATGGTGAAGCTGCGCGGAGTTTCGAAGGCCGACCCTAAGCGTGTCAGTTGATGAGAGGGGTTAGATGTGAGCAGTAATATGATTGTGTTGTAATTAAATTAAAATGTAATGTAGCGCTACCCAGTAGACCAGTCTGAGTCTGTATGAAGCATTTATTAAACCCCCTACTGTGATCAATTATGTTGTCAAGATAAGTTTTCAGAGATGCGCTCGCTACATAATACACCCTTTCTCCTCGTAATTACAGTAACACGATTACACACACACACATACGCATGATTGGCTTAATACACACACAACGATCAGCTTAGGGCACACACTCAATTTCCTTAACACACTCATGCAAACCAACCCTACAGCAGTGGACCTACTGCACATATACATCATTGCCTTAATGAACACACACACACACACACATACACACACTAATCCCCTAAAAATTTGACCCCAGTGTTCACCTTCTATACACACACACTCAGTTGCCTTCATACACATACACACTCTTGGTTCTTTTAATGTGAAAACATGAAGAAGCTTTTTTAGTTCTTTTTAGACCTTTAAAGGTTCTTCAAACGTATTTCTTATTCCTACTCATTCATACCTATTTTTTATTTCTATGACAAACATGGTTCTTTATGGAACCCAAACTGGTTCCTCTATTGAATTTCTCAAAGAACCCCTTTGAAGCGCCTTTATTTTTGGAATTCATTTGTTCCAAACATCCCCTTTAACCCTTCAGATATCATACTTCCCTTTTTTTTGGTACTGTGCCTTTAAAATTGATATATGTTAATGAGCTCTGTTCTGATGTAAGAGCTGAAACTCTCCTTATAGCATCAGTAGTGAGAGTGGGTGGAGCTAAACTGCTGTCTTTAGGCTGATATTTCATGCAAATTGTTTTCATGACCTCACAAAAAACTTTGTTAGTCATTAAGATATGATAATTTAAATGATTTCTCTTTGATTGGCTGCCTGTATTGTGTTTCACAGCAGAATAAGTTCAGTCTGAATGGCTGAATAGGCGAATATGTGTCTGTGCATTGTTTTGTGTGACATTGCAAATATATATATATATATATATATATATTTATTTATTTATATATTAGCCAATCCCCATTTATGTAGCTCCCCCCTCACTAGCAATACCCCCAACACTAGGAGAGTGAAGACTAGCTGCTCCGACACATGTCAAGCCAGCCACCTCCTCTTTTCCAGCTGCCGCTAATGCAGCATCGCTAGCTAGCCAGCACGCTCAGAGAAAGAGTGTGGCTCCCCAGCTGTGATACAACTGCTGACAGACACCTAGGGTGGGGAGGAAGTGCCATCAACCCACCCCGGAGAGCTCAAGGGCAGTTGTGCTCTCTCTGACTCCGGCTGCAGGTGGCAAGCAGCAAGACTCTGGATTTGAACCAACGATCCACTTTATTATCCATATTATCTCTGTTCTCATTGGCTGCCTTGTATTGGGCCTCATTCAAAACACAGTCTGGGCTGAAACACTCACTTTGTGAGTGGGTGGAGCTAAACTGCTGTCAAACGAAACCCCTATTTAAAAAAAAAAGCAAGGGAAATGTAGTGTGTACCCTTTGTGTTTGGGTATTACACATATTTGTTTTGACCCCTTAAAGTTGCCACTGACATATACACACCCCTTACCACACACACATGCCCACACACACATTCACACCTCTACATTCGGACCCTGGGTCTCTAATTCTGTTATTTATTAACCATAATGTAGTAACTACTATGAATTATTTGGTAACAGTTTAGGATATGCTGTGGGGTCCCACAAGGTTCTATGTTAGGGCCTATAAAATATACATTTTTAGGCCCTTAAGGGGTTCATTAATGCATACACATGCACACCGCCACCACAATTGTATTATTACACATAAAGACATACACACACACACACACACACACCTCACACTCTCTTTCCTGAGTATACACACCCCCACATAGGACGGCCTTAATACACACAACATGCAACCGTTCATGTGCCTCAACACATACATTAACATTGCTTTAACACACACTCAAACTCTCACACACACACACACACACACACACACACACACACACAGGCTCACAGAAAGACTCTGCAATGCCTCGTAACTGGTGAATAAAGGCTGTATTTTCCTCTCTCTGCTCCGGCTGCGTGTTCCTGCTGGATTGGAGCTGATCATTTCCTGTGCTGCAGCACTGCGACAGGCCGCTCTGCCCGGGGCTCTATCCCTATTTCATGTCAAATTATTTCGCTTTGCCCGAGAGGTCACCTTGGCTCAGAGTGGAGAGGGGAGAGATGGCCCGCAGCGGCCGCCCCGTTTGAAAAGCGAGCCTGTTTATCAGTAATGGAGAAGGGGCTTTTGAGCAGACACAAATAAGCAATATCACGCTCGCCGCGCAGTTAAAACAGTCATTTGTTTGCCTGCCGTAGCCTCGGGTCTGCCGGAGCCTCGCTGCTCCTCGTTTCTCGCAAAAGCAAAACAAAGGCGCATCGTCTCCTTCCCCGACGAGGACGCGCGCTCCGCCAGACGCTCCTTTGGCTAATGGAGAGAGAATGGACGGAGAGAATGGATGGAAAGCATGGGGAGAAAGGGGAAAGGGAGCTGTGCGACAAAACGAGTGCTTCTGTGGCGTAGAAAGCACTTCAGTGAAAAACATGTTACTGCAAACTGGAAGCATGACTTTAACTTAGTGTGTAAACAACAAAGTGTCGAAATGTACCATTCACAGTCCATATATGGAAACTATGCTAAATTGCTGAATTTTCTCAGTCAATCAATCAATAAAGCATCCATCCAGCCATCCATCCATCCATCCATCCATCCATCCATCCTCTGTTTCAGACTGACTGCCTCACTGCAGTAATACAGTCCAGATTGAAATTACTCCAGCCTGTTGTCTTAAGGAAGTCTTAAAGGCCGTATTGTGTGAATATGGTCAACGTCTCAGAGTGTGGCATTCACAGAAACTAAGCCGCAAAAGCTAGCTACCCAGTTTAAATTCCTTGTTAAACCAACATTGTTTATTTAGCCTACAGCAGTTTGTCTCCACCCATTCATGCAAAAGTTCATAAGAAATGGGTCCGAGGGCACGAGACAAGGCATCCAACCAGACGTCATTTATTCATATTAGTGCATTTTTTTTATTAATCAATTTTTTTTTGTTGTTGGTTTTTCCTTCCCATTACATCAAAATTACATACATCATAGATGCACTGGTACAAATCCACCCATACAAACATTCCCACCCCTCATATCACTTCACCCACATCACTATCACGACCACACCACACCAAGGGCAACAGCAGCAAGGAGATACTCTCTCAGATTGAGAGGAGGACACCTTGAGAGGAACCAAGACTCAAAAGGGGAACATATCCCATCCCATCCCAACCCAACCCAGAAAAAATGTATTAAAAAAAAAATAATAATAATAATAATATATATATATAAATAAATGACCTATGTTGTCCTGGATTTAAGGTAGACCAGAAATTCTCCCCAGTACTTCTTTTATGCACATAGAAAAGTATTGCTATTATGTCCCCGTAAAAGCAATACTACATTTTTAGCAGCATTTGGTTTTAGCATTTAATGTTTTTTGATACATAAGACCCACCGTATCATAAATGGACCGCGAGACACTGCAGAAGTGAAAGGTGTAGGGTAAACACATAGAAACTGAATTACTGAACTCACTATCCATCAATATTGGCTTCATTTAGCATATTACATGTGCAATAGAGAGCGTGTGCCTGAGAGAGAGAGAGAGAGAGAGAGAGAGAGAGAATCAGAGAAACAGAGAGAGAGAGAGAGAGAGAGAGCAAGCACAAGAGACGGAAACAGAGATCGTGTCGTGTCGAGTGAGACTATATGAGACAGCATGCGAGAGAGACATTGTGAGCATGTGAGAGCCACAAAGAGTGGGAGAGAGAAAGCTTGTGTGCTATAGAGGGCATGAGTGTGAGAGACAGAAAGAGAGCGCGTGTGAAAGAGACAGAGTGGAGAGTAAGTGTTTGCGAGAGAGACATAGAGAGCATGCGAGAGCCTTGGGAGAGCATATGGCCAAAATAGAGAGAAAGCTCTCAGAGAGAGCGCACGGAAGAGAAAAAGGCCGCGTCGGAGGGTGAGAATATGCGAGACAGCGTGCTATAAAGACATGGAGAGCATGCAAGAGCCTTGAGAGAGCATGTGGCCAAAAGAGAGAGGGTGAAAAAAATAAGAGACTGCGTCAGAGGGTGAGAATATGCGAGACATCATGCGAGAAAGACATTGTGAATATGTGAGATCCAGAAAGAGAAAAGAGAGAACAAGTGCATGAGAGAAAGTGAGAGAGAGAGACAGAGAGCGCGAGTGTGCGAGAGAGAGAAATACAAAATCATTCGAAACCTAATATTACGCCCGGCCTCGTCGGCCTCGGGGTGGAGAGAAGATCTTCATGGTTCTCCATAGTACTGAGAATCATGTACTACCAGGTTTTCCATCGCAGAGAAGAACCTCATACTTCTTTATGAAGCCATTGTCTTTCCTGAAGAACCTTGAAGAATCTTTTTTTTAGTAAAGCTTTCTTTCTGAACACTCTGGCGTTTAGGGGCGACTCCGCAGGCTCTGGCTATAATGCAGGAATGAGGTGTTGGAGACTGTTATGTAGTCGCCCAGCGCAGTGACACGCCGAGGTCTTTTCCATGAGGCCTGCTGGGAGAGATGTTTGTCTTCTCTCTCGCAGTGTGCAGCACGTTCTCGCCTGAGAAATATCACCTCAATCAAAACACACACATACACATGGCACCAGGACATGAAACCCCAGTCCTATGAATGCGGTTTTCTTTCTGAAAGGTGATACATAACCCCGGATGCCCCGCTGCCTCGGCTATACACATAGGAGACGGTAGTATTTTCTTTTTTTTCTTTTTTCAGCACCTTGTCATTGTTTTGTTATCTTTCAAAAAGATGTGCCGTAGGCTAGAATCCTTTTTTTTCCCCTTGCAATCTGCTGCTGCCATTTTGAAGCGATGCAATTAAGAACAACTCCCTTCCTCTCTCTCTCTCTCTCTTTCTCTCATCCTCACTCTCTCACTCTCTCACTCTTTCGCTCTCTCGCCCTCATGCCTTTCTTCCTCCAGGAAAGGATTAGTTGTGAATACCTGTCTGTCTTTGCTGCCTGAGTACCCACACTAATGAGGCTGATTTAAATGCAGCTTTTAAAAACTGCTAAGCAGCCGCAGCACGTTTTTTTATGCGCAGCTGAAGCTCCATCTGCCTATACGTCCCTTTCCTATGGCAGGAAAAACTTTAAGTCCAGACGTATGGCATTCGGCGAGAGCTTTCAGACTCGCTTCAAACTTTAAATTGGGCCCAGACGATCTGGAACGACGTCCTGGCCTATCAGTCAGACGAGAGCCTCATTTCTTCACCAATCTGACCGTTGACTTAGAAAAGACTATGCAGAAAACTGTCCAGCAACCTCAGAGTTTTGTGAGCGTCCTCGACTCGCGATGGAATTGGAATGTTCTCTTGCTTCATGAGGACCACATCCTCTGATAAGGTTCTTGACGGATCTGGCGAGAGGGATGCCTCCTGAAGAAACAGAGTTCAAGTCCCAAAGAGTTTGAGAGAGGCCTAGAGTTCCTAGAAATCTTCTCATCTGTCCTTCTGCAGTGGTGGTACATCATACCATACCTCTGATAACTGAAGATCTTGAAGGATCTGGCAAGAGAGTCTCATTCTATAGGGACCAGAGTCCAGTTTCCAAAGAATTTGAGAAAGGCTTACAATTCCTCTCGTCTGCCCGTCTGTAGCGGTGGTACATCATACCATACCTCTGATAACTGAAGGTCTTGAAGGATCTGTGAAGAGGGTCTCCTACTATAGGGACTAGGGTTCAGATCCCAAAGAGTTTGAGGGAGGCCTAGAGTTCCTAGAAATCTTCTCATCTGTCCTTCTGCAGTGGTGGTACGCCATACCATACCTCTGATAAATGAAGGTCTTGAAGGATCTGGCAAGAGAGTCTCATTCTATAGGGACCAGAGTCCAGTTTCCAAAGAATTTGAGAAAGGCTTACAATTCCTCTTGTCTGCCCGTCTGTAGCGGTGGTACATCATACCATACCTCTGATAACTGAAGGTCTTGAAGGATCTGGCAAGAGAGTTTCATTCTATAGGGACCAGAGTTCATTTTCCAAAGAATTTGAGAAAGGCTTAGAGTTTTTTTGGTCTGCCCATCTGCAGTGGTGGTACATCATACCATACCTCTGACATACCATCCCTTCTGCCCATCTGCTGTAATAACTAAGGTTCTTAACAGATCTGTCAGAAGTTTCTTGATGCTTTCTACAAGGACTTGAGTTTGCATCCCCAAGAATTTAAAAGTGAAAAAAGAGTGGATGGTTGACCAGGTTTTTCTGATATCTACCATTGGGACCATTGGGTTCTTGCAGCAGGGCATTGTTGCCATCAGCAGTTCTCAGCACACTGTCATCAGGAAAAGAACAATCGCCAACTACGGCTGTCCACCAGATCTACATGGATTGCTTCTTGAGCTCCAGAGTGTTTACATACATCTGTTGAACTATTTAACATTGTGCCTTACTGTAGCAGATAGCTCAAAGCCGAAGTGTCTGACTTACCCAAGTTAACTGCCCTGCCACCTGTGGAGAGGGTCATGGATCGGCCCCCCTGCCTAGCTACAGTCCCACTACAATCACAGGGAAAGCGAGATGCTTCAGCAGCCCTTTACAATTCTTTTCTATGTGTTAACCAGGTAAGTTTGAGGTACAAGTTCCAGTGTGCACAATTGGGGACATTGGGAAACACAAGTTCCACAACAGTTGGTACTCACCAAGGTGGTACTCCAAGTAATGATCTAAGTCCATGGGTCGACATCAGCTAGTGGACTAGAAATGAATGGAATTCCTTTGGCACTTGTAAGTAAATGTAGGAACCACAGGCTTCTATGCTTGCATCTATCCACATGGTCCATAACTTTAGCTGTTCGCTAGTGTTGTCACACTCCCTGAAGACTGCCAGGCACAGCAATGTTCTACATGGCCATAACGCTACATACGAGCCAAAACAACATTTCCTCCCCCTCTGTGATGCTATTCTAATTCGGCTAATCAGCAGGGAGTCGGGTTCCTGTTGAGTTTGCTTTCTCTGTTTCCTTCCTCTTCAAATACTCACTCACTCACTCACTCACTCTTTGGTCTCAACCAGCTCTGTTGCTGTCTTGGATGACCGTTTCTGAGAAACGCCCCAAATCTGTTCAATTTCCCACTTGTTCTCCGACAGTTGGACAAAGGCACATGGCACTTCTGTCTTGATCCAGCTTTGTCGTTTATTCTGCTCAGTCGCGAACCCCTTGTTGGAGCCTTACTGGGGCTCCTATTGCTTTCACCCTGCTGGTGAAAAAGCTTCCTCCTAATGGCGGGAGGTGATAGATTAGGGGAAAAGGTGCTGACCGGCTCATTCTCCCTTCTTCCCAGCGCGAGGCCTTCATTCAACCCCTCCTATCAGCCCTTAGTGATGAATGGGATGCTGCACCACGTCCATCTCTGCACCAGCCCGCCAGCCCGAGTGTGACGTGGCAGAAAAGTGACGCACACAAACATAAGGGTAGGGCAGGGGAAGAAAGAGGGAGCCGGCAAGCGTATTGTCCTCGGCCTCCCTGTGGTCACCCTGTCGAGGTCGCGCACAGTTCAGCAGCCCAGCGCCGGGTGACTAATGATAGATTTCCTCCTCTTTCCCTCCTTCATTTCCTTCCCCCCATGTAGTTGCTCCTTTGGCTTTCTAGGAAACAAGCTTCCAGGACATACATCAGCACCACTGACTGGTCGCCTAATTTAGATTGTGGGCAGACACCTCAGGAGGGGTCAACCTTCTTCCACCGTCTTCTAACTTAACAGTTAGGTTAGGTTTCATTCATTATGCACACCACAAGCTTTGATTGCGGATCAAGCACGGGCGTCTTCTGGAAAGTTCAAAGCCCGGTTGTTACGGGGCCTGGGCCATTAATGGGCTTTTGTCTTATGTAGAGTAGGGAACGCTAGCTACCTTTTTAGGGTTTTCCGCAATCAAAGGATCGCTAATGCAATGGTTCCCTGATTACAAAGTGTACAAATAGCTTGTTATCTGCCGTTTCTTTTGTCGGTAGGATTTTATTTTTAAAAAGGTGGGATGCTCTGCCAAGGCATTACGCTCCGTGTCCTCTAACAATGATCTCCTTCATGCTCTTCAATTAAGGAACTGTCTAGGCTTCTGTTGAAGGGTTTTTTAGTGCGCTTCAGTAGGCGGGAATGAGCAACGTTCTCACAAAAGAAAGCCTTTCTTCGGCAGGCTCCCCAAATGACTGCTGCTTTAAGGAGCCTTGGCGGATGGCTTGCTAGTGACCATTTGGACAGGCCTTGCTGGCACACGTGAGCGTCACGTTTGAAGGCAGCACAGCACTCCTGGAGTTGCCTTTCAGCTCCAGCTCACGTGCAGAGCGTTTGATCGGGACTTGAAATAGAAGCGGGCGCTGATCGCCCTCCTCTCATCCGCAAAGTTAACGTGGAAATAGGGGAGCACTAAAGTTTTACGACACCCAACTGAAACGTGGAATCTACTTTAATGCACGTGATAAAGAATTCAAGAGCATGTGTTGGGTGTTCCCAGTGTGCCATATGAGCAGCATCTTACTGTGCAGGACATGTATAGGCATATGCGATAAAGATTGGCCCTAAGACCGGGCCTCCACGTCCCAGTTTTAGTGATTGGCAGCGGAGAGGCAGAGCATTGAAGCCCCCTGCACACTCTGCTGCTTTTGCTACTGCACTCGCTGTTGTCATGCAAGAGAGTTATTGTCTTGTTTACTTGCCAGAAGGTATCTTATATGTTAATGCCGGTTGGCCACATGGCCTCAGAAATTAATGAGTTTGCCTCCAGCTTGGACGAGCTCATCGTCCTAATGAACACTGGCTGTTTCCTCCGTGACTCTCAGACCTTCAATAATAGAAAATGCGAGGCCTTACTGATTCCTTGCTATTGCCGTCGATTTGTTCATAACCACCTCAAGTCTGCAGATCCACAGTACGCTACCAGGCTCAGTGGCAAAGAGAAGCGAATGTTTTCGCAGCTATTGTGTGTGGATGCAAGAATTGGGATCTTTGCAAATCGGATCTGAGCCAACTTGAGCCAGTGTGGTCGTTTGTTCCACAATACATGCCACACCATTCAATGAAAGGGTATGTGACTTTGCTTGAAGAAGGATCGATGTGGCTTAGGATTTTACTGGATAAATGTGGCTTAGAAGTCATTTTACAACCCTGTTATTTTGCCTCAGAATGTAATATGCAATTAGTCCTTTAATGCGGGGCTTATATATGTATATAAAAAACTCATATTATTCTTATTCATATTCAGTATATATATTCATACTCATACTCATTCACTTCCCTACATTCCACCTTTCCTGGATTTTGCTTCATCATGCGGCACTTTTGAGCCCCCCTTCTGCAGACGCTGGCACAGGAAATGCCACGGCCACGAGTCCTGGTTAGCGTAGCAAGTGTTGGCGGCATGTGGCCACGCTGTGCTGATGCTGTTTATTTTTTTAAAGCATTATTAACAGCCTTTTTTAGTTATTCTGCCATTAGATCTACTTTTCCCATTAGAATCTGTCTGTAGCTCTAAACAGGTGCTAAGCGCCTGCCTACCTTTTCACCTGCCACTTAACCTTTCTGAGTGTTTAAGTAGCTTGCACTCTCTGACCGCTCCTGGGCAGGGAAACCTAAGTGTGATGTTCTCAAGCAACAAAAGAAGGCAAACGAAATGTGTGAGCTGAAAAAAAGGAAGAAAGAAGAACCTGCATTATAGTTACTTGGGCGAAGCGGTGTGGAACTGTGCATGGAGCATGTGTTGAGTTTCCCACGACTACATCCATTCCTTTTAAGTATTTTCAGTTTACTTAGCTTTACGAGTTTGCATTTCCCTTAGACAGCATCCATTTGGAGCCACAACTGAAAGAGGTTTAGTTGAAGCTCCCCCCACCCCCCCCCCCCTCCCATTTGGAGAGCAGGCCCCTGATACACTTTCATACTGTACACTGCAGAAATGTGTTTTTTTGGGGCTGGGAGAAGGAGTCGCTTTAGCCCAAAGGAGCTCTCGCGCTCTCTGTTCTCTCTCGCGCAGCTCTTCAAAGTAACGCGGAACGACACGCACTTCATTAGATGTGTCTTTGACTGAAGGCTGCAGAGGCGCCTTTCCGCCACTTCCAGCACTTAGGCCTTCATTTCTTGCACTGAGGGAATCAATAAGGCGTTGTTTTATCCTTTTCCGAGCCGTAACCGCCGTCTCCGTTTTAAAGCTCGGCTGTGTGTGTGTACGTGCGCGAATCTGCGCTCGGGAGCGTGGGTACGTGTTGTGGAAGAGGTGCGCGGGTGTACCTGAGGGCATGTGGAATATGTGTGTGTGTGTGTGTGTGTGTGGGAGTTAGAAAGAGAGTATAACCGTCTCTGTTTAACCAACTGTTCGAGCATGTTAGTATTACATTTTTGGAAGAATGAAAGGAAGAGAAGCTGTGCTTATTCACATTCTCCTTCATAGCGTTTAGCAGGCCCTCATATCCAGAGTTACTTACAGATATGCTAAGTTGTCCACTCAGAAAATACCCCTAGCTAGAATCCAAACAATACAACGATGCATAATACAGTATAGCCAACAGCTACAAACAGTACAATCAATTATTATTCACTATTATTTCATTATTTTCCTTCACATTCTGCTAGTTATGGGAATATGAGTTGCTACCAGGCCTCGTGATTGCAGCTTTTTTAGAAGGGGAGCTCAAACTCAGCAACTCAGCAAGCACTGAAGCGAAAGCTATGGGGATCAAAAAGCGATGGGGGTAAAAGCTAACACTAGCCAGCTCTAGCTTTTACTGTCTCTTCTCTCCAGCGTCCGGTTCCTCAAACACAATCTGGAGTATACCTCGGTCGAATCAAATTGGAGCTAAACGCGCATCACGAGGGAAAGCAAGGGAATATGGGTTGCCAGGCTTTCCCTGTTCCGGTGATCATAAGAGGGGAGCTCAAACTCGGAACGCAACAAAGTAAAAGTCTGGGGGATCAAAGAAGGATTCACGCTGGAGTACATGCTAACACTAGCCAGTGCTAGCTTTTACCATCTCTTCTTTCCAATGTCTGATCCGTAAGGAGCTAGGGAGATCAAAAGCAAAAGCAATGGGGTAAACGCTAACATTAGCTAGTGTGTCTGTCTAACATCTGATCCCTTGAAAACAATCTGGAGAGACTTCAGTTGAATCAAAATTGAGCCTAACACACATCACAAGGGAAAGCACTGGGTACTTTTTTTATTTTTTATTTTATTTTATTTATTTTTTTTATTTTTTACTGGAGGACTGGTTTGAGAAAGCCAAACCTGTGGAAAAGAGGGGGAACAAAGCTACAAGATAACACAGCTACCCCAGTCTTTTCAGCTTGCTAATTGCACATTGCGCTGAGAGGACACAACAAGAGGACAGCAGCACTGCCCATTAAGACAAATATTATGTACAGTAATAATTACGCTAGTTTTGCTGCACCGGTAAATCTTCACTATGCTATGCGCCTACTGTGAGGCATCTCAGTGCTGTAAACCAGCCAATATCCCCACACACTTTTTTTTTGCTACAAGGAAATCAGTGTGTTTCAGTCTGAGGTTGAGTCAAACAAAAGGTTGGTAAATAGGCTTGTAAAAGCGAATATGGACATTTACACCCCAGCCAAAGTTACAAACGTACTAAATGCATGATAGCTTTAAGCACTTCTCAAAGACAGCAAGGGTTCGAACACTCAGGAGAAGTTTGCAGAGGACAGAGAACAGTCTAGAAACTTGTCTTCCATAAGAAACGCACTTGAACCTCAAAGGCCTCGAGGTACGGACCAGGTTTCTGACCATTGCCTACGCAAACCACAGTGGCTAATGCTAGACTTTCTACTACTTTGGCCAAAGCTAGCATCTGCTGATAGCCTTCACATACGTAGTTATGACCGGTAGATCTCCATTGAGTAATTGGAGAATAAAAGCTTCGGCTTCACGTTCCAGTTTTCTTTGAGCCAAGAGCAAAGAGCCGGAAGAACGCAGGCCCTGATGTGTGTGACAGTGCTAAGGGCTTGCTGGCCAGCATCTCTAGTGCTAACACACACCTTCTGCTGTGCCTGTGTGCTGTGAGGGGTGACTAAGTGGGAAATGAGCTGTGTAAAATGATCATGAATACACCTGGCCCACACACTACCTTCTGCCTCGAAGTGTGCTGAGCCCAGTCCTTGCTCTAACATACACTGCCACCTCCAGGCTCGATCACGCCCCCCTCATCATTTCAGCCTTCAGGTCATTTTCTCTTCATTCAGAATCACTCATTCATTCACCCTGTCTCTCTGGCTGTGTGAGATGACAGTGCAGACAGAAGTCATTTAGAATTATTGTAAATATTTACAGAGACATTTTGGGGTTAGCATATTAGTTCAGGCGTAGTATACTTTGAACTGTGCTCCACTGAAGGAGTTGTGACCTAATTAGCGCAGGTTTACAAGTAAGGCCTTGATGCCTCAACAGCCTCAACAGGAATCCATCATTTATCCTGGAAACATGGACATTTTTTAGTATTAGTATTACTGGAGAAAGCTAAGTTGTTAAACCACTAAACAAAAACAAAAAAGTGCTTTAAATTGAAGAACCAATTTTGGTTCCATAAGACGAACATAAGGAGATGTGTGAAGAACCCTTTGAGGGTTTAAAGATATGCGTAATATGTCCTGGAAAAGTGCTGGAAGATGTTTCCCTAAAAGAAAAGAGGGGGAACCCTGATCAGGCCAACTAAGGTACTCAGATGGGCTTAATGGTGGTTTCACAATAATAGGAACCACTACAGTGCCTTTAGTAAATATGTCCATTAGAATCTACATATTTTTATAGGTAATGTTGATTATATTGTATTAGAATTCTCTGCATTTAGGTCCTAGCCTTAGCTAGTCAGCTACAGTTCCAATGTAAAACAATGGCTTTGGCATCATACAGTGAATCAGTGCCATTTAGCATGAAACTTTTCAGACTTTTCAGATCTGGTTCCTACCACCACCACCACAGGGAACAAGTCTGCCCTTCAAACCCTTTAGCAAGTTTGTCTAGAGCAGAGCACTTCACGTTAAACCTCTCTGAAGCTCTGAATGACTTTGTTGAAATTTTAACAGGTAATTCATACCATTTCTACAACTAATTTAATATAAATAGATATAAATAGAATGTGATTGTGTTCGCATAGCACCTTTTAAAAGTGATTCAGGCGGCGTGTTTACATGTAAGTAATCTGCTAATGCCAATAAGCCAGTAATCTTAATAAATTACTACTACTAATAATAATGATAAGGAGTCCCATTTCGTTCTGACTACATAATGCAGGCAGGTCTACAGCTATGCAACCCACCTTCAAACCCATCGGAAAAGAAAGACGTGACATGGTGCCTCATGTCTCATGTAAAATTGTTATTTTGTTTAATAGCTCAGTTATTAGTCTAACATCTAGGCTTCTTTTTCTTATCTAATTAGAGGTTGAATCCAGTGTACAATGTGTCATAGCTGTGTAGTATGAATCTGGCTGTTGTTCTTTACATTGTATCAAACTCCCCTGACAAATTGCCTAATAGAAATGCTCCAAAAAGCCTTTTTACATTGACTTCCATGGAAAGTTCGAGTTTGAGTTGTTTACATGACCACTTGAATAATTTGGTAGCTTCAGAAATCACATGAAGGGTGAAATAAATCAACTTTTTATGTGAATGTTTTAATATATAAAAGTTAAAATGGTTAAAAAAGTTCAGAAATGAAAGCTAACATTTTTTCAGTTTTAATTGATCTCAAAAACTAGAGCCCGCGACAGCGTAGCCCCACCCATTCATGTCACTGTAAAGCCATAAGAAGCGTTTCAGCCTGGACTGCTTCTTGATTGAGGCGTAATTTATGGCAAGCAATCAGCACCAACAACAACTCATCAACATATATTGGTCTTAAAGGAACAGTGACAAATACACAGCCAGTTTAATAAGTGGATAAAGAGACTCTGGTAAATGTTAATAAGGGAACCTCTGGGAAATAACAACCACAACAAAAAACAAACAAACAAACAAACAAACAAAGGTGAAAACCATGGATATAAAACACGGGCCCTTGTGTTAAAGTGTGTTAGACGCTTAGTCTTTTAGAGAATATGTCAAACTTCTGCGTTCTGCGTTTTCAGTTGAGTCAGTCCTGTTATTTGTTATTTTGTTGTCTGTTGAATGGAGCACCACTCCCTGAGCTTCATCTGCCACCTCTCGCGCCTCTCCATCATCCCTCACCTGCTAGCCTGCCGCGGGGGGATTAGGATGCTGGGCCGGGGTCGTTAAGGAACCGCGGTTTGCTTTTCAATTACGACACCGCTGTTTTTTTGGGGGAAGGGGTGGTGCAGGAAGAGGGAGAAAACGTGATTTAAAATGATAATGAAGCAGTTATTGTCTGGAGGAGATGGGGAGAACGTGGCGCACGGCTACGTGGAGGGTCGTAAATCTCCCGCCGTCGGCCCGCCGAGAAGAGACGAATCTCTGCGCCTGCCTGCCTGCCTCTCTCTCTCTCTCTCTCTCTCTCTCTCTCTCTCTCTCTCTCTCTCTCTCTCTCGACTGCCTTTCTCGCTCTCTGTCTTTGTTTCGTTGGAGAAATGAGCTCAGGAAAGCCTCCTAATGTGGCAAACAAGTGGTCTGATGAATGGGCACGGCGGCGGGCCTCGTTTAGAACGTCTGCGTGAGAGGTGGTGGTGGGGGGGGTGGGTGTGTGGAAGAGCTGCAGTCGAAAGTGGTTGATGACTTCGTATAAAAGCCGGCTTTCCAACTCCAGAGCCCGTCTTTAGGGCCGTTATCAAGGAGGTTTTGCGCCGCCGTCATCTTTTCATGTCCTGTTGACTGTGCCTTGAGATGCCTCGCAATCATCGGCCTTAGAGAGCCGCCTCCTCCAGCGATTTTTCACTTGCCATGGATTCAGTGGAATGCCATTGAGTGCTTGCTCGGATGGCGTTTGCTTAAGTGTAGATATATTCATTGCCAGCTGCACAGAGGGGGGAGATCTAGTTGAATGGGCTGTGGAATAATATGCGTATACACTGTGTAACTGACGCCGGCAAAGGTCAGCTAAGATGGTGACGTCATGCAGAGCAGTTTAGCAAAGCAGCGAGCGTTTAATAGCTTAATACACAGCCAATAAAGCCCTATAGTTCTCATTGTTTATCCAGAAACCAACTGTTGTGAGTGCACTTTTGTGCCACATGTTGTTGATAGGGCATAAGGCTCACTCGAACAAGGTCTCAAGGGACCTCCCGGTTAAATAAAGGTTAAGTAAATAAGTACGGAGCATTTTACACATTCATTTCACAGAGCGTTGCAATAAAAAGGCAGGAAAGGGCTGCAACAGGTTTGTTTGCGAATGAATAGAAGGCATGTGGGCTTTGTAGAGCATTTTAAAAACACGCTGTAACAGACTTGAGTTCTTCATCTGATAAAAGCAGAGGCCATTCTAAAAACATTGCCCATCATTTGTGCTCTATTGGCATAAAAATACACAGTCAAATCAGTATAATAATATTGGCACTTACTTAAATTTGGGAATGCCCACCCTTGGCTCGGCTGACTCTAGCAAGACATTGTTGCATTGACTGTATTAAGCCAGAGGCACGTGCAGTGCGAACGGCGTTCGTATCCTTGCGTGAGGTACGTTTTCGGGCCTTAGGTTACGGAAGGTGTTTGCTATAGAGGTTAACTGGTCCGCTGTGGCATGTTGATTGCTCTGTACTACAATAGGACACCACTGTTACGCTGTTGGGAGGCATTCTCGGTACACCTTCACTACGGCGGCTCTAGAATATCCCACAAAGTCAAATACCACCATGCTGTTACCACCCTGTTATCATGCCGTATTGCTTTGGTGCCCACAACGTTGTCAATGACACTGATTTTCTATTGTTGGAAATTGGATAATGGGACAGGACTGGAAAACTTGCAATGTTACCTAATCATGAGGTTATGACAACGTTGTTGAGAAAACGTAAACAGCGCAACATGTGGAAAATGTTATCGCATCGTTAATAAGGTAATAGCCAATGGCATGACAACGTTGGGTTTGCTGGAAAACCCTGTCCCGTGGCATCTGTGGCATCCCGGGCCAAGTTCATTTCAAACCAGGATTGGTTGTAATTCTCCGATTTGACTGTGTAGTTTGCAGTGTTTGGACCCCGGACTGTAGCAAAGCTCATATAGCTTTTATAACAATAACGTTCTACAGCAAGTTCTAGATAAAGTGCAAAGGTGTCATGTTTTCATGTAGTTAAACAGATTTGAACAGGCTTGCATTGCAGTAATTGACACTTTCTCTGTTTTTGAACTATAAAAACATTGTTTTTCATACTTATCATAACTTAAATAACTGAGAATTCACTTCTGTGTTTATTAATCTCCTAGTAGCTCAGTTGCATATAGTACAAAAGAAGTGAAACAGATGAAGCAGATGTTGACTGGTCAGCAGCAACGGCAGTAAATAAAGGCCAAGTAACAAAACAGACCGTTAACCGTTAATGGCTGGAAAATGGTTGTGTAATATGAATCATAGCAAAAGTCATAAGTGGACCCGGGGGGGTGTGTGGGGGGGTTATTAACAGAAGAAAAAGTAGAATATTGTCCCTTCTAAACTTGCTCTTGACTTCTGCAGCGCTCTCACTTATTGAATGAATTTTAAGAAGCATCTCATCTTCCGTGCTAAATTACAAATGTCCAAATATTGCGCACTGAACCTGTAGGCCACTGCGAGCAATGAACTGAACGTTTTTTTTTTATTCAGATCGCCTGTATGCCTGCAGAGTTCTACAAAATAGCTGCCGCAGCCCAAATTGCGTGACGGTTGCATTGCATAATTCCAGCCTCGGAGGCAGAGTTTAGATAGGCTTGCTTGCTTCGGCAGACCGTGGTACTGAATTCTTATCAATGTTTAAGCCTAGTTAGACACTGTTTTACACCTGTTTTGCGCTAAGAGCTGGAGTGCAAAAGTCTACAAGGGAGTGTAAAATATTCAGGGAGAACAAATGATCAGTTGTTACTTTGTCAAAATTGATGAAATATTTAGTGATTTTGGTCAACAGGTCCAAGGCTGAGACAAAAAGGGCAAAACCTAGCCATAAACTTCTTCAGCTCCAGAACAAGACCACGAAATTACTCAAACTTTGGCACCCTCATGTCCTGAAGAGCATTAGCAGTTTTTTCCACATTTAAACTGAAGCTAGCTTGGAAGCTTTAAGTAGTCATTTCTTATTACGTACACATTCTGACATTTAGCCATGATTTCTGACCTCTTTAGCCAGCTGGCCTTAGCCAGTAGGCCTGTAAGCATTGTTAGCTTCACTTTTCTATCATTACTTGTTCTATGAACATAGCTTGCCCAAAGATAGATTGCTTCATCAGGCTTTCCAATGTTACTAATAACCCTAGCCACTGGGGTTAACTGGACCAGGTTGGCTTGCTTACTAGCCATTGCTAACTGCAGTACCTTGCTGACAAATATTTAGCTCATTTAGCTACCCATGCTGTTACCACCCTGTTATCATGCCCTATTGCTTTGGTGCCCACAACGTTTTCTGTTGTCGGAAATTGGATAATGGGACAGGACTGGAAAACGTATGACCAAGAAGCAATGCTACCTAATGATGAGGTTGCGACAACGTTGTTGAGAAAACGTAAACAGCGCAACATGTGGACGATGTCGTAGCATCGTTAATAAGGGTTGGCTGGAAACCCTGTCCAATGGCATCTGTGACGTCCCGGGCCAAGTTCATTCCAAACCAGGATTGGTCGTAATTTTCCGATTTGGCTGTGTAGTTTGCAGTGTTTGGACCCCGGACTGTAGCAAAGCTCATATAGCTTTTACAACAGTCTACAGAAATCAGGTTCTACAGCAAGTTCTAGATAAAGTGCAAAAGTATGAGATTTGAACAGGCTTGCATTGGGTTGCATTGCCATAGCAAAATTATATATGAGGGTAATTGACAATTTCTCTGTTTTTGAACTATAAAAACATTGTTTTTCATAATTATCATAACTTTAAAAATGTAATTTAATAATCTACGCTGTTTTATGCTTGTCAGACCTTTGCTGTTTTTGCTGTGTTGGGTTTGACATACAGACTCTTTGGTATCCAAAGTTTACTTCTTTAGTTCCTGTTTATTTTTTACCCATTTGCTCCCCAATTTGGATTGTCAGTTTCCCAGCCCATATGTATTCTCCCCCTATCGCATGAAGTGCTCCCTTTGACATGTGTGCAGCCAATGCCAATGCCTCTTTTTTTGCGAACTGCCACCAATACAACATTACCAAGCAATCAGCGTGCCAGGAGGGAAGCGCGGTACACCCGGCTCTGATGCATCAGCCTGCAGACGCCAGTGGTCGGCCAGCATCGCACTAGAGCACTGTGCGGAGAGAGCAAGGCCAATTGTGCTCTCTCGGGGCCCCGACTGCCAATGGCTAGCAGCATGATCGGGATTCGAACCAGCAATCATCTGATCATAGTGACAGCGCCTTATTCCGCTGGACCACTCAGGCGCTTCATCCCATCCTTGCGTTTTTTTGAAGATTACAGTATGTCATACAGTGTAAGAAAGCACATTAGCAACCAGTGGTGGCTCAGCAGTTAGAGCGCCGGGCTGTTGATAACAAGGTTGTGGGTTCGGTTCCCGCGCTCGGCAAGCTGCCACTGTTGGGCCCTTGAGCAAGGCCCTTTACCCTCTCTGCTCCCTGGGCGCTGGAGTTGGCTGCCCACCGCTCTGGGTGTGTGTGTACTCACTGCCCCTAGTTCACTAGTGTGTGTGTGTTCACGACCACAGATGGGTTAAATGCGGAGGACACATTTCCCTGTACAAATACGTCAATACAAATACGTCAATACAAATACGTCAATACCTCACCTTTACCTTAAATGACTTCAAGTGACCTCCTGACCTACGCTTAGCCTAGCAGCTAATGCAACCTTCCACAGCCACGGACAAAAGGTCTGGCTGACTGCATCTGGGTTGAATGGATTGACCTTGCTTTAAGATTCAGAGAACAGTGTGGAGAGGGGGTTAAGGTCAGTTAGCGGGAAAGCGAGAAGACATGAGTGGATAATCTGTGGAAGTTCTTGGGTGTGTTGTTGTTTTTTATCAATGATATTGCACACATAGTTGAAAACATAGTAGAAAAGAGTGAAGCATACTTACTTACGTCAGGAAATAAAATGCAGGCATTAATGCAAGAGGCTTTGAACTGGATTCTGAAAGTCCTGATTAGCCTTAAATTGGTTCTAAATGAGGAAAAAGCACTATCTGAATATGATTAGCATTGCAGGCTAGTAATGGCTTTTTTACTCTTCCACATTAGTCATATCAATGAAACGTCGCTATGGGATAAGGTTTATTGTGTTCTACCAAGACACTTCATGCGTAGCAGGCGTGATTAAAGGAATTATGTGATGGAAAGCTGAAGTTTCAGAGCTTTTTGGAAATAAAAACTTTAATGTAGTTAGTAAACGATGTTTTAAAAGGTGCTATTCACTCGCCAATCCGAGCTCTACGTATATGTATATATATATGTATATATGTATTTTAATTTGTTGTTTATGTGATTTTGTCACTTATATGCTTCTCTCTATTAAATCTAAGCAGGTTAGCTGAGCCCGTTGGAGATCCCGAGTGTGTTTCATCCTAAAAAGCAGTTTCAATAAGGCACAGTATGGGGCAGCTAACCAGAACAGGAAACAAACGGCCTGTTTAAATCTAAGGCATACCATGAGATTGGGGAAATGGCCATGTAAATATTAATTATGGCTGTTTTTTGTTACTATGTAAAAACCATGTCCAAATGTCAACATGTAGGACATCGGCCCTTCAAATGTGCCACAACTGAACATCATTTACAAGCTGAAGTATTGGAAGAATTGGCAATGCTAGCGTGAAGCAGCATCCTGTCAAAGGAAAGCTCCTGTGCTCATAAACGCTGCCTTTCTGGGTTCATGAAAACTGAAATTACCTGAGTAATCGTGTATTATCAAGTTTGAACTTCACTAGTGAGGCTAAATCTTTTTTAATCACCAAAGATAATTAACCTCATGGGGCGCTCCTCTCAGAAGTAGAGCGTGTTGGCTAAATCAGCACCGATCCATCGCCAGTATTGAAGCAACCTTGAGTTACTTGCGATGGAATCACTTTTCAGCAAGTGGCCATCAGTCCAAATGATTTCAGACGTGAATAAGCTTTGCCTCCTCCAGTGTCCACTTTGTCCGGGTGATGCTAACAATGCTGTTAATTTGGCTAGTCCAGACTCCTCTTTACTCACCCGTTTAGTGCAATTGCAAAGGGTCTTAGATAACTGAAGTCAATGCCAAAGACTTGTAAAGTTGTAAAGTTAGCATTTTTTAATTTAGGCAGTTACCCCAAATATAATCATCCAGCCAAGGCATGCTCGGTGTCTGAGGGTTTCCTCTGTAGTATTTTCACTAAAGCTGCAGTGAAAGCTTACAGGCAATAGAAAGCATGAACCAATTGGCTCTACCCTTATAGACGTCCCAAGTAATCCTAAATAGATTTGTGTCACTAATTAGAACTACATCACACCTATTCAGCACAATTGGAGGAGAGGAAGTCAAGGAAATTGGACTTAGCTTAATGAGCTAACCAGCTAGCCATGCCAAACCTTTTAAGGTGTTTACTTATGGAATGTTCTGACACCTGAATATAAAGTATGATAAGTACACTGTATTGCTAAACCAGTGCTAGCGACTATCTTGAAGCTTGGCCTTGGTCTGTTTGTCCTCTTTTACAGCTATTTATGTAACGATTCCATTTCCATTCCATCTGTACTGTATCATCTCAGGTGACTTCAGGTTCCGCTCGGTCTTGTCTACTGCACCACCTTCTCGCAGTATCACCCGACTCCGCTTCTTGTGTACGACCTATGCATAGCTAATATCATATTCCCTCTGATATTGTTAAGATATCATTAATACTGTGCTAAACTGTGCTTCGCTGAATTGCACTGCTCTCAGTGAGGTTTTGTTTGTTTGTTTATTTGTTTATGTATTTATTTATTCATGAACAAAGCTCGCCACTCTATTACGTAGTGACATATCAGATCTGGAAGTGTTTTGGGTGCTCAAAACAAGTGGAGGCAAGGCCGGTTTAGAGGAGGTGCAATGTCATATATATCTTGATAATTGCATAGTCACAGCGTAAGCCTGAGCAGAGGGACATAATGAAGCAATTTGACTGAAATCTAATATTATATTGCTAAATTCCTACATTTTTATTGTCATTTATTTAGTTAGATTGGCTCTTTTGTTTGTCTGTGGTCCTTTTATACTGGGTTTATATACCTAAGACATTTATAATTCTGGGAATTACCATTTATATGTTTATCTGCATTCCTAGGCTGATTATTACCACTTTGTTGGGACTATTAACACTGCTGATCTGCTGAACACCTTAGCAACCACCCTTTTGACCACTTTAACCAACACTGTAGCATCCACCAATGGATGTTGCAAGAGATGAGCGCCCACTAACTATATACCTAAAGGTAAAGGTAAAGGTGCACGTATTTGTCACTGTACAGTGTACAGCGAAATGTACTCCGCATTTAACCCATCTGGTAGTGAACATACACTCACACACACACATGTGTTAGGGGCAGTGAGTACACACACACACCCAGAGCGGTGGGCAGCCAACTCCAGCGCCCGGGGAGCAGAGAGGGTAAAGGGCCTTGCTCAAGGGCCCAACAGTGGCAGCTTGCCGAGCCCGGGAATCGAACCCACAACCCTGTTATCGACAGCCCGGAGCTCTAACCGCTGAGCCACCACTGCCCCTACCAGTGTAGCGTTTTCAAGATGCTTATTAACACTTATTAACATTTACATTTAAGGCATTTAGCAGACGCTCTTACAAAAGTGCTTCGCTATTTACTCAAGAAAAACCTCAGCTAGTTAGAATAGACTAATAGTTCAAAGATACCTCTAAGTTTAGACATTACTAAACACAAGTCAATAAGGAGACCATAGTACTGTACTATTCATCCAAGTATTCTCTGAAGAGGAGGGTCTTCAGTCTGCGTTTGAAGACAGCGAGTGACTCGGCCGTTCGGACACCCAGGTGCCAGGACAGAAATAAAAAGCCTGGACGCTTGTCTTCTGTGGATTTTGAGGGATGGCGGGTCGAGCCGAGCCGTACTTGAAGCTCGAAGGGCTCTTGGTGCGGATCGGCTTTTCACCATTGCCATCAAATACGGAGGAGCTGGTCCATTCTGGGCTTTGTAGGCCAGCGTCAGGGTTCTGAATGTGATGTGGGCAGCTACAGGAAGCCAGTTGGTAACATTGCTAATCATTTCGACTGAAAACTAGCGCCAGCCTAGATACCACATGGAGGACAATATTATCCATGTAGCAACACCCCAGCAACCCCCAGTGGATGTTGCAACAGATGGGCAACAGTTGTATGCCTACCAGTGTAGAATTTCCAAGCTGCTTAGAAGCACGCTGTTCTGGCTGATGACATTACTGGTCATTTTAATTGAAAACTATCAACACCCTAGCAACCATATTGAACACCATAGGAACTAGTTAGCAACACCCTAGCAACCACACGGGATGCCATAGCTACTGTCTAGCAACACGCTTGCAAACACATTTAAAACCATTTTAACTACACGTTGTTCTGGCTGATGACATTACTGGTCATTTTAATTGAAAACTATCAACACCCTAGCAACCATATTGAACACCATAGGAACTAGTTAGCAACACCCTAGCAACCACACGGGATGCCATAGCTACTGCCTAGCAACACGCTTGCAAACACATTTAAAACCATTTTAACTACACGTTGTTCTGGCTGATGACATTACTGGTCATTTTAATTGAAAACTATCAACACCCTAGCAACCATATTGAACACCATAGGAACTAGTTAGCAACACCCTAGCAACCACACGGGATGCTATAGCAACTGCCTAGCAACACACTTGCAAACACGTTTAAAACCATATTCACTACCGTCAGTACTATAGCTACCACTTGGCGATGACCTAGCAACCACTCAGAATACCACAGAAACCAATATAGGTCTGTACACAGACTGTGTGGCTTAGAGAGTTAATTTAATGCAAACTACATGGTCTCAGATCATGTTGGTCTCATGAATCACACGTTGATGTGATTTCCGATACTCTTGCCATAATTAAACGGACAAAAGTGGATAAAATATATAGAGATCTGCTGGATTAGCCATTGTGTAAGAAAGAAAGTCACGGGGTGTTGAGGTGGCAGTAGACCTTTCCGTACCTCTGTTCAGATATCCTAATGATATCCTATTTTTAGTGGTCATTTTTAATCACGAAATCAGCAGTTGACGGACACTCACCTTGGTGATCGCAGTAAGAATTCGCTGCAGAATGAATTAAGGTGCACAGCCACGATGGTGAGTGACAGCTCACTCGTCTGAAACAGGTGGTCAAGAGTGACTCATAGGTGACCTTTCCGCGCTACCTTAAAATTGTTATGACTTCATCTGAGATTGGAGAAGAAAGGGGAGCTCTCCTTAACCCCCCCCCCCCCTCCCTTTTTTTTAACTCTCCACTCCAACTGTGACATTGTAACGTGACAGGGGAAGCCACTTGTCTTTCTCTCTGCTTCTCCGTGACAACTGGGATATTTTCTTCCTTTTTACTTCTGCCACAGGTGGACAGAGCTATGGGATATTAGATGCCTTTGGTCACAGCTTCCCACTGTGACGCATTACATGTGCTTGAGCAGTAGATGGGTTTGGAAAGCCTTCTAAGTAAGGAAATGGGTGGTTGGGGAAAAGCCGATATACTCAAATGTGCCGGTTTATAAGGTACATTTGCCTTGTTGCTGCACTCTCTGGCCCACCACATTAATGCATTTCGTAGGTTCACAGTACCTGTAGCCCATGTGTTGCTGCACAATTTATCAGTACCCCTCTAAGGGTCCAGCTGTGGATGTAGCAACAGATGGGCAACACTCAGTAATTGTATACCAAGCAATGTGGAATTCCCAGGCTGATATCTAACACTTTATTGTGGCTAATAACATCGCTCGTCATTTTAATTTACAGCTAGCAACAACCTAGCAACCACATTGAACATTGTATTAACTACATAGCAACACCAAAGCAACCACCTGTGGATATAGCACCTAACCTAATGGACAGTCAGTAATGGTATACTTACTGACAGTTTATTGTAGCTGACAAGAATACACCATGTTCATCACTTAGCAACACCCTAGCAACCACCATTAGATATACAGTAGTAACACATGGGACACTTTGTTGTTGCTGATAACATTACTGATTGGTTTTGTTTAACCACATGGAACACCATAGTAACCCCTTAGCAACGCCCTATGATTCCCATGTATTTCGGAGCAGATGGGCAAGTCAGTAATTGTAAGTACCAACAGACACTTTGCTCAGGCTAGCTGCACCCTAGCAACACCACACCACGCCACACCATATGAACTAGTTATACCAAAACCATGATACCATGATGGAAGTAGCAACACATGGACAAGTCAGTAATTGTACATCTACTGACAGCTTCTTGTGGCTGATAACATTACTGATAGCAACACCATAGCTACCACATGGAACACCTTAGCAACCACTTAGCAACACCCTAGTAACTGGCAATGAATCTAGCAAGATATGGGCAACAATCAGGAATTATATACCAACAGACACTTTGCTGTGGCTAGCAGCACCCTATCAACCAGTCGCAATACCCTAACTACCACTTAGCAACAGTCTAGCAACCACTAACCAGCTAACCAACTAGCCGTAGACGTGCATCTGGAACGCCGCATAACACACAAGCTGTGCTTTCATGTAATATATAGACAGAGACTGGTACACCATGAACGTCCTCTTACGTATGTGTCAGAGAGAGAATGGGCGAGAGACCTAGACAGAGCAAAGGGACAGTCAGTACGATAGCACTAAGAGGAGACACTTGTGGCGTATTTATCCGTCTCCTTTTCCCTTTTTTTGGCATCCCATCGTCGTTGCCTGTGCGGAACTAAAGATCCAGTGATCTTCAGAGCCACGGACAATCTGGCCATGTGGGCATAGGGGGGCGGGCCGTTGCCAGTGCACCTGTTGAATATTGATGGTCCTTCTCCACAGAGAAAACATCTCCTTTTTGTGAGGCTGGAGCAACATCTTTTTGGGGGATCGGGGAAAGGGGGGCCAGGGTGGAGAAAAAAAAGAAAAAAAAAAAAAAGAAAAAGTCCTTTCATCATTTTCCTCCATTGTGCTGCAACTGAATGGATTGCCTTCAGACAGGGAGAGGAGATGCGGCCGGGAACGGAGCTGCTCATGTTTTGAACTTCAGCTTTGTTTGATGAAAATTTCACTGTAAACACATGCCATGCTGTCCCCGGCCCACACTGCCAGAGCTCAGCGCCCAAGTTGGGGGGTTTCCGTGTCCTAAAACAATGTTTGTAATGCAAATAAAGCCACTTCAAAGAGAAACTAGCATTTCTCATTTTTTTAATGGAGGATAAATTCTAGAGCAGGACGCCATGTCTCCATATCCACGTCTTCTGAATAATGTGTGTGTGTGTGTTGTATATGACATCACGGCCATAAGGAAATCTTGTATCTCCACAATAAGCATTAGCATTAGCTAGCGTGCCGTCTGCAAACTACTGCCCTAATGCACTAATCTTTTGGTGGCCGATGTTCTTAGATGTTCAAAGCCAGGATTCTGGTGAAAACAGTGAAGAGGTAAAGAGCGAACAAGAGGGAGACAGAGACAGAAGGGACGGAAGGGACAAACAAGGCCACAGTTACCATGGCAGTGCTCCTAAACCACTACAGCACCCATAATACCATGTAAACCCAGTGACTTATGGCTCAGGCTTACTGGGTGGCAGGCACTTGTGGAATGACTGTGTTTACCCTAATAAATAAATAAATAAATAAGTAAATAACACACACATACTACATGGACAAAAGTGTTGGGACACCTGCCATCATGTTGTCTGAAATTAAGGGCATTGTTGGAGTAACTGTCCAGTGTCGAAGGCTTTCTACAAAATTTTGGAGGAACATTGCTATGAGGATTTGATTGCATTTAGGAACAACAGCAGAGGTTAGGGTTAGCCAGGTCAGGCTGCTGGGTGATCACCACCCCACCTCGTCCACGACTCCCCAACTCAGCCCAAAAGTATTGGATGGAGCACCAACCATCATTCCAGAGAACACAGTTCTTCCACTGCTCCACAGCTCAGTGCTGGGGGCTTTATACCCCTCTAGCCCACGTCTGGTGTTAGGAATGGTGCCAATAGGTTCAGGTCTATAGGTCTTTCTCTATCTACTCCAGAGGGTCATGTTCCATATGCAGTACTAATCTATATCTATATCTATATATATATATGCTGATTAAGGGGTATTTTTTTTAATTATGAACTTTTTCTTTACACAGTCATAAAACTCCATTATCCCTTTGATTATGAGCCCTTGCAATGCACACGAGTAATTGTTTAAACATCACCTTCTGTAGCGTATCGACTGAGTGACATTTTGTGGCGCGCGAGAGACAGAGGGGATAATGGGGGATTTGCGACTGAGGAGGCTGAAGAAACATTTCGGAATGCATTCACTCACTGTATTATTAAAGACTCTAGAGTGCTGGAGGGCATGCTGCGCAGCCTCAGTCTGAGAGTGAGTGAGTGTGTGTATGTGTGGGCCTTTGTCTTTGTTGCTTTCATTTGTGTATGCATTACACTCCTATTGATTTGCATTCTTTGATGAACGCCCCTGTCTTAGAGAATGGATACGGTGAAGCAGGAATCGTTTGAAAGCATTAACTCCTGCCCGTGTTTTCAGACTGAGAGACTGTAGGGCTACTTAGAAGTCGATGCTATGCTATATTACACCGCGAGAAGGACTTCTGAGGAACTCCTATCTTGTGCGTCCACTCACTCGCTACGAATTCCACACAGTTGATAGTTCACTTCATACAGTAGGTGCACAATTATGCCATGCAGTTATGCAGTCTCTTGTTATGCGGAATTTTCCAACAAACGGCCGAAGGTGTGAATGTACTGGAGTGTACGCCGTACTCAAGAGTTCGAACCGAGAACATCAAAGCACATCAAGTAGTGGCCTGTGCAATTTTCATGATCCTCATTGTATCCTTTATTATGGTAGTGATGGAGGAAAAAGCAGCCATCTGCTTCGGTGGCTTAGTGTGGGCTGCGATAAAACAAAGGTCTCACCTGACCCGAGCCGTATGTTCTCTACCAAACAGCTAGGATCTGCTGGAGGCTTTATATAGGAACATGTACAGCTGGAAGCATGTTGGATAACTTCTTCTTGTGCAGGCGCAGGTGTTCGTGAGTGATTCACCATCTCCGTAATCAGCATCATCCTCAGACAAAGTTCAGAACCATCTGGGAGTCCGCAGGGAAGGTTCCGAACTTTGTCTGAAGATGATATTGATTACAGGTAATGTGACGCAGTAATTTGCTTTCTTTATGGCCCATTCAATTGGTGAATCCATGCTCCACCCACAAATACAGAGAAGTGACCGAATGTATGCCTTACATTACCCCATTGCATGCCTTACACATGGTGCTCAGCCAGAAAACGTTGCATGTTCACGGCGGATCTCGGTTCATTTGCGCTATCACCGGAATACACTGTTAATAAACGGTTGCCTCCTACTGGATGTATGTTTAACTGCAGTTTAGGACAGACTTAAACAATTAAAGTTAATAATAAAATACTGTCTTGTAATTGTATTGTGCTTCAGGATCCTTTAGATTTATATAAACCCAACCAACACTGTAACATCACAGTAAAGTCTAAGCACACTTCCCTTATGACGAGCACAACCTTTAGCTTTGTAAATGGGTATAAAATGATGAGACTAATGCTAGCTTCATTTTTGCTTGCTTCTTCTTGGAAGTTTTGGAGTCGTGCATCATGAGCAAGCAAGAAATTACTTAGGTCTGGTGATTCTAGCCAAGATTTTCTGGTATTTCCAGAATGCAGAGGCTGAAACAGAAAGCGGCGGAGGTGTCTGGGGTCAGAGGAGATGCTGCTGGCTTTTCTTCAGGCATCTTTTCTTGTAGATGTCCTGTATGGGTGGGAGTGCAGCTGCAGTGATGTACTTGGCAGTTTTCGCCAGCCTCTATAGGGATCTCCTACATGTACCTGTAGAAATTGCAGAGGAGCTGTTGTGGCAGGTTGGCTCTCCTCAGTCTGTGGAAGTAGCCGAGGCGTTGTTGAGCCTTTTTCAAGGTGTGTGATGTGTTGAGAGACCAGGTGAGATCCTCGCTTATGTGGACAGCTTGGGTATGAGGAAACCACAAAGGGTTGCTAGGGTTAAGAGTTTTTGTGTGTTGGCTATACTTCTGACATTTTCCTTTATAGCTGAATAAGCTATAGCGAATGCCATTTCAGCATCTCCTAAGCATCTCTGTTTTAGATGTGATTGTATGGATTCTGCTTTGTGGCCCACTGTTTGCAATTCTTGTAGGCTTCATTATGAGATGAATTTCTCCCGCCCTACCCCTACCTTAACCTTATAAATTAATTTGAGGCTTGTAAAGACAGATGGTGTGAAACCTGCTGGCTGCTGAGATGATACATTTGGTTTGAAACAACAAGTGCTTCGTGTAGCTGATGTAGGAGCAAGGTGATGCTAATTATTCATGGCAGTTCAATTACAGTCCCTCTGCTGTTTCTTTCTCCTTTAAACTTCTGCCTTTTGAATCTGTGTGAGGATTTGTGATGGTGGAGTGCCAGGCCTAAGACTTCCTTCCTTTGCCTGAATCTACCATGCCTTTGGAAGCTCTTTCATTTTCTGCCTCTCTAAAGAGAGGCATGCAGTTAAACATACATCCAGTAGGAGGCAATCGTTTATTAACAGCTCATTCCGGTGATAGCGCAAATGAACTGAGATCAGCCATGAACATGCAAAGTTTTCTGGCTGAGCACCATGTGTAAGGCATGCAATGGGGTAATGTAAGGCATACATTCTGTCACTTCTCTGTTTTTGTGGGTGGAGCATGGATTCACCAATTGGATGAACCATAAAGAAAGGTCTTTGCTAAGCAAATTACTGCATCACATTACCTGTATCTTGTATAAATACCTCAGTGATGCCATGGCCATTCATATCGATCCCCCCACATCACTCAGTGTGATGCTAGCCAACTCCTTAACCCACGGGGGTCACCAGCTCCACCAGCACACCAGCTAACAGGCACCTGTACCTGCCAACATCGCTTTACAAGTGATGAGGAAAGAGAATGCCATCTAAAATGCCCACTTGGAGAGCATGGCTAAATGTGCTCTCTCAGACCTCGGCTGCTGATGGCAGTGCAGCATGGCTCTATTTTTGAGCTGTGACTGCCGGGCTGTAGGGGTAGCGCTTCAGACTGCTGAGCCATTTCTGATATTTGGCTGATTGACCATTCTCAGCACTGTAGGATACTGGTATGAGTATATCAGGGAAAGCTTTAACACAGCCCAATATCACTGGCACAAAATTATAAATCATTGTATATAGAATAGGGTTTTACATTGGAATGTATTCCGAGAGATAATGCTAATCTCCCTGCCCAGTCACTGACCAAGGGCCTTGTGGCAGCTTTTCAGCAGTCCCATTATTATGCTTTAGCTGCTGTGTTCTCATGCAATAATGTAACGTATAAAAATGCTAATGAATCAGCTCTTGCTAGTTTTAAAATGAGGTGCTACTTGCCTCTGGTGCCTTAATGGTCTATCACACCCACCTCCACCTTCCAACTTAATCCCGTTATTGATATAATTGTGCTCTTCTGCGCCGCTTCCAGGCCCCACTATGCCTTTTCCATTCATTATATGTGCAAAATAGCTATTCATACATACGTTAGCTTACATTCATGGGCGCTGTGCTCATCGGCTGCTTTGCCTGCAGTAGAGCTTGGCCACGCACCAGCTCGAGTTTCGCAGGTTTTTTTGTTGGGGAACATCTGCGCCCGTCTGATTACGACTAGCGCGACTCTCCGCTCCAGATTAAAGAGTGGCAGATTAATTGGGCTGTCAATCACAGCCGACACCAGCTCTTTGTCTCCGAGAGGAACACAGAGAGGAGTGCGGCGTCCGAAATAATGTGCCGGCACCTTTTAGGAAGCCAGGGGTGACATTGCTCATCACAGCTTGATAAGTGCTTGGCAATTATATGCCAGCATGCAGCGACATCTAGAAGGGTGCGCTGAGTCGTTGGCTGGGGTCGCGGCATGACAAAGCAATTTTTGTGTTTTTAGCTCAGGAGGTCAGAATAGTTCAGGACAGGCTGACTAACTAGGCCAGAGCTGTCGCATTTTCATCACTTTGGGGGATTTTGGTTGCCATTATCTTCTGTATCTTCTAAATACTGTGTTGTGCAAAAGTTTGGGCACTGCTGGTATATAATAACCAAGATTTTATCAAGGCCTCATACCTTAAGCAGCTTGTTAGGTCTACGGCTTGTTCACAGTTATTATGAAAAATTTCAAAGCTTTAATCTGTCTCAGCAGCCATGGGTTCCTCTCAACAGCTGCTCAGCACTCTGAAAATTCAATAAGTGATGCCCACCAAGCAGGAGAAGGCTTTTCTGGTAGTCGTAGCAATGGGTTTTCAGGTAGTCGATTCCTTAGTACATAATGCGAATAAGAAATAGTAGTTAACAGGAATGGAGGAGGTTAAGCTGAATAAAAAAAACAACTTTCAGTAAGAACTTCATGGGATTTCTAGAAGAAATCTAAATCCTCTTTTGGCTGCAAAAAAACTCTGGACTGAAACTCCAAATGATGCAAATAATAAAAATTGCTTAATATTACATGTGCTGTCTGAAAGCATGTCCATGAATTAAAATAAAAAAATAAGTATGTGTATATATATATATATATATATATATATATATATATATATATATATATATATATATATATATATAAATATATATGTGTGTGTATGTATGTATTCAATATAGCAAAAATCAGTTGAATGGCTATTCAGACACATGCAATACATCCCAGGCCTTGTACTGTCCAGTGAGCACCTCTGTCTTTTGGTTAAGCCCATTAAGGGGCTTGTAGGAGTGTTGCAGTATGCTGTTTGGTCCGGTGAAGTATGTACTGCTCCTTTTTTTTAATCAGTAAGCTCTTCGATTTAAATGAGTAATTGTCCCCAAACATGTCGTGATCAATCTGAAGTCATCATTTGCTGGATCAATACCAAGAGATGGTCATTGATCTCATCTTCACCATGCCTGAGGAGATATTTGACGTTCTTCAGAGGATTGTGTTTGCGGACAGAAGATTGGTTTAAGCTCATTAGCGAGATTTGAATGTTCGGGTGGGAGCTTTGTCAACGTGGGTTAGCTTGTTTATAAGTGTTTATAAGCCTCACGTGTTCTTATTGTTCTAGCCGATGTCTGGATCCCACTCCAGTGTCACAAGTGTCTCTGTCTCTGCATCCATGCACTGTCAATATACGAGCTGAATGTGACAGCCCCTCTCTGCTTCATGCGTGTTTTTTTTTTTCATTTAACCGTTAGCTAATTGTATTTGCCATGCCTTCCTTTTGTGCTCTATCTGAGATGCATACAATGGTGCCGTGTCTCTGAATGGGGATGCGCATTCGAAAATGTCAACACCGTAGTGATGCCTGCGTTGAGCACCAGATGCACATGTTGGACAGAGCTCCAACAAGCAGTGTAATCAAGCGAGAGAGTGTTTTGTTGGGACATTGGTTAAGGGTGAGGGAACTGGTGATCGCCTAGGACAATCGAAAGGGTACGATACAATGCAAAACCTAGTGACCTTCATTTACTGAATTTCCGGCCAAATCACCTAGTGACCATCACCTACTTCACCGGACCTTTGAAGCTGCCTTGTAGTTACAAGGCAGCTTCAAAGGTTGAAATAAACTGGGACTCCTAACAACCATGCAAGGCTTGTTAGACCACCAAAGCCACCCCCATCAGATAAACAACACTTGTAGCGTTCATCTTTGAGAGACAGAGGGCAAAAACCAGGCCCCACTCTGGTCCTCAGGTCTGAACACATCCACAGGTGCCTTTGTGGATCCTTCCACTGTGAGAAGATGTCTCAGCACTGTGAGTTTGGAAGGAAGTGGAGCTGATCAAGAAATGCACATTTGATTAAATTGAACTGCTGGAGCTGCTGATGGTCTCAGAACAATGGAGGGACCACCCCACAGTCTAGACCTCTACAAGTTGGAGGTGTTGTGGTTTGTTTGGATAGTGAGAAGAAGGAAAAGCATTTGGAGGTATGGAAAAGTCTCCGTGCAGGTTTAAACAGTGCGAAGCATACCCCATAACAGTGCTTCGAGACCACCAGATGGTGTATATTTTGGCACTATCCCCATGTGTTGGGTTGTAGCAAATGCAGGACCATCTAGAGCACCCTGAGGGCCGGTTTGAAGACCACTGCCCCAGAGTGTTGCATACATACTTCTGCAGGTATTTTTTCTTACTCACTTGACTTGGAATGATTACTTTTGACGGCCAGTGCATGTGCTTTCTCTTTTACACACACACACACACACACACACACACACACACACACACTGACATTCACACAGTTGGCTCGTTTGCGTCCTTTTTGGGCTTGCTAGCTTCTCGCTCTTCTCCCTCCTTTTCTCCCACTAAGGGTTAGAGGCAGGCGCAGTATTGAGCGTGGCAGTAATTATGGTGTGATGGTGCCGTCTCAGAGACTGCCATGTCGATGTTAATGATCTCCCCCCTGCCTCTCTCTCTCTCTCTCTCTCTCTCTCACGCTTTCTCTCTCTCCGCTCTATCTCCTCTTCTTCAGCTCTGATATCCACCACATGTCAAATATGGCAACAGCATGACACTCTCGCTCTCTCTCTCTTTCTTTCTTTCTCTCTCTCTCTCCCCCTCGCGCTCCGTCTCTCCTTCTCACTCTCTGTTAGTATGTGTGTGTGTCTCAGTTTCTATGTATTAAACTCTTTGTGGGGACCAAATGCCCCTAGGAGTAGGAGGAGAATGATGGTGATTGTAATAATGATAATAATAATAATCCGTCTATCCACCTTCTCATCTGCTTCGTCCTGATCGGGGTCTTATCTGGAATCATTGGGCGCAAGGCAGGAATGACCCCTGGACAGGGCGCCAGTCTATCACAAAGGGGAACCACACTCCTGATTACTTGTACTGTTTAGCATGGCTTGGGCTATTTGGGCTATATAGCATAACTTGGGCTATTTAGCATGGCAGATTCACCTACCATGTGTTTTTTGCAGCACATAGAGGCAAGTGGGCCACAGTTCTATCAATAATAATAATTATTATTATTATTATTAATAATATGTATTATTAATATGAGAGATTTGCTGAAGGGTTTGCTTTTGGTTTTTAAGCTTGACAGTCTAGCATTATTCAGCTGCTAATGTGGAAGTCAGTGTAAATACCCCACAAAGATAGGTATACAGAGTTGTGTGTGTGTGTGTGTGTGTGTGTCCTGCTCCCCAGCACTAGATATTAGGGATCTGTCTGTACTCATAGCTTCCTCTTTTTTCACTTTTTTCTCTCTCACCCCTTCGTCTCACCCCTCTCCCGTCATTCTGTCTGCCTTCCTTCCACTCAGTCTGTCTGCATTTGTCTTTCTTCTCTCTCTCTCTCTCTCTCTCTCTCTCTCTCACTATTGCTGAGATAAAACTCATGACATTTTCTACAGTCCCCCTTCTCTATACCCCCTCTATCCCTTTCGCCCCCCCCCCTTCCCCATCCCTCTCTCTCTCTCTCTCTCTCTCTCTCTCTTTGAGAATTGGAGGCATTTTGCAACTCCAAAGGAAAGTTAAGGAGACTATAGGCAGAAAGAGATGAGCTCTAAAGGACAGTAAATGGACCTTACTGGGTTGTATACCCTACCCCTTCAGTTTATTACACCTACTTTGCACACTCTGGTCCTGCAGTGTTGCTGGGGAGGGGCTCATACAGTGGACCGAATACAGCTGTACAGTCTATTAAGGCCTTTTGTTAGTTTGACCTTTTGACCCATTCAGAGATCCAGGCTAAACCACTGTGAGGTGGCTCTAATGCACTCTACAGTGGCTAACAGGCTAACAACTACACGCCCCGCAGAGTTTGATTCTGGCTGTCACTCCAGTATCAGTCTCTTTCAGATGCAGTAATTAGCTGGAAATCCTCAAAATGCAATTATTAGCTGGAACCGGGCCTGCACTGTGGTGTGGGGCACTGTTAGCTTGCCAACTAGGCTAGCGCTAGCTTACTTAGCAGGCGCTACAACTGGATTTTTTGGCTTTCTGTCAATTCAACTCTTCTGTGAACGCCAGTCCCTCAACATTTCTCTCTCAGATATGAGCTTGTATTGTCTAGCCAGAGTCGATCTTGTAATATAGGCAGTAGAACTGTAGCCTGACTTGTTTCCCAGCTGTTTTTGACCAATTCTGAAAGGATGGCCAGTTTTCTGGTTATCCTGACCAATGGTCAGTGGTTGTTTTTGCGTGTATTTCTGTGATTGAGCCCTATAGTGTGAAGGATATTGTAAAGATATTTGATAATAAACCTTCAGTAGATGTCCAGCCTTTGTACTGAGGCCCTGCTCTGTTAGCATTTCTTAGCTCATGCTACATGTTTCTCTAGTTCCTCGTTTCCGTGCCCTCTGGTTTCAAGCGTTTTCCTCCAGGTATTGAATCTAGACCACCCTAATAAACAAACTACGCCTAGCCATCATTGCCTTCCATTTGTTACAGTGACTGCAACTTGTAATTTCTTGCTGTTATCACCCTCTCTTCATGCTCATTGGCACAAAATATTTAATCTGCTCCCTCTAATCCTATTAAAAGAGTCACTGGAACAACAAATGGAGCACAGAGCATCATTAGATAGAACAGTGGTGGTCAGCGAGCTCCAGGTTTGTTGTTTTTCAGCCGGGCACGTTATTTAGATTGAGCAGTAAGCCATCCGAGCGAATTACGTGATGCTGGTATAAAGCAGGCCGGGCCTAAAACAGGCCATTCGTTCTGATAAGAGGATGATATTGCGGATGAGTAAACGATCGCATGGTGTGGTGGACGAGAAACAGACGCAGGAAAAGGGTCGAGCAGGAGCAGCCCGGCGTCTCATTTGTTATCATTATGTGGTTGCGGTGCGCGCTCGCTAATGTGGCCTTTCTGGTGAAAGGGAGTGTCGCTTGATTTGGCTGTTTGTTGACAGAGGCAGAGACGGGAACAGTCAAAGATGAAGTAATGAATGCCTTTCTGTTATCGCTGTTGGATTTCGGCAAGCTGGTTTTGATTGTCGGCTTGGAATTCTGCGCTCGGACTGGGACAGCTTCAAGAAGTAGAGCATTTCTTAACAGCTTCTGGTTGGCTTTGAGTTCACAATAATAGCCCTTTTATTGTCGATGATTGGAATGTGATTATAAAGGTTATAGAGTCATGTTAAAAATGCTTAAGTAAACCAATACAAAAGAAATAGCTTAACTATTAAATATTTATTGTACCACCAAAGCCTTAATTCAGAGCAAAAATGAGAACCCTTTGGAATTACCTGGATTTCTGCACTAAGCCACTTGGCATCTCCAAAACTATTTTGCAGGCCTTCTAAAGTGTGTGCAGTGGTCAGTACCTACCAAAAGTGGCCCAAGGAAGAACATCCAGTGTCATGTGGGCCCAATGCTCACTGATGCTATCCATTGAGGCCACATCTAATAACCTACGTTCGGATGGTGATGAATATGCACTGTGTTCACTACATCCTAGAGGCGTGATAATTCACAAAGCTTATGGACGATTCTTCAGTTAGGGGACCATTCAAGTCCCCAGGTTATATTAGAAGTCATTTTAGAAATACTTAAAGACAAAATGAATAGCTTAACTTTTAAATATTTATTGTACCACCAAAAAAAGATGTACCAAACTCAGTATTCTTAATATATATATATATATATATATATATATATATATATATATATATATATATATATAATTACTTTTTTTTAATGTAAAGACACATAAGGTATTATTGACGTTAATATATATACAACGTATATGTTCCAGTCCACCCAACATAACTGTCATTACCGCAGGGATTTGTTCAATTGTTACTTTTTACGTTAATGCAGTAACCATGGAAACATGGAAGACTGACAGGGGCGCACATGTCAGCCATAAGAGAAGAGTGGCATGTTGATGCCTGGAAAGATTAACAAATGAATCATGCATTCCTCATTGTTAATTTCTTTATTAAACATCATTACCATTTATATGGCAACTTTTTATGGGGAAAAAATTAAACATTAATATTATTCATATTTATTTAAAGTGCATCTCATACTTGCTGATGAGTTGTGAAATGACAACTGTGACCGGTGGTCTTATTTTCCTGAAATAGTGAAAATTGCCATTTCTGCAGTAATGACACCTAGTAATGGCAGGTCTTCTAGGGTGTATGCAGTGATCATCCCCTACCCCTACCAAAAGTGTCCCAAGGAAGAACAGCCAGTGAACCACCCAAGAACCATGTCTTGGGCGCCCAAGGTTCATTGATGCTATCCATGGGGCGGGCCACACCTCACAACCTACAGAACTTAAAGGCATCTGCTGCTGACCTCGTGTTGCCAGATATCACGGGACATCTTCTGGTCCATGCCTTGATGGGTCAGAGCTGTTTTGTTGGCACATGAGCGACCTGCACAATGGCTGATATGGCTGCCCTCCTTTTGTGGAGCTTCAGTATTTATGGATACCTCTTCTTTGTCATATGCATACTTGCATGCAACTACATGGCTCTAGTCATGTGACCAGTCCACCATCCAAATAACGTCTGTCGGTGTCAATGCCGCAGCCTGTAATTATACACTTGTGGCCAAAGCTTAACCACTGCAGCCATGAATGATCTGAACGTATCTGAGGAAGGTTGTCAGAAGTTGCTCAGCTGAATCAGTAGTGTTGAACAGTGTATTGTGTTGCATGTTTAAAGGAGCAGAGCAAAGTGTTTTTATGGCTTGTAAAGCACAGTTGAATGTTGTAACATTAAGTGAATGTGGCAGCTGCTTCCCGTTAACTTCAACCCTAAACCTCCGTCCCGCCCCGGCGTGGCCTTGCTAATGTGGGAAGGCCATCAGGGGAGTTCCTCTTTTTTCTGATGGCTGGCGTGATTGTTGAAAGCACTGTGCCTCTGCCGCCTGTTTTATTACTTACGTTACTATGTTTGATTTTCCTTTCAGTCGACTCTCCTTTTCTGGTTCCTTCTTCTTCTTTTTTTTTAAGCCATGTCAGCCAGAAAAATATGGAAATTGTATGCGAGTGCACGCCTACAATCAGGGATTTGGGACGTCTGGCTGGCTCAGGGAGAGTTTTCGGACTGTATGTAACGTATATATATACAGGCTTATGGAAAAATGTGAATGCTCTTGGCTAAATAACGCAATTTTGTCCATTTTTGATTGATTTATTTATTTTTTTGGTTTGGTAGGAGCAGTAAGTAGTAGTAGCAGTAGGCTTCTGTAGCTAATACTGTATTTTGCAGCAGTGCACAGTTACTCCAGTCTTTTATAGATAATATAATAAATAAATAAATAAATAAAAATCATCCATAAACAAATGTGTTATTTAGCCTAGGGTACCCAAACTTTTCCATTATATATATATATATATATATATATATATATATATATATATATATATACATATATTACATATAGTCCAAAAAACAAACAGACACCCCAAACCCGTGATCTCCATAGTTGTTTGGCTTACATGACTGTGCAAAAGTTTAGGCACCTTAGAGAATCACAGCCTTTTGTCAGAAATCCCAGCTTGCCAACATTTTTTCTCCACTTCTTGCAGTTGGACGTTTTCCTGGTCCACTTTCCCAGATTTTCATAAGTCATCTTGCGTGAGGGCCATTCTGTGCAGGTAGCCCGCAGTGTTTTGTGAGGTATAATTATAAGGTTCTCCTGTAGAAACCGTTTTTTTTTCATCAACTTCAGCCTTCAAACAGATGGTTTGAGTTTTGTGTGCATGGTTTGCTGGCATTTAGCTCAATCCGTTTCTCCCTCCAGCCATGCGATATAGCCAATGTCACTGACGGTAACACAACCCCACACATGGAGACCCATGCTTCACAGTCGGCAGGGTGTCCGTTTCATGAAATGCAGTTTCTTCTTTTCCTCCGAATGTACCTTTGCTGATTGTGGACAAAGAGTTGTGCTTTGACCTCATCAGTGCCCGGCACTTGTTTCCAAATCTCATCTGGCTTCTGCAGATGTTCTAGATGAAGGACCAGATGTCGTAGGCAAGATTTTGTTCTTCTTACTCGTCCAAGAACTCAACAAGCAATGCTGCACAGTAGAGCGGTGCACCACTCTTTTCACTCATGCAGGTTCTTGGCTTCCATATGAGGATTTTGATCTGCCTGTCTAAAAAATAACTTTGAGTGAAGCCATAGAAGAACCAGTTTTGGTTCCATGAAGAACCATTTTTGTAATAGAGATGTGATTTTTAAGTGAATAAGGAATCTTTACAGCAAGAGAAAGTTTTGGGGTCATTTAAAAGTTCTTCACACACACATCTCTATGACAAACCTGGTTCCAAAAGTGGTTCTTCTATGTAGCACCTTGTCTACCCACATATGAACAGTTCTTTTCAAGACCTTTCTTGGTCTTCCAGATTTCGTCTTGGTCTCCACAGTTCCCCTGAACTGCTATTTCTCCATAGCATACTGCACTGTAGAAGCTGCAGGCTCAGAATCCACCAGGAACCTCCCAAAAAGTCCCAAACTATATGCAAACCAACTAAGCAGCGGTGACCAGACATGGCATGGCATGGTGGCGGTTTGTGTCACTGCCTCAATTTCAGCTCCAAGCTGAAGATTCAGCGCTTGAACACAGGTATTAAATACAGTATTAGGCTGCAATGGAGCTCAGAACCGGCCTACACCTCCACCTTTTCACTCTCAGGTCTTAGTGTGATTTGGCTTGCTATGATGAAAATAGCACTAATCGAGTAATGACATTTTTAACATGCTGTTTCTAGGGGTGCTGCATCCCTTTCCTTCTTTCTTTCATCCTTTCGCTTTCTTGCCTTCCTGCTTTCTCACTCTCACGTTCGGCAGTGATTAATAGCCGCTTCAGCTGCAGCGGGACCGCCTTGCCGGGCTCGTCCTGGCTCCAGCCTGCCTCATTTGGACTCGGCTCCTCGTGATTCCGGCCCATCCCAGGACGGCGGAATTTACAATGGCTCTGGGACCCAGTTACGGTTGTCCCGGGTACAGTTATGGCACCTCTGCCGCTCGTGGCCCGGTGCAGGAGCTGCCGGCAATATTAGAGGCCGGGCAGTAGGTGCCCACGGGGGGTGCTAAAACTGATTACGCCATTCTTCTTCTCCTGACACGCCGCGCCGCATGCCGCAGAAGCACAGCCTCCTCTCTCGACACTCTGGAAAAGCCCTTCTCTCGCTCTCTCCTTACTTCCCTCTGGTTCGCATTCACGTTGTGAGAACCAAGTGATGATTTTATCTCCGGGAAGTAGGCAGAGGGCTCAAAGAAGGCACCTCTGACCTGTGAGGGAGTCCAGTTAAAATCCGTGAGATGTTATTATTTTGATGCTTAATGGAGTGATACGCTGTCGTCTTTTTTACTGTTTAGTTTTGTGGAAAAGCCCTTTTAAATAATTTATTTTAAACATTTCTAAGATTAGTATTTTTATCATATCGTCCTGGAACCCAAACACACACACACACACACACACACACACACATATATATATATATATATATATATATATATATATATATATATATATATATATGTGATAAAAACACTAATCTTAGAAATTTTTTAAAATAATTAGAATTTTTTAATAATAAATTATTTATTTATTTATTTAAATATGATTGAGAATTGTTTTGAGAATATGATTGAAATTTTGTCTCTCTAAATGGACAAAAAAAACAAAATAAATTACCAGAAAATTCAGTTTTTAAGATAAGTGAAATTAAGGGAAGTTTAACGTTCCCTTACTTTCACTTATCAAACTAAAATTAAAATGTTGCAGGTACATATGTCGTGGCATGTCATGTTTGATTTTAATAAATAGGAAGTGCAGAACAGAGACAGAGAGCGTTCATTGGTTTTGGGTGCCTGAAACTTTTTGGTTATCCATGGTTATTTTTCTAAGAGGAAACCCTATTTATTTTAGTTGTATTTTGTTACATTTTTCTTTATTTATTTATGTTGTGTTTGTTTATTTATTTATTTATTTATTTATTTATTTATGCATTTATGCATTTATGCAAATATTATGTGGCTGGTTTATGAGCAAAAACACCTTTGCTGAGGTGTACAGTACGGTATGCACAAGTTCTAATAAATCTCCTACCGAAAACGAACCTAAATATAAAAACATTCTGCATATTTTAGGCACAATTCTATTCATTTTCTGTACTTAACAAATTGTGAAAAATAATGAAATAAATAAAACTTGAGGATTTTTTTTAAAAACAGTAATTTTAGAAGTTCGGTTCACAATAAATTCTGAGACTTTTAAAAATTCAATATATATATATAACACCAGATTATATGTACAATGTGCTATAATGTTTGTACATTCCACATTTTGTTTAATTTTTCCCCCATTGCATTACATTCAGCTCAGTATTAAGCTGCTAACTGTTTCTTATACAAACTATATGCAACACAAAGGGAAGGATCTCTCTCTCTCTCTCTCTCTCTATATATATATATATATATATATATATATATATATATATATATATGTGTTTGTGTGTTATGTGTTTTCTTTGCTAAAATGTGACAAGAAGTCCAAGCTCATTATAATTGCTTATTTTGTGAAATCTTTCAACCACATTCCCATCAGTACAAATTAAGCTGCCCACGGCTCATCTTTGTTCAGAGACCAGGACCACCTATTACTCACCACAGCATACGGCAGCAGGACTGGAAATGTCCTAACTATGTTTACTGTCTGCATGAATTTCTGTTTGGATGCTAAACTGTATTCTGTTTGACTTTCACTCAAGATCAGTTCTAGTACTTCACTTATGTAGAGTTTTGCTGTCCTTTCTTTCCACCCCTTACACACACACACACACAACACACACCCTTTTAAACAACGTCACTCAGTTTTTCAGCTCCTAAAACTTGCAGACAACAGGCTTTGATGGCTGGAGTACAGAATGGTACATATGCTGGCTGAGCAGTAGCCAATCTTGATTCAGCTTCTTCTGTTTTTTCTTATGGCTGTTTGATGGCTGCATTTGATCTGCTGTTTCAAAGTCTCCACTCGTCATTGAGTGAGCCTCTGTGTTCGGTGCCGATAATGACGGAAATTTCTCTCGTTTGGTGCACTTCCTTTGAAACTTATTGAAGCTCGACGTCTCATTCATATTTCCCTTTGCTGTTCAGGGGTATGTACTGTATATATATATATATATATATATATATATATATATATATATATACATATATATATATATATATATATATATGAATCGGCCTGCTTTTGTCACTGATATCCCTGGCGCATTACGTACCGACTTACGTTTCTTGGCGTCGTAATGGAAATTATGTGTTACTTCATCAATTAATGTCTGGATTACTGTCTCAGAGGACGGTTTCCTACTGTGCCTCACTGTATTCTGATCCTTTTTTGGAGTGGTTGCAGGCAGACGTCCGCCTGTTTACTTCCTAATCGTCTCCACCTAATGAATGCAACATGCAAATACTGGAGACGTTCCAAATATTAGGAAATCTGTGACTGTTGTGTTTCCTCTCAGTGTTTCTTCCTTCTTTTCTTTGTGCCACCTTTGCCCTCTGCTTGGTATTAAAGCTACTTGCCCTCTGCCCTAAATTGTGGCATATTAGCGGACTTGAATACTTTTTACAGTGACCCTAAGAAAAGTATTTGGACGTTTGTGTCGTGTCTTTGTGTTTGCAAATGAAATGTCAAAGCAGGTGGCATTTTAAGACTGTAATTTTCTCTCTGACCGAGTTTTTTAAGGAGTTTATTTGCTAGCTTCTTTGAAGAACCCTTTTTTTGTTTGCTAAAGAACCACTGAATGGAGATAAAATGGGAAAAAGTTAGGACACCTCATGAGGACCTTTGTGTATGTGCATACTGAAACAGCTGGACATTTGATTCTTACAAAGCCAAGAATGGCCCAGCCAGCTCCTCCGTACTTGATGGCAATGGTCAAAAGCCGATCCGCACCAAGAGCCCTTCAAGCTTCAAGCACAGCTCGGCTCGACCCGCCATCCCTCAAAATCCACGGAAGACGAGCGTCCAGGCTTTTTTCCGTCCTGCACCAAAGTGGTGGAACGAACTTTCCCTGGATGTCCGAATGGCAGAGTCCAACGCTCGCTGTCTTCAAACCCAGACTGAAGACCCACCTCTTCAGAGAATACTTGGCTGAGGTTGCTGAGGTTTTTCTTGGGTAAATAGTGAATCACTTTTGTAAGTGGCTCTGGATAAGAGCGTATGCTAATTGCTGTAAATGTAAATGTACCAGTGTCTGACATTACCTGGGCGACAGCTTTTCCCACACCCCCATGTAGAATTCTTTAGTTTTTACTTTAGTTTTTAGACAGATGGTCTTAAATCTTCCTCAAGTGGCCTCTGATACAATAAAGAATTGAGAGCTCTACAGCAGGCCCAAACCATGACATCTCAACCTCCATGCTTCACAGCTGATATGGGTTCTTGTGCTCAAATGCTGGTCTGGTTTACACCAAACATGTCCTCTGATACTGTGTCCAAATAATTCAACTTTGTCCAAAGCCCATTGCCCCAGATGTCCTGGTCTTGGTCTTGGTCGTTAGCTATGGCAAGAGCTACCTGTAGATCCTGTGATGACGTTTTAGGATTGTAGGAGACTTCTTTGCACTTCTTGTGATCTGCTGTTGGGCTGAACTTGCTAGGACCTAGTCTGACCTGGCCAAGTTGGCAGTTGTTGCACTTGCATGTTATTTAGATTTCTGATTTCTAAATGTTGTGAGCTCTTTTTAAGTCCCTTCCTAGAATCATCTGCATCTACAGCTTTCTTTCTGAAGGCCTCCGCGAGCTCACCATTGTAACAACACCCACTTTTCCAATCAAGAGCAAATCAAGCTAAATGTCTGAGGTTTAAATAAGGCCGCTTCTAATGACGTTCTAATCATTTGCAGCTGATGTGCTGCACCTGATTCTAATTTTAGGCATTTGAAATAGTAATAAATGTGGGGGTGTCCTCATTTTCTCCTCACAGGAAAATAGTACTTTTACTAATTACAGTTTACAAATGATTTGTTAAAGACATTTCTTCTGTTTTATTGGTGTAGTTATATTAGCTGCATCTCCCAAGCGAAGATTAAAAGTCCAGATGTTTTAATCTATTACAAAAAACAAAGGTTTTCATGGTGTCCTAACTTTTTTCCACATTACATATTGAGAATCTCCACATCACATAAAGGTTCAGAGTCAATTAGGGTCCAGGCCAAGAATTGTGAGGGACCAGAGTGAGAATGCATCAGCTGTACAACCTACCAGGTGTGTGGAAGCAAACCCACATTCATCCTGATGTCGTATCCGACCATTTTCTTTGTACATTTCCAGACAAATAGGGGCCAGCTGGAAAGCAAGCCTCCTCTCTGTTTGAGGAGCTTCGCCCGGCGGTTCACTCCGAAACCACTTAACTACATCGTTGCGAAATGAACATGGAAAGACTTTTGCGGCGAGAGTCTGAATGGAGAGAGGATGGAAAAGGGGAACAACAAAAAAAAAAACCTCCCCTCGTTTCTTGCTTTCTGTCATCTCCAGTCGTTTCTTGTGCCTTGGGCCATGAGCTCACGGGAGAGAGAGAGATAGAGAGAGAGAGGGAGAGAGAGTGCCTTGCATTATTTAGATAGGCAATCGCTCAGAAAATTCCACCGTGTTTAGTGCTGCCGAGGCGCGAACAGTCTAAAAATATCAAGGCCCTGGTCCTGCACTTCACGTCAGTGTAATGAAACCTCCAGGTATGGCGATGAATCTCTGATGAGACGGACCTCCTGCTGGATCGGTGGCCCAGTTACGTTGTCATTGGGCTTCGTTTGGTCATCATTTACAAAAGACTTCAAGCTGGATGATTAGTGTTGATGTGAGTTGAGAGTTATAGAGCCACCCTCCACGCTCCAGCGTCCCGTTATCTTTTAGAACTCAGAAAGGCTTATTATTATTATTATTCAGGAGCTACAGGGACTTCTGTACAGATCGGTGGGGCCACTCCCTGCTCGCTGGTGGGCCATACGTTGTTTAAGGGGTTAATTATGCTGGAAAACAATTTCTAGCATAGAGCCTCAGCAGAAATGGAGACTGATCTCACCAGGCTACAACCGTCCAGTGTTATAGAGCCTGTGCTGAGCCTCTGCAGCCTCAGTAGAACCAGCAGTGGTCTTCTGCTGTTGTAGCCCATCCACTGGTTATGTTAGCTCTAACCAGTCTGGCCATTCTCTGTTGACCTCTCTCACCAGCATAGTGTTTCTGAGTGCAGTGTAGTGTTTGGAATTGGCATTCAGTCATTGAAATATTGGTGAAAGCAATGCTGTGGGTACAGTAGTGCTTGTACAACTACAGTAATTAGACAACCAACAACAATACTTGCCTTTTTGTTTTCATTATTATTATTATTATTATTATTATTATATAGATAATTAAAGGTTATTCTAAGGGAGGTTAGCATATCCCGTCAACCACATTATATATTCATTCCATAATTATGGGTATAAAGGTCCACAAGCTGAGGCACACTGGGTTTAGGAAGTGTTTCTCAACCTCTAAAGGTGCATACATAGGGTTATCCAGGTATACATAGGGTACCAGGGCTTTATCCTGATCCATAAGGCACTGAGAATTTAGGTGTTTGAGAAACGGCTTGTAGGAGACATTTCAACCAGCCATGAACCAGCAGCAGTGCAGAATCTTGATCTTTTGGTCAGAGGTTCTGATCTGTTTAATCCAATGAAGGAAACACAGGGAGACTGTCCAAAACTGTCTAAAGGCCTTCACACTTGGACAAGCAGTGCATCCAGTGTGCTTCAGTCTTTTCACTGCTCAACATTCTCTGCCCTCTATAAAATCCTCTCAGAACTAACTCTGTCTCTTTACCTTCTCCGAGTAAATGCTCACCCAGCCAGACCTGCTAAAAAGAGGTCCCCTGCTCGCTGAGGTCCCCTCTACCAGCGTCAGACCAGCTGCCACCTACCAGTACAACCAGCAGGCCTCCCACCCCCACCGCCACCCATGCCAGACTAGCTGCACACCTCCTACCACTGCTACCTGTCTAATGACCATGTTCAAACCTAAATGGACTCTTAACTATCTGCCACTATTAATAATATCACCACTATTAACTATTATACTCTCATTACTCTGACCATCACTGCCATGACTATATTCAGTTCTACCACACCATGATTATTATATTATGATTATGATCAGAGCAGTTCAACAGTATAGATGGTTTGGTCATTTTTATCAATAATTAATAAATAGTTCTGATCAGAGGAGGACGGGTCGGGTCCCCCTTGTGAGTCTTGGTTCCTCCCAAGGTTTCTTCCTCCAGCTCTGAGGGAGTTTCTCCTTGCCACTGTCGCCGTTGGTTTGCTCACTGGGGGTCTTGGATCCTTCATGTCTTCTTATGTTATTTCTTTTTTTGTCTCTGTCTTTTACTAATTAGTAATTATGTAAAGCTGCTTGGTGACGACAACAGTTGTAAAAAGCTATACAGACTTCCAGGAAACATATGGAAATTAAGTGCAATGTAAACAAAGCATTTACTCTGAGATTTTGTTTTTCCTATTTTTAATCCATTTCTAATCCATATAGATCATAATCAGCTGGTTTCTTGCTATTTTAGGGTTAAACTCCCAAAGCTGCACAACCCTTCCCACTTGTAATAGGATGACAATGCTTTTCCACATGACGCTGACATATGGCAACAGTGATTTTCTTGTAATTGTTGGCTTAATTAGCATGTAATACCCTATATATACTGTATATATATTTATTTATTTGTGCATTTATTTGTGTATTTTTGCATGTGCTGAATACTTTTATGTATCTTTGCTTTTCTTCATATATATATATATATATATATATACGATCGTCACACACTCCAGGATGGGAATGTCCAGAAAACATCCACACCACGGCTCTGATAAAGACAGATTCTTGGCCGCAGTTAAGGCTGCCCTCTTAACCTTCCTTTGTTGTACACTGAGCATTGAATTCGAGTCGTCAGGAAGCGTCAGTAAGGTTGGATAGAGCAGGATTTTGACTGATAAGTTGCTGCCAGATAAGTCTGGTGTAACACAGAGCCATAAAATCTTCACAACTGGATCAGAACATGAACATGACCAGAATATATGAACGTAGCCTTTAACTTAACCCAGCTGACGTCCATTACAGTTTTATGTCAAAAATAAAGCTCAGCAGGGAGTGATAAAAAAATCCTGTGAGCTCATTTAAAAACATTTTCTTAAAAAATGTAAAAAATATGACACCATCACAATTTGGAGAAATATCGAAATTGTGCAGGGCTCTGTTCTGTTCTATTTTTTCAATTTTAGGGGGAAACCTAAAGCATTTTGTGTCAAATGCTGTTCTTATTTTTCTATATGTATTTATATAAAACACAATCAAAAATATCAATAATAATTAAATGATTACATGCTTTTCTGTTGCAATCTGAGCTACTTTTTCCAGCTGTATACCACTTGGTAAGGTCTAATGTCAGAAATAATAGATTGTTAAGCAGAGAGTTTACAGATAAAATAAATAAATAAAAAATAAAAATAATAAATAATAATAATTATATTATATTATTATATATTATAATATAATTTTAAAAAAAATCATAAATACTAGAATATGGTCACATTGCAACAGCTTGTAGTGGAACCCCTGTGTCCCCTGTGTCACGTGATGCCATGTGATGCAACGTTAGAACTGGCTTGCCGTTAAGACACAGCGCCATCAGTGGTATCATGTATTAATGGTCGACTCATTAGAGTTTAGTGTTCTGTGTGTTATGTGTCTGTTTCGATGGGAATCTCTGGCAGGAGAGTGGTTCCGGCCAGCCCGTCGCCGGTGTGTGTGTGCAGTGAGATGTAGTGGTTGGGCTGTAATTGGAGTCCGGTCTGTGTGTAAAGGGGCTCAGTGCAGTGCGCGGCAGTGGGGTTTGAATACAGCCACTCAGCGTTAGCTTTATTTACTAGAGGAAAAGCAAGCGTGGGAGAAACGACAGCTCCTAAACTGCTCATTCCAGCAGCAACCAGTCGTAGTCTATCCCTCTCCCTCTCTCGCTCCCTCTCCCTCTCTCGCTCTGGCTCTCGCCCGCTCTCTCTCTCTCTTTCTCCCATGTCTGTCTCTCTCAGTATCACACCCTCTTACTCTCTGCCTCCTTCATCTCCTGACCCTTCACTTTTTCTCACTCACTCACACACACACATTCTCATTCTCTCTCTCTCTCTCTCTCTCTCTCTCGCTCTTTCTCTCTCTCTTACACACTCACACACACACACACACACACTTTTCTCTTGGCCTGTTTCATTATTCTCTTTGCTTTTTTTAGGTCTCTTCATTTATTCTCACATATTTACTGACATACTCTCTCACTCCCTCTCACTAACTCTCTCACTCTCTCTCTCTCTCTCACTAACTCTCTCTCATACACTCTATCTCACTCACTGTCTCTCTCTCTCCTTTTTCTCTCTCACTCACTCACTCACTCACTCTCTTTTACTCTCTCTCTCTCTCTCTCTCCTTTTTCTCTCTTTCCCTTTCTAACTCTGTCTCTCTTACTCTCTCACTCACTCACTCACTCATTCACTCAATCACTCACTCACTCACTCTCTCTTTTACTCACTCGCTCTCTCTCCTTTTTCTCTCTTTCCCTTTCTAACTCTGTCTCTCTCACTCTCTCTCTTTCTCTCTCTCTCACTCACTTACTCTCTATTTCTTTCTCACTCTCTCTCTTTTAGTCACTCTCTCTCTCTCTCTCTCTCCTTTTTCTCTCTTTCCCTTTCTAACTCTATCTCTCTCACTCTCTCTCTCACTCACTCACTCACTATTTCTCTCTCTTTCTCACTCTCACTCTCTCACTCTCTTTCTCTCTATTTTATCTCTTTCCCTTTCTAACACTCTCTGTCTCTCTCACTCTCTCTCTCTCACTCACTCACTCTCTCTCTCACTCACTCACTCTCTCTTTCTCACTCTCACTCTCACTCTCTCTCTTTTACTCACTCACTCTCTCTCTCCTATTTATCTCTTTCCCTTTCTAACACTCTCTGTCTCACTCACTCTCTCTCACACTCTCCCTCTTTCTCTCTCTCCCTCTCTCTCTCTCTCTCTCTCCCTCTTTCTCTCTCTCCTTCTCTTTCTAGGTCTCGCTTTATCACACTTTCTGTCTCTCCTGCTCTCTTTTTCTCACATACTCTCACATGCTCTCTCATACACACCGTTTCACCCCCCCTCCCTCTCTTTGTCTCTCATTGCATCACACACACTTATTCTGTCTCCGTGTTTCTCTCTTTCATGCTCTCTCACTCTGTCTCTCTCCTGTCTCACACACACTCTTTATCTTTATGTCACACACACTCTCTCGTACATCTCCCTCCCTCTCTCCTTCTATCTCTCTCTCTCTCTCTTTCTGACACAGTGTGTGTGTATCAAGCAGCAGTGGGGCTGCTGAAAGCTTCTCCTCCACTTCATTCTGACACATCTGTGTAAGGCCCTCTCTTCACACACACACTCACACACACACACCCACAAACACACACTGACACAGGCAGCTGATTGCCTCTGTTTACGACAAACAGAGCGAGTAATGGAGCGAGGTAGAGGAGAGGGGTAGCGGTGTGAATGAGAGAGAGGCACAGGCAGGGGGAGAGAGTGGCCGGAGCTGATCTGTGAGAGAGTGTGTTCGAGTCAGCAGTGTCGGTGAGGAGCAGCGAGGATCTGGAGGTGAGGCTGAGTTGTTGGAGGTTGTGGGTGTCAGAAGGGAGGTGTAGAGCTGGAGGGAGCGGCTAGTCACACGCTCTTACCTGCAAATAGGAAATCTCACAGACAGAGGGAGAAGAAAGTCCTGTGAATGAACTGCACTGATATTTCATTTCTTCCTTTAATATAGAGGATATATTAATCAGATTACAGGACTGACATTATATATATATATATATATATATATATATATATATATATATATATATATATATATAAGGAAAAGAGGAAAAAATATGCTATACATGTTAAATTAATAGAGCATGGGAACTTGGACCACATACGGGACCTTTCTGACAATTTCTGACAGTGTGTGTGTGTGTGTGTGTGTGTGTCTGCTCCACACACAATCCCTCCAGAAAAAAATATAGCATTATATAATAATGTTATTTATTATAGCATTATTTTAACATTTTTTAAATTTCACATAAATACATATATTAATTTTCTTTATATGAAATAGGTACAATACAGAAATTAACAACACGCAATTACATGGAGAATTTATATAAAAACTTATAATTACAAATCTTTTAAATCAAACTTTTATTAAAAATGTCTTAATAGGCAAATGTCATCTTTTTCAGCATGTGGTTAATGTGATGCTTTGATACATGAGTGTATGAATATATAATGATAATAAAAAAAAAAAATTAATTCTTTGCTCAGGTGCACATTCATGTCGAGTGGCACCAAGAAATTCTGACTGCACTTTTGACTCTTTTGAGAGTCAGCAATAGACGATCTTTAGATGCTGAACTTGTCAACATGCTCAGGCTCAAGTTTAGGGTTAGGTTTAATAGATATAGATTTAATAGAATTTGTTACATTTGCAGGATGGAAATTCCTCTCAATCCGTGCAGCTACAGTATGATAATGCACATTAATACATTGAATACATTAATACAACATACATGAACAAATCATATCCTTTTAGCTCTACCTACAACTTAGGCCTACCTGAACCCCCCCCCACCCCCCAGCCACAGTGTCCTAACTGCAGTGGATACCCGTGTGCCCCCAGTGTCATTGTGTTGATATGTAGGTTAGTACAGCACAGTTAGAAGGACACAGATCTGGGTGCTGACTTCTGTGTGAACTCCAGACCCTGTATAGCTTTCTTCAGTTCCACCAGCAGCTCACCTGATTTCCTTTAATTGAAGGGCTGATTGAAGGTGTGGGGACTGTAAGTACTGGGCTTGCTGTAGACGACCCTGTGTCTCCCACAGCAGTCACCATAGACTGTTTACTTGCATATTTGCATTTATTCCAATGTAATGGTTTCATAAATAAACACTAATTGCCCAGATAAATAGTCTACAAGCTTAACAGTGTGTGTGTGTGTGTGTGTGTGTGTGTGTGTGCTACCGCCCTCCTCCCAGACACACTCCTCCCAGACATCCTCCTCCCCCCAGAGAAACACGACACAGCCTCATTGGACAGATAGGGAGTAAACAAGCAGCAGACAGAGCGATACCTGTGACAAACTGATACGCTGGACTGGGCACCCGCATTCATACCCTGTTATTATGTAGGGTTTCTGAACGGGCCTCCAGGCCCCCTGCTAGTGAAATGGTCTCGGAGGACAGCAGAGAGACGCTGAGACAGTAGCTGCGGCGGAGTGGGACTGCCATTCTCGTGGATGTGGCTGCTCGTGCAGACAGGCCAGATAATGAGCTGCTGTCGTACTGCTTGCGCCATGTGGGCATACGGGTTTAGCGTCCGGCCACCGCCGCACACCCGTGGGCCCCCTGACGTAGGCGACTCGGGAGGGATTACCACGCCACCAACGTCCACTGGAAGACACCATTAGCTCGTCTTTTTAATTAGCGCTGGCATTTATGTCACTGATTCCAACTCCCATCCCACTCCCACCCCGCGCTGACCCCCTCCACCCCCTCCACCCCCACCCCCGGCCTGTCCCTTGGCAAGCAGACAGATGGCAACTTATTAGCGATAATTAAAATTCCATCATTGATCATAGTTTGTAATCTTATTTAATTTGAGCCTCGTTAATAATTCAGGCCAGGGAGACGTATGGGAGTCATTTGAATGTGGCGGATGCCATCTCATCTCGGATTGACCGCACCTCCCTTACAGTTCGACCCTTTGTGCTGTGAAATCAATTATTGAAAGAATCCGCCATCGCAATTTCCCCTCTTTCTTCGTTAATGAGTTTGATGTGATATGTAAACACTCCTTCGAAGTTTCAGGACATGTTGTTAATTCCATAATAATTATAGTCCATCAAAAAGATCTGTTTAAGTTCATTGTTTTTTATAGAGTCACAAAAAAAACAGTGCATTTGCATGTATTTGCATATTTCCTACAGCAGCCTACAGCAGTTTACTCTCCTTATATTTGAATCTCTGAAGTCTGAAGTTGGAAAGAGTATTTCAGGGTATTCCAGCTTGGACTTACTTGACTAAAGCACAGTATTGGACCGCTAAAAGTGCAAGCATTTCAACAGCCCGACTGAGTGTTAATGATTTAATAATACACATAACACATACGAATAACGCACTGGGTGCAACAGCCCATATCCCATGCTATTTCATGTCGTTTGAGGGCCTACACTCTCAAAGGTGGTTTGAAATTTACATTTATGGCGTTTAGCTAAAGCTCTTATCCAGAGGGACTTACAAGGTTACTCGTATTACAGAGGAGGGCCAATGTAGTGTTAGGAGTCTTGCCCAAGGACTCTTATTGGTGTAGCGCAGCACAGTCATCCAGACCGGGAATCGAACCCCGGTCTCCCACATGCTGTGGTAGCTCACTGGCAGGTAGTGGTGTTACCTGTTGCACCACACCAACCACATGAAATGCCACTGAAGAACCACTTTTGGTTCCAAAAAAAACCGTTTGTCACATGTCACATATCTCATATTTCAAACATGATTCTTTATGGAACTAAAAGTGGTTCTTTAATGGTATCACTCAAAGAACCGTTCCAAGCAGTGTTCCTGGTGTGCTACATAGGAAGCTGGGGGCCATTGAAACTGTCCATATCTGTTAATGTAAAAATCAGAATTTTTGTGTCGTATTTTAGCATCAGGTTTGGTGGATAACAGCCCTTAGACGCTTACTACACATATCTGCAAATATCTAGCCCTGCTTGGCATACACTCATAGCCATTTACTGTCTCAAACAGTCTTGAGAACTTCAATTCCTAATGTTTGAGGAAAGAAAAATGAATGGTGGGAGGGTCCCAAAGACTCCCCAAGAGCTCAGAACAAGGAACATGTGACAAAGACCAGATGGAGATCCTCAGACAACCAGGAAAAAATGGCCTTGGTCTATGAAGTGAAGTCCAAAGATCCTCTAAAGATCTCCACGACTTTAAAAGAAGACATAAACAAGGCTGAGGAAGAGCTTCCGATGCTAAAAACAGGAGCTTAACCAGAAGCTAACTGAGGTCAAGGCAGCACTTCAGGCTCAAGGCTAAGCTCTCTCCGAGGTGGAGGAACATTTTGCAGAACCGGAAGCGAGTAGCACTGTGACTAAGGAGTCTCTGCTGTACCTGTTGGAAGAGCGACAGCAGCTGCAGAAAAACGTGACCGACCTGGAAAGTAGATTGAGGAGATCGCTGAGAACCCTGTGTACCCTGAGATCGCTCAGGGTGACTCTGTGATAAAGTTTGTTGAGAATGTTCTGAGCAAGGGGCTTCCACTACCCCACAGTATGTCTCTCAGGATTTAACCGTGCTCACAAGTCCTTGACCTTGACTATAGAAACGAGAGCAAAGGCTGCTCTGTTTAATGCTAGTAATACTAGCATCGAGCCTCAGAGCTGGTGCATGTTGTTGACGAGCTCCACAAGGTGTCGAGCTCCATCCCAAAACACATTAAACTGCCGTTCTAAGGGATGAAGAGAGGTTAGAAGATGGTCAAGACTGTTTCTAAAACTGTGGTAAATGCAATCAGCATTGAGCAAGTTTGTTTATTTGTGTGTGTGTGTGTGTGTGTGTGTGTGTGTGTGTGTTAGCTCTTGCCTCCTTGAGTTCAGATAGACCTCTTTCGTCCCTTCCCCTCGTTTTCCGGTGCGGATCGCGCTCGGCTGCGCTCGCATAAAAAAAGGCTGGCGAAGCTAAATTGATATGTAGCCGGAGTTCGAAGGCTTTGCCATTTCTCAGGCTGTAATGAAGACAAAACGAGGGCCTTTTGTGCTTGCTTTCCCCGCGAGCGCCGGGCGGCCCTGATGGGAAGCAAAGTGGGTCAGGCCGAGGCGTCCCGCGCCCACTCTCCGAAAAGCACCTGCTTCGCGTCGCGACTGCGGCAGCAGCGGCCTTGCTAATGTTTGCATATCGTTAGCGGACGCCGGGAAAAGAAAGATAGCCAAGAGCTGTTTGTTTGATCCTCCCAGAGGTCGCCATTGATTATTTCTCATGGAAGGAAAAAGGCTGAAAAAGAGGAGCGGGGAAGGAGAGCGGCGGACGAGGCCACGGCCGGTAGCGGGATCAAAGCCGAAGTGATATCGCTAGCAAGAAGACGCCAACAAAATGAAAGTACGATGCGCTAGCGCTGTTCATGTAGTTCCCACGTCAATTGAAGAGTGCATATTCATAAAAAGCAACCTAAATGAGCTCAAGCCAGTTGATGTTGAAGAAATTGAGGCTCTCGTTTGAATCCATATTAATTACTCCAAGAAAAAGGGGAAAAAACATGAAAAGGTCATATTGGGAAGTAATTAATAAAGTGTCAGTCAAAAGTTCATTAATCTTTGCTTCTTTTTGATCTTTGGAGATCATACGGATCGTTTAGCATTGTTTCCTTTGAATCCAGTTGCCAGTTTCTGCTATTTCTGTGCTATTTTGTCATCTTATTGTTGTTATTTCGTTTTATAAATCATGTTCCGGGGCTTAATTAAGGTCTTGTTTTTATTCCACTCCAATCTTTATTCATTATGACCTGCATTAGCACATATTTAGAGTCCTGCTAATAAGAAAAACACTTTTGGGTTATTAGTTGTAATAATGCATAATTAACACTGTGCACCATAAATTAAGCCTCACATTGGATTAGTGGATAAATGGCAACGTTGATTCCTGTAGCATTCGGAGATAGAGACTCTTGCAGTAGAGCTAATGATCAGACGGGTGGATCAGATGAGATATTTTTTAACATATCTGTGATCTGCAAATGAAATCACTTGGATCCCTAGTGTATGGATTTTAGCCTAAAATGGCACCAGCACCAGACTTATTATTATTATTATTATTGTTTTTTTATACACTCTGCAATAAACTCACATTAAGCAATACACCTGGTGCCACCTAGAACCCACATAAATCAAAGTGCTGCCAATTACACATTACTAACATGTAAAATGAGGTAATAATTCATGCTTAATCATTTGCATAACAGGGTGGTAAAGTGTTAATCGTGCATTATTACAACTGGTACTGCAGTTATTAGTGATTCTTCCATAACGTGCATCCCATTATGTACTCATAATAATAATAAAAAAAACATCAATCATTTAGATGTGTTTATTGAACAAAGACCAATACCTTTGTAAACCCATCATTTGTGTTTATTAAGATCCAGTTTTTTCCCCTAACGAATTATCATTAACCTCTTAAACTCCTCGGAACCACTGGTGGTTTCTGGCCTTTTCCCCCTACTGTTAAAGCGTAGGAACAACTCAGCCAGATTGCATTGCTTTGCATGTAGCAGCCGATTAGTAATCCTCGGGGTGTAACACAAGTCACGGAGCATAGAAGGTTAATAGGTACTGAATGTAGCCTGTCATTAGTGATAGAACACGTAACATATATTCTAGAGCATTAGAGAGTTATTAAGCTCTGAATTATTGAAACATTGATAAAATCCTTAAGCTACTTAACGCTATCCAGAACTTCCAGGGGTTAGATGTAAATTACAGCCTTTTATTATGAAAAAAATGTCAAAGATCTTATAAAAGGTGTTTATTCAGTTCATTTTTACATATTTAGTTCATAATGAATGAGGCTTAATACACAGTGCTCAAGTTAAAGGCAGTTGGATTCGACAGAAATTCAACCAAATTACTAGACAACCATGTACAGAATATCAGCAACCCATAAACCAATCTTTAATTAATCCCCAGTATGTGTTCCTTAAACTGTATTGAAACCTGTCAGTCAAATTCACAGAGACACAAATAGGCCCCACCCACAGTTCACAGTTCCTCCAATTTCTCTCCCTGGCTTTCCTGTTAGCCCTCCTTCACAGTTAATCGCATTCACTCTTCTGAGTCAAGCAGTTTGAGAACTTTTAGCTGTCTCCTCTGGTGTTCAAGTCATTGCTATTTCAACACGATGCAGCCTTGTATCAGACACTAATCCAGGCGAATTCTGGGCCTCGAGTAGTGTCGAATTACCCCCTCGTCTCATTAGTGTTTTTCCTCCTTTATTTCACAGGAAAACAAGCCCGAAATGAGACTTCGCTGTTAATTATTACGTATGGTCCCACCTGTGGTAATTTCAGCCGTGTCTGGATTTACGGCTTTTTCCTAACGCGTCTCCATTCGATGCATCAGGTTTCTAAACGCTAATTAATGAGTGTGCGTGGCTTCCTGCCGGCTGTCAGCTTCTATCAGTCAGGCAACAGGCATTTGCTCCCACCGCTTCGTCTCATCCGGAGGAAGAAGAAGCAGAGAACCTGCAAAGTCATAGATTTTAAAATAAGTCAAATAATACTGCATATCAGACCGGAAATTGTCATTTTTCTCCCTTAATGTAGTCGTGATTGATTCCACCCACTGCATCATGTTACCAAGCTCGTAGGATGAAAGCTAAAACATGCTACCTTTGAATCACATGAAGTACCACTGCATCTACACCTGACAATTTAACACGCTTCAAGGAGGACACTCGGCTAGTGGCTAGTGTTGCACTTACTGATAACAGGGAAGGATGGCCAACCTTCCAGCTCAGAAACAAAGATACGGCTCTATAGAGGGTATGCACTGATGCCATGGTCCCGCTGGATTACGCCTCCTTTAGTCTGGCTGAGTGGCAGGACATTCTGCAATATAGCGATATAGAGTTTATTAGGATAATATTATGTGTAATATGTAGGACTATTTATGTATAATATTACATAAATAGTCCATGTACATCTATGTGTAGGCATGAATGTTCAGCTAACTGAGGCTCAAATCACACATGTTTAGAGGCTAAAGCCTCGTATCTGACAGCACAAAGTTAGGTGAATAGTCTGAGGAGTGTTTTTCACTGTTTTCATCCACATTTACTTGCTTTTCCTTTTAATCGAACTTAGTATGTCGCTAAACTCACAACTATGTGGCTACAGTTACTCTGCATACCCTCTACTGTGGGTTAAGATCACGATCTACTGCTAGCAGGGCCAACGCTAAGACGGCCACACCACCCAAGAGTCCCTAAGGACTGTGTACATGTGTCTCAGGGCAAGAGTTCTTGGGAATCGATATGTAAATATGAGTTTTTACAGGGATGTTTGTGCACCCATCGAAAGCACATCGCCTGCCATTGATGGAGAACAGACACCAACTTTTGAATCAGCGCATGCTGACATATCCATCCATCAACCAATTTCAATCAAGCTTTTACTGGCAGCCTTTCATGCTTGAATCAGTTGCCCCACTCATGTCGTTCTCCGGCCGCAAACACGTTGGTGACAAACCAGCAGTGTGTGTCAGTCTGTATTTTTTTTTCCACTGGCGTCAAAACGTCTTGTCAACACAGCCTTGATCCAAACAGGTAGTTTAATGTAAATTAGTAGGTCGATGTTAGATGCTAGTGGGTGGCGTGAGGTGCATTGAGAGTTCTGAAAGTAAAAAGTCCTTTTTATTTTTGCATTGAAGCCCATATGATCCCGGCTATGCCCCTGGTTGGTGTTTTTTTTTTTTTTACATGTTGTAAGAAAATCTGAATCAAATGACGGCATTTGCATAGTTTCGATCCACTGGTGGACTCTCTATCTCCATGCAGCGCTTAATATCTTGAAACTTTGTTCCTCCCCTGCGGTAATAACTTTCTGTGATTAATGAGTGGTATCTGATCTGAACAGAAGTGCTGCGTGGCGCGAGTCTCTGTCGAGCAGTGGGAGAGCTTTAGTGAGTCTGAGGGTGTTTACACTGACACACAGCCAGCGAGAGAGACTGACAGGGCAAGCTAATGACTGGAAATCCCCACCAACTGAACTGCCACTCGCCCATCGATTTGTTGCCATGGATATTGAGGAAAATGAGGGAGAGGAAAGCAAGACGGGAAGAAAAAAGGGAGAAGTTACTCTTGGCCACATTGTCAAAATGACAGTCAATTAAAAACAAAGTGGGGAGATGAAACCCTCCGAGTAGGACAAACCAGCCGAAGCACTTGTCAACAATAGCTCCCTCTCCAGAGACTTATGAATAGGGAGCATGTAATTTGGGAGCTGTCTGTGGAAATGATGAAGAGGAAGTCCAAAAAAGGGCTCGTGCATGCAAATTCGTCCTGGGGAAATGGGGCTGTAATTGAAATAGATCAACTAATTGAATAATCACTATCACCCCGGCAGATGTGCACGCATACAATTAGACAATTACGCAAGGTGTTCTTTCGTCTAATTATTCCGGCACACGCTGCCCCTGTTCTCCCACTTCCGCTAGCTTAGCCTCTGCACCTGCCGTACATGCGGACGCTTGTCGTCTTGGGGAGAAATTAGCCCGCCGGTGTCGGTGGACTCGCCTCGAATGGATAGCGACATCATAAAGCGTGATCGACGGCGAAGCGATGGCTGCCAAGTACCCCTTCAAAAAGCCATTACCAAGCCCTATCGGATCACTGTTGTTGTTCTTCATCCCAATTCTGTGACAAGCTGGGAAAAAGGGTGGAAAATGAGGCTTTTTGCGTTGAAGTAGGATGTGGATGTGGCGTTCAGTGCAGAAAAGGAAATTGCTCCATCGCTTCAGGAATGTTCTCTCGGAAGAATCCGACGATCTATCCGCCCCGATTTGGCAGTACCTACACATTCATAATCACGCCCAACCACAGATCTGCATCTCTGATTATTGACTTCCGAAATGACGAGAGGTGAAAACCTGTTAGCGGCGAGATGAAGGTGACAAGTCCCCTGTAGCGGGGGTGGAGTTATGTAGCTTACTGAGTTCCACAGCATTGTTCAACAGGGCCTTCTTGCTTTCTATTCCATGGACATTGTGTGAGGAATCTGGCAGATGACTCCTCTTGAGACCCCTCATCTTTTAGAAATAGGCCATTCTGAAAACAATGCACATTATTATAGCCATACCGTGGCTGTGGTCAGTAATTACGACACTGCCGTTCTCCAACAGCTCGCAGTGCTGCCAGGTTTAATGCGGATTTAAATAGCCAGCTATTTATTATAGAAAAAAATCTTCCTGCTAACTAAGGCTCAAATTACACATGTTTAGAGGCGAAAGCCTCGTATCTGACAGCACAAAGTTAGGGGAATGGTCTGAGGAGTGTTTTTGATTGTTTTCATCCACATTTGCTTGCTTTTCCTTTTAATCGAACTTAGTATGTCGCTAAACTCCAGAATTGCAGCAATTCATTTGCTTCTCTTATCTTGAGTTTTCAGCAGTCTGTAACCGCCTGTAATCTGTAATCTCACGACAGCTCTTTCTCTTGTTTCAGTTTTGAGCATGTTTAATGCGGATTTAAATAGCCAGCAATTTATTATAGAAAAAAAACTTCAGTCTGAAGGACAGAATTCAGCATCATATACAATAAATGCTGCAAATATGCTAGGTAGTGTATTGATAGCTAGTTCAGCTAATCTCTCAGCTAGCCTAGCTGGAGGTTTTAGTCAGCTACAGATCCTTTTATGTGTTATTGAATGTGGTTATTGAATATTTTAACTTGTTTTTTGACTAATAAATAATACATGTTATTATTATTGGACTTTGGTTGGGGGGAAATGCTAAAATGTGGTTTATCAAGACCTCCTCTACCACCCTGTTACTCAGAATGAAACTTGTTGAGTCAGCTAGTAGGAAAAAAAAATGAGCGCTGCTATTATTGGTTAGTTAATGTCAAGTCTAAGTCTTAGTCTAGGCCTAGCCTAGTCTAAGATTGTGTTTAGACCTGTGAGAAGAATTGTAGTTATTGCTGAGTCTTTTCTTGCTGTCCTGTCGGTTTGCTCTCCATGTCCTCTTAAACGTCTTTCCATTAGTACTTTCCATTAGATTTTTAAAACAATATTTACAGTCCACTAGCTTTATCTTTTAGTCTGGCAGGACTTCACTTTTAAATAACACAACAACATTAACCCTGCTGACCAATTCAGCTCAAGACCAGCTGAAGACCTGCTGGTTTCAGATGGTTTAAGCTGTTCTTTGATGGTCAAGGTGGTTGAAAGCTGGTCATCCAAGTAAAAAAAACCACACTGTACACTAACAGTTAACTAAACAGTTAAACAGCTCTTGACCAGCATATCGTATGTTACAGCTGATTTGGCAAATGCTTGGCCGACCAGCTTGGTCATGCTGGCCATCCTGTCTGGCTTGGTCAGTCATGCTTTAAGACCAGCTAAACCATCAAACAAAACATACCCTATGCTGGTCAACTTAGCCATACCGTTTTTCTTCAGCAGGGATGTCATTTCCATGTATAGAATTGTTGAATGAATTAAAAGTGCTGCTGGGTAAGCGATTACGCTAGCTAGTTAGCACTTGCTATACAAACTACAGACCTTCAGGCAGAAATCAGTCCTTTCTCTAATAAAAAAAAAGCTTGTTATTTGAAGTCGTGTTGAAGCTTAAAGGTTCTTAGCTGGCAGCTATTAGCAAAATGAACTCCAGACATGTCTCAGACCTGTGTACATCAACAATCAGTGTTTCAGGGGTTGAACCTTCCCTCAGATGTATCTAATGTTGTATCTACTCAGATTTCACTCAGTACCTACCTACGACATCAACAGCCAGGGGGTTACATTTCAGCAGATTACTCAAGCGTCGCGCTTTGTCACGCATCTTGAACTGTTAGCCTGTAATTACACCGTTCCAGGTTCCCCCCATATCTCCGTTCAACAGCGAAGATTCGGTAAGAGGGGGAAATAAAGCTTTGTTTTGGCACCACGTTGTTTATTCACAAACACCGGCCTTCTCCATCCACGCTTAGTAAGTAGTAAGCTGTCATAGAGATGTAAGCGAACACAAATGTGCTTTCAGCTGTGTGGATAAGTGAGTACATAACGAGAGAGAGGCTCGAAACACAGCCAGCCTTCGCTCACTCGCCGGCTTTCTGATATCTGCAGCCGCCACATGTTTGTATTTCGAATTACTGTGTTTTTTCTCTCCGCCGTTAAAGAAAGAAGAAGGTGGGGGAAAAAAGGAAAAAGAGGCACTCTCCCTTTGAAAAGTGGCAATCCCCTATACGGCCCCCTCTTCCTCCTTCAGTGCCGCCGCTGCCGCTGCTGCCGTGCTTTTGTGTGTCGATAAGAGTTTGCGACGGAGTTGTTCTTTGATCTGCCCGGCGAAGGAGCTGCATAAGGTTTAGCTGAGAGGTGCTAACGGTTTGGGCTTGCGCTCGCTGATATCGCTTCACAGGCCTGTTTTACAGTACAAAGCCCAAAGCCCAGAGCCCGCCTCAGCTTCTCTACAGCCAGCCAGAGAATTCTGTAGGCAGGTTTTTCTCTTTTTTTCTTTTTTCATTTTTCTTTTTTTTGGGAGGGTGGGGAGGGGGGGGGGTTTCATTCACTTGTCTTGTTTTTTTTCTTTCTCAGACCATGGCTTAAATGAGATAGCTGCCGGGCTAAAAAAATTACGCAATGGAACACCTCTTAATTGAAGAGGGATTAGATCCCCTCCAGGAAGGAGGCATCTTAGGAAACTGGGTTTTAACTCAGCTTTAAGCAGTCACATCGTCAGGATGGATTCTGGTGCAGATCCTGGGCTAATGAAACGCTAGACCATTATTGAAATTAATGGGATGCATCAGTGTGTACTACAGGAGACTAAGATCTGAGGCAAGTTGGCCCATTGTGTGTAGTATTAGAGATAGGTTGGTAACAGTGTAGGGCAATGTAATGGAAAGAAGGCCTCATAATAACTCAGCAGTAGCTGTTACAGGACTCATAGTGTGTGTGTGTGTGGGGGGGGGGGGTCGGTTCCAACAGATGGCACTTAAATTTTGTTGGTTCTGGGTGGGTGAAGACTAGCTTCCTGCCAGTCATGTACAACTTAGCACATTTGGAGGAGAACACTAGCCCACACTAGCTGATGGGGGATGAGGGAAATGCATCCTTAGCCAACAGTGATGTCATGTGATGGGACTCCCAACCACACATGGCTGTTGAATGAATGGGGATTTACCTCACGAGCATCCGATGATTGGGTCAGCGAGAGGTTGCACCCCTCTGCCCAGATATACCCTATGGTCCAAAAAACAGCCTGTTTTGAATCACAAATTCCAACATGTCTATATATTAAATATGGCCTTTATATATCAGTCCACAGTGGTTTAGCTCCACCTATTCACACTGAATTTATTAGGAATGTTTAAGGCTGGACTGCTGTTTGAAAGAGGCACAATGGCATTCGTAAAATCACAGTTACAAAAACAGCTCGCTTCATTAACTAAGAGGTTTAAAAGTGGGTTATGATGTGGAAATGAAATATGACTGTTTTTGCTACATAAATCCAACAAGTAGCCTAAGTGGACCTCGGGGAAAACAATAAAATAGAAGAACAGTGTGGGATATGGGACTTTTTTGTGACCCAAACTCCGTTTAAAACTCTGTAGATCTGTAGACTTGAGGAATAATTGATTTGATAGTTTTCGGTCAGCCTGGACAGCTAATAGTCCCAATTTCTTCCCCAATTTAGCTGAGCCTATTAACCCACCCACTCTCTAGATCTGCCTCTATCACTTATAAAGCCCCCGGTACTCTGAGGGTAAGCACATGCCTTCTCTGATAACTGTAAAATCAGCTATTGCCTCTTTTCAAGCTGCTGCCAGTGCATCGTCATTTGGCAGCCAATGCTGCCTTATACATCAGCCAACAGATGCCTGTGCCGGCCAGAATCCTGATTAGACAGATGAGGCTAAATGACTGATTGTGCTCTCTCAGGCTCTGGCTACCGATGGCAATGCAGCACGTCCCAGGATTCGCACTCGTGATCCTCGGGCAATAGTTTTAGCAACTCTGAGCCCCGACTCTGTAGACCTTTCAAGACGAGCCTAACTCTACATTCAACTCAACACTATATGACTTTGTCCTTCTTAAATTTTCTCCCAAATGTCATGCAGTATTTTGCGATATGCAAGCTAACCCTGCTGCACGTCAAACGCACTTAATAAGACTGGCAACCTCAACAAAACCCCCCCAAACAAACCAGTAAGCTTGGCCAAATGTGGTGGTTCAGTGTCTTTGGCAGTAGAATAGCACAGTTTGAGTAGCTTCAGAGTGTTCAACCTTTAGAATAGTGTACATCCTTTCAATTACAGGGATGCTAGCTTGTTTATTGCACAGATAAACTTTGGATTTTGACTCTGTAAGGATCTCGTTATGCAGAGGACCCAGTGTCATTCAAAGGGGATTTGTTTAGCACAGAGTGTGATCGCTGCTAATCATATTTCTTATATAAATATAACAGCTTAGACTTACAGTTCCGGTCATGAAGTGAAAGTCATAAAATGACTCATACCATCAGAAGTCTATTAAGCATCCAAATCTGCTGGTAGCGTTGCAAGTCAAGGTGAGGGAACTCATGGTATATAATCTTGAAAGTGTTTATTCCATTCGAACAGGCCTTGACTTAGCAGTACCAGGCATGCAGACTGCAATTTTCCAGGAAACAAAATAAATCCACCAGTAAAAAGTGGCCTTTACATGGGAACCCCTGGCCATGAGATCCTGGGGTCCTATATAATTCATGTCATTTGACCCATTGTTGTATTTTTGAAGCTGACCTTTTGTGCTTACAGCAAAACAAATAATATAAAGTATGGCTTGTTCATTGACCGTGTGGCTAAAATGGGTTGCAGGCACTGCAGAGAAGTAATGACTCATGGAGTAATAGCTCATGTGAATAGTGTTGTGAATCGTGTTGCACGTCTCACGCTCGACTTCATCGACTCAAGTATGATACGGCTCCGGACTGAATTCCCTCAGGATGGGGAAATGGGAAAGTGCCCCAGTTCAAGTGTTCAAGCTTCTCTCTCTCTCTCTCTCTCTCTCTCTCTCTCTCTCGTGCTCTCTCTCTCTCTTCATACCTCATGATTTAATAATACTGCATGGTCATCCTAGTGTTTTCTTAGTGTCCGATCCTGGAGAACAGCACAGTTGCATGTCTCAGTTTCATATTCAGCTCAAAACAATTCCGATTCTAGGCCTGTATTAATAGGCTCTCCGCTGGGTGGCCAAGACAGTTATTATTATTGTGGTTTGTTTGATTATTAATTCTACCCAATTTTGTCTGTCATTTCTAATTCTACTATTTCCAATCACAGTGCTACCAGCACTGGTAGGGTGAAGGCTAGCATGTGCTTGCATGTTTTTGAACTGGCACTAATGCAACATCATTGGACAGCTGTTTGGAGGGGAATGATAATGGCCAGTTTTGTTATATCAGCAACCAGACAAGGCTGGACAAAGCTATGTTTTTTCTATACGTGCCCAAATTATGCAATTATAATTCAAACTGAGCCCAAAAATGATGACCACTCCCTTTTTATGTGACCCACAATTATTCCAATGAAGGAAAAGTGTTATGTGGCTTCATAGCCGAGTACACAGAGCACATGGACAATGAATGTTTCCATTCCACCTTAAATTCTGCATGTACAGTAATAATTACTGCTGTGTTTAAGGTGGAACAGGGACTTTAAATAAGAAGCCTGTGAACTTTCAGATATACAGAATACAGAATGACTAACCTTGAACTAGTGAGACATTTTTGAGAGCTGTGACACATGCATTTGTCAGATCCTGCTACCTTTCTGTAGCCATTTTCTGCATGCCCACTAGTGGCCTTTCCGGTGCGGTGGAAATCGACTCAGATATATGCTCAGATTAGCATCGCCACTGTTGACTTGTGTGTATATCAAGCATCTCACCTGCAGGACATCAAAATTCTCCTCATATAGAGTGTTTGCTGGCAAAACTGCCATTGGGTTGCAGGGATTGCTGGCCCTCATATGAGCCCCCATACATTTAACCCCACATTAGGTCATGCACCACTCTGCCCTACATATAATGTATTGTTAATTATCGCTACATCTCTATCCCGTCATCGGGATACTTAGCAATCCTTGCCGATACCTATTTACGATAGTCCGATCGCCCAGGCCTGGTCAGGATAGATTGGCACTGTGGCTTTCTCGTTTGTGAGGGAGTATGTAAGCATGCCTTTATGATACATCTGCTCCGTCCGTGTCGTTGGCTTTTATTTGTTGCCGTGTTAAGAGAGCTCTGTGATGCTCAGACTGAAAGCAGAATCATGTTTTGTAGCCTATGGTGTTGCTTTCCTCTAATCGTCATTGACGATCACACTTCTACTTCAAAACCAGTGAAGTGGATGAAGCGTAAAATCTGCTTAGTAACTGCTCACTCACATTATGCCAGGCGCTTCTCCTCTGAAATCATGCATGATAACTCTGGAGTATAAACAGCATATTAAATGGGTTTTGGATTAGACATGTCTGTGTGTGTGATTTAGGTGCCTAAAGAGGGCCAGTGGTACAGTGTCAGTATGGATTAAATCCGCCGGTGCAGTGGCAGCCTGGATTGAACACCGTCTATAGGGCCATAAATGGTTATTGACTCTTCGCTCTGCGCTGTAAACTGTAATGTTCTACATTTTAAATTAGAACTTTTTATAACTTCAGCGGTATTGTTGAACCTCCCTGCGGGGCTGAGAGTCACTGTCAGACTGAGTGACCGACTGTCCCCGAACGTCAAGGTGTAGGCCTTATCCCCTCACTACCAATGCTATCAATGCAAGGTCAATAAATAGACTAGGTACTATATATATATGGGAATAACCACCCTTGGCTCGGATGACACAGTCGAGATGTCGTGACATGGACTGTATGAGCGAAGGTGTTCCCCTCTGGCATCAGTGGCCTATGGAGCACCACTGTTATGCCAACAGAAATCCTTGTTATGCAAGAAGTCCATTCCTGGTACACCTTCACTACATCGGCTCTAGACCATCCCACAGTTACAGTCAGCGGTTTCCGAGATGCTACCACCCGGTGCCCTATTATCATGCCCTTTTGGACATCAGTCAAAGTGTGTCCTTTGCCCATGACGATCATTTTTCACACTGCTACAGCTGACTGGTGTGCTCGCTTGTTTATACGTGGAGCAAACTCTGTCATGTGGCATCTGTGACGTCCTGGGCTGAGTTCATTCCAGACCAGGGTTGGTAATATAATTCTGATATGACCGTGGTATCTCAAAAAACGCTAACTTCGTGGGATGTTTTAGAGCTGTTTTGGTGAAGGTATACCAAGAATCTTTACGTAAGAGTTTAGAAATGTATGTAAAAGAAAAAAGAATAAAAAAAATAATGACATAAATAATGATGATAATAATAAATTCTGGCTTCCAAAAAATTGTTTTGGAAGTGTCTGCATCCTAAAAATGAATGTTTCATATATATGAACCTGTGCACTACGTTTATGTGACAAATGCTATGCAGCCGATGGTGGTCCATCATTACTAGAATACCTAGTGTTGTTTAATGGCTGGGAGCAGATGACTGTTTGATGCAGGGAAGATGGTGCTGGCACACCGGACTGAAGCTTCATCACTACATCACTTCTTCATCTGTCCGTTTGACTTCTTGCCCATTTGAAAACATGGCAAATTATAATCTGGAAGCACAGATGTTCCCTGTAGAGAGGAAAAGAGGGAGAGGAGGAACTTTTAAACATTTATTCGATTCTTCCTCTGCCCATGATTTTCGCTGTGAACTCGTTGGGTGCTGAATAGTGGGCCCATCTGGTGCAGAAACTGGGACAAACTGTACTTTGGGGGGGAAAAAAGAAGCAATCTCCTGGCAAATAAGACTTGGCTGTGGAGAGTCCAAGGCAGGGACAAGATTCCAGAAGTGTCCATGTGGTAGTATCTCCACAGTTACTAATCACTGTGACCATGCTGTGGATATGGCTAGCATCCTAAAGAACAGTCTCTGTGCAACTGATTGTGGAATTCAATGAAAAAGTAATGTATTAATGTGCTATAGCTGTGGCCGGCACTGTCCTTACCCACAGCTAATGCAGTCAGTTCAACTACACACAGAACACGATCCGATTACCCATACGTATTCTCCCCCCGTCACATGCAATGCATCCGCCACTAGGAGGGTGAAGAACTGTCACCGGGCATCCAACGCGCTCAGAGGAAAGCTCTGTGTACCAGGCTCTAATGCATTGACCAGCAGACGCCAGTGATGGTCAACATTGCACTGGAGTGATGCAAGGCCAATTGTGCTCCCTCCAGCATCGGCTGTCGATGGCTAGTAATACAGTGACTGCGTCTTTATTAGGTTTACTGTTATTGATGTAAATCCTTATTAAACAGGCCTTTTTCTTACTGTGTCTTTAAGACTGGAATATGCTAATGACTCTGTTATAACTGGCTGCCCTGCTGTCTATTACAGAAAGCAGTCTAATCTGCTGGATGTTAAAGAGGCAATCCTAAGTAGATGGTTTTGCAGTTGTGGCATTACAACCACGACCTCTGTTCTGATTGGCTGCCCTGCTTTGTGTTGCCTCGTTCAGAATGCTGTCTGGGGTGAAGGGCATGCACAAGGTCTTCAGTTAAACTGCTTAAGGCTGATTGGGCAGTCCTCTGTAAACTCTGATTCTGGGTTTTCATTCAAACGTTTTGCGAATATTCTGCACAATTGCGACATTTCCGAAAGAAACTGAAGATGATGTAGGCTAGCGAGATTAGGAGATCTTTTGATGGATGTATTGTTGTAGTCTATAGTTCAGAGATGCCGGGCAGGACCAGCAGTGTCCCACCTAATCAGGGCTGAAATCTCTGTACCACCCTAACAATGTCCACCGTACTTCTGGAAGCACAAACACACCAGACAATTCTAGAAGAACATATTGGAGAGACATTCAGACGAGCTTTGGATTCAGCGTTTCGAAATGTTGAAAGCAACCTTTTAAAAGCTATGTGATGTGATCATTTGTAGGACCACTTTTTTCCAATCAAAGGCCATCCGTGCCAACTGATGAGTATTATATGACTTATGGCGTGACATGTCATAGTCTATTCAAAACATTTGTAGCATTTTGAACTTATCCATCTCGTGGGTGGCGCTATTTCTATTTATCTATTTGTTTATTTTTCTCCATTCTGTTTTTTTAAGCACATTTTCAGAATTAGTGGGTTAAAAGAACCCGCTATAGCCTCTTTCCGAAAGCTGCCTCGAGTTAATCGGATCTCTGGACATGCATTTGTCCAGTCCGATCAGATTTCATGTGTTTTTGTCCATCGTTCTGGGTGTGATGATTCTTGGTGTCAGAATATGTGACTGCTGTTTACTTAGTCATTAAGCAAAAGCACACATCGCCGTCCAAGCTTATGAACGTGAGGAGATAGCGGAGGTTAATCTCCCCTTCTCTAGTTAGCATGTCGAGGCGTACATCATTACTATGGCAACCAAGGTGGATATGGAAGCAAATGTGACCCCTGGTCTGACTGTACAAATTGGATTCATCTGAAAGCCATGCAATTTGAACCCCATCATGATTTGAACCTCAGGTTTAAATACACTGGGGTCTAAAAGTCACCAGTAAAAAAATTGATTGCGTTTTACATTAATTTCTAATTTAATACGAGAAAAATGAAACAAAACAAAAGGTAAGTCCTCGATTTGATTGGATGTTCCCGAAGGTGCCCAGTCAGATCCAACTGAATCTTTGCTGGATTTAATAGGCAGGTGAATGCAGATCAGGCCTGGGATTTCGGAGGTGTCAGCTCAGCTTCCATGGTTTAATAAGTGGAATTTGAAGGTTGTTGATATCTCAACATGGCTGTAAAGGGAGTTCAGTTAAACGCAATGTACTGTTAGACACCATAACAGTATGGCGATAGCAGAGCTGTCGTTAATGGGCCCTCAGGTGGTCCAGTAACTGTAAGCAGCTACTTATGCTGCTTATTAAGTAGAGCCTGACCTATTCAGGCAAAGGTGCTAGCATGGTCAGTGCCACAAATTTGCCTTCCTGTTAAATTTCCTGTGTGGAAACTCCCAGATTTCCATTGTGCTGTGACATTTGGATCTAGTGGTACATAGTAAATCAATCTCTTATCTCAGAGAGATAAGGAAAATTAGCTGTATTCCTTTCTCACTATTGGCATGTGTTTTTCTGGTAGTTTTTCCCATAATGATATCAAGGCATATTCAGACCCACTGGCAGTGCAGTGGGAAAGCGGCGCACATCCAAGCGAGCTAACATTTGAGTCAATATCACAAATGGAAAGCAATGCTTGGGATCATGGATATCATGGTTGAAATGGGTGCCCTGCCCTCCAGCAGTCTTTCTCGTCCTCTTGGGGTCTTTCTGATCTCAGGAACGCTCCCCACATCATCATCTCCACATCAGTTATTGGGCGCGTCGGCTCAATAAATCAATCGGGCCGCACTCGGGCGTCTGTCAGTGTTCCTATTTTTCGCCTGTCACTCCGTGGAATCACTTATCAGCCTAGCACAAGCTGATGCTTTGTGTGAAGGCCTTGCGAATGTTCATTAAGTTGTTTTCCAATGAGAGGGGATGGATCGATACCCCCAGGCACTCTCACTGACTCATGTGCATCTGCTTCTCCTTTTCCATGTGTGTGTGTGTGTGTGTGTGTGTGTGTGTGTTTGTGTGTGTGTGAGAGAGAGAGAGAGAACAGATTCTCTTACTGGAGGGATGTGGACTTGCAGACAGAATATGTGACTTAACCTTTACAAATCTATTATGGTTATTATTATATTAGCTAATAGATTAGTGATTAGGTAGCATTGCTTGAACACTGCAGGGGTAGAGAGCTTAAAGCTGTGGTCACTCTGGACATCTGGACTTTGCCTTGTGAAATAGGCATGACTGGGGCAGGACCAGAGGATTTGTCACAATAAAATCCTCCATTTCGGTGCTGTTAGCCTTTTAATGTTAGCTAACCTGCAAACCATAAACAATAAAAACACAAAAATGAACTATAAAACTATGTATAATAGCTTAAGTTGGCGGCAGTGCGCCGATTTAAGCTATTGTATGTGTTCTACCCCCTCAGCCGAGGAGCTGACAGCAGTCCACAAACAGTAGCTAAAATATAGCTAAAAAAATGCCCAGAATTATGTCCGATAATATAATAATAATAATTACATACGTGCTACAGTACAGCACGGCACACTGGGCTTTCTTATAAAACTGCATTTATAACTGCTGTGGTTGGAGCAGTGGGCGGTTTGTGAGGAGCTAACTTAGCAAGTAGGCCACTAACAATTTTGGCTAGTAGAACGTTTTCTAAATGTTCTAAACGGTTTAGTTCTTAAAACATTCAGTCTGTCAAATTGTCTGGACGATTTTATGTGCTGAGGACCTGATTTTTTGGTTTGTCAAAATGTTTTCTGGCTGTTTTAAGTACATTTTTATGGAAAAAAATGTTTTCTGAACGTTACAACTTTTGGTTTATAGAACAATCAGTCTGTCAGCTTTTCTGGATGTTCTGAGAACATGTTTACATAACGTTAATAAATACTTTTTTATTATCCATTTAAATTCACAAAATAAATGTAACATTTTATTCAATGTTTAAATAAATGTTCCAGTTATTTATTTGGAAAACACAATTAGGAAATATTACATGCCAGTGCTTTATCAGGGTGATTATCAGTTGTATGTCAGTATTTCTATTTTTAGTTTTGGGAATGTTACTTTTAACATTTCCAAAACGTGTTTACTAGTGTTTAGTAGTTTGACTAACCGGGAACATTGTGTGAGAAACATTCGAATAACGTTGTGATGCAGCTGTATGTGTTGCGTTATTTCTACAGTAGCATGCTAGCTAACTTGACTGTAGTTGAACAGTAAAACTATAGAAATATGATAATACAGTCTCAGACCATACATTAGCTGACTGTGTGCAGTCTCTGTCTTTCTCTTTTATTAATTTATTCAGAATGCTGGGGAAGAAATGTCCATGCTTAGCCATAGCTTCAGTTAGTTTCTTCTGCCTTTGTGTCTTTGTAAATTTCAGGTCATTCTCACTTCTAATTCTTTATGCTCGTATTAGATTAAAAGTGAATGCAGTCTGAAGTTACATTTGCATTTACAGCATTTAGCTGACGCTCTTATCCAGAGCGACTTACAAGGTTACTCGTATTACAGCGTTGGGCCAGTGTGGTGTTAGGAGTCTGGCCCAAGGACTCTTATTGGTGTAGCGCAGCGTAGTCACCCAGACCGGGAATCAAACCCCAGTCTACCACAAGGTGTGCTAGCTCAGTGGCAGGTAGGGGTGTTAGCCGTTGCGCCACACCAACCACTAGTTGGCTACTGATGTGGACACTTATCATAAAGGACCATAACATGGCTAGCTGTGCTAACCCAACATTCAGAGCAGCGTTTCTCAACCCTGGTTCTGGAGGCACACTGCCCTGCCCTGTATTGAGATACTAGGCATTATGTATGTTTATTATCACTGTGGTTGCACTCTGTATCAGTTGGAAGTTCTAACTAAGGTAAACAAAGATGGCCACCCCCATTGTTTCACGGAAAGTGACATTGGACATTTACACTGCTGGACGTTTACACTGCCCGCTGCATCAGGAAGAAGGTACCGCAGCATCCAGTCCAACATGACCTGACTCTGCAATAGCTTCTTCCCCCAAGCCATCAGACTTCTCAACTCCAGAGACTGAACTGATGTTTTTTCTGTTCCATGCACACACGTACACACACACACACACACATACATACACACACACACACTCTCTCTCTCTCTCTCTCTCTCTCTCATTCACCAACCATTTACCCCAGATTTACCCCAATATGGAAAGCATTTTGCACTAATAACTTTACTACCTCACTGGACTTATTGCACACTGCATAAATACATGAGGGTACATGTACATTAATGTAATGAATTTGTGTTCTGTATTCTGCATTTCAACACATGGTATTGACCATTTCACATAGGTTAACTGCTTCTTTTATTAAACTATGAGTGAAAAATTATTCATATCCAATTATAGCGCCTTTATGTCAGTAAGCAGGACTAAAAAATGTAGAGAGGTCAACGAGAACCTTGTTAAATTTGCACGTTTCCGCTGTGTGACAGTAGCTTTCTGGAACGGAGAGGGGGGGGGGGGTAAGTTTAATAGCTTGCTCTTGATTTGACTTTTTTATGAAAGTGAAGGTTATCGATTTGGACCTCTGTTGTTTGAGATAAGCCCGGCATAGGAGGAAGCAATCTAGCGGAGAGCGTTCGTGCTTATTGCATCCCGCTCGCTCAAAACAAGCCCCAATTACAGCAGCACTTTCCTTATTTTCAGAGAGGAGGCTTTGCTCATATTGGTATCCGCTCATTCACGAACTTGGCAGACGTAACTGCCTGTTTCACTCTAATGCGTCGATGTTTCTCCGTGGGGTGTAGAAGTAAAATACTCTAATCATTTTTCCCGTCTTCTTTTCCTCAAAATTACTTTCTGAAACTGCGCCAAGGCAAGTCGATCAATAGTTCGAATATTTCAGTGTTGCACTCAACCTCTCGGCTTTGGACCGTCAGAGATTGCTTCGTTTGTCCGTTTCTAAAGGGCAGCCAGTCGAATTTTCAGACTCGCACACTTACATACCCGCACTCAAAAACCTTGTATCTCTGAAACAGAAGTCAGTGTAAAAGATTTTAAATGAAAGTCATTTTGGCGCATTTCTATTGGCCCATTCATCATCATTGAATTAAGACATGCTGGAAAGAACAACAGCCAAATGCTAATGATGGAACTGTACTACAATCAGCCATGACATTAACATGTCCTTTATCAGCTCCACAGCTTTCCATATAGGAGCACTCTGTAGTTCTAAAACTATAGACTGTAGTTCATCTATTAGCCTATTTTAATGCTCAGGACCTCACAGGACTGACCACCACAGGACAGCTATTATTTATTATTAAATTATTATTATTATTGTCTATTGGCAATACTTCTCTTCAGGGACTAGACAAGCTGGGTAGCTGGGTGCATTCATTAAAAGGGCTGTTCACAATTATGTCTTACGTAGGCCTTATATATACAATACAGAAAACCTGGACTGTATAATATGGGCCCTTTAACCAGAGGCCAGTTATTTGAGAGGGTTGTTTTTTACAGTGCTGATTGATTGGTGAGGTGTAAGCTTTCATTATTTGCTAGATCAGCCTTGTAGATCCAGGACAGAACTATAGGAGCCTCAGAAACCAGTCCTCGTGTCTTCATTGGGTATATTTGGTGTGGAAGGAAAGGAAAGGAGCTGTCAGTTTGATATTCCTTGCTTTTATTACTACAAAGTTAGATCCCCAGTGCTCGAATGGATGATTTTATTAGTCAGATGTTCTGATGAGTTCAATTGTTTTCCTCCGTTCTTGCGTTCAGCTGGAGATAGCGCTGGGTGGTTAATGAAATCCTAGCAGTCTTGGCCTGAAGCAGATTGAGATCACATGGCCCTGAAGGTGCCCAGCGTGAGAGACAGATGGATAGATGTGACATCTACATCAGCGTGACTGAGACTTTAGAAAGAGAGCTGGAAGAACCCGGCGTTCAATGTGTTTTGGGCGAGCCTGTAGAGTCAACACGACAGCAGTGTTTAAAATACCAAAATCGTGAGACATAGCAGCCCTGGCAGTCCAAAAGCTTTTAAAGGGCCCACAGTTTGTGTGATTTCACAAAAACCAACCATATAACCACGTTATTCTTGCAGTGTCACTGCCACAGCTGAACATGCATAGTATCCGCGAGACCACACCTTCCACTAAACAGTTGGCGCTAACTGTACAGTTTTTGCAGCTTAGTTTCTATACATAAATTCTATACAAAAAATAATAGTTGTAACTTCATAGCATTTACATTAAAGTCTTTTATTTCAAGAAAGGGACAAAATTGTATTTTTTTCCATGAAATAACCCCCCTTTAGCACTCAGCATTTAATGGTACTTACATGAACTCTGTGGACGACTGTACAAAAAACTGTTGCTGTGCATCCAACAGTAAGGGCAGCATGGAACTTCTATTGAGCAGTCAGCTGCACACTACACTCTAATACTATAAGGTATAGCCTATATACTAATCTTAATAGTGTGGGTTGGGCAGGTTAGTACACCAAATATTAGCATACAATTTTTCCAAAAGGAAAGTGTTGCTAAGCCAACATACGTCACGGCAGGTTGTTCTGCTGCACTTGATGCCCATTGCATCATTGACTATCCATGGGATAGTCAATGTATAGTCCAATTGCATACTATTCATTCGTTTGCAGTTGGGATTCTTCTAATGGTTTGTTGACTGTTGCCATAGAAGAACCACCTTTGATTCCATAAAGATCCACGATTCCATATTTATACTACAGTAGATATGGGTTGGTTTGAAGAACATTTTAAAGGCTTTCCCAATATAAGCCCCCTTATTTACCCTTATAAGAAGCCTTATTTTTAAGAGTACACAGAAAACATGCACATGACCCAGCCGTTCGGGAATGACCGCTCCTCTGGGAAGTGTTAAAAATGGGCAGTCGGATATAAGGCCAGTGCATTTCTACCACAATGGCTTATATAATGCCTATATAATGATATTGTGTAGATGCTTACAGCCTCATTGCAGTTTTCCCTTCTAGGCATGTTAAACAAGTCCACTGTAGCTTGTCCTGGGCTACTTGCCTCCGAATGTACATTATGAACTTCTGTTTAGTGTCTTAGTGTTGAGTGGGCCGCTCAGTATGCCACACTAATTAAAGCGCCTGAGATAGAGGGGGTGTCGTAGACTGTTTGGAGATGTCTAGGGGGTCCAAGCACTTTTTGAAAACAGCCTTTTTTCCTTCACAGCGATGATGCTACGTGGTACATGTAATCATGTTTAATTGTAGCACTGGGAATAACAGGGTCTCCGCCACTCTCTGGGTGCTTTAAAAAATCACCTCCCAGGTTTTCTCCTGTAGAACATAGAGGACTGATGTTGATTGCACCACTTTTTGTGTATGTTTGGAATTTTTTTTTTTTTGTTGTTTTTCAATTACGGATGTATTCGAGTCACAGTGGGGAAGGCAGGTCGGCGCTGGTTTGGTGTAGGAGGCAAGTTTTTCTCCGAAGTAATTGTTGCAGAACGCAGAAGAACACTTTGAATGAGTCTCACACTGTCCTTCAGCATTCATCCCTGTGAACGCAAACCATAAACTGATACCACGCTGGCAGTGTGGTCAGCTGTCTCGGCTGCCTGGGCTCGGTGATGTTTCTTTTGGGGCTGTGACTTGGTTTGAGCTTTTATTTTTTTTTTTTTTTACTCTTCAAACCGAGGAGGCTTGAAATCTACTGGAACGGATGGCGGACTCCGTCTTCACCTGCTCCGTCCCGTGGGCCAATCAATCACAGGCCTTCGGCCTATCCATCACTCCGCAGGAGAAACTCCAGGCAGTTGCCAGCAACACATGTCACAGTTAAACACATGGCACACATCAGTCTAAGGGTATTTTGTCTAACATAACGGATCGTTCACTCCTAGGTCAGACCACACAGTGGTGTGTAGATATGGGCCTTCAAATTTGGGTATCCCTACATAATATACCTATGTTAATATCCTTCTACTTACTGTAGTAATACTAGATACAGTGTATGTGTATATGCTAAACCAACATTCAGAATTCTGACCACTGTTCAAAACAACAGCTTGTGACTAGCTAGTAGTAATAGTCTATGGTGGTTTTTGTTTGTTTGCTCATTTGTTGGATAGTAACATTTGTTATAGATAGTAGATTCTATAGTTTTTTTAGTTTAACTAGAGCATTTAACCTTTTAAAAGTAAACTAATGAGGATTCAGAATGGTAACATGGAATTTAGCCTAAACACTAAACCCAAGCAAACAAACAAACAAACAAATAAAAAATATCTCAGAATGTTTAACAAGCACAAACTGTTTTATCTACATCTGCCTGACAGAGAACTAACCACTAACAGCTAATGATGAGCTAACACGCTAGCTGTGACATGCTAACTGTGAGCTAACAAGCAGTGGTGGCTCAGTGGTGGCTCAGCTCAGCGGTTAGAGCGCCGGGCTATTGATAACAGGGTTGTGGGTTCGATTCCCGGGCTCGGCAAGCTGCCATTGTTGGGCCCTTAAGCAAGGCCCTTTACCCTCTCTGCTACCCGGAGTTGGCTGCCCACCGCTCTGGGTGCGTGTTTATGAACTAGTCTAGTCTGCTAACTGCAAACTAAGACTAACTGCAAACTTTGATCTAACACACAAGCCCCAAGCTAATGCACTAGTACTAACTGTGAGTTACTGGCCCTAGCCCTGAGCTAGCTTGCTAACCACAGTGTTATATAAATTGTTTGATTCCAGTGTGTATTGAATGGAGAGCCTTTGTTGTTTGTTAATTTATTTTGTGAATAGCATCTTGCTATCAAGCACATGTTGCCAGCACTGCTGCAATAATCTCCTCCAAAGTGACCTAGAATCCTAATCATTTCATAAATCAATACAAATGTATGTCCAAGGGTTGCTTCTTTCCTTCCTCCTCTACTATGTCCAGAGCATTTCTCCACGCAGTGCTATTGTGCTATCAGGAGCTGATGCGTGAAGGTATTTGTGGCACAACCAGCCTTTGTAATCGGTGGCTTGTTTTGACACCAAAAACTTGCAAGCAGGTAGAGACTTCTTGTTTACCGTTCTGTGTAATGGAATTTTGTTTCAACATGGCAGAGCAAGTAATTCATTCTGGTACTTCTTCCACAACTAAATGCTTCCACTCGCATCTTGAAAACCAAGTCTATAGTGGAGTTGTCAGCTCTATTAGCTCTGAAAAGGCTAATCGCCTGATTAGCAGACTCCTCCACTTTGTTAAGGTCACAAAAAGCTATCGTTCCAAGGCAGAAAAGCCACAGAATAATCCCAGCACTCAGGCTTAGGCTTGAAACAGCAATGCTCAACACCTGGAAGGACAATAATTTATATATCATGAACTGATAGTGATGTTATGGTGGATTTACTAGGTAGCCCCCATTTGTGCCGCCAAAACATCTCCGATCCATTAAGGAATGGACTTCACAAGACCTCTAAAGACAGGACCTGTCCTGTGGTATCTGGTACCAAGACATTAGCAGTCCTGTAAATTGTAAGGTGGGGATTCCATGGATTACATTCACCGGTTGTCCTTCCTTTGGAGCACTTTTGGAGGACATCCCACAAGACCTGCCTGATGTTTCGGAGATGCTCTGATCCAGTGGTCTGGCCATCACAGTTTGGACCATGGCAGTGTGGCAGTGTGGACTCTTCTGTCACCCTTAGATAGGTGATATATCACTTTACCACTCTGCCTCTGGGGTTTCCATGGCCGAACAGCTGCATGCAAGCCTTCAGCATGATCACCAAGCACAATGCTAAGTGTCAGATGGAGTGGTGTAAAGCTCGCCACCACTGGATTCAGTGGAGTGACGAATCACGCATCCCTATCAGGCAGTCTGATGGACGAGTCTGGGTTTGGTGAATGCCGGGAGAACATCTGACTGCATCGTTCCAGCTGTAAAGTTGGATGAAGGAGGAATAATGCTATGGGGTTGTTTCCCAGGGGTTGGCCAATAGGCCTCTTAGTTTCAGTGAGGGGAAATCTTGCCAAATGCTTTTTGTACAATTGTATGCTTCCAACTTTGTGGAAACAGTTTGGGGAAGGCCCTTTTCTCTTCCAGCTTGGCTGACTGTACCCCAGTGCACAAAGGAAGGCCTATAAAGGCATATTGGGTGAGTTTAGTGTGGAAGAAATGGACTGGCCTACACAGAGCCCTGACCTGAACCCCAACAAACACGTTTGGGTTGAACTAGAAAGCCTCTCATCATCCTCTTGTGGTTGAATGGGTAAGGCTTCCCACTGAGATACCCAGAAATCACGTAGGGATCATTGGAAGCTGTCATTGCTGCGAAGGGTGGCGGAGGGGCATCTCCATATTCATGCCTATGGGTTAAGAATGGTATGTCATGAAAACTCCTGTGTAATGTGTAGGTGTCCCAATATTTTTACCCATATTGTGTATCTTCTAAACTCTAAATTTGCCAGGAGAGCTACATTTGTGTCATTGGCTGGCATTGTCATTGATAAATTGTCCAATTTCAAAGTGTCATTGTCCCATGTGTCTGCGCACGCAATAGAAATCAAAGGACGGCAGTCTGTGGAACAGATGGCTTTAATATGGTGAACCTCATAGCCTCATTATCTTCGTTCACTTCTCTTCTGGTACTTTTAGATGACTGTCTACTGTAAGCAGAGGAAGACATCTTCACAGCATGGGTGTTTTTTTACATCTTTTCTCACAAGCACTAATCAACATCATTGGTCCCTGAGGACCGTGGAAGTTGTATTCAGTGGGGAGGACATTAGCAATAACAGTAGCTATCTAGGATGCTCGTCAATGAGGGACAGAGTGTAACTTCATGGTGGAGGCGTAGGTGTATGCCTGGCAAATTTGCAAGATAAGCAAGACGCGATTGATCACCGATTCCTGCCGGTCGATGTCTTTGCAATGACCTTTGGGAATTGCGACAGTAGGCGTATCATCTGTGCTATTGACTAGGAAAGCTGTGTTTCCTCGTAGCATTACAGGGGATGAGGGATTTCCCATTGTTTGAGCTTTGCCTTGCACCCAGCAGAAGTTACATGATTGATGTCTCCAGCTAACCAGTCTTGCAATTTCTTTTTTTTTTCTTTTTTTTACTTTTTTCTTTTTCTGCTTCTTGCTTCTCTTCTACAAATCATCCCTTAGATTGGGGATTTCATGAAGGAACACTGGCTGGAGTGAGTGAGGGACGTCTGGAGGCCATAGACACACAGCAGCAGCTTGTATCAAACTAAAATATGTCACTTTTAAAGGGAAATCCAAGGGATACTTTTTTATTTTCACTCACTGTTTAAATAATATAATATAAAATGATAAAATAATTTCAATTTTCAACAAAATCAATGTCATTGCAGTTTTTACTTTTAATAATTACTTTTGTAATTATTGTTCAGATTCAAGTTATTTCTGTGACCATTAAAGACCATTATTTTCTTTCATTAACCAAGAGGTACCAACAATTTTGTCCACGTGTGTACAAATATATATATACTACCTAACTAATCCGTACTGATGCTAATCCATGCCAACATGGATTTACAGTAGTACAGTGATAACTACATTATTTACAAATACAACAGACAAAAGATAATTGGAGAAAGAGGAACTAAGTTTCAATGGTGCAATTAAAAATATAAAACAATGACGAATATGGTAGAGACAAATGTGCAAGTGTGCAAAGTCAGTGTGAGAATAGAAGCAGCAATGTTTTTTATATATATATATATTTTATTTAAATACTTTCCCTTGAGTTTTTTTTTTTCTTTTCCAAAATTGCTGCATAATTTAATCATTGCGACGTAAACAAAGAACAGGGGTCACATCAATACAAATGAAAATATCACACATGGCTAAAATGGCTAATGAATTGACATTACTGATATTGTGTATGATATTCTGTATTGTGTATGATTGGGGGAAATTGTAATTATTCCAAAGAGCAGTTCCATCTAGGATTCCATCTTCTCAGCTTTCTGTTGTTCCCTGCTGGTGAACATTTAATTTGTAATTGATAATTGTGGTCCATTCTTACAGCCTCAAATGAAGGAACGTAATGATGGGCATGAGGGTAAAAGTGCGGAATGGCATGGATTGTGTTATTGAGTTAAGTGGATGTTGGCATGGAGTGGTATCAGTACGGATTAGTAAGGTAGTATATATATATATATATATATGAAAATATCACACATGGCTAAAATGGCTAATGAATTGACATTATAAGAATAAATAAAATAAATTACATATTAATAGGTATTGTGTATGATTGGTTTACTTCAACTTGAAGTCATGTCATATATTTCTTTGGATCATCCAGTTTCCTCCCTTTTTATATTTTCAAGTAGTGACACACACTGCAAAAAGTAGTGATGTAAAATGTTGAATATTTTACTTTGAATTGTGGTGAAGAAAGACATTTTTATATATTTATTTATTTCATTTTCTGTTTGTATTATTGTTTCAATAAACACGCTGACATATATAAAACCAGTCAAAACATGCTAAATGTTTGCAGTATACTCTGTATATATCTACACAGCATATTTATGTCCTCTGTTTTTACTTATAGTGATGACTTTAGCCTTAATTAATCAGGACATCCATGCATAGAAATGCTTGCGGTGAGGCCCAGGTTATTAGTCTACAACAGGAAAGAAAGAAATATACAGAACTAAATATAGTGGATATACAGAAGCATACTGAATACTAACTATACAGAGCATAACAAGATGGTCTTATAGATGGAACTTAATACTGAGACTACATACAACAATGTCAAGGCATCAGGCAATGCATTCATGAGCACTTTGTCTTACAGCTTCCTTTGAGGTTGATTTTGGAACGCTGTAAAGAATCCTGACTCTGAATGGATTTGTTTGCTGTTTAATTATGTAACTATGGAATTCCCATTTAAATCTGATTAGCTTTATCTTTGGGTCGTTATCACCCAGTTAGGTATGAATTCATTCATAACTACGTCCAAGCTATCAGGGAGACAAATCTTTTTATGTCCTGTGAATGCATGCTCATGCAATCCTAAGGGAATTGGATTTAAAACATATTAGTCTATTTTCAGCCAGGACATTTACCAGGCCCAGCGTGATTAGTTTAGGAGACCAGGAGATACAGCTTTGCCCATATTTGGAGTGGACTCGAGCAGAAATTCTATTTATTGAATAATTCAGGCCCAGACCGCCCGAGGATGTTTTGGTTAGTTGAAATGGATTCTTAGATGTTAAGCCCAACAACAGCATATTTGTATTCACTTGGGGGAAATTGTAATTATTCCAAAGAGCAGTTCCATCTAGGATTCCATCTTCTCAGCTTTCTGTTGTTCCCTGCTGGTGAACATTTAATTTGTAATTGATAATTGTGGTCCATTCTTACAGCCTCAAATGAAGGAATGTAATGATGGGCATGAGGGTAAAAGTGCGGAATGGCATGGATTGTGTTATTGAGTTAAGTGGATGTTGGCATGGAGTGGTATCAGTACGGATTAGTAAGGTAGTATATATATAAGGTAGTATATATATATATATATGGACAAAACTGTTGGTACCCCTTGGTTAAGGAAAGAAAACCCCACAATGGTCACAGAAATAGCTTGAATCTGACAAAAGTAATAATAAATAAAAATTCTATGATATACAGTGCCCTCCATAATTATTTGCACCCCTGGTTAAGATGTGTTCTTTAGCTTCTAATAAATTATTTTTTTTTCTAAATAATATAGGACCACGATGGAAAAAAGAGTAAAATCCAACCTTTAACTCAAGTGAATTTATTCAGTAGGAAAGAAATCCCACATTAAGAAATAATTGTTTAACATCAAATCATGTGTGCCACAATTATTGGCACCCCTGATGTTAATACTTTGTACAACCCCCTTTTGCCAACAAAACAGCACCTAATCTTCTCTTATAATGTTTCACAAGATGGGAGAATACAGATAGAGGGATCTTTGACCATTCCTCTTTGCACAATCTCTCTAAATCATCCAGCGACCTGGGTCCTCTCCTCTGCACTCTCCTCTTCAGCTCACCCCACAGGTTTTCAATGGGGTTGAGGTCTGGGGACTGAGATGGCCATGGGAGGAGCTTGATTCTGTGTGTGGTGAACCATTTCTGTGTAGATTTGGCCATATGTTTTGGGCCATTATCTTGCTGAAAGACCCAGTGACGACCCATCTTCAGCTTTTGGGCAGAAGCCACCAGATTTTGTTTTAAAATGTCCTGGTATTTCAAAGCATTCATGATGCCATGCACCCTAACAAGGTTCCCAGGGCCTTTGGAAGAGAAACAGGCCCACAGCATCACTGATCCTCCCCCATATTTCACAGTGGGCATGAGGTGCTTTTCTGCATACTCAGCTCTTGTGTTACGCCAGACCCACTTAGAGCATTTGTTGCCAAAAAGCTCTATCTTAGTTTCATCTGACCAAAGCACGCGGTCCCAGTTGAAGTTCCAGTACTGCTTAGCAAACTCCAAACGTCTGCGTTTATGATTGTGAGTGAGAAAAGGTTTTTTTCTGTGCATGCCTCCCAAACAGCTTGTTGGCATGCAGACAGCGCCTGATGGTTGTTTTGGAGACTTTGTGACCCCAAGAAGCTACCATTTGTTGCAATTCTGTAACAGAGAGCTTTGGAGACCTTTTTATTTCTCTTATCATCCTCCTCACTGTGCGTGGTGGCAAAATAAACTTGCGTCCTCGTCCAGGCTTGTTTACCACTGTTCCAGTTGTTTTAAACTTCTTAATAATTCCTCTGACAGTAGATATGGACAGGTGTAGGTGAGTGGCTATTTTCTTGTAGCCATTGCCTGACTTGTGGAGGTCAACACACATCTGCCTTACTTGAATGGTATGTTCCTTTGTCTTTCCCATGTTGAAGAGAAATGGCCTCTGTGTCATGTCATATTTATACCCCAGGGAAACAGGAAGTTGTGAATTACTAATTAAATGTTCCTACATACTCTGATCAACTTCGTAAACTTCTGTAGAATTGACAGAAATACTTTAATTACATTTATTTAAAGTAGGGGTGCCAATAATTGTGGAACAGGTGATTTTATGAAGAATAATTATTTCTTAGTCAGGGATTTTTTTTTTCCCCTTAAAATTCACTTGAGTTAAAGGTTGGATTTTACTCCTTTTTCCATCGTGGTCCTATATTATTTAGAAAAAAACTCAATTTATTAGAATAACCAGGGGTGCCAATAATTATGGAGGGCACTGTATATATATATATATATATATATATATATATATATATATATATATATATAGACATATTTAGAAACCTAGGTGAAAAAACAGCCTGAATAATTCTGTGGGAGAGAGGTTCTAAGCAGAGGTTTGGGAAATGGTCATGTGAAATGAATTATGACCGTTTTTAAAACATAAAGTCATAGAAACATTGGAGGTTGGACCTCAAGGGAAAGTATTTAAATAAAATATATATATAAAAAATATATAGAAATATATAAGGAATATGTAAATAATTACATAATTTGATATAAATTAATATACTAGAAGTTTCCAGTATTTTAATGTGGAAACCATACATCCAGTGGAAAAACGTAAATTGATTATGAAGAACAAATAGCTTAAATAAATCAAATATATTAACATTAGAATAATAGAAAGTAATAAACAAAAACAGTAGTGCAAATTAGTGAAAGTACTATTGACTATTAGCTAAGCAACTTTATAATTTTACCTTAAAATAACAGCATCCAAATCATTGCGATGCTCCACTGTCACTGTCACAATAGCGCGAATAGCTCACTGCTAACCTCACTATAGAACTCTGGGGAAGAGGGCAAGTGGGCAGGACCTGCGTAACTCTGCGTACCCACATCATGTTCATGTAAACTGTTATAATATTAACACTTAATTATAAACACTTGCTTCTTACACTTTCTGTGATGGTCTTGTATCTCATAGCTTGTCCAGAAATGCATGTGTGTAGTGTGTCCTTTAGAGGGAGCTGTAGGGGGAGCCCAGGGGGAAATAATAGCAATTCTCCATAATGCTGCTTTAAAAGCCAAGTATTTGAGCTGCAGTTTATTAGTGCATTTTATGTATTCCAGCTTGTTCGTTTCAGTTAAAATTTATAAATGGAAAATCCCTTTCTGGAAACAACCTCAACGGAGTGCTTTCTGTAGCTTTTTGATTAGTTCTCTCCACAGTTAGGCCATTTTTTTGGCCCATTCCTCTGAAACTGTTTCAGTTCATGTATATTTAAGGGGTGTCTTGCTTGAATGGCCTGCTTCAGACCGTGCTGCAGCATTCCAATAGAACTGAGGTCAGAACTGACTAGTTCTTTCTGAAATATAAGACTGTCTGCTCGCTGTCTGCACCCATTGTTGTTGGTAATTTAGTGTTGTGTTTTGATCGCTTTGTTTTTTTTCGTTGTCATGTTGCATGACCCGATCTCTTCGGGGTTTAGGTTCACAGGCTGGCACTCTGACCGTGATAGAGGCTCAGGCCCAATTCTCTTGCCCACAAAATGAACAGGTGACCAAAACGAGCATCTTTCTAGATGCTTTCTCCACTAAGATTAGTAATTCCCTGATTACTGAAGCCATTTGATTTTCAATACGTCTTTGTCATTGATTTATATGGATGACATTGTAAAAGCTATTCAGAAACCCAGAAATCCGGACACTTCCAAAAGGTCCACAAACTTTTCTTTATACATGCTTTGCCACGGATAGGACTCGAGAAATCTCCTGTCTCAATCAATTACAATGTTCCCAGGTGTCTTTCTCCTCATTCATTTTCAGCTCAGCTCCAACTGAGATTCACATTCATGAATGGTCGGTCTTTGTTGATATGCAGTAATGACCTCATTCCATGAGCCATTTTTCATTTTAAACACATTGCCCTAAGCATTGCGCAAATTGACAGGAAAAAGGCACATAGATAATCCACGTACATGAAGTAATGCGACTGCCAGTCCCACAACTACCTCTCCACTTAGAGGAAAGAGAGAAAAGATACAAGCCGAGACAGAATATTTGTCAGAAGATAAAAAATGAGCACCTTTAGAATGTTCTGCGTTCATAATGCATTCATAAACATCATATAACACTTCATTCATTCATAAAACATTCATAAGACATTATGCTTTATATACATGTGTACTAAGCATTGGAGAAACGTGCTATAGTAAAATGCTATACCTGAGTATAAAATGTCATACTATTCTTAGACTTATATAACTTATAAGCTCTTATAATGGGTTTATAATATCAAGTTCCTATCAGCAATAATCTTGCAGAATAAAGGTAGCTACGACATGAATGCATTAAAATAACAAATAAAAAAAATCAATAAACATCATTCATCATGTACCCCAGATGCAGTCTATCACCCAGCATATGTGGGGAGTTTACAGTAGGAGATGCTAGGCTAATGTTGCAAACAAACAATGGACTTAAATAGTCACCAATCTAAACATACTAGCTAAAGACTTAGTTTGTATACTTCAATATCTATAGAAAAGCTACATAAACAAGCTAACAAAGATTCATAAATTGACATAGATGGACCGTGGAGAACTGTTGTAGCTACTTGCATAGTATCTGCATGAATGGTACCACATATATGCTGAGGTAAAAGTGCTTGCCGATGACTGTACCATCATTATGTCATGTGAAGATTTTTAATTGTGGTTATTTTAAAGGTTTAAAGGCGGCTATGATGTATTTATGGAGATTAGATTGGTGATAGGTCCAGTGTTTGTTAGCAATGTTAGCCTGGCATGTCCATTCTAAACTAAAGAACTGCCCGTTCATTATCAAACCCCATTACTGAGGTGAGTAATAAATCATGTCATTTGATTTTGCTGAAATTGTCACCAAAATTGTCTATAATCTATTCTTCCAATGTCCCCTCATCCTGGTTCCTGAATCCTAACCATGATCCTAATCCTAACCCTAGCCCCAAGACTATTGATAATCAACTGAGATTCCCTAGATAGTTTGCTCACAATTGGTACATCGGTAGATAATCGAAAGGGGCTAAATTATACCATCCAAATTAAGTGAGACCATTATTCCGTTTCACGTAACTATAATTCATAAGTGTTACCATAGAGAGTCCCAGAGAAGTGGTCTTAGAAGCAAAACATGTGGTACCACCTTGGCCTAAAGCTTTAGAAACTGCTTCCACTTCACTTTCATCTTGATTAAAAAGGGTCAACCTTAGTCCCTTTAGCGCTCATCTGTGATTAATGTCCCCATCCCCCCATTGTTCATCGCTCTGCCAAAACTCTGGATTATTATCTGGATTGCAAGTGGCAGAAAAATAGATTTCACTGATATAAGCCCAAACGCTGGCGCTGACGGAGATTTCTCGTGTCTAAGATGGATTAAGATAAATTTCTTGGACATTAATCCTGCCTGGGCCAGAAGCGGGAACTGGAGCATGAAAACCAGGCAAATGTTAATGAGTCATTTGTAGGGAAATGGGAATCACAGTCGTTCCCTTACTTTACCAAACTTGACCTTTCGTGTGTTACGCCCAGACGTTGCCCCACTGGCGAGGCTTTATCCCCTAATGGCATGAAATCAAGTAAAATCCAGTCCCATCCAGCCCGGGCGCTGGACATGATGGGTCCTACACATGCAAGCGTATTCCAAGGGATGCATGCTGATTTTAGGTAAATATGGCTCTGCGCCCTCCCTCTTTAGTGATCCCAGAGGGCCTCTTTCAAGGCCCAGAAAGAGGTTTCGGGCATGCTGTGAAAGAGAAGGCACCTAGTTGAAGAGATCTTGGTAATTGCAGTTTCAGTTGGAATGAACATGCTGCCACGAGACCCGGGGAGCTGTGCTCTTTGAGGTCGGAGAATCGGAGAGGACTCGAGCTGGATGATTAGGGAAAAAGAAGACAGAAGTGAGGGGGAAAGAAAAAAACACTCTCCCTGATTCATGGCTAACATTTTCAGGGGAACTTACCCGACTGCTTCTTAATCCAATGTCGCTTATGTAAAAGCTTGTTTCTAAGCAACAGAGGGTCCCAGTGTTGTCGGCACTTTCAAAACTCTTTGTTTTGGTAATTGCTTGGCGTAAAGCAGCGTCTTTTATTTGTTCACGCCGCTCGGACGTCTCTTATTGCTCTCAAGGAAAGGAGGGATGGCTGTAGTGTGTTTTCGCCTGGGGCTGCTTGCTGTTGTATCCCAGCAGGATGTGTATCTGCTTCATGGCTGCCTGGTGTCTGACCTTGCGTCCATGCCCCTGAGGATCTAGCTGAGCTTCCTGTCTGATTGGATTGGGACACTCCGGAGACCAATGCGAAGGAAGCCCTGGCCTCCAGGCCTGTGTTGTGGTGTAGCCTTTTGGTGTCTGGAGGCACAGCGAAGCGAAGGTCTTCACTGGGTTAGAGTTGCTTGCGAAACACAGTCAGTGCAACACATGCCTAACAGTTCTGACCTACATATTAGTCCACCATAACATGGAGACCAAGAATAAATCAATAATTATGACAGTTCTGAGTATTAACCCCTAGAATAACTCCAGGTCACAATTTGTAAAGACCAACAAAGTTGGAATAGAAGTCCCTGCCTCATTTAGACTCAGTCTCGACTTGGTCTATTACCCCATTTGACTTAGTCTTGATTTGACCCCAACCCCCTTTGAATCAATCTTGACCAGACTTGATCCTGACCTCCTTGGTCTTTACCCCTTTTGACCCTGTCTTGACTTGGTCTGTGACCCCATTTGACTTAGTCTTAATTTGATCTCGACTCCCCTCTAGTCTAGACTTGGTCTCTACCCCCTAAACTCTAGCCTCTTTTGACTCCTCCTTGACTGGGTCTATAAGCCCTTTACACTCAGTCTTGGCTTAGTCTCTACCCCTTTTAGAAATAGTCTTGGCTTGGTCTTTACCCTCCATTTTGACTTGGTCTATAACCTCTTTACACTTAGCCTTGGGTTGGTCTGCACCCCCTTTAGATGGGTCTTCACTTCTAAATCTTTTGACCCTGTCTTAACTTGGTCTGTGCCCCCATTTGACCTTGTCTTGATTTGATCCCGACTCCATTTAGACTTCTCTACACCCTAAGGACACTACCATCTTTCGACTCCATCTTGACCTGGTCTCTACCCCTTTTAGATTAGTCTTAACTCAGTCTTTGCTGTCTTTTGACTCCATCTTCACTTGGTCTATAACCTCTTTACACCCAGCCTTGGCTTGGTCTCTACCCCCTTTCAGGCTCCGTCTTGACTTGGTCTTGGCCCCTTCTTGACTTGTCCTATAGCTCATTTAGACTCAGTCTTGAAGTGGTTTCTTCCCATTTCGACTCTTTTCAGTTTTGGCTTGGTTTTGACCTTGCTTGGGCTTGTCTCGATCTCAATTCATCTTGGCCTTGGACTTGCCTTGGACTCGACAAACCTAGCCTTGACTACCTCCTTACAATTTATCGACTGTCATTTAGGACAGTCTTTTGCGTAATGCAGGACACACAATAGCTCATACTTAGTATGATATGAAGGCTTCGTTGTTTATATATCATTGTATAAAAGGAACATTGATGCATTGATGTGGTTTCTCCCTCAAGCTTGAAGCAAGGAAATTACGGTTTGTGTTTTCTAAATCATGGATGTAAGTGATGTCTCTAGGGGGACAGAGGAAACAATATTGTATGCAAAAAAAGCCCTCGGACCGAGCAGGCCTCGGACTTCAAAGCCTCCCCTGGTGCGGGCAGGGGTGATGTTGACAGGAGTGCATGATTAAGATGAAACACTGCATAGCAAGAAAATTCCTCTCTGATACAGCCTGAGGTTTCTGCTGAGAATCTATAGGATGTTTTTTGTAGCAAATGATAAATGGTAAACACATGCAAGTGTTTCGGAGATGCCGCTACGACCGCTGCTCAGAGGGGACGTTGCATCTGTTGCCAGTTAAGACTCACCTGCATTGCATTTAGATAACATTTTCAGTCGTTCATCCAGTGCCAAAATCCCAAGATTGCAGAGCAAGATCTGCTGTAAATTGTTATTCATTTGTTTATTTATTTCTTTATTTAGCTTAAGCCATTATTAGATTTTTTTTAGACTTGGTTCAGTTCAAATGCAGCTGGATTTAAGATATGCAGATAGAAAGTTCAGAGTGTCCATTGCTTCAAGTTGCTTCACTAGTACCAGTCTTGTCGTTTTAGATCTTCTTTGAATTTGTATTGAAACATAATCTTTCAAAAAGGCTTTGATTTGAGAATTAGACCTAGAGTACAGTCTAAAAGTCTGAGCCTGCCTTTCAGTTATGTCATTTCTAGCCAAACAGCCCTTAAGTACAAGTTCCTCAGTTACTTCGGGGGATGTTTTAGAGGTGATTAGATGGTAGATGATCTATTTGTGCACAAAAGATTAAAGAAATTAAGTTTGTGTTTATGTAAAATTATATTTCTGTCCTTCTGTCCACTGTGAGAAGACTACCCAACGCTGTAGGTTGGAAAGGAAGTGGGGCTCATCAAGGAGATCTTACTGGGAAAGCCAAACCTGCTGGTGTTCTCTGACCACCCCAGAGTCCAGACTTCAACATTGTTTTGGATGACTTGGATGTTGAGAAGCAGAAAATGTGAATACATTCTAAGACTGAGTTCTGTTTTGACTGGAAAGTAAGATAAACAAAGAGTGGTGTCTGATTTGTCCCCTCCACAAAATGATAGGAGCAGACTTAAGGACGCTTGGGTGGATGTTTTAAATCTAGCGCCTTCAACCATGGATGCAGGTCCTTCCAATCTTTTTTGTGTTGGAAAGCTAGTTAGCTCGACTCTAAATAATGTTAAACAGCCTGAAGGGAATGTTGGGTAAGCATAGCTATCCACTTTCTGATCAGTGTCCACAGCAATAGGCTACCACAGGCTGCATTTTCTTTGAATACGATACTTCCACAAACCAGAAGGCAAAAGAAACAAGCTCTTGAAAGTGGGCGTGGCTACTTAAGGTGCATTAGAAGTGTTCGGGCTTGTAGTACCTTTTTAATGAGGCACAATACAGGGCAACTAAGCAGGACAAAGGGCATTTAGCTATTGTTGACAGTTGTCATTTACGTTGTGTCAAAAAATCATGCTAAATGGACCAATAGAAATGCTTCAGAATGACTTGGAATACAATCTTTAAACACTAAATTCTACAGTCAGTAACTGCAGGGACTTCTATACAAACTGGTGGGGCTATTCTTTGGTAATAGACGTTTGTAATAACACTTTTTAAGGGTGTTTTATGGGGTTAAGTACATATTAAATTCTATAAAAAATGAAATTAAGATTCAACATTGACACCATTGAACACACCTGTTTATACAACTGTGGCGCTCATTGAATTGCTACTGTTTGTGGTCAAGCTTTGTGCTCTAAATCGCTTTAAGCAAAGCCTCTCCCTGCGTTCTCTTCAGCAACCCGACAGCAGGGTACTGTAAGGATTTAGCAAGAGGTTGGCTGGCTGCCATTGTTGCATAGAACGCCACCAGTTTTCAAGCTTAAAGTTCTCATCCCTGTCAGCTCCGGTTTTCTCTGCCCTCGTGCTCCCCTCTTTCTTTATTTTACTGATCTGGCAGAAAATTCATTCTGCTCGGGAACACTGAACAGGAATTATCACGTCAATGCATTTTGCTGAGTCATAGATTGCGGCTGCCTCGCCGTAACTGGTCTCCGTCAAAGGCAGGACGCTCTTCAGGTATGTTCTGCCAGCGGGAACAGAAGGGCCGATAAATAGGAGCTCGGCTGGATGTAATGTTCCGGCTGTCCCTACAAAAGAGGAGTCTTCACTGTAGCTGTCATAGCAAGCCCTGGAGCGCATGTCTCAATTCAGCACACTAACCAGAGAGTGCACGGCGCTGTGTCATCCCATTTGATGGCAAAGCTTAAAGATCTTACTTTTAGTCTTTCTTAAACTGCCGGAAAATGATCTTATGCCCCCCCACCCCTTCCCCTTTACCTGAGGCTCTTACCATATGAAAGCATTAAACCTGGCAACCAAGTTGCTGTGAGACTTGTTCTTTTGTGCTATACATTATTTGCTTGAGCTGTTTGATGGAGAAGAATTTCCCCAGTGGCTGTTAGCGTGTCAGCATCTAGTCCATTTCTATGTGCCTTAGGGACATTGTGCCATGTAAATGACATGGGTTTACTGAGCCTAAAGTTTAAGGCCGTGTTCAGGCTCTCTTTGGTTTTTCACCCAATTTAGTCATGTTCAGTTCCTCTCTTGAGCACACAATGGTGCCAAACTGATAGGGTGACTACGAGTCAGAGTTCCGAGATACGTCTTTCAGACTGCCACCAATGCCATGTCATTGGACGGCTGAACATACTTGGAGGAGAACACTAACTGCCAATGCTTTTACTCCAGCTAACACACACCCACATTGGCTAATATGCTGCTGGTGCTGGTTTGGAAAGAGTGGGCTATCCCAGAGGAAGCAGGGCCAATTATTTTCTCTTGGGCTGACGGATGACTGTGGCATCATCGGTACAGAGTTCAGGCTGTATCGACGCTACATACTTTCTAATGTCTGTAAGTCTGGCACATTTGACGGCATTGTAAAATACAAAAAGTATGTCCACACAGTATTTCCAGTTTTAGCGATCAGCGCACCACACAGCTTGATTTAGGGCCTGTCAGTGTATCTTTGCTATCATAGCGACGGGACAAGTACGCCTTGCCCGGCTCGAAATGCACAAAAGTCATGTACTAAGTCTCTTCATTAATCATGGGTGTGTTTTGGACGTAGCGTGCAATAAACCAATCAGCGTATCACTTGCCAGCCAGGTGTGATCTGACTTTGGCGGGTTGCTATTTCAATGGCGCATCACTTGGTCTGGGAAGACTTGCTGAAGTGGTGGAGCGCTATGGGTTTTTGCACTGCTACATGTGTGTGGAACAAGTTGGGGTGTACATACGTTGGGCAGGCAATTTACTGCCTGCAAAATAGCACTGAACGTCTGACTGCTGACGACTGCCTAGGTTGTTTTCAGTCAGTGGGGCTCCTGTGTTTTCCATTGGCAAGATAGTAATGCGCCAAAAATGTACCTGAACACACCTCATTTCGAGACCACCGTGCCCATCAGCGTAGATATATATATCAAGCTGTGGGAAAGCCACAGCAATAACGTTCCTAAATTCTCTTCACTGGCTTCCTGTAGCTGCTGCCCGCATCAGATTCAAAACCCTGACGCTGGCCTACAAAGCCAAGAACGGACCAGCCACTCTGTACTTGATGGCAATGGTCAAAAGCTGATCAGCACCAAGAGCCCTTCAGGCTTCAAGTACGGCTCGGCTCGGCCCGCCATCCCTCAAAATCCACGGAAGACAAGCGTCCAGGCTTTTTTCTGTCCTGCACCGAAGTGGTGGAACGAGCTTCCCCTGGGTGTCCGGACGGCAGAGTCCAACGCTCGCTGTCTTCAAACCCAGACTGAAGACTCTCCTCTGCGAATAGTACAGTACTATGATCTCCTTATTGACTTGTGTTTAGTAGTGTCTAAACTTCGAGGTATTTTTGGGTAAATAGCAAAGCACTTTTGTAAGTCTCTCTGGATAAGAGCGTCTGCTAAATGCCTTAAATGTTAATGTAAATACAATACAGCTCATACAAATCCACTATAAGAATAAATAAGAAGGTCAGATAAGTGCTTTCTCATTTTACAATAACATTACCTTACATTTACCTTAATGGCATTTAGCTAAAGCTCTTATCCAGAGCGACTTACAAGGTTACTCGTATCACAGAGGTGGGCCAGTGTAGTGCAGTGTAGTAGTCTTGCCCAAGGACTCTTATTGGTGTAGCACAGCACAGTCACCCAGACCGGGAATCGCACCCCAGTCTCCCACATGCTGTGGTAGCACCACACCAACCACCAATAAAGCACCGAAATGGAGCTACTGGTTCCATGAAGAACGTTTGAGTAGATCTGGCCTGATACTGTTAATAAATATGACATACAAGCATAAATAACCCTTTTTTTAAGTTCTGAGAATCTCCATAACAGTGTGTAAGGAGATCCTAGAGATCCTATACCAGTGTAATATTTATGTCCAAGCCGAGCACCATTTGAGAACCTTTATGTAGCCTGAAAGCATGCCATTTTGTCAAGTCCTTTGCTCAATACACACCCAGCGCCTGTCTCTTTGTCTCTAAAGTGGCTACAATCGTCCTAGGATTGTTAGCAGTGATAAGGATGTGATCGGGGGGGTTTAACTCCACTGAACATCATGAATTATGCACAGTAGCTTGCGCTACTACAAAGCAACCTGGGCTTGTTAAATCACCCCCACCACACAGCCATGCTCCCACAGCAATGATGGTGCTTTTAGTGTCAGTGCAGCATTTTCTTTATGCGTTTAAGGCCGAGATGGGACGGCAGCGGCTCTTTTATCATCAGTAGGAATGTTTAAAAACCCAAAGCTAAGAACTAGGTTCTCGTGGCATGGTTAATGACTGACCTTTCGGATGAGTGTTTGGGGGATATATGTGAGAAATGAGACTGCCATTGAGGCGGCTAAGGCTTCAGCCGTAGCCTGACCTTCAGTGCGTTGGTAAACATTGGTTTGTGTTTGCGTCTGGCTCTGCCTCTGTAATGGCCACCTATCTGTAATGTGTCACCAAGGACAACAGCTCCGCGGAGGCTCTTTGTCGGGACCTGCAGCTTGGCCGTTGGAGTGTCCTGCCAGAACTAGCCTCCTTTTTTTTATGATTTTTAGTTTCCTGACAATGCTGTGTTTCAGCTGGCCGCCTTTTAGAGCAGCTAGCCTTTAAAACGTCAGGGTTTCGTCTTTAAACAGGCCATATTTTATATTGTTCTTTTAAGTTTTTCCCCTGAGGTCCACTTAACCCCGGGTCAGACATTGACTCGAGTGCAGGTGCACCTCAAAATGTGCCTTGCGTCTGAAATTAACCTTCGATTTCCTCTCCCTTATCACACAAACTCGCCGTAGTAGTGCCTCTTACCTACAGCCCGTGGTGAAATCCAAGCTCAAGATACCGGCAGAACACTCTACCAGGGGGCAGTTCTGCTCCGGCTTTGTGAACCACTGACCTGCAAACCCCAAATGCGTACCATGGCATATTTATCACTGTGTTCCTGTGAGTTGTAAGTGTTGCATGGTGACTCGGTGTATATTCTACTACTGATTATCCTAATTAACACATCATGAAATCAAATCGGACAAGTAATTGAAGGCCCTGTTTCGACAAACAGCCAGAATCGCTTCCTGAGCTAATTAAGATGCTCTATTTAGTTGGGCTGGTGACTATATGTGGCACAGTGGTGAAGCCATGTATGTGTGAAGTGATCAGATTTATATATATATATATATATATATATATATATATATTCACAAAAATAAACCCAAACAAACCCCCGAGTACAAAGAGAATGTCAGTCCTCGTTTGGCCCTGATGACCATCTCACACCTCTTTGTCATATTTTCATATCATTTTCACAATCTTAATTACCTGCTTCCCCCGCGCTCTTCACCGCTGTCCACATACCGCCTACACTAGCTGGAGTTTTCTTCTCCACGCGTGTTTCCAGCAGGGTCCAACACGTTCTTAATGGTGTTTAAATATGGTGATGGTGTTGTCATGACATTACATGAACTTGCTCGCTTCTTTAACCCACTCCATACCTCGAAGAGCAGTGCGGAATTGTCCTGCAGAGTCTTGCTTGCATATAAGGCCTGTCAGGTTCTTCGTCAGCAAAAAACGAGACGGAGGACGTCTGAACACGTCCAGAACTCCTGCTAAACATCAGCACATGTGACACATGTCATTTCGACTGCCAGTGGCTTTAAAGCTAGTGAGTTTAAACTCACTGGACCCGCTTCGAGTTCACATTAAGGTCTCCATGGATGGGAATGTGCTGCAGTAAATGGTATATGATCTATAAGCTCAGTTTCTCTAGTTACTTACTATCTAAACTGGTTGTGAAGTTGCTGAAGTTGAAACCTAACATTTCATGATGGTTGCATGATGTGTCCTGCAAAGTAACAGGCCATTTTCTGACCCGTCATTGTTTGGCAATTGTTTCGAAATTGCATTCTCGGCCCGATTTTCTAATGGTGAACAATAGAAACGATTCAAATGGACCCTTGTGTTATTAAAAGTGTAGATAAAAGAGATCCTTTTGTGCTACAGAGTGACTGGTGCAGTGGCAGTTTAAGATATTTACAGAGACAACTAAGCTCTGTCCATATTGCGCATTATCTATGTTAAACAAGCCTCCTTTCAGCGCTCATTTAGCTTTCCTGTGTAGCCTTGCTCATGTTTTCATCAATTTTCCAGTATTTATTTAGTGTCTAAGGTTGGAATGTCTGAAACTACAGATCTTGGGAAACCATGTCTTTGAAAAGTTTTACTGACTCAGAGAAGTGCATTTTTCTTTTGAAAGAAGCTTATGTGTACATCAGTTATTTTAATTAAATCATATGACTGCATTTACCAAATAAATAAATAAATAAATAAATCAGCCACTGCACAGCGTGCTGGAATTACTAGGGTTGTGAACAGGCTGTTACTATGCAATACCAGGTATTTTGCAAGGTCTTTTGAGGTGGTTGCTGGAGGTGGTTGGTATCTTTTTAACGTTTCTTGGAAGTTCTTATGGTACCCCGTGTCATTTTTATTATATCCCAGGAGGTTGCTAGGGTGTCTGTCATGGTTACTAGGGTATTGTTGCAAGTGGTAAGTGGTTGCAAAGGTATCCCAGGCTGTTGCTAGGTTGTTGCGATATTGTTCCAGGTTGTGAACAGGCTGTTACTATGCAATACCAGGTATTTTGCAAGGTCTTTTGAGGTGGTTGCTGGAGGTGGTTGGTATCTTTTAACATTCCTTGGAAGTTCTTATGGTACCCCGTGTCATTTTTATTATATCCCAGGAGGTTGCTAGGGTTTCTGTCATGGTTACTAGGGTATTGTTGCAAGTGGTAAAGGGGTAAGTGGGTGCAAGGGTATCCCAGGCTGTTGCTAGGTTGTTGCGATATTGTTCCAAGTTATGAATAGGCTGTTACTATGCAATACCAGGTATTTTGCAAGGTCTTTTGAGGTGGTTGCTGTGGTGTCTTTTAACATTTCTTGGAAGTTATTATGGTACTCCGTGTCATTTTTATTATATCCCAGGAGGTTGCTAGGGTGTCTGTCATGGTTACTAGGGTATTGTTGCAAGTGGTAAGTGGTAAGTGGTTGCAAGGGTATCCCAGGCTGTTGCTAGGTTGTTGCGATATTGTTCCAAGTTGTGAATAGGCTGTTACTACGCAATACCAGGTATTTTGCAAGGTCTTTTGAGGTGGTTGCTATGGTATCTTTTAAGGTTCTTGGAAGTTATGGTACCCTGTGTCATTTTTATTATATCCCAGGAGGTTGCCAGAGTTTCTGTCATGATTTTTACGGTATTGTTAAGTAGTAGCAAAGGTATCCCAGACAGTGGCTAGGTTGTTGCTATAGTGTTTGAGGTTGTTGTTGTTTCAGGATGTGGCTAGGCTGTTGCTGTGTTTTTGCAGGTGTTTGCTAAGGGGTTGTTAAAGGTGTTGCTAAGTGGTTGCAATGGTATCTAAGGCAGTTGTTGTGTTGCTGTCGTGTCTGAGGTGGTTGTTTCAGTGTGTGGATTGGCTGTTGTGTTGCTGTTCCAGATGTTTGCTATCTTTCATGGTTTCAAGAAGGTTGTTATGCTACCCTAGGTGTTTTCTTTTTATGGTAGCATGCCTGTCATGGTTACTAGGGTATTGTTAAGTGGTAGCAAAGGTATCCCAGACAGTAGCTAGGTTGTTGCTGTAGTGTTTGAGGTTGTTGTTGTTGTTGTTGTTTCGTTATGCTACCCTAGGTATTTTCTTTTTATGGTAGCATATCTGTTATGGTAACTAAGGTATTGCTAAGTGGTTGCAAGGGTATCCATCATTCCACCAATCACTTCTATGACACGGAAATTGACATTGAATGGTTGCTACATGGGAACCGTATATCCCAAAAGCTGGATGCACTGACCTCAATCATACCGAACATTCAGCAGCTGATTCAGTACTGATACTTAAATAATAAATAAATACATAAATAACAGAGAAGTGATAAAATATTAATATGCTGTAAATCAGATAACAACAGTGCTGAATAGCCTAATTTTATAATTGTAGTCACAAATGATATACTTTCAGTCCCTCAGTCTCACAACCGACCACCATACAAACATCTTGCTGTTGACAGGTTTCTGGTCCTGTGGATGAAAAGCACCTACCATGCTTGTGAATGGAAGATGAATAAATCCTCCGCCGTGGTTGATTGAGTGGAGTGCTATTTTAAAGTACCATTAGAGTGGAAATTATCTTAAGTGCTAGATATTTTTCATTACATTTGACAAACGCTTCTATAGACAGACAGAGTGTAGACGAGTGACACTAAGCTCTCGGTGGGAAACGAGCGGAAAATAGTCACAGCTTAGAACAATGTGGCGAGGGTTTGAAGGGGTGTGATCTTGTGGTGTCAGCACATGAGGAGCAATGCCCTTTTCCTCCCCTTAATTCCCACTTTTGCAGCTTTGTTTAAATACACTCAGAGCCCCCAATGTTAGGTGAGCATGAGGATGTTGTGTGCTGCGGTTCTGTATTTTTTAATAATGTAATTTGAGAATAGTAAGCGGTTCTTGTACCGGTCCTCGAGGATTGCCAGATGGTCCAGATTGTTACTTGGAACTAATTTGCAACAAAAACAAGCCTGACAGTTCTCAAACGATATTGACAACCATGTGTATAATTTACACAAAGTGGTTCTTTACAGAAAGGTACTTTCTTTATAAAGGTACAAAGCAGATACTCCAGTTGGTGTAGTGCAGTTAGTAACTACCTTCACTCTACAGACTGGGGTTTGATGGGGTTCGTTGCCTGGATGAGTATACACCGCTACACTTATCAGCCAATGTAATGCATATTTAAATATATCCCGGGGGAAATGCATACAAGCACTTACCTGGTGGATAAGGAAAGATACTGTGGAACCTCCCATTTATTTTACAAAATAAAAGTTAGTAGCCGATTTTAAACATTCATGTTGATTGGAATTGCATAAAACTGTGAAAACCTGTGAAACTGTTAACTTGCAACCATTTGAATGGTTAAGAAAATGTTAAGATACAGGGTTTTGTTTAAACCAAGAAGCGTTCCACTATCGTTACGAGCCAATAAACACTGTTTTCAGTACTATATAGAACTCTTCTTTTTGGCCTTGAGTGTATACACCAATGAATGGGTTCTTTGTAGAATCTTCACTTTACATAGAAAGTCATTAAACTTCTCTAAACCTTAACATGGTTCTTTATATTTGCACTCAAAAGTGGATTAAATGTATCCCAGGGGAAATGCATACAAGCACTTACCTGGTGGATAAGGAAAGATACTGTGGAACCTCCCATTTATTTTACAAAATTAAAGTTAGTAGCCGATTTTAAACATTCATATCAGTTGGAACTGCATAAAGCTGTGAAAACCTGTGAAACTGTTATATGGCGACATCAAAATATAGAATTGTATTGTACTGTGTAGCGTAATAAAGTTAGAATCATTTGGTTGGTAGAAGTTACATTGCATTTTGCAGTGAAAATCCAGGGGATCTTATTAAGTAAGTTGAAATTCCAAAACGTTTCATGGTGTTTGTGTTACTTTACCATTTGCACAGATGTTTGTTGGACATTCCTTTGTTCAAAATAGCTGAAAATCTTTCCACAACAAAACAAGACCAATCATAACGTTGGTAATAAGAGGGGTGTTTATGTTTACTGTTAAATCTGGATATCAGAAATATGAAAAACTAGCTTAGTTGAAGTAATTTAACATATCTTCACTAAACTTTTCGTAATGGCACCTTTATAGGAGAAGGATAAAAATCTTCTTAACTTTTAATGTAAAGAAAAAAAGGAATATATATATATATATCAACAAATATGGACATATAGGGTTTAGCATATCCTTGGTTGATGTGGATAAAGACATACTTGAGTCTTACTTATAAATTAAGATGGCAAGAAAGGGTTATTTAAACAATACCTTAGAATTAACACTTTTGATTCCTCAAACCCTTAAAAACCTATTACAGACTGTTATTACCAAATAATAGTCCCAACAGTTTGCACAGAAGTCCCTGTAGTAACTGAATAATATGGCTTAGTGTGTAATAAGCCTTTCTGTTTGAAAGATATTCACGAGTATTAAGAAAGAACCTTCATGCAAGTTTTAAAAAAAGAGATGTGGTTCTTTTCACAGGTTTTGTAGTAAAGGCCGGGATTCCATATAGGACCATGTCTACTTGCAACCATTTGAATGGTTAAGAAAATGATAAGATACAGGGTTTTGTTTAAACCAAGAAGCCAATAAACACTGTTTTCAGTACTATATAGAACTCTTCTTTTTTTGCCTTAAGTGTATACACCAATGAATGGATTCTTTGTAGAATCTTCACTTTACATAGAAAGTCATTAAACTTCTCTAAAGCTTAACATGGTTCTTTATATTTGCACTGAAAGGTCTTCTAGACACGCAAAAGTGGTTCTTCTATGCACTGCTCAGAGAACGCTTTGTGGCACCTGTATTTTCCAGAGTGGATTTGGAGGACTTTGAGGGCACAGACAGGAAAGGTTGAGAACTACTGCTTTTCTAAGGAAGCAAAAGTAGTTAGACAAACCACGACTTCTCCAACCCAGGCTTCTCAAACTCCTCTGAATGTCCTCATTGATATTATCCCTCGCTCTCCTCATCCTCCCTCCCTTACCTTCCTCACCCTTCCTGTGGTAGACCCTGGTAGATGTTTTCCTGAGGGAGCAAAAAAAACAACCCCCGCTCCAAACAAACCTGGCAGCAATGCCATGATGCCATTGCTGTCCTTTTACTCCTTTATCCGGACAGTCGTCCTCCCTCCAGAGAAACCCACCACATCCTGTTGTTGTTTTGTTGTGTTTTTCTTTTCCTTTCTTTTTTTTTTTTTTTGCTGCAAACCGGCGCAGGGGAAATCACAAGAGACGAGCCCTTTTTGTTTTTTGCTCGTGATGACATGAAGCACACGCTAGATCTCCTGAGCCGCCATCTCCTGCTGACGAATCACAAAACTTCACTGTTGTCTTGTCACGCTCGCTACTCTTCAATGAGCCTTTGTGAAAGCCTTTTTTTTTTTTGTTTTTTGCTTCTCCTTCATTTGCCAGCTCTGGATGTACAGTACGTGTAGGCAGCTTGTAACAACAGAGATGTAACAACGATACCTGCTGAAGAACAAAAGCTGGTCTGATCCCACATGATCATGATCGTGATTATGGCTCTAAGCCTGTGCTGAAGACAGGGGAACGCAAAGACTGCACCTACACATCGTTGTAGGGCTAAGTTTAGACCGGGCCAATGCTTTCTCCACCGAAGCAAATTCCTTTAAACCCTTAGAATAAGCACTTTTCTCTGGTGATGATACTGATGAGATGTAATTTACCACATTTCTCCAACCCAACCAGCCTAACCGTATCAATAGACGCTGTAGTCTCTCAGGGCGGTTCGAAATCTGGTTGCATCATAAATAGCTTCATGCCTCCTGTATCCTATTTTCAGGCCAGTTCTTGAAGCTGATGTGTTGCAAACCTAAGGATTTGAGCAGCTCTGTGACAAAACGGAGGTGTTTCTGGTATTCAGTGGTCAGTATCTACCAAAAAGCTCCATGAAAGACCAGGACCAGCACAGAAACGGGCTATAGAGCAAAGGAAGAAGGTGAATCTTCAAACCTGGCTTGAGGAATCATGTGGATGGCGCAATGTGGGCTCACCCGGAGAGGGAATGGCACCAGGATGTTCTATGGAAAGAAGACATTCTAGCCTAGGCTTCTTGAAAACGGCATTCCCCAATGGCAGTGGCCTCCTTCAGCAGGATAGTGTGCTCTGCAACACATGGAAAAAATAAAACCATCCAAGAATGGTTTGAGGAACATGACGAAGACCTGACTTGGCCTTCCGATTCCCCAGATCTCAATCTGATTGAGCATTTCTGGGATGTGCTGGTCATCAGATCTACAGAGACCCCACCTTGCCAGTTGCGGCTCCAGCTGCGCTGGCCACATTCAGAGGTCTTGTAGAGGCCATTATGTAGGGATTAAGGAGCCTTTCGAGATTTAGCTTTACTCCTCATCCTAGATGAAAGCTCCAGGTTCCAGCTCCAGGTAGCAGTGGTGGACACCTCCGTCTCTCAGCCTGTCACTTTGCTTGTCTTTCTAATCAGACTAAACGTCCCGCAAGGTCTTTGTTGTGTAGCTCAATCCATTTGTGTTTGTGAGATGAGGAGGAGATTTCATTGTGGTTCGAATTTGATGGAAAGCACAGCCTCGTTTTTGAAATTGAATGTAAATATGATTGCTTATATAACTAATGATGTAATTAATTGTGTAATGGGGTAATTACGTTTAAATAGTGGAGCAAAACTGATGGTAGAAACTCCAGGCTTCTAAGCCTCAGGGTCATTTGTGTTTTTGTCACTAATTGACGCATACTGTCTTTACTTTTGGTAATGCACTAATTAGTTCGCTCACTTCTAACAGGTGTGTGGCAGCGATGGTAATTTTATTTCTTTATTTCTTTTCCTTTTTTGTGTGTTTTTTTTTTTTTTTTTTTGCAAGGGAACAAAGCCAGCGTGCGGCAGTTACCCACAAAGCAAAAGCGGCGCTCAGCTCCAGCACACTTTGAAGTCCGTATCAAAGCATCAGAAGAGAGTTTAGGATTGATAGTGGGCCTTTTTTTTCCCCCACTCACTTTCTTTTATGTAGTCTCCCTATGTCATAGAAAAAGGAAGCATAATTTCACTGTCACAAGGACCCGTTTGATATCCCGATATACAGCAGTTCGTATACGATGCAGCATTTGAAGCCCGGGCTCACTCAGGTAATAAAAGCAGTGTGCTCGTAAGGACCTACACTGCCTGCCGAAAGTTTCAGGGACCTCTAGCTTTTTAAAAGGGGCATCAGTACAAATGAGCATGTCTTCTTTCTTGGTCTGGAAATCTTTAAAATACTGGATATGAGGGGGCAGTGGTGGCTCAGAGGTTAGAGCACCAGGCTATTCATGACAGGGTTGTGGGTTCAATGCTTAGGCTCGGCCAGCAACCACTGTTGGGCACCACCTTGAGCAAGACCCTTCTTCCTCCCTACTCCCCAGGTGCCGCAGCAATGGCAATGCCCTACGCTCCGGGCATGTGTGTGCACTGTCACTGTGTGTGTTTGATCACTAGTGTGTATGTGTGTGTGTTCATTACACGGATGGGTTAGAGGCCAGATTCCATCTGTGTTCAACACAAATGGTGAATATGGCTAGTAGCTACTCTAGGGCTAGGTCTGTCCGTTTCCCCTTTTGATGATGTATTTTGAAGCCAGATATAGGGAGCCTTACTGCTACCAAGCTGAATGTCACATTTACAGTCAGGTACATAAGTATTTGGACAGTATTTGGACAATGTTTTTTTAGCTTTAATTCAAAGGTTTCACACAAATTTTGCAGAATCATTTAGGAATTACTCAAAAGTAATTGGACAAACTGCTATAAGTACAATTATAATTACTATTAAATCTATCAACATCACTAAAGTCTGAGTTTCCTCCCTTCAGATGCTTTGCCAGGCCTTTACTTCAGCCATCTTCAGTTGCTGCATGTTTGTAGGCCTTTCTGCTTCAGGTTTGCCTTCAGCTGACTCAGCCGTTTAGCTATTTATTTAGCTTAAGAAGCTCCTGGGTTGCTTTGTCTCTATGTTTTAGGTCATTATCCATCTGTAGAGTGAAGTGCCACCCCGTCAGTTTTGCAGAATTTCACCGACTTGGCTTTATACACTCCAGAATTCATCATGTTGCTTCTCTCAGCAGGCATATCATCAACCATCAACCCAGTTCCATGGCAGTCATATATACCTATGCCATAACAGTGCCTCCACCATGTTTGACAGCCTTGTTTGCCCTTTCTGTTTTTGAGTGTTACCTGTGTTCTGATTTTGACAAGGAGTCGCCTGCCCCCTCGAGAGTGTTCTTGACTTGATTTGTTGATGTTGTGAAGGGTCACCAGAGAACGAATTGTTGTAGGACTTTAGTGATGCTGAGCCCACCAGTGCATACCTTTTTTGATTTCACCTAATGATGATGTGTTTCGCCTCCACAGATACCTCTTAGTACCACATATTGAGTAGACGAACAGCTACCAAACTCAATTCACCATTTAGAATCGACCCCAGACCTTTTATCTCCTTCATTTGTCATGAACTAATGAGGCAACAGGCCACAACTGGCCATGAAACTGCATTTTTGTCAGTTGTCCAATTGCTTATGAGCCTGTGTAAATGAAGGGACTGTGCTAAAAGCTAATCCTAAATCCATCATTTCAAGCCCATTTACAGCTTTACCCTTCCAATACCTCCCTGTACAGCAATGCCTATTTTTACCAAGCCTATCCACTCCTGGTGTAGTTTCTCCATCACATGTTTGATGGCTCTCAGCTCTGTCACGCAGGATCGGAGCTGGTGGAGGAGTACAGTTTTAAATAATTCCGGGAGATGGAGTGAAAGCAGGCGCAGGGAAGTGGGGAGTTTACAAGGAGATTAAGTGGAGGGGAGCGCTAAAGATGTCAGTGAGATGGATGTGACAGCAGGCTGGTGAAATACACGACACCCACCGTCACTTAATGAAGCAGGTGGGATGGAGCTGCCGCGTCACATGCGCTTAAATCCAGACATGATCAAGGCTGCTGGGGGACGGGCTCCCCCTGGGTCGCTTGCGTACCTCGGGATGGGTACAGCGATGCCAGACAGATGGGCGGGGAACGAGCCCATCATGGACAGAACAGGGCGGCTGTAGAAAGACTTGTTGGTAGAGAAAGGCAGAGTAAGGTGAAAGAAAATGCTGCAGATCAGTGTTACCAGTGTTGGCGCACTGGAGAAGGAGGGGAGCAGTCTGTTGGACATTCTTCTTAGAGTGAGGTGGCTTAAGGTTGCGTTGGTATTGCCTGTGTATGGATGCAGACCTTATTTTCTTACTGTACCTATGAAAAAAAATGCAAAGGTGGTTGCTGAGGTGTTGCTAGGTGGTTACAATGATATTCCATATGGGTTTAAGGTGATGGATGTTAGGGTGCTAGTAACTAGCTGCTTTGCCATGTCTCATCGTTGATAGGGTGTTCCTAGATGGTTGCTATGGGGTTGGGGTTGTTATGTTTGGTTGCTGTAATGTTCCAAGTTGGGGTTTCGGGTGCCTCCAAATGATTTGCCAACCTGTCCCAGGTGGTTGCGAGGATGTTACTATATGGTATGGTATATATTTAGGGTGCTCAAGGTTTGCCATGTCTCAAGGCTGCTATGCTATTGAAGGTGGTTGATCTGGTATCCCAGGAGGTTGCTAGCATGTTGCTATGTGTTTGCTTTGGTGTCCCGCATGGCCATGAAGCATCTTAAATAAAAATATGAAGAATATTCAGTCAGTAACAGCAGTCAGCTTTTTACAAAGTCGATACATCATGTGGACAAAAGTATTGGGACACATGCTCATTCATTGTTTCTTCCCAAATCGAGGGGGTAGAAAGAGTTGTCTCTACTGTATAGTGAAGGCTTTCTACTATAGTTTGGAGGATTGGAGGTTTGGAGGTCTGCATGTTGAATGATCACCACCTATCCATCATTTCAGAGAACACAGTTCCTCCACAGCTCAATGCTGGGGGCCTTTATACCCCTTTAGCCCATGTCTGGCATTAGGCACGGCTCCAGAGAGTCCTGGAGAAAGTTCTATTGGTAATACTTCTCTACAGGAACTAGACAAGCTGTGTGCGTGTCGTGCATTTGCACATCTGCGTCATTAGAAGGAGTGTCCACAAACATTTGGACGTATAGTTAAATAACAATCACTGAAAGTCTTGCGGTTTGTCTAATGCTTTTCTGCTCCACTATTGATCAATTCCACCACTATAAAGTATGTGGACGTGGCCCGTTACACCCGTGTTATACATAACATGTGCCTTAAACTAAGAGGCTTGATCTATTGGGCCCTCAGGCTGATTGGTTGCACTGAATGTTTCATATCTCAGTCAAATATTTTGAGAGTTGTTTATCTGTCGCTCACACAACCAGCATTTCCAAGCAGCTGGTTGGAGAGGGCAAGTCTGGGTTAATAGCGGGGCATTGCTTGCCCAGTGCATGAGCTTTTAGAATAAGTGCTGTAATGATGATGTTCCTCCATATGGTTACTCCACCTCTGTTTCATCCAGCATGCCAGCAGACTAATTTACCAGCCTAGTGATGCCACACAGATGACTACAGAGCGGTAGAATGCATAAAGGAATAAAGGAAATGATAGTAAATGTAACATGGAATTGAATGTCAATGCTTATTGTGTCTGGGAACGGTAGTTGTGGTCTGAGGGTGCAAGATTGTCTAGGTAGGCTATTGTAAGGGTGTGTTGTTTATGCTCTCATTCCTTTCTATTGGTTTCTTAACGAGGCAGCATTATGCTACCACTTTTGGTAGCGTCCAGATAGATTGAGAAATAAGTAGTTCACTGCAAACTACAGATTTTAGACATTTATTTCAGTCCCACTCAAGTACAAGGTATCAATGTAACCATAAAAAACAATTCAAAGAGAAAATGGGACTCCTGAAGACCTGATAGACCACCAAAACTCTCATCTTAGAGAACACTCTCGCTTCAGATCTGAAAACATCAGCAGATGCTTCTGCCCAGCCTTCCACCATTGAGATGATGACTCGGCGCTTGCTACTGAAGTCTGGAAAGATGTGGAGCTGATCAAGAAGCTCTTATAATTTGATAAAAAAAATCAAACTTCTAAAGCTGCTGCAATGGACTGATCACAACAGTCCAGATCTCAACATCATTGAATGTGTTTGGGATGACCTGCAGATGGTGAGAAGCTGAGAGGCAGAAAATGATTCAACCTCCAAGACTGAACTTTTGGAGGTAATCTCTCAGAGGAACTCACCAAATACTTGAAACTGCATTCTCTGGAGTGATTGAGCTCCATCCAGTGCCTTTAGGATGAGTTAGAGTGGCATTCGTGGTCCTGTGCTAATCACCCAACATCAATAACTGTCCTGTTATAGCTGAATACTACCAGATCCTCACAGCAATATTCTAGTGTAAAAAGCCGTCCCAGAACAGTATAGGCTGTTACTCCAGCAAATATAGGGACACTCATACTTTTGATTCCAGAAACAACATTGGATAAGCAGGTGTCTGTAAACATTTGGTCATATGGTGGCTGTTATATGGATGGGTCACATCCAGGAAGGATGTTTTTCACCTTTTAAAGCTTGCTCTTTACAGCTCGGGGCCAAAAATATCTAAAGATGTTTACCTACATTTCAAAAGGGGTCAAATAGCCTTTTTGGAACCTCCGATAAAAGTAGGTCCAGTACCATTTATGGACAGAAAGCCATGGGTCAGAGGTTTCTGATGGGAAATGGTCCAGCCAAACGGAGCCAAAGAAAAACATATTTCCCCAAAATGCTCTAGTTCAGCAAAGCCTGAAATCAAAGGAAAGGAACCTTGCTAATCCCTTCTTTGTCATCATAAAGGTGCTTTCTTCAGCTTTGTTGACTACTCTGACTCTGCTTTGGATGAATACCTGATTGTGTATAAACATGGATTTTGATGCCCTCAAAACAACCGATAAGGGGCTTACAAGGACCTCAGTCACGGATCATTTCAGAGGGTTTATCGGCACAGGGAGGAACGATCACTGCAGCAAGACGCCGTGTATTCCAACCGACGCCATTGGAACCCTGTTGGCATCCTTGAAGGTTGCGTCATTCATCTTAACGCCACTCAATTCCTGTTGCTATTAAGGAAAGGAAAAATAGCATGACCTAATTAAGCATTAGAACTGGAGAGGGAGTGTGTTACTCGCGATAACACATGACCTTGAGTGTTCTGTTGCTTTTGCGCGACAGTTTTATGCAAAATACGGAAACGAACGAAGCCCTGAATCTCCTACTGAATATGCTTTAATACGGTCGATTCCTTTCGCCAAAAGTAGTTCCACAATAAATAAGAAATCGCTATGCAATATCGCTATGCACCTAGTGGACTTTCTCTTGGTACCTGGTACCTGTTGAGCCTTGTACGCTCAGTTTTCGCTCAGGCTTAGTTTTCTGGGAAGGACAGAGCCATAGAACTGTCTAACTATCAAGTCCTATTGAGGGGAGTTCTCGGGACGCTCAACGAGGGGTCTGTTTACGCATGAAGTCAACAAACACAGCCAATCAGCGGGCCGGTCATGCCATGAGTGTTGGTTTGAAGCCAGAACAAGGCGAAAAATCACGTTCAGCGCTACAGATCAGGTCAGATTTGATCAGTGATTTAAAATCTGGTTTTGAGACAATGATTGGACCTTCAGTTTCCAGTAGTTTTGTCTCTTATCGTTCATAAAGATGAGAGCCGGCATTGCAGCATTGCAAAGATGACCGCCAAGTGAACAGACTTGCCTGCAAGGTTTCCCCCCAGCCTTTCATTGGAGTGGTAGAGTGTGAAAGTGTGAAAGAACTGTGCTGTTAGGATGGATATCAGCACGGTTAGAACAGTTCTCAAACAATCAGAGATTGTGAGGTCGGAACTAATTGATCTAATGGCAAAATCTTTGATAAAGAAGCTTTATCCTGCCTTTTGTCTTTTTTTTATAGATTTTTTGCATGAAATCTATCAGTCCTCAAAACCGCATTTGGGACACAGTGTTTTCTTCATATTCTGGGCTTTTGTTGGAGCATGAGACTCAAAAGTCTGTTCATAAGGTCACAGGCCATGTTATTTACCATTGCTCTCAGCTGACTTGTGGAGACTTGCCAGTAGTTTGTATGAAAGAGAAAGACCACACACACACTGTATTTGAACACTATTAGGTTCTTTGGTTTTCGTAAGACTGTGATTGATATAGATTATGATTCCAGACGAGAGTCTAGCTCACATTGCGTAGAGGATACAATAGAGGGATCAGAACCTTTATCATACCGGTATCACAGCCGTCTGTCAGTTATACGTGGCTGTGGCCCTAACAATAAACGGCATGGCCGGATTGGGCAATGCCCCGTTTAATGAGGGCTGAAGCCATCGCTCACCGAACCCCTATGAACGCCTATGAACGCCACCACAGCAAGCATTTCTAAGACATAATCCATTTTTTGAAACACTTGACTTTCACCAGCCACCACACCATCAATAAACACCAGTGACGCAGTTCCACAGGCAGCCATACATGCCCATGCTACTGCAGTGCCTCCACCATGTTTGACAGATGGTGGTTGCATTTGTATGAAGTACATTGTTCCAGAACTGATCAATAGTATTCTAGTGCTTCACATGGTTCTTTAAGCCATGCCATTGAAGAACCAATTTTGGGCTACCATGTTTGTAATAATCTTTTTAAAGTCTACATTTAAAGTCTGAATTTACCAACCTTTCTAGACATGGATCGTTTTAGGTTGTTAGATACTACTTTAGTTCCCTTTGCCCCTATTTGTTAATTGACATGCAGTATTAAAATGACATGTGCATGGTGTTCTCCATCAACATAATCTAAAAAGACTTTAAACCAATTAGTTATATATAAACAAAATGGCTTAATAGCCATATTTGAAGCGATGTTATATGACGAATTAACCCCTTAACAAGCCTATGGCCTATTAGCAGAGAATAGCCCCACCAGTTCGTACAGAAGGCCCTGTAGTTACTGAGTAATACGCCTTGGAGTGTAAGAGCTTAAAGCTTTGTGTTATTTTAAGGCAAGATGCACTGCAGATGTACTGTAAGGTTCCTAATATCCAAGCAGTGTTCCTCCATGAAAAATCTGATTTCCACTCATTTCCAGGCACCGTTCATGTTCATAGGCCTCTTTGTATTTAGTTTGAACTTGATTTAATCAATCATTGTAAATAAATTTTGGTGAATGAGGGGGGAAAGAATTCTGTCCAACTGAACGTTGATTTATGGCCAACAGGAAACTGTTGGAAATTAAGAGCGAAATAGAGTATTATTTTGCCATCTGCGTCCTGTTAATGCAGCTGGCAGTTTATGGGTTGCGTTGCGGCGGCCAGAACTTGCAGCGTGTCAGATGGTCCCCCAATTTTAGGATTGTGTTACTCCTGCCTGGGGCATCTGTTGTCAATTGTCTGGGAAGGAGAGATATGTGGCAGGAATACGGATGCTCCACCATTCACAAAGTGCATCTCTAGATTATCTGCATCTGCGCCTCCTGCCTCGGTGGAGTGTCATGGTTCACGGCGCCCTCGTATGAGCGTATACTGTTGACTACATTCAGTGCTAAAGACCATCTGACGTCACTGCATGTACACAATAACCCATAGCATTAAGATCAAGTTATGGACCCTACAAGACCTGTGGTATGTTAGCAGCAGATCCTGTATGTTGTGAAGTGGAGCCTCCATGACCATCAATGATTCCCGGGCACCCATCACTGGTCACTGGTTTACTGGTTGTCCTTCCTTGGAGCACTTTCGGTGGTCTAGGGTGGACATAGTGACGCATGACAGGTCATGTGTTTTAGTGTGTAGCTGTAAATGTTTTGCGTAGTACAATGGGTCAGCATATGGAGTTCAATGCCGCCTTTATTGTTGGATGCACCCATTGGATGCAATCGTTTCTAAGTGACCATATGGAATTATTATTATTTTTTTTTTTATTGAATCTCAGCTATAGCTTAATTATAACCTCTCTGTTGATCATATGACCTCAATTCTCCACCAGTTAAGCACTGAAAAACAGTAGTGCTTCAAAATGCAGGCAGAAAAGCAATGGGCATTTTGGCTATTTCTAACCATCCATCACCTCTCTTTTGTTTCTCCCTCATGTGCCGGCCCTGGCTGACTGATCCACCACGCTTGGTTTAACATCATCACACAGGTAAGTCATATCTATAATAGCTCCCTGTCTGTTGTTCTGTCACTCTGTCTGATCTCATCTGAGTCTAGCGCACCGATGGGGGTGTGATGCTAGTGCCGGCATGTTATTTTCTAATGGGCCTTTCCGTGATGATATTGTCTGCGAAAGGCTGTTTCAGGGCTTTGCAAATGCAGACCAGCTGGCTGGCTGGCTTTTTTAGTGGAAAGGAAAGAAGGAAACCTGGTGACTGGAAATGCATGTATTATGGAAGCCGATAGGCAGGTGCTGCGGCGGGTGGTGGAGTCGAAATTAGGTTGAAAAACAGCTTTCATCCAGTGCGCATTGCTCAAACTGTTTGTTTGTGTGTGTGTGTGTATGTGTGTGTGTGCTTGAGACTGAAAATAATAGTTTAGGCCTATTCAGGTGGGATTAAATTTACATGTGGTTCTGTGGTAATTTGCTGTTGTACAGTTGCTCCCCTGTGATTTTATTTCTGTCCAGATCAGGTGTTTTTCCTCCTCCTCCTCCACGGAGAAAATTACAGGCTGAATTACCTGCTGTTTCTCACTGAACTCACAGGTGGTCTAATCAGTTTAGTCCCATCCAGATTCACATGTCTGCGTTTCTCCAGGCTGATGTCTCCTCTCATAGGGACAAAAGCAGCGTGTCTGAGCACATTTGTCTCATTATTGGGGTTTAATTTCATTGTGGTTTTGTTTCATATTGACTCTACTTATGGTATAATGGCCTCTTTATGGTTATTATTATTATTATTATTATTATTATGAAATAGTTTTGTATTACTTCTGAGTTGAGTTTTTCTTATCTCCTCATTAATTTTCCACTGTGTATCTCATCCCACCATTTCAGCTCCAGATTGTACGGTCTAATTGTGTAGCAACAACCTAGCAACCACTAAGCAATTTTGTAGCAACCACCTTGGATACCATAGCAACCACTTAGCAACACTATAGCAACAATCTAATAAGCACTTAGCAACACCACTGCAGCCACTTAAAAAGAGCATAGCAACCACTTAGCAACACTATAGCAACAATCTAATAAGCACTTAGCAACACCACTGCAGCCACTTAAAAAGAGCATAGCAACCACTTAGCAACACTATAGCAACAATCTAATAAGCACTGAGCACCACTATATCAACCCCCTGTATACCATAGGAACCACTTTGCAAGTCCATAACAATGACCTGGGAGACCACCAAAGAAGCCATTTAGCAACCGCTAAGCAACACCATATTAACCACACAGCAACCACCTAGCAACAGTAGCCAGCACAACAGTGATCTGGGACACCATAGCAACCACCACAGTGGCCACCTAACAACACCATAGCAACCCCACAGCAACTACACAAAACAGCTAATAGACAACAAGCAAAAGAGCGAATCAGTTCTTTTCCTGGAGAGATTCTTCATCCGGTCAATGAATCAGTTCAAATCTGATTGGCTGAGGGATGTTCTTAGCCATTGTAAGGTACTCAAATCCACACATATGACACATACAACAATCTATATTAATTACATAACTAAAAAAATCTGTATTATTATTGTTGTTTGTGTTGTTCACTAAACTGTTAGCTAATAATATTAATAAGAATTATTATTATTATTATTATTATTATTATTATTATTATTAAATGTATTGATACACATTGTGGGCATACAGTTTGAGACAATACTCCATTGTTTATAAGCACAATGTGGGTTAGTCATCCTCTAGGCCATCCTCAGTGGTCAGATTCTGGACACAGGGCCAGTGTTGACTGAATATCTTGGGTGCCTGATACACTCATACCAGCTTGAACCAGCCCACAAACATCACACTTCCATTTAGGTGTCTGTTGTGTTGAGAATAATAATATAATGTCTCAAATAATAACTAACTATTAGGCTGCTGGGTTAACTATTTGAGGGTCCAACAGTGCCCCCTTTCCATTGATGACAGGGTATATGGTAGCGGACCAATAATGCAGCAGCAGATCGGCTGTCTATAGTCTATAACTCTGTATTAGTAGAACTCCGCACTCGGCATCAAGGTGGTGTCCAGTAGTTCAGTTTCCCTGCATCTGTCTATAGAGTTCGGTCTATCACTGTCTGGTAGGGAAAGTGGCGACGCCGTGTACTTGCAGGGCTGCATAAAGCAGCTTTGGGATTGCGATGGGAATAGCGCTAATTGTCCTTCAGAGTTTTTCTTTGCCTTGCTGCATGTTGGGTTGGGGAAGAGTGTGGCTGGCGCATGCTCAAGCTTATTTGCAAAGCCAGGCTCCGGATCTGTGCGCCTGGTTGGGCGGAGGGAGCCAAAACCAACAGATGGGAAGAGCAAAGGAAGCGGTGGTTTAGAGTTTTCCTCTGCGCGCCATGCTGGCCTACTGCGCCCATGGAGACTGACCACTTGGCAGTGCGTGTGCCCACTCGGCTGCCACCAAGTAAGACTGGGAGTAAGGAGAGAAAGAGAGAGAGAGAGCGCGAGTGAGCGAGTGAGCAAGGGCAGAAGTCAAAGGGAAGGAGGAAGGAGGGAGAGAAGGGCAGTGAGAAACCTCCACTGGTCTGTCATGCCCAGCTGGTTTTCCATTCTGCAACCCATGGTCTTCATGCACCACGCTTGCGACCTCCCGAAGCTCCATCTGTAGTTTTCGAGCAGCTTTTGGAGTTTCCCAACTTTGCTGCTGAAAGTGATTTTCCCGTCAGTCAGTGTTGCTCGGTCAGCGAGCAGGGCTTTAATTGGGTTGGAGGTTTTGAGCTGAACCCTGTGTAGCCTGAGAACATTCTGTCTGACCCACGGCACTGAGTTTTAAATCCATACCTTACAGAACTCCATACAGAATTCTGTCCCCACCTGTCTTCTGCCCAATCCCAACTGTAGCCTGCCATACCTTTTTCTCAAATTCACTGTAGCCTGGCAATATTCTGTCCCAGTTTAAATGTAGCCTGGCAATATTCTGTCCCAGTTTAAATGTAGCCTGGCAATATTCTGTCCCAGTTTAAAAGTAGCCTGCCAATATTCTGTCCCAGTTTAAAAGTAGCCTGGCATAATTCTGCCCCAGTTTGATTGTAGCCTGGCAATATTCTGTCCCAGTTTGACTGTACCCTGGCATAATTATGTCCCAGTTTGACTGTAGCCTGGCAATATTCTGTCCCAGTTTAAATGTAGCCTGGCAATATTCTGTCCCAGTTTAAATGTAGCCTGGCAATATTCTGTCCTACTTTAAATGTAGCCTGGCAATATTCTGTCCCAGTTTAAAAGTAGCCTGGCAATATTCTGTCCCATTTTAAATGTAGCCTGGCAATATTCTGTCCCAGTTTAAAAGTAGCCTGGCAATATTCTGTCCCAGTTTAAATGTAGCCTAGCAATATTCTGTCCCAGTTTAAAAGTAGCCTGGCATAATTCTGTCCCAGTTTCACTGTACCCTGGCATAATTCTGTCCCAGTTTGACTGTACCCTGGCAATATTCTGTCCCAGTTTAAAAGTAGCCTGGCAATATTCTGTCCCAGTTTAAATGTAGCCTGGCAATATTCTGTCCCAGTTTAAATGTAGCCTGGCAATATTCTGTCCCAGTTTAAATGTAGCCTGGCAATATTCTGTCCCAGTTTAAAAGTAGCCTGGCATTATTCTGTCCCAGTTTGACTGTATCCTGGCAAAATTCTGTCCCAGTTTAAATGTAGACTGGCATAATCCGGTCCCAGTTTAAATGTAGCCTAGCAATATTCTGTCCCAGTTTAAAAGTAGCCTGGCAATATTCTGTCCCAGTTTAAATGTAGCCTGGCATAATTCTGTCCCAGTTTGACTGTACCCTGGCATAATTCTGTCCCAGTTTAACCGTAGCCTGGCATAATTCTGTCCCAGTTTAAGCGTAGCCTGGCATAATTCTGTCCCAGTTTAACCGTACCCTGGCATAATTCTGTCCCAGTTTAACCGTAGCCTGGCATAATTCTGTAGGCTTGACTGTTGACTGTAGGCTGACAGAATCCTGTGCTCAACTGTTGCCCAACACAATTTTGTCCCAACTGAAGCCCAACATTCAACAACTCAACTGTAGCCTGGCATACTTTTTTTTTGTCTCAACCTGGCATAATTATGTCCCAACTCAATTCTGTCCTAACTGTAGTCCCCAAATCTTGTCCCAACATTAACCTGGCATACTTTTTTCCCCATTTCATTTGTAGCTTGACAGAATCCTGCCCCAACTCGGGTGCAGCCCAACAAAATTCTCTCCCAACTGTAGCATACCAAAAATCTGTGCCAAGTCCATTGTAGCCTTACAAAATCTGGTCCCATCTTGAGTGCACTTTTATAAAACGTAGTTCCAACCTGACAAAATACTGTTCCTACTTTTCCGACTACTGCCTGGCAGAATGTCCTACTTTGACTGTAAATCCACACAATTCTGTACCAGCTCTACTTCTGTAATTCCACAGAAGGGATTTTTGACTGTTTGTACATGTGTTGGCCTTGGCTGATCAGTGCTCAGTATTGAAATATGTGAATATAATGAGCAGGAAATTGAGGCCAAAAGTCTTGTTCTAGTCTTGGAAAACAAGACATGCTATTGGAACTCCACCCAAATCTTTCAGATGTTTCAGAATTCCTGGCCAGTTGGGTGTAGAGGAACTACGCAAGCCAGAGGAACTCCACGACCAGAGTTAAGAAGAAGTCATCATATCACACTGACGCACAAGTCTTTCCTGCAGTATACTACAGAATTTGTACCCAGCAGACCTTATCTCATAAAAAACATTGAGCCGCTGGAGTAACTAGCATGTGCTCCAGAGTACCCCGGCACCCGAGCGTGAGCCGTTTCTCTTCTGTCCGCTAATAGGATGATCATACCTGCCACGCATTAATAAACCCAGCAGCCGGCCCCACCGAGTAGAATCCATTAGAGTTTTAATCAGGAAATATGATTGCTTTATTCCTCGTCTCGCCGCACCTCTCTGCCGCTTGGGGATTCGCTGCCACTTTATGACAACTAGCTCTAGGGGAAAGAAAAAAGACGGAGGAGCGGAAGAAAAAGGCGGAATGAGAAAAAGAATGGGGAGGGCAGACAAAGAGAAAGTTTAATGATATTAAATCACGCCAACCCTGAAAGAGGGTTTAGCGAGGCAAGAGAGAAGAAAAATCAGCTGATTCACCCCCCCCCCTGCTCTGTAATATCTGAGAAGGTACCAAGAATCCAGTCAGGTTGTTAAATCAGCGGCAGCGTGTTTATCCCACGCCCCTGATAGGCGTTCAGCTGTTTTGGCCTTGGGCTCCTTGCTGAGGGTCATAAATCTGGGGGCTCAAATCCGAAGTGAACGCAGCATGGCTGAGATTCAAAATCAGCTTCAGTCTTCCTGGCCCAGCACTGAACTCCCAGCATCTGCCGAGCCTTCAATTCCAGTCAACCCCCACCCCACTCCCTCTCAACCCTCCCACCACAAATGGTTCCTCATTTGTTGTCATATCATGCCAAAATAATCAACCGCAAATATTCCTCCCGGCTCCCGGGAAGCGGCCTTGTCACTAATTAGAGATGTTTTGTGGGAAGTTAAGAATTCAAGGGACATATTTTTCCCTGGTGGGGCTTTTCTCATCTGGTTCCCATTGTTATTCTTGTCCAAGGCACATGCTGTAGATGATGGGTTTTTATCTCTCGCTCTTGCGCTCGCTCGCCCTCTCGTCTCTCGTCTCTCGTCTCTCGCGCTCGATGAAATGTGTCCCAGCTGGATGAGTGTACGTTTTTTCTTTCTTCTCCTTCCCTTCTCGCAAACTGCCTGATTCTCTTGGCTAAAGATCCCAAGGCTTCTCTGCTCTTTGGTTGAGTGTGTTTAAGTGCAAGGCTCAACATGGATCTCGGTGTAGGCTCAGGTCAAGCCGTATCTTTCCTTCCAGCCTGGTCTGTTGGGTCTGGGGTATCTTGTTAACACAGGTATGTCCTGTCAGCATCTCGTCAGAAGTTGATGGTGGACATCCCTGAAAGTGAGGTATCGGTGGTATCAGATCTAGCGCTGTTGTTTAGAACAGTGGGCTGAAGGGAAAATCTACCTAAGGTGAGGTTTTCTTGTAATGTCTGTAACGACTCAGAAGGCATATGATTAACAGGGAATTGAGAATTGGCAGAAGATCAGAGGTCAGTTTCAAGTATGTCTTCTCTTTCCACAGTTTTCTGTTGAGGTCCTTCTTTTGTGGGATTTCTATAGAACTTTACACAATACACATTGTCACAGAGCAGCTTCAGAGAGGCCAGGGCTTTGACCCTTTTCAAGGCGATGGACTTTATGATCGAAGGTGAGGGTCCTTGTGTGTCAGGACAAAGACATTTCAGGAGAAGACAATAAATCAGACCCATGTGAGCAACGTTTGTGGATATATTACAATATATATACAATATATATAGACAATAAATTCTGCTAAACATTAAAGAGCAGCATTTTTAGTCAGCATTTCTTCCTCATCTTCTTCTTCGTCTTTGTCCTCATCTTCTTCATCTTCTTTTTCTTTCTCTTCTTTTTCCTCTTCTTCTTCTTTCTCTTCTTCAAATTCTTCATCTTCTTCTTCCTCCTCTTCTTCTTCCTCTTCTTCTTCTTTGTGTTCTTTTTCATGTTCTTCTTTGTCTTATTCTTCCTCTTCTTATTCCTTTTCTTCCTCTTTTTCTTCTTTTTCATGTTCTTCTTCTTCCTCTTCTTCTTTTTCTTCTTCTTTGTCTTCTTCTTCTTCTTCTTCTTCTTCTTATTCCTCTTCTTTTTCTTTGTCTTCGTCTTCTTCTTTGTCTTCTTTTTCATGTTCTTTTTCTTCCTCTTCTTCTTTTTCTTCTTCTTTGTCTTCTTCTTCTTCTTCTTCTTCTTCCTCTTCTTCTTCTTCTTCTTTTTCTTTGTCTTCGTCTTCTTCTTTGTCTTCTTTTTCATGTTCTTCCTCTTCCTCTTCTTCTTCTTCTTTTTCATGTTCTTCCTCATCTTTGTCTTCTTCTTCTTCTTCTTCTTCTTCTTCTTCTTCTTCTTTTTCTTTTTCTTCCTTTTCTTTCTTCAAGTAACCTATAAGCTGAGGTACCTCCTGAAATTCCATAACAACCGCCATAGCAACCACCTGAAACACCAAAAAGGACTCACAAAAGACGTACTGGAGGTCTGTCCTTGGTAGTCAGAGCGGGTTCTACAATTCTACAATTCCATCTTCAGTTTACTATCAGTCTTTTATTCAAATTCTTCCCAGCAAGATATTTTGATTTTTGGGTTGAGAAAACAGGTAAAGAAACCATAGATCATTTTCCTAAAGCTTGAGAGAAATCTGAGCCATCCAATAAAAACACATGTTACTGATTTAGCAGACTATGTTTAATACTGCCTTCAGAGCAGCTCCAAGAAGATAAATATATCTAGCTTTTTGTTATTCTCTACATGCCTTAGTTAGTATCTCGTCACTGTCCAAAGAAAACCATGTATCTCAAAAATGGTGAGCTTACAAGAGACTGGAAAAATGCTCTTAACTCTGAATGGACGTCAATATAAAATAAACTTTAATGCAAGTCATTAAGAGCATTCCTATTGGTCCATTCATCCAGAATTAATCATACAGTGTACAGAAGCAGCTTCAAGGTACTTGTATTATAGAAATATCAGTGTCTTGCTACAGCCAGGGTAGGAGAGGGTGGTTAAATAGGTAAATAAGCAAAAACTGAACGCCTGGGTCCGATATGAGAACACTCCCTCTGAGTTGAGACACGTTTGAAGCTCCCTGCATTTGAATCATAGCCTTGTGCCTGTTTGGATACATCTCTACCAGCTTTGCACACCTAGAGCCTTTGAAATCTTCTTTATTTTCGTCCACTGACTTATGCCTTTCCACAGCTTTATCTTGGAGTTCTTTTGAAATCAACTTTTTTTTTTTTGGCCTGTGGTGAATTCTTTGCTGTGAAATGTGCTTTCAAGCGGTGGGACCCTCCAGAAACAGCAGCTTTAATTCTGTACTAATGGAAATCACTGCAAGCGATCACAGGTGGAATCTAGTTAGCTTGTTTTGTGATCTACATAGAAGGTAATTGTAGAAATTTTAAAGATGATGGACAGAGCTGGAAATGACTCTGAAAACAAAACTGAGAAAGCTAACAAAATCCAGCACATTTCAAAAGTGAAGATGCAATATTAAAGCATGACTTGCCACACACACACACACACACACACACACACACACACATGCTGTAAATAGATATTTACAGCATTTATGGTATACAGTATTTGTTTCTCTTCATATAAGTTTCATGACCCAAATTGGTGACTCTTAAGTCTCTTGGACTTAGCAGGATTTCTCCCTCTGTGACTTCATGCCCTTCATGCTTTTTTATTATTATTTATGTAGGTGATGTGGAGCATCCTTTATCATTTAAATGTGCTATATTATTATTATTATTATTATTATTAGTAGTAGTAGTAGTAGTAGTAGAGAAGTAAGAGTAGTAGAGTAGTGGTAGCAGTAATAGTAGTAGTAGTAGTAGAGTAGTGTTGGTAGTAATAGCAGTAGTAGTGGTAGTAGTAGTAGTAATGTGGTAGTAGTCCTAGTAGTAGAGAAGTAGTGGTGGTAGTAGTAGTAGAGTAGTGTTCGTAGTAATAGCAGTAGTAGTAGTAGTAGTAGTACAGTAGTGTTCGTAGTAATAGCAGTAGTAGTAGTAGTAGCAGTAGTAGTAGTAGTAGTAGTAGTAGAGTAGTGTTGGTAGTAATAGCAGTAGTAGTAGTAGTAGTAATGTGGTAGTAGTCCTAGTAGTAGAGAAGTAGTGGTGGTAGTAGTAGTAGAGTAGTGTTCGTAGTAATAGCAGTAGTAGTAGTAGTAGCAGTAGAGTAGTGTTCCTAGTAATAGCAGTAGTAGTAGTGTTAGTAGTAATACCAGTAATAGTAGTAGTAATAGTAGTAGTAGTAGTAGTACAGTAGTGTTCGTAGTAATAGCAGTAGTAGTAGTAGTAGTAGTAGAGTAGTGTTGGTACTAATAGCAGTAGTAGTAGTGGTAGTAGTAGTAGTAGTAATGTGGTAGTAGTCCTAGTAGTAGAGAAGTAGTGGTGGTAGTAGTAGTAGAGTAGTGTTGGTAGTAATAGCAGTAGTAGTAGTAGTAGTACAGTAGTGTTCGTAGTAATAGCAGTAGTAGTAGTAGCAGTAGTAGTAGTAGTAGTAGTAGTAGTACAGTAGTGTTCGTAGTAATAGCAGTAGTAGTAGTAGCAGTAGTAGTAGTAGTAGAGTAGTGTTGGTAGTAATAGCAGTAGTAGTGGTGGTAGTAGTAGTAGTAGTAATGTGGTAGTAGTCCTAGTAGTAGAGAAGTAGTGGTGGTAGTAGTAGTAGAGTAGTGTTGGTAGTAATAGCAGTAGTAGTAGTAGTAGTACAGTAGTGTTCGTAGTAATAGCAGTAGTAGTAGTGGGTAGAGTCAGGGTTTTGAATCTGATGTGGGTAGCAGCCACAGGAAGCAAGTGAAGAGATTACAGCAGAGAAGTGACATGGCTGAACTTAGAAATGTTGAAGAGAGAGCCAGTGTAGAGCGAGGAAAGAAGAGGACCAAGAACCGAACCTTGTGGAACGCCAGGCTAAACTACAAGACTCTAAATTTCATAAGAAACAAATGAATGAGCAGGCATCCCAAAACTTTTGCCCTAATAGTGTAGGTTACCATTGTTATTTACCTGAAACATGTACATAGCTTGCTGTAAGGGACACTTTACCTCTCTAAATGCTACATCCCCGGGCCCCAATTTCACCTCAGTCATTGAATCACCCTGGTATCTTCACTGGTATTATCTTTCCCAGACCTGTAGAGGAGCCTTTTTTTTAGTTCCCTACATGTTTCTTGAGCTTTTTTTCATTCAGCCTTGTCTTCAAAAGCATGCTCAAGGGGGTTCAGGTGTGCTGTTTGACTTGGCCAGTCGAGAACATTTCACTCTGCCCTGAAAACCTCCATGATTGCTTCAGTAGTACATTTCAGGTCATTGCCTTACGGTGAATGAATCATCCACCGAGTTTGGAGGCATTTAGTTGGATCTGGACATTTGAGATGAATTGGTTCACTCCAGATTTTGTTCACTCCACTGGCAGCCACTATGTTCCACAGATGGGGTGGTACACTGTGGATCATGGATTTCCCCCACACCTTTCTCATTCTCATCTGTTCCCAAGGCAACATAAGGAAGAGTAAGGAACAAGCTAACATTTTCCATAGCAAAGTTATCTACAGATAGTTCTTACTCGAGTTGTGTAAGTCACATAATTTGCTTCTATATTAATTAAAAAACCCTTTTAGTATCTGTAAGATTCTACCAAATAACATGGTGAGAGCTAGCCATGCTAACATGACAATATCCCCTTCAATATCCCCATTTGCACAGGTGAATAAAATATACAGAACCAGAGCAACCACCTGGGATACCATAGCAGCTATATAGAGGCACCCTAGCAATCACCTGGAACACTGTTGGAACCACCTAGCAGTCCCCATGGAACCACTTAGGATACCATTGCAGTGACCTACAACACCATAGCAACCACCTGGACTATCATAGCAACAACCTGGGACACCATAGCATGTCATACAATGTGAATACAGTATGTAATATTCTACTACAACTCTACTTGGTGCTCAAAAAGCTCCAGGGGTCTGGGGTTGTGGGTCCAGATAAGCTCCAGTCATCTGACCGTTTGGACTAGCTACTAGCAGTGCCGAGTTGGTTTCACCTACTTACAGCATTGTTAGCATGGTTGAAAGACAGCTACGTAGTAATACAAGGCAACTATTACTGTATCCTTTACTGAGATTTATTATCCATTATTATTCCAGCCCTTCCATCCTTTTTTGCGGTTTTAGATATTTTAGTTGTTGTATGATGAATTATAGACTGTACAGACTTGATGCATATGCAGTATAATAACAAAAAAAAAAATCAAAACAAAAGCAACCTGTTTACTGTAGCCTACTGGCTTTGAAAAATATAATTGTTCCCTAATACTACCGTAAAGCTAGGGTGAATATAATTCTTTAGTTTTGTTTATTTATTTGGTTGTTCATTATTGGAAATAATACCAAATACAACAAATTCAAGAACATAATAAATTTATTTTATCTGGGTTACTACATAAAAAAAAAAAAATGAAAACAATGCAAAACACATATTTCTGTTAACAACAACATTTTGATAAAATCAGATAACACATTAAAAAAAAATCCCAAATCTCTAGAAAATATTATAAAAAGGTATAGCATTTATTTAAAAAATGGTTTAAATTAAAAAAAATATTAATTAAAAATGTACCAAAGTGGCATAGTTAGTGTTATAATAGCAGCACAGCAGTAAAAAAAAAAAGAACATATTCAATATTGACGCATATTTAATATAAGAACAAAGTTGCATTTAAATATTGTAAAAAATAATAAATAATAATACAGGCATTAAAAATATATGTGTTCCCTACTATTTCTATAAAGCTATAAAATATATACAATATAGCAAACTGTAAAAATGGAACAAGGTAGTGTAGTTAGCGTCATTATGATATAAAAAAAAAAAAAAACTTTTTGCAGGAATTGTTTTTTATCTTAATAGTTATAATTGCATTTTAAATATAGAGGGCATAAAAAGCAAAAAATGCCAAAAACACTCCTCAACAACTCTTCCCTGTATGTATTATTCTGTTTCCGAATTTTGAAGCGATCGGCAGCAATTTGAAATGCACTTCACATAAAGTCATCAATTTATTCACAGCAATTATACTTACATTTTTGTCACTTCCTCAGATTTTCTGCTTCTCTTTAATTCCACTTTACGTTTTAACTGTCTGAAAGGCACTGTAAAGTGGTTGGAAAATAGACTTTGTACATTTTATTAGTCACATGAAAGCAAATAACAAGCAAGAATTATAGCAGCAAAGCCCTCCTGCAGAGGATCCTTTTTACGAATGTAAATTTGTCCCTGAGAAAAGAGACGCGAGGCACGCGAGGCACATGGCTTTAGATGGCTCGGCTGTTTTTGAAAAGGAAAAAGGAAAAAAAAGATTAATTTACCCCTTCTAGTTCATTGACTTGCCTGCATTATTTCTTTATTTATCTAAAACAGTTCCTTTTTTTCCTTCTTCATCCAGCGAAGAGTGCTTTAGCACAGTTTTATCACCTTAGCTAGCTTTATATTTCCTTACTATTGGACCGTGTAGAGTATTTTTTCTGTTGCCCCATATCTCGGCTGATATGGCAATGCGCTTGCTACAAATTCACAATATCACAATATGGAGATAAGTTTTCCATTAGGCAAAACAAAATTCCTGATTATCTGTATGATGGTGAAGTCTACCGTAATGTGGAACATTTGAAAGATAGCTTTGCCATTCAAACAAAATACCATTCGGAAGCTTAGATATCCACGGATGGAATTCGTCATTTTTCTGATTGCGTTGAACCTTCTTCCTGTTGGCTGAATGCAAAGCCATGGTGCAGGTAATAAATGCATCACTATTCCCATCAGACATTCTGTACCATTGCTTTAAGGGTGGGTCAGAATTCTGCCAGGGGAGGCTTTAGAAGGAGGATTTCTAGGAGAGATGAAAGAGTGGCCAGAATGACTGAAGGTACATAATACAATGCCCCATGGCCTAGAACCCAGGATCTCACAATGATGATGTTCCACCTCAGCAGAACTCAAAGACGGGCTTTTCTAAGTTTCTTTTGCGGATTCTGTGATCCTTCTTTGCCTGGTATGCAGCCAATATTTTAATTTATCAATTAGCATCAATTAGCATTTAGCTGATGTTCCAGTATGTATATTGCACCCTTAGAACCCAAAGTCGTTCTTGGGTGCGATTGAAAAATGTCAGTTCTGCATGTCTGTGGAAGCTGCAGAATCGTAACCAGATGTTGGGCATATTTGAACGTATTTGGGATCCAGTGTAACACACTTTTTAATCAAACATATGTATAGATAGACACCATGTATAGATGCCAACAGGTCTTATGAAGGTCTAAAGGCAGCCTACTCCGACTTTTCTTAACGGGTAATGGTGTGTGGATTAGAATAGAGCTTGTTGGTGCTTTCTATAATGACCTATGAGGTAGGGTTAAGTGTTGCAAACTGTGGACGTTGACTGTGTCTTTTCCATCAGTTGTTAGACCAAAAATAATCCCTCTGATGAAGTGAAGCGCATAATTTCTTTTGTTCATTTCAGTCACCAATAAACCAAATAAAAACTATGTAAATGTGCAGAATTTTAGGGAGGCGATGTTGCCTAGTTTTGTGTTGTGTATTAACAGTTGGTCATGTTGTAGAGACTTTTGTCTTTTCTGCTGAAGTATAATGTGGTAAACCAGTAAATTCAATTACAAATTCAATGACCTTTTTAGACCTTTCAAATAAGAATTGATTAAAGAGGTCAGCAGGTACCTTATGAGGTAATTGCAGAGTTAATTGCAAACATAAAAAAGTAATGTGACTAAATATCTTATTAAAAATCTTATTTCCAGAAAATAAATAATAATAATAATAATAGTAAAATAGAATAAAAAACTTTTTAATTCTGAAATGGATATTCTACTTTACTTAAGAACACTTTGCTTAAGTTAAAATCTGTTTACAGGCTTAACCTGACAGTAATTTGATAATTAAATGTAAAAACAAACCCAAAAATAAAGATTTGAGAAAATAAGAGCTGTAGAATTGTAGATTTGTACAAACCCCAATTTCTTAACACCAAAATACAAACAAAGATTTGTTTTAGAAATTTAAAAATTTGTCTTATTTAAATATTTCTGAATTCATCAGAAAACTGAAATTTGACTCTTTTTCAAAAATCTTCTTAAAATGTGATTATTGCCTTTTTTTCATAAATATTTTTTAATATTCATATTAAAAATAACATTAAGGCAATGGACATTTTAGACCAGTCATTTATGTAGCATTCTTTACTTTCTGCACTGCAGTTTTACAGTGACTTCTTTAGTAAAATATTAAAATGTATTTTACTCCTCTTTCATTACATTGATTACATTAACTATTACCACCACCATCCTTGTAAGGCATATGAATACTAGCTCTGAGCTTTGCCCAATGCCTTGAAAGCTGGACTTCCATTATTACTTGCTTTTAGAAATTCATTGTGAAACCTACAAATCGGACAGCCAGTGTCTGGACATGCTCCACAAAACAGTGAAGTACCTCATTGCCGGAACTCCCGAGGGAGTTATATCTTTTGTCTCTAAAGGTTGGAGAGGACGGGTGAGCAGCAAGTACATCCCTTAAAACTGCTCTCAACAAACTACCCCCCGGAGAGATCCTCTTTGCCAACGGAGGATTTAGCATCGCAGATATAATTGACTTTGTGAGGCCGGCTTCACCTGTAGCCAGAAAATCCACAAGGGGCTGAAGAGTTGCTGGGATTTGTGTTCAGTGGAGGTGGTCAGCCTCGGAAGAATCAGTATACATTTAATTACCAAATTCTGACGAGAAAACATATAATAGTACAATTTAAAAAGCGGTAGCTTGTTGAGAACTGTGACTGTTCAGGTGGCTTGTGGGTCTGGTTTTAATGGAGTGGTACTGTTTACCTTGGAGAGGGGGATTAGATAGTTACACAGATGTGTAGGGTTCTTGCTTCCATGTCTTGGTTTTGTGAAGATCTTCACTGTAAAATTCAGTGCAGGCAAGTCGAGCTTTGCTGGACTGCCATTGGCTACGTAGAAACGTCAATGAAATTTCACTCAAGCCTTGCCCTCAAAAGCCTCTAGATGTAGACCACATATTTACTAGTGTTTAGATGTGAAGGGCCCAGGACCTCATGAACGAGGCTGGCAGCCAGTGCAGTGGCAATGCTGGGCAAAGGCAGGCAGCCGGCATGGTAGCGAGGTAGCAAACACCGCGGTAGGTTTGCTAACACTGCAGTAGCAAGGCCGATGTCCAACGTCCAAACACTGCGGGTGAGTCCTTGCACATGTGCGTTTCAACCAGATTCATCGGTGGCAAAACATTTTTCAGAGTGTTGGACTGACAGCTGCTGCAGACCGGTCAGCCTTTCTGCCTTACTGTGTGTGTTATTCACTGTGGTCTGACCTTTGAGGTAGGAGGCTAAGCTGTAGGAGGCTAAGCTGGACCACATAATTATGCACGGTGTTAGGATGCTCTCAATAATGGATGTTCTACAACCATCAGAATTTGTTATTTTTTACAGAGACACCAAGCATTGAAATCTGGACATTTACATAGTAAAAATAGTCAAAAATAGTTCTCAGTGGTAGTGATAAAACTTTGCTACTTTGCTGTTTGCTCAGTTGGCTTTTTATTTTTATTTTTTATTATTTCTTCCCATGTGCTCTCATTGGTCGACTGCCAGTGCAGATTCAACATGCTCAATTGGCCAAAACAGTGCTGACAAGGACAGACTAGAGCCAACCGTGCGGGACACCCTGCACAAGCTATGGCTGGCGGTCAGCTGCCGACGGCCTGGCGGCGTTCCATGGCCTACAGTCATCTTGGTGTTTCGGGCTTAGGAGCAGGGGTTACTAAACTTTACAATTTAGTAAACTCAGCATACAGTAAATAACAATAATAGAACTTATATTTGATATAATTTATAATTTAAGTATAATTACATTCATCAGTTTAATTACATTGTTACTTGGACTAGCTATACACAGCTTGTCTAGTGCCTGTAAAAAGTATTATCAATAGAACAGGATTCTCTGGTGCAGATAAAGCTATTGGTGATTGGTGGTGATTGGTGGTCCTCCATCCAGTACGTTTGGGATGATTAGGGGATGAGGTGGGCTGGGGATCATCCAACATGAATCATACCCCTTGCACTTACTAAATGCAATCAGATCCTCACAGCAGTGCTCCAAAATATAGTAGAAATCTAGTAGTTCCTCCAACAAAAGCAAGATGAACCAGCCCTGCTTTCAGAAGAAATAGTAAATGAGCAGGTGTCCCAATACTTTTATCCATGTAAGTTTCAGAAATGTTGGCACCCCAATGTTCAAATCTGGCAAAGCCACCCCTGGTGAGAATAACAGCCTTTGTTGACAGATCCTGGACAAACTCCTCAATGCACAGTGTGTTCAATTCCTTGATATTCTCAGGTCTTCGATGTGAACTCTCCTCTGCAATACACTCCACAGGTTTACACGTGGGCTAAAATCTGGAGACTGTGAGGGCCATTACAAAAGTGTGATTTTGTGTTCCCTCAACCATTTCTGGGTGGATTCTGATGTGTGTTAGAGGCCATTATCTTTCTGAAAGTTCTACCCACACCCAGGTTTCAGCCTTCTGTCAGAGGCAGATAGATTTTGGGCTAAAATCTCAGAGTGTGTATAGTGGAATTCATTATGCTATTGATTTTCACAAGATCCCATGGGCCACTTGCAGAGAAACTGCCCTAAAGCTGTTGATTCACCTCCATATTTGACAGTGGGTTCGGAGTGCTGTGGTGTGCATGGCCAAAAAAAAGTCCAGTTTTGCTCTCATCTGACCACATCTCACCATTCTGTTTGTAGTTTCAATGGCAGGTTCAGGCACTGTATTCTGGGGCTTGATCCTAGGAAAAGCTTCTTTCCTGGAACTCTTCCAGACCCTAAGAACCCCAAATAAACTGTGTAGTTCAGAAACTAAATCTTCCTCGTTGCTTATGTGTTTAACCTCATTTTATATGTTATACCTCAGAGAACCAGGGAATGTTCTTAGACATAAATTCCTGGAGACTAGGTGCAATAAATAATAGCTGCACATTTCTTTGGGCTTATTACAAAAAAAACTTTTAGGGGAATCAATAATTTTGCCTCATTTGTTTTGAACAAAAACACTACACCTAAAATGGCAATAATAAGTACTAATAAGAGTAATCCTAAAACATCACTTTTTTGTTGGTGAGTAGTTTTTTTTTTTCATTTTTGAGGATTATATTTATTTGTTTGTTTATTTGGTATTGTTGCTAATAATTCTGGAAGTGAAAGTGTAAGGGACAGATTCTGGAAGTTTTTCTACTGTTGGCTTCTCACATGAGTTTTCAGGCCACTGGATTAACCTTGTTTAATGACTTCTTTGAACATCATGATGGTGTAGCCTGGTTTTATTGGGGTCTGTTAAGGTGTAGGTAATAAATTATATATTGAAGATGTTCTAGGTGTTCTTTGGATACATAACTAACATTAAGTAGATTGTATTGTTGAGATGTTACACAGAGTAGACGTTGTTACCTTAATCCTAATCGGAACCCTAATTTTCCCCCAACACTAACCTCAACCCAAAGCCTAATCCTAACCCTCACCCAGACCCTTATCCAACCTTAACCTCAACCCAAAACTCCATCCTAACCCTCACTATGGCCCTGTTCCTGATCCTAATCTCAGATCAAAGCCTAATTCTAACCCTCACCCAGACCCTTATTCTAACCTTAATCTCAACCCAAAACTCCATCCTAACCCTCACTATGGCCCTGTTCCTGACCCTAATCTCAACCCAAAGCCTAATCTCAACCCTGACCATGACCCTATTTCTGACCCTAAACTTAACCTCAACCCAAAACCCAATACTAACCCTCACCCAGACCCTTATCCTAACCATAACCTCAACCCAATCCCCAGTCCTAACCCTCACCCAGACCCTTATCCTAACCTTAACCCAAAGCCTAATCCTAACCCCCACCCAGGCCCTTATTCTAACCTTAACCTCAACCCAAAGCCTAATCCTAACACTCACCCAGGCCCTTATCCTAATCTTAACCTCAACCCAAAGCTTAATCCTAACCCTCACCTAGACCCTTATTCTGACCTTAACCTCAACCCAAAACCTAATCTTAACACTCACCCAGGCCCTTATCCTAACCTTAACCTCAACCCAAAGCCTAATCCTAACACTCATTCAGGCCCTTAGCCTAACCTTAACCTCAACCCAAAGCCTAAACCTAACCCTCACCCAGACCATTATCCTAACCTTAACCTCAACCCAAAGCTTAATCCTAACTCTCACCTAGACCCTTATTCTGACCTTAACCTCAACCCAAAGCCTAATCTTAACACTCACCCAGGCCCTTATCCTAACCTTAACCTCAACCCAAAGCCTAATCCTAACACTCATTCAGGCCCTTAGCCTAACCTTAACCTCAACCCAAAGCCTAAACCTAACCCTCACCCAGACCATTATCCTAACCTTAACCTCAACCCAAAGCCTAATCTTAACCCTCACCCAGACCCTTATCCTAACCTTAACCTCAACCCAAATCCTAACCCTCACCCAGACCCATATCCTAACCTTAACTTCAACCCAAACCCCAATCCTAACCCTCACCCAGACCCTTATCCTAACCTTAGCCTCAACCCAAATCCTAACCCTCACCCAGACCCTTATCCTAACCTTAACCTCAACCCAAACCCCAATCCTAACCCTCACCCAGACCCTTATCCTAACCTTAACCTCAACCCAAACCCCAATCCTAATCCTCACCATGGTCCTATTCCTTCAACAGTGTATTGATGATGTTGAGATGGTGTGGTTTAGACCTGTTAGATGATCAGTGAGGTCTACAAATCAGAACTTTAAATTAAGTGAAGAACAGCTGAATTCATCAGGTTATAAACTCATTTTTACATGGTTATTTAAAGAACTCTTGAAAAGCTGTTGAATGTACCCAGCTGCTTAACCGCTGCTACAGCACTGATATGTTCCTGATATGTTCAGAAGAGTGTGTGGAGTGTTTATTCCATCTAAAAAGGACCACTCAAAATAAAGTGTCACTAAAAAAAGGCAAAGAAAAGAAATCCTTGCTGCTCTTTTCACGTTGTCACTGAGTTGCATCATCTGTTTCAGCGACGAACATCGGCAGCAGTACAAGCACTTTAAGCCCATTGACAAGCATTCTGTTTGCAGGCGGACACACAATGGGGGGATTTCATATTAGTTCAGCTGAGGGGGAATTTTTTTTGGCCGAAGCCTTGATATATATCCTTTTTTTTTTTAAAGAGGCTGTTCATTTTTGCAGCTTGTCAGAATGCATTGTCAGTAAAAAAGAGGAGGGGAGCTGTTGAGTTTTAGTAATAGATTTATTTAAGGCGGTATCTCAGGAATGCAGTCTAGGCTTGGATTTAAAGTGACAGTGCATTAAAAATGCATAAGTACACCTTTAGGCATAGGTGCTTCATGCTAAAGCAGGGGTGGGCAACCGGGGCCGAAGTCCAGCACAGTTTGCTGATCTCCCTGCTCTAGCAGACCTACTAAACCTGGCTGTTGACAGGAATTGGGTTTAGGGGGTTCAGAACTACATGCTCCAGTGACAGAAGTTCTTGATACTAGTATTTTTTGCTAAATAATTAGCTATAATTTAGTTTAACAATTTAGTTTAATAATAGCTTCATAGCTTCCACATGACTGGTACGACTGGCAGCTGTAAGTTAACATGGTAAAATCTGGCTTTCGCACCAGCTCCAAGTGGCTCAGCTGTTCGTTGTGCTGCCATTAGGGCTGGGGGTCACAAGTTCAGTTCCCGAGCCATGCCTCTTTGCCGTCAGCGACCGGAGCCTGAGAGAGCACAATTGTCCGCTCTCTCTTCGGGTGGGGAGATAACAGGGTCAGAATTATTCACACAGGGGTCAACATATACAGACACTGTACCAACTGTTAAGCATGGTGGTGGTAGCAACATGTTCTGAGGCTGTTTATTTGCTGCCAATGGAGCTGCTACAGTGCACAGAATTGGTGCAATAATGAAGATGGCGGCTTCTTCAGCATAACCTTGAACGTTTAGCGAGACTGTTGAAACTTCTGGACACACTGGACTGTTCCAGCAGGACAGGACAGTGTCCCTAGACATCAAAGGGGAGGGAGTGGAATGAATATTAAGCTTTTGAAATGGCCTTCTCAAAATCCTGACCTCAACCCTATTGAATATATGTGGGACGGGCTTAAACATCAGGGCCTCCCATGTTTTACCCATTGGAGAGGGTAAGGGCTAACACATGCTCCTTCCAAGTCATATGAGGCTCAACAGACTCTGAGAAGAACCCCACTAACTACCAGTTCATTTAACATTAAGTGACAGACAGCCGCACTGGCTAGCATCACACTGACTGATGTAGGGTCTATCCTATCCACTCTGCTGGCAATGGATAATTGTGGCTTCCCTGGGAATTGTAACTTGCAATTTCCTGATGATAGGGTCAACGGCTACAGACTGATTCCGGACTTTACAAGCTTTTGATGGAATTAAATTTCAATAATTCAAAGCTTCCATATTTGTCTACATTTTAAGTGAGTGGTGTGTTTTATCCTGACAAAGCATTTCTAATAATTCATTTTCAGTGAATAAATACAATTATCATCCCCCACCACTGCCTGTGCAGATCTTCTGATCGGATGCTGTATGATGCTGACAGCAGGGTTCTGATGGTGCGGATGGTGGGGCGGTGGCTTCAGGGTTCAATATACCAGTACTCCCCCTGTGGCAGCAACTCTCTGTGTGGACTCCATCTGCACACAAGGAAAGAACTAACAGGATGCGACAGCCTCCTTCTGCTGCTGGAAAATCCAGCGGCAGGCTTGGTGAACCCTGCTCAGCGGTCGCCCCCTGCTCTCCAACCCCCCCCCCCCCCCCTCCACCTTTCCCATAACCCATTTGTTGTGTGAGGGAGCACAATGGTGTCACGCCTGAGCTCCACATGACACGTGAACTGTCTCTTTCTTTCCCTCTTCCTCTCCCTCACTTTGACTTCCCCAGCCCCTGGCCAGATGTGACAAAATAGCCAAAGTAGGAATGAGTACAGTGAGGCTGTGAAGAAGGGCTCCATCCTGTAGACAGGTTCCTTGTGTTGAAGCATCAATGGTATGAGTGTGTAGACGACGAGGTGCAGTTTTTCCATGCTATTGTTTTGAATTATTTGCCTGGGGTAAGGAGGCCATCTTCATCCCAGAACTGTTCCATGTACCATGATTTAATTTAATTACACTCTGAGGGGGGTTTGATACTGTGGAGGAACCTCTTAAGGGGCTTTAAGGAACCTTTAAGGAGCACCTTAAGAGATTCCGCCACAATTTCAAAAAGTGAAAAACCTTTGAAAAGTACTTTAAACAGCATATTGCTTCAAATAATTAACCCGTTAGTTAAAATGTACTCAAGATATTTGGTAAAGTTTTTCTGAAGGCCGACATTCATATCAAATTGACAAGTAATGCTTGTAAATAGACATTATTTTCTGCATTTGTAGGGTTATTTTAGTCATTGGCATAAGAACTTATGGGTGGGATAGGTGGGAAAGTGTCTCACCGAACAGCTGCATTTGTCCCACCCAAAAATAATATATACCCTATGAGAAGAAAAAACTGCAAGTTGGCACATTTTGGCAGCAAATCAGACCACAGACGTTGCAAATGAGAGTTGATTGTAGCTTGAAAACAGCTCGTGTATAACGGATTGTTATGGTGACGTCCTAGTCCTAGGGTTTGGGTTAGCTAATGTTAACATTGACTCGCTGTTGTTAAAAGCACACTCTGAAACATTAGGTAACATTAGTCTCTGGACGCATCCCAACATACTATTTATTGTGTCAGTATGCCGTTTGGGACGCGGCCAGAGAATAATGTTACCACCAGTAGTGTAGTATGTAGTAAGTTCCTCAGTGTATTGTTGGAGACACAGCCTCACTGTCCAACATTAATGCTAATGTCTTGTTTTTCTCAGTGTTGACCTCAACCCCTTAACACTCCAAGCCTTATCACACAATAAAGTGTATTATTCAGTAAGTACAGGGACTTCTGTACCAACTGATGGGGCTTTTTTTGGTGATTGAAGTTTGTAAGAAGTTGTAATAGCACTTTCTGCCTTCCAGCGGCCCATGGGTGTTATAAGGGGTTAATGTAAATTCGTTTCAGCATAATGTCACAAAATAATAATAATAATAATAATAATAATAATAAAATTCTTGAAAAATATTTGTTTATTGTAATTCCACAAATGCTCCACCTCACTATACATACAGTGTTTCACTGGCTAGCTAATATTTTAGAGGATGGGGTGTGCTTTTATTTAAAGTAGCAAATGTCAAACTCACTCCTATGCTCTTGATTTCAGTAGCCATTAAAAGCTTATGTAGGCCTCACAGATAAAGTGCTAGCAGGTATTTTCATTTTTCCAACTCACTAGCTAGAACCTTTTGGCTATTTCCGGGAATGTAGTTAGAACGTCTTGTTCCCACAGCCATTTTCTAAGACTTTGGAGCTTGTACCACACCACTAATGTGGTTAGTGCACTTCATAAACAGTGGATCGTGGCGTAAGCCCCATTTTCGCCCTGTTAGTACTTAAAGTCACGTAGCACAATAGACACAAAAATATTAGGTTACTTCTTCTGCTGCCATGATATCTGTTTTTCCTCAAGCCTAGTGTAATTCATCTGTAAATGATCCAAGAGAACAGTGCTGTGGTTTCAAAGTCCCAGGCCTGGAAACACATTTGTTTGGCTCATTTCTGGAATTATTTCCCCTAATCTAACACGGGTTCAGCTAATTGATATATTACTAAGTCCTCTGAGAGGGTCAGCATGGAGGAAAAGCTGCAAAACACGAAAAACAAAGGTGCGGAACATCTACCATAAATGGGAACCACTGGCAGTCTCACTCCTCTTAGTAGTAGAGCTGTGACTGACAGGAGGATGTACTCATCCAGTCGCTCAGCTAGCCTAAACAGTCGGCTGCTAAACCATTCAAAACAGAGCAAGGCCTCTTAGACCCCAAGGGCCTGGCTGCCTGGAATGTCAATCAAGGCTGAAGATGCCTAGCACTTCCACAAGCAGAGCTCGATTGTATTCCTAACTGATGTGGAGAAGATTGTGGGTTCATTCTATGTTTAATAAGATTTAATGTGAAAAGCATGTAAGTGCTTTGCAAACCTTGATTCACTGTGTTATTCTTTATAAATGAGAGCATTGTAGGTATTCATGTTTAGAGACAGAACCCATTAAATGTGTTTTACTAGTACAAATGATTCTATACTATTATACGCGATTCATTATCTGACGTAATTGATCCAGTAACTGCTATACATGGTTTAATATCTGACGTAAATGATCCAGTAACTGCTATAAATTATCCAGTAACTGTGGTAAATTATTCTAATGATCTAATACTATACAGGATTTATTATCTGCCATAAATGATTGAGTTAATACTATAAATAATTCAATAACTGCTAGAAATGATCCAGTAACTGTGGTAAATTATTCTAATGATCTAATACTATACAGGATTTATTATCTGCCATAAATGATTGAGTTAATACTATAAAAAATTCAATAACTGCTATAAATTATCCAGTAACTGCTATAAATGATTCAGTAACTGCTAGAAATTATCCAGTAACTGCTGGAAATGATTCAGTAACTGCTATACATGATTCAGTAACTGCTATACATGATTCAGTAACTGCTAGAAATGATCCAGTAACTGCTAGAAATGATCCAGTAACTGCTAGAAATGATTCAGTAACTGCTAGAAATTATCCAGTAACTGCTAGAAATGAATAGCTGCTAGAAATGATCCAGTAACTGCTATACATATTTCAGTAACTGCTAGAAATGATCCAGTAACTGCTAGAAATGAATAGCTGCTAGAAATGATCCAGTAACTGCTAGAAATGATTCAGTAACTGCTAGAAATGATTTAATAACTGCTTTAAATGATTCGGGAACTGCTAGAAATGATCCAGTAACTGCTATACATATTTCAGTAACTGCTAGAAATGAATAGCTTCTAGAAATGATCCAGTAACTGCTAGAAATGATTCAGTAACTGCTAGACATGATTCAGTAACTGCTATAAATGATTCAGTAACTGCTATAAATGATTTAATAACTGCTATAAATGATTTAATAACTGCTATAAATGATTTAATAACTGCTCTAAATGATCCAGTAACTGCTAGAAATGAATAGCTGCTAGAAATGATCCAGTAACTGCTAGAAATGATTCAGTAACTGCTAGAAATGATCCAGTAACTGCTAGCAATGATTCAGTAACTACTATAAATAATTTAATAACTGCTTTAAATGGTAACTGCTAGAAATGATTCAGTAACTGCTAGAAATGATGGAGTTACTGCTATAAAAGATCCAATAACTGCTAGAAATGATTCACTAACTGCTATAAATGATTTAATAACTGCACTAAATGATTCAGTACTGCTCTAAAGGATTCTGCATCTACTAAAAATAACTCAGGTGCTGCTATAAATGACTGAGCATCTACTATAAATTATTATTTAACTCTATAAAGGATTCAGCATCTACTATAAATTATTCACTAACTGCTATAAATGATCCAATAACTGCACTAAATGATTCAGTACTGCTCTAAAGGATTCTGCATCTACTATAAATAATTCAGGTGCTGCTATAAATGACTGAGCATCTACTACAATTGATTCAGTAACCGCTATAAAGGATTCTGTATCTACTATAAATGATTCACTAACTGCTATAAATGATCCAATAACTGTTCTAAATAATTCTGTATCTACTATAAATGATTCAGTGACTGCTATAAATAATTCAGCATCTACTACAATTGATTAAGTAACTACTATTTAAAAATCAGTAACGCTAAAGAAATATTAAACATCTACTGTAAATGATTCAGTGACTGCTATGAAATTAATACACTGTATGTCCAAATGTTTGTGGACACCCCTTCTAATGAATGCAATGAATCTAGGAGAAGGCTTTCCCTGGACTTTTTTGTATTAAACTTTTTTCAAACCCTAATTTTCAGATAAAACATTGAATGAGCAGGGGTCTCTATACTTTTGTCCATATAGTGTATGTAACTTTTGTTGTTTGAGGGTGAGGTATTGACATATGGACATTTATGCCTGCCTCAAAGGTTTAAAGAGTAAATAAATAACCTAAACAGGGTGTACAATTGAAGAAGGAGTCTCCTAGAAATACTGTAGAGTGATGCCATATGACCCACAGCTCTGAATGACTACCCAGTCAGGCTTGAGTTAGTATTGTTTACACTGGTGGTGTTGTGTGCAGCGGAGGAGTCTCGGCCGAACGTCCCCCAGACAAGACTCATGTCATCAGGCTGCACATTTCTGAAAGCCACTTTGTGGGGAAACAGCATACCTCCAGGCTTGTGTAGCTTCAGGCTACGGTGTACATGTTTTGGAGTATGAGGTCTGCACACAAACTCACCCCAAAAGGACGGCGAAGGCTTTTGCAGAGCCCCATCTGGTATAAACACATTGGCAAGCCGATGCATCCAGCCCAGCTGGGGTTGGCTCTTGAGCAACCCGTGCGAGTGATCTCTCTCTGTTTATAGAAAATATTAGGCTGGTTCACTTCTGTGTCTGGCTTTCCGAAAAAGTGCCGCCACTTAGACAAAAACAAGGGCCTCTCCTGGTCTCCAGTGGATCTCGTTAAGAAAGTCAGACTTCAAATTAGGTTTGTGCTTCTGTACACAGTGTTCTGGGCAGGGGGGTCTACGGAAGGGCTTAAGCCAGTAACTGTGAGCCAGTTATTATTCATCTGAATGACTCAACGCTAAGGAGGAGGAGCAGCATGCACCATTAAAAGTGGAGGAACATTCCTTGAGGAACTTTTCAGGGGTTCCTCAATTTGAAACTGTGGAGGAACCTCTTAAGGTGCTTTTGAGGAATTTGGAAGGAAAATCTTTTCCTGAAGGTTCCTCAAAGCACCTTAAGAGGTTCCTCAAATTTTATCAAATTGAAGAACCCCAAGACTTTTGTCTTTTAATCATTTTTTTTCAAAAACCATTGCATGTGAAGAGCAGAGTTCCCAAAATCAGTCATTAAGCCGTTAAAATCGTGCACCTGATAAATTCGCTCATATTCACGCAGCTGTCATACTTATATGCCAGATTCAAATTTATGTAAAAATATCTACTGATCATTCCTGAGAAGTTTTTATCTGGATAAATCAATGCTATTTAACTTTATTTATTAAATATGAATCACATATTAGCAAGTTCAACAATATGATGTTGACATCACTACCACGCCGTTAACATGACTACCACAGGGTTAACATCACTACCACAGCGTTAACATTACTACCATTACATTAACATCACTACCACGGCATGAACATCACTATTACGCCCTTAACATCACTACCACAACACTAACATCACTACCACAGCGTTAACATCACTACCATAGCGTTAACATCACTACCACAACATTAACATCACTACCACAGCGTTAACATCACTACCACAGCGTTAACATCACTACCACAGCGTTAACATCACTACCATTACATTAACATCACTACCACAGCGTTAACATCACTACCACAGCGTTAACATCACTACCACGGCATGAACATCACTATTACGCCCTTAACATCACTACCACACCATTATCATCACTACCATGACATTAACATCACTACCACGCCGCTATCATCACTACCACGCCGCTATCATCACTACCACGCCGTTATCATCACTACCACGACATTAACATCACTACTACGCCGTTAACATCACTACCACAGCGTTAACATCACTACCACACCATTATCATCACTACCATTACATTAACATCACTACCACGGTATGAACATCACTACCACGCCATTATCATCACTACCACACCGTTAACATCACTACCACACCATTATCATCACTACCATGACATTAACATCACTACCATGACATTAACATCACTACCATGCCGTTAACATCACTACCACGGCGTTAACATCACTACCACACCATTATCATCACTACCATTACATTAACATCACTACCATGGCATGAACATCACTACCACAGCGTTAACATCACTACCACACCATTATCATCACTACCACACCGTTAACATCACTACCACGACATTAACATCACTACCACGTCATTATCATCACTACCATGGCGTTAGTATCACTGTCCCGGTGTTAACATTTACCCGCACTGTTAGTCATAAGCCATGTTCATGAGGTCCTGGGCCCTTCACATCTAAACACTGGTAAATATGTGGTCTACATCTTGAGGCTCTGAGGACAAGGCTTGTCACATGAAATGCTACATGAAATATAATAGAGGTCATTTTATGCCACAGAAGCTTTTTCACAATAAAGAGCCTTGTTGAAATGCTATTAATGATTATATGCAGCCAACGGCTGTCCGGCAAAACTAGGCTTGCCTGCATTTTATTACAGGCTATAGAGTCATAACTGCCAAATGAACCACACACAAACATCCGTTGAACACCACTCTCAAAGATGTAAGGCAGAGTTTCCTTCATTTCAACAGTGCAAACAACAGTGCATCTTCAGAAACTGTAAAGTCCTCGTCCAGAGTGACGCACCACGTTCGAAACAAGCAGGCCAAGTGCAGTTTCAGACTCAACGCACACGTGAAAGTCACCTTCCAGCCACAGCTGCGTTAGCATGCTGTATATTCAAATCGCCTTCTCCCCGCATTCTGGCTCCAAACGGGCACATCAGGGCCGAGCCTCCTTCACCGCGAAGGTGCTTGTCCAGGGAAGACACTTAAGCCGTGGGATATTTCCATAAGTAAATAGCACAAAACTGACAGGATGTTCTAAAAATGAACGCGCAGGCGGCGTGACCTATCACACGACGGGCCCGGGCATGATGGGCGAGAAATGGGACGTGTTGGGGCCTGCTGGGTACTTTTGGCGTCTGCTGACAATGATGAATGCCTTCTCCGAACTGTAAGTGATTTATATGCGGATTTATATATATATATATATATATATATATATATACTTTTTTTTAACAGCAATTTTTTTATTTACATCTATGTCTTACCTCATGATTTATCAACAGTAAGCCCTTCACTTAAATCTGGAAGTAAACAACAAACTGTTTTATGTTTTTTTATATATAATTTCAACAAATACAAATATTCTAAATATTGCATTATTTAATGTATGCAACCATATTTTTAATTTTAATGTAGTTTTTTTATCTCTTCTACTGATGATCATGTTTAGATGATCTCATAACATCTGAACCCAATCCCAAATTAAAAAGAAATCCAAATAAGGATTCAAGTTTTATTCACACAGCACATTTCTTATACCCAGGCAATTCAAAAAAGTGCTTTACATAATTAAAAACAAGACTAAAAACAGCATAAAGAGCTGGGAATTAAAAAAATTAAAAATTTAAAAATAAAGAAAATGTTAGAAAAATAAAGATAACATTTAAAATACAATTAAAACAGGCTAATTTAGAAGAAAATAGACAAATGTTCAATAAACTAATTCAGTTTGCAGCATATGTTCCCAGTAATAATAACATAAACTACAAAATCGCATTGACACATGGTCATAGATCTGCATAAAGTATGTATATGTTCAAAATGTTATAGCAGGAAGAAAAAAAAAAATTTTAAATGGAGAAACGATTTATTAATTATTCATTAATATTAATAAATCATTTTGGTCTGTTTCTATTGATCCATTTTATTGATCAAGTTTTGACACGAAGTAAATGGAAAAGTGCATCATATTTATACAGTTTTGTGCAAAAGTTTTCAATTTATAATTACAGAATCTTGAAAATGTAGAATTTAAAACATCCTTATCTGGTCAGTAAGTGACCAAATGACTAACACTAATATTAGAATGAATACAAATAACATTTATATAAGAAGTAGTGGTTTTACATCACTTCTCCAAAGCTCTCCTCATGGGAGTCTAGTATTATTTATAGTTATCATTCAACACCTGCTTTGGTAAATCAGGGCTTAGTGATGTTAAATCAGTTGAACACATCCACGCTGTGCTGACTGGGGGAGTCCTGGAAGAATCTGGAACCTACCTTTGTTCTTCAGACTAGCTCCCAAGATCTCACCTACTTTCTTCAAAGTGAGATATTCTTCTTCCTTTTCACTGCATTTATGTTTAACCAGAGTTTCTACAGTAAAGACTCTCTTACTGCTGAGAAACATGCTTTTAAATAGTGTGTTTAGCTCAAGAGGAGGGGGGTCTGGGCAGATTGGGATCCCCAAATGCATCCTTGGCGTCGGGCCCCCTAAGACATACAGTACCTTACTGTATGCTCTTGACACTTCGGTGTCACTGGCCTGGTCATTTGTAGTTTTGAGGATTCAGCTTGCAGAACGTCTCAACCACTCATTTGTTTTAAACTAGGCCCTTTGTTCCTGACTGGCCCTTCGAAACTGTCAAAATGTGCACAGACCTTGTGCTCCGGCTGGAGGATGCCCTCGGAACAGCGTTGCATGCGACGGCTAATTAGACAGACCATTTAAACTTGGCTACAAACCGAGCTGAGCTTCAGGAACACCCACCGACACCAACATGTGCTGCAGCAGGCCCGATGCATGATCACCCACTTAAACAGTGAGATTTATCCAAATGACTCGTTCCTCTCTTGGTACTCCAGCTCCTCTGCGTCTCTTTCATTCGCCCTCACTAGCGCAAACCCCGAGAAGGCTGCCTTCCTTTTTAGCACCGGTGATACAAAGCTCGTGAAATTGGCGGCTTACTTCATAAAAGTGTTTTATGGTCCCTGACATTTTAATGATGTTTACTGGGTTTGGGAAAAGGCACGAGAGCTACAGGAAGGCGTTTAGCTGGGGTGATGAGAGCCTTTCAACCCCCCTCCTCCCCCACATCTCTGATTTCTTGTAGAAGCTAAACCATGGCTTTATGGCTTTGATAAAAGATGGCAGTTTTTCTGAATTTATTCTTTCTGTTTGCAAACATGTGAAACGTTATAGAGTGGTGTTGTCACCCCCCCCCCTTTTTTTTTTCTCTCTCTCTGACACTGTAAAGTGAGGGATAAGAGCTATTAAACACTGGCTGCTTTAACAACCCGTTCCCATTTATACCCGATTCTGCCACATTATTTGCTTGTTAAACTCACATCAGATGGATTTCAATCTTGCTGTGAATTAAATGCTGTGTAATGGTGTGTTGCTCTAAAGGGATTTAATTCCTCTCAGTCATTTTTTTTTTTTTGGCTGTGTGGATATAAGCTAAAAATAGACGTGGGAGGAGGTAAAACCGTATTTGAGTAGCAGGAGCTCATTTCTAAACCAAGTGAGGGTTTCATTAAACCCTGTTTGCAGGCCTACATTTTAGTTCTTTAGCCATATCTGCTGTTCACTCAATTACATAGGCCCTATAACTGAACCTTGTGGTGCTCCATATATCCATATAATATATATTAAACTGGAACCAAATAATATTTAATAGTTTCTGCATTATTATTCTTAACAGAATAATTAACTTAGGGTTAAAAACTGTATTATTTAGTATTTTTCATGTAAATAGCTCAGTGAGGACTAGGCCTTAAAAAATAATTCTTATCTTTTTAATTTGGTGTTATTTGTATTATTTTTGTAATTCTTATAATCTCATAATCTTATTAACTTATATATTTTAAAGTTTGAAAGTGTATAAAAATTTAAAAATAGAGAAAATGTTAGAATGTTAAAAAATGCAATTTAAAATACAATTAAAACAGGCTAATTTAGAAGAAAATAGACAAATGTTAAATAAACTAATTCAGTTCATTTTGGTAGATTGCAGCATATATTCCCAGTAATAACATAAACTACAAAATCGCATTGACACATGGTCAAAGATCTGCATAAAGTATGTATATCTTCAAAATGTTATAGCAGGAAAGAAAACAACTTCTTTACTTTTAAATGGAGAAATTATTTATTAATGATTAATTAATAATAATATATAAATATAATTTATATTTTGATCTATTTCTATTGATCCATTTATTATGAATTTTTGACACAAAGTAAATGCAAAAGTGCATCATGTTTATACAATTTTGTGCAAAAGTTTTCAATTTATGATTACAGAATCTTGAAAATGTAGAATTTAAAAGCTCCTTATCTGGTCAGTAAGTGACCAAATGTTCTTCAGAATAAGATTTTTTTGTTTCTTTTAGGACATAATTCATAATAAAAATAAGGCATTTATTTTGTCTGCAAGAATCTGATTATGTTCCACAATTGTGTGGCTTGTGCTCTGCCCCTTCTCCTCCCTTGTCATTCCCCTCACCTATGTCTTGTCTTTAGCTGTGTCATCTGATGATTCCTAGATGTTTCTTATTAGTTCTCCTCTGTATAGACAGTATACTTAATGTCTGCGACTTGTTCCTTGTTTGGAATTCTTCGTGGATTCTTTAGTGTGAGTAGTGTTTTGTTGTTTAGCTTATTAGCAGTTTTCTTAGTGTTGTTTTAGGATTATATATATATATATATATATATGAATTTTAATGGCTTTTACATGGGGCCACACCAATGGACTTTTATTCAAATGAACTGACAACTCACCACGACTCAAAAATGACAATTTCTTTCAATATTTATTAATGGGCTACTGACCTTCGCCTTGTCCCATGAAGGTCTGTTGGGGTCTTCTTTATGATGCAATACTCTGCCCACTCTTTCTTAAAAGCATGTCTGAATAGCTGTCTTTGTAGTGGTCTTGTGCCACATGACATTTAAAGACAATTTCAGAGCAGCCCCTTTTTTTTTGCAATTTTTTTGTTTTGTCTTTTTCAGATTCATACCTGTACCTATTCATAACTATGTTCTTTGTAATTGTATATGAATAAATGACCTTTTTTTAATAGTGATGATGATTAATCACACATGATTAGACACATCATCAGAGTGGTAAATTAAACTGGATAATAATTAGCCTAATACATTTAAATAATAAAAAGAAAATCAATCATATCAGTTGCAAATATCACAATATGCACATAATAAGAATGAAGTAATGTAATTTAAATCAGAAGCTTAGATATACAAACAGATTGAATATCAGTATCGGCTGCTATTCAACATCAAGGTACACAGAGGGGGAAAAAATTGAGGCATCCTTGATGCAAAGCACTTGTTAGTGTTGCGTAATCATTAACAGCATTTAGCTGACCCTCTTATGCTGAGCAACACTGTAACAAAATCCTAATTTTATGAAAAAATAACTTTTTCTTTCTTGTATACAAAACCCAGTATCTTTTAATTAATAAGCCAAGAGTTAGTTTATGCCGATGTCAATAATAACAAATTACATTTCTTTTTTTTTTTTACAGAAAAAAGATTGTTGTTTATATTTGTTTTTCTTTCGTTTTATATTAGGTTTAGGCATTATATTTTTTATACAGTAGTGTAAAATTACAATAATTATCTGTAATTAAACCTGCAGCTAATTGTGTAAACATCTATGTCCATACTAATTATTTATTTATTTCTTATTTTTTTGTCATTTTACTGTAAAAAAAGAAAATGTTGAAATGACTGGCAGCAAAGACTGCCATACAAAGCACACAAAATAAAATTTAACCTACATAATTAGACCCATCATGAGGGTGGCTAATCAAACTGGATAATAGTTAGCCTAATAAATTATAAATGTAGGCCCCAAAAAATCCCAATCATTTCAGTCCTAAATTTCCCAATATTCACATAATAAGCAGGAATTGGTTGTCATACAGGGTTAATTACCAGCATAGATGGATCGAATTGATATCGGCTGATATTCAACATTAAGGTACTCATATCAGCTCAGAAATTGCTGCAAAGCCTTTTTTTTACTGCTTTCCAATCATTTATAGCATGTGAGTACAGTCTTTGGAGGCTTGCCTAAGGACACTTATTGGTGTAGAGCCAGGGAATTAAACCCTAGTGTGCTACATGGGGGGGCAGTGTTTTGCCCACTACACTACTCCTAATCACTCTTCAGTCACAAAAAGTAGCTAGCAAGAACACAGCCACATGCACAGCAGCTTTCCACTCCATGCTATATCTTTTAGAGACATCATAATTAATGTATGAATTATTCAATTCAATTTCACATTTAAACACGTTCATTATTTTCTATTGCAAACCAAAGCCTTTAAATTTGATACAGAGTATATTAGCAGCCTCCAGATCATCACCACAAGGTTGTGTTGTATTCATTAGAATACTGTTGTGTTTGACAGCATGAACCATGATAAGCCAAGATGAACCAACATGATGCATATCTGCAAGTCTGGTGTAGCAGTTAAGCAGTTTCCTAATTCTGTCAGCCAATAGAGGCCTGTTTGCTCGAGCCAACTAGAGCCAGCAAACAACAGGTGCATGTGGAGAGGAGACAAAGTAAGTAGTAATTAATATCTGAAATGAATGCTGGAGGCCTGAGGAATCCAACAGGAAGCAGGCCAGCATTTATATCTGTGGCTTTTTATCTTTGCTTTTTTTTTTTTTGGACTGCATATATGTTGGCCAACCAGCCAACAGAATGACTGGCCCACCAAGAAATCCCCTCCCTCCTGTTCCAGATGGCCAGATTGGAGGCCTTTTTAAACTGTATTTACTGACAGTTCCAAACGCTGAGGCTTCTTAGTAGGGTTTCACTCCTTTCCCCTTTCATTTATTGCTTCTTTTTTTTTGTGTGTGTGGTAATTCTCCTCCTGGATGTGCGCTTCACTTCTCCGCACTCCCGCGTTGATGTTGGGGAACGCTGTCCCGCTGATGGAGACAGATGCTGGCTGGGCCAGCGGAGGCTCGGGCTCTAGAGGGGAACCGGGAGGAGAGACGGAGGAGAAGGAGGGGGATGAGGCAGAGGAGGCCATGGGGAGGACTGTCCCATATACAGCAGAGATGGATCCTCTCCACCCGGCCCGCTCCATTAACACGTCCGCAACCGGACCCATAAATTACCACTCAAGGCTTTTTTTATAAGCCCTGCTGAAACCTTCTTGGCTCCCTCTCCTGTTCACATCTCCAGCTGAAGAGATAAATCATCTTTCTCACTCTTTCTATCTCCCTCAAGATGTTTTTTTTTCCAATTCCCCCTAACCCCCCCCAAACACACCTCCCCACATCCTCCCCTCCACTTCTCTCTCTTCTCAACTCCCGGGAAAGGTAAACCTTGGTAAACACCAGGGGTAACTTAAGCTAGTCAGTCAGTGGAATCTGTGGTGGAGTTGGTGGTGAAGCTAGGGAATTGTTAAGGATCCTTGTGGGAGAGATGCTCTACAGCAGAGGACTGGATGCCCTTCCACGGTCAGAGAAGTCAGTCACCTTAACACTTCAGGCAACTTCCAGTGATTCCCAAGTCCAGGTTACAGGCAAGATCTGGAGTTGAAGAGTTGAAGAGATCTGCTTGGGGTTTGGGAAGGCCTTGGCCTCGATGGTCACTTTGAACATTCTTGGACTTCTTGGATCTGTCTGCTGTCCCAGTGGAGGACATACATATCTTGGAGATGTCTGCATTTGTTTTTCCACACTACCTTTGAGGCGACCCATTCAATCGACTGTCCGAGTGCTTCATCTGTGAATGTGATTCAGAATACTTGGAGGGATTTATTTATTTATTATCCTTCCCCGTCCCTGCTTTTTTCCTCCAGCTCCGTCCAAAATCATCAGTCCATGATTCGGAACGCGACTTGGCAGGAAATGGGTTTCGAATGGAAAACCAATCAGCCTGAATGCGTTTTCAGATACGCCACCTTCTTCGCTGCGCCGCCGTCGTGTCCTTCCACAAAGAATCCATTTAAAACTTAATGGAATAACTGCTACGACGGACCTTGTTTTAGCCTATTTTGTACTTCAATTGAAAAGTATAATTGGCAGGCTAGTGTGATAATTATTATACATGAGCCTTTCGCGCTCTGCGGTCCTGGACGGACGTGCCTCCACGAGCTTTTCTTTGGCCTATTGTTATCCTCCTTAATAAGGATTTCTCTCTCTTTCTCACTCTCTCTTTTTTTTTTTTTTTTGCTTACTTCATATTTTTCCCGGCGAATTGTGGAGGAATGAATAGCAAGGCTGGAGATTTATGGGAGATAGTAGCTATTTCTCAAGCCCATATAAAGGTTGGCGCTATTCTTGGGCTGGAGAGAGAGAGAGAGAGAGAGAGAGAGAGAGAACAAGAGAGAGAGAGAGAGAGAGAGGACTTCTGAACGTCGGACAGTAAGAGGAGCTCATTTAAATGAGAATCAAGCATTTTGCCCCAGAGCTGAAAAGCGGCAAGTCTTGGCATTTATTAATCACGGTTAGGTTAATGGTTTGTTATGCTAGTAGAATCGATTTTTCACTTCTGATGCCCGGCCAGCGCACGTCCTCCCCGGTACATCGCGTCAACCCGAGAAAGGCACTGATATTTTGCGTTTGACATATATGATGAGTGCTTTCCTGTGCTTTCTGACGCCTGCGCTTGACTGCCCGGCCGTCCTCATTGAAAACCCCATGCGGGCCTTTATGCTTTGCTTGGTTTATATCATACATTTCCATTATAAAAATAAACGCAGATAATTGAGTAGAAAAGAGGCTTTGTAAAGAGGTGGAAAAGGGGGAGGGGGGGGGGCGGCATGTTTTTTTTTTTTTTTTCTCTCACCTCCTTCACGCAGAGGCGTTGATTGCTTTATGCATTTTATCAGGGGCGAAACGCGAGCCACAGCCATGAGAAGTGCTGTTCGGAGGCCTATTGTGTTTGATGAGGGCCGCCATGTTCTTCTCTCTTCGAACAGGCAGATGAGATAATATCAGCCATTACATTTCCCTCAGAAGTTGGAAAGAGTGGGGGGGTGGGGGTGGGGGGGTGAGACTCAAAGACATAAAAAAAACCCAGCTTTGAAGGTCTCTGAGACTAGGCTTTACAAAATTTTGCTCTTTTCATAGACAAGGTTACCAGGGTGGGGGAAAAAAGGACAGCTGTTGCACATGGAAGAAGGTTGGATAAAGGCATAAAGTCAATTTGCATGTCTTTTTTTTTTCTTCACTACTGATGTTCCGATGTCCCGATCTGATCCAGGCACATTTTAATGGATCGGGTTTGGCCTCACATTCCCAATCAGTTGGCGGTCCTGAGCACCTCATGAACTTCAACCTTATTAAACCATATCAACTGCGCCTGCAGTTTCAACGTCTGCAATCCTGGCATTTTAACCACCTGCCTTTAAAGGTGCCCTAGAATGGAAACCAAAAATGATAAATAATCATTATTGCATAAATGAATAATGAGCGTTCGGTTCATGGACGTAACAAACCATGAATCTCAAACACTGTTCTTTCTCTTAACTGAAAGAGAAATCCAGCATAACCAAAGCAGAGCTGTAAAAGGGCCGAGTCCAAACTTTCCAAAACCTGATCCATTCAAATGCATTAAAAAAAGGCTTTCGTAAAGCCTGGTTTCAGAGCCTTTCAAAGCTGGGGCTTTTCCTGTCCTGGAGCCGTCGTCCCCTGCCCCCAACTTCTGACGTATGCAATGCAATGGCTGATATTATCTACATGATCTATAAATTGCTGCATAACTGAATTTACATACGCCCAGTTCACTAGCAATAGCAAAGTAAACAACAGCTAACGCCACGATGCAGTATGGTGAGTATGGTGGTGTTGATTCCTGTAGTTGTCCTGTAGATTCCATAGTAATGGTTTGCTGCATGAACCAGGCCTTGTGAACCATGTGGGAGACCAGGGTTCGATTCCCGGTCTGGGTGACTGTGCTGCGCTACACCAATAAGAGTCCTTGGGCAAGACTCCTAACACTAGGTTGGCCCACCTCTGTAATACGAGTAACCTTGTAAGTCGCTCTGGATAAGTGCCAGATAAGTGCCATAAATGCCATAAATGTAAATGTAACCAGGCCTTGTGGCGATGGCTTTGCCTGTGCCAGTGTCCACAGATAGGGATCGCAAACTCAGCAAGGAAGCTAATGCTGGAAAAGCTAGGCTAACCCTAGCTCAGGGAAGTGCTCTTTTTAAGGATGCACTACTCAAGAAGTGCTGCAGGGGGAGATGCTACAAGCTAACTCTAGCTCTTGAAAGGATAGCAACACTATCCAGTAAGACGAGCAGTGTGTGTAAAGTATACGGCAGAGTAACAGGGTTGTAAATAGGCTTGGACATTTCATCTGGACATTTTTTTTAACAACTTAATATACACAATAAATGCATTCTTTGCCACCTTTAAATCCTATAAAATAGCATATTTCGCTTATACATTGTGGCTGCATGACATAAAAAAATAAAAGGCTTCAATTGGAATTGGACGATACTCAACACTGAGATACTCGATTCAGAGTCCAAAAATCCTTTGGATTGGGATTGGGACGTCCCCATATTTCAATATTTTGGTTGTATGAAATCCATTCTCTCTGGAACAGGCTTTGGCAGAACGCTAGCCGTCGCTCTTGTGCACGCCTTGCCAGTTTTTACAAGGACATGGCTAATGAATATGAGTTGGGAAGATGGAGATGTGACAGTTCGAGGCCTCGGTAGGAGTCTGATTTGGATTTACTGGGATGAAATTGGATTCAGTGTGTGTGAGATGGCGGCTTGTTATTCGACCACCCTGATAGCACCGTAATCCCACAGTGGAATCATTATCAGTGGTGGCTTTCTGTTTTAAACTCACTGAAATGTTGAGCCAGCCGTGATGCAAATCTTAACGGCACTACAGTGTTACCCTTTATGCATTCTTTGGAACTTTAACTATAAACTTTCTTTTATTTATAGCAGTCACGGACACAAGCCAAAATCTTATTATGTAGAAAATATCTGGCCTCTTGTAAATACTGGTCATACATATTGGTCACTGCCCCTTGCGTATTACCACGGTCAAATGAACACCGGTGGAAAAGGAAGGCAACACTTGTTAGCGCATAATAGGTGGCCTGTGACCGCTGAGGAATGTGTCTTAAAATGAATTTTGACATTCACTTTGCTTCGTGTCCAGATTGGTAGTCAGCGACATTAGTCTCCAGTAATAGCCTGGCATGGCTATGCTGATACCATTTCTCCTGTACTGACGTGCGTGGCATTACCATGCTTTTTAAGTCTAGTCGCAGTGTCCACTTTTGGCCGAATTTGCCACTTTGAAAGAGGAATATGTCGTTCATGTACATTTTTGATACATTTTTTAAGTTTTACAATAGAGGAGGAGAAGATACCCTCAGCATAGTAGCAGATCATTATTCACCCCAGTCACAGACGCAGTAAATGACTTTGTATGTATGTACACACTTATTTCATTCAATAGCTCTGGAATGGTGGGCGGAAAAAGGTCAGCACGAGTAAGGCATCATTGCTAACAACTTGCATTTAGTTCTCCTAAAATTAATGTGGAGCACATTTACACTTAATGTACTCTGTCGTAAATGCCAGGAGAGCTTAGCTACAGTCCACAACAAATTACATAACTTTCTCCTTTTACCTTCTCCGAGTAAATGATCACCCAGCCCGACCTGCTGGAAGATTGCTCGCTGAGGTCCCCTCTACCTGCGTCAAACCAGCTGCCACCTACCGGTCCAACTAGCAGGCCTCCCACCACCACCACCCATAGCAGACCAGCGGCATGCCTGCCTACCACTGCTACCTGTTTAGTGACCATGTTCAAACCTAAATGGACTCTTAACTATCTGTCACTATGAATATTAATATCACCACTATTAACTATCTGTTGTATCTGGTTTGGTCATTTTTTATCAATAATTAATAAATAGTTCTGATCAGAGGAGGACGGGTCGGGTCCCCCTTGTGAGTCTTGGTTCCTCCCAAGGTTTCTTCCTCCAGCTCTGAGGGAGTTTTTCCTTGCCACTGTCGCCGTTGGTTTGCTCACTAGGGGTCTTTGATCCTTCATGTCTTCTTACGTTATTTCTTCTTTCTTCTTTGTCTCTGTCTTTTATTAATTACTAATTATGTAAAGCTGCTTTGTGACGACAACAGTTGTAAAACGTGCTATACAAAGAAATCTGACTTGACTTGACATAAAAATGGCAATCCTCTGGGCTCAAACTCCTTTATGAAGCCAGTAGGAAAAAAAATATTGTTTTTGCTTGAGATTTCTACCTGATTTTGTACCTGTTGACCTTTTGAGCTTGGTATCTGGTTAGTGTGGCATAGTGGGTAACAACACTGCCTTTACAGTGGCAAACCAGGTAAAGCACACTATGTGCACTACACTAACTCGTATGGGCCAATCCGAGGTAAGTTAGTATCACTAAAATGTGAAAAGAGAGTCAAAGTTTGTAAATGTTGAGGTTGCTTGGAGTTTTGCATATATACACACTTCTTTTTTATTATAATAAATATTCCAAATATTAAAAGCTTTGGATTGGTGGGTGGAAAAAAGGTCAGTATGAGTGAAGTCTGGTTGTTAACAACCAAGTTTAGTTTTTGGCTAAAATTAATGTAGAACACATTTACACTTAATGTATCCATTAGAGCTTAGCTACAGCCCAGGAATTGCGTTAAAAATGGCAATCCTCTGGGCCCAAGCACCTTTATGAAGCCAGTGGAAAAAATGGGATTGGTGTAGCATAGTGGGTAACAACACTGCCTTTACAGTGGGAAACTAGGGCAAGCACACTACCCTACACCATTCCTTGGGTATGTCTGCTAATATTACAATCCACTACCTATGGATTTTGAATAATGCTAACAAAACGTTGCTTGGTGGTTGGTGTGGCGCAACAGATAACACCACTATCGTCCAGTGAGCTACCACAGCATGTGGGAGACTAGGGTTCGATTCCCGGTGTGGGTGACTGTGCTGCGCTACACCAATAAGAGTCCTTGGGCAAGACTCCAACACTACATTGGCCCAACGCTGTAATACCAGTAACCTTGTAAGTCACTCTGAATAAGAGCGTCCATTAAATGCTGTAAATATAAATATAAATATAAAAAATATTCCAGAATGTACATATAATGTATATTAGATTAATCAGAATGTATGTAAAAAAAATCTCCAAGGAAAAATATCAATGAACCTCAATAGGGATTGACTTCTAAGCTGCTCACCTTTTTCATTCTTTCTTTTTTACTGCCCACAGGAGGTTTTCTCGTCTGTACTCATAGAGACAATATGTGCTGTACATTTGTGCAGTCCTTCTTTATCTGTGCAGAGTGTGAAGTTGTGGCCAGTGTATAAGTGCCTAATGCCCTTGGGTCTAAGTACTTGACTTCTTTAAAGACAACCGAAGGACACTGATGTACAAAGGCCCGCTGAGTGTTTTGCTTTTGGCAGGGACGTCTGGTGATTTAAAAAGACAGTAAAGTCCAGAGCTGTGCAAACATACCAGAAGCAAAGGGCAATGGAGCAGACGTAGCAAGTCTTTACCTTATCAGCATGCACATTACGGACTCATTAGCAAGAAAAATGGCGCTCAATAAAAGCAATCACAGCTCAGAATAAACTACGATTAAACAACCTTATTTTGGCCATTAAGGAGGTCGACCACCCTCAAAAGATAACTCGGCCTTTCCCTCTCTCTCTCTTCCCATCTGCTGCGGCGAAACGTGCTTAGCGCAAGGAGCCCTTGGTTCGGACAAAAGCACATTAAGCGGCATCTGTTTAGGGTGAAGGCCTTGCAGTGCAGGCCTGTGTCTTCAGCATTAGCCAAGGCTCGAAAACGAGGTTGCCGTATATGGAGGAACAAGGTCGCACCTAATGTACATTGTTGTGTTAAAGTGCAGCTTTACGGCTTAGCCAAGAGGAAATTTACATGACTTTCCTCTTAACCCCAAGTGTGGTTACCGAACTCATGCATATCACTTATTCATGCCTCTGAGCTACAGTGCTAATGTGGCTAACAGGAAGGAAAACATAGCCTGCTTCCAGTTAGCACTGGTGCAGAATGCAGGTTGTGTAACTGTTTGTCCAACCTGGTTTTGATTCAGATAGTCTTAATTTGCCAAATCTGACATAATTGATTGGGTAACTCTTAATTTGGACGGTCCATTGTAGATTAATCATAGATGCTCAACGGACATTCGACTAAATGCCTGTTAAATTCAACTGAACTGAAGTTGAATAAAAATGATTGTCTATTAAATGTAACTCTATACCTAACCTTAACCTTAAACTTACCATTTTAGGCTTGGTTTAAGGTCAGATTAAAGGTTAGGGTTAGGTTTTAGGGTTGATTCAAGGTTAGGGTTAGGTTCTAGGGTTGATTCAAGGTTAGGGTTAGGTTAAGGATAAGGTATAGGGTTACATCCCCATTAAGAATAATTTCTATTCAGCTGAGAAGCTCATTTGCATTCCATACAGGTTGAGTTGAGTTTATCCTGCTTGTGTTGGAGTAACTGTCCCTACTGTCCAGGGAAGAAGGCCTTCTACTAGATTTTGGAGAAGAACCTGTGAGGATCTGATAGCATTTGGCGACAAGAGCGTTAGTAAGGTCAGGATGTTGGGTGATCACCACCCCACCTCGTCCCCGACTCCCCAATTCATCCCAAAAGTATTGGATGGAGCACCAACCATCATTCCAGAGAACATAGTTCCACTGCTCCACAGCTCAGTGCTGGGGGGCTTTATTCCCCTCTAGCCCATGATTGGCATTAGTATCAATGGTATCAGTAGGTTCTTGTGTCTCTGCTCCAGAGAGTCCTGTTCTATTGGCAGCAATGGCTGCAACTTAAGGTAGCCGAATCCATCCATTGGATTCATTGTTTTTTCAACAAACAGTACATATATACTTGGTTTTAGAAGAAGTCCTAGAAGATTCTGGATTGGTCAGTCCCCTGACTTGAACCACATTAAAAAATCTTCTTGGGGGGCATTTTGAAGAAGGTGGTTGCAGCAGCAAACCCAATAATATTGGGAACTGAAGAGTCCTCAGGAACACTGCCAGAAGCCGGTGTCACGTTTGCTGGAGGTCAAAACAGCAAAGGGTGCTCTGCACTGTTAAAAGTATAAGACCCTTGACCCTTCATTTTGAAAGTGTGGAGGAACCTCTTAAGCTGCTTTAAGGAACTTCAAGAACAGGTTCCTCGAAGGTTCCTCAAAGCACCTTAAGAGAACTTGTACTTTTTTACTGTGTACTAAGTACTAAGGACACTTGAAGAGATGTCTTCTTGAAAATTCTGAAACTGCAGTCATCATCAAAATTGATTGATAGTTTGTGTGGAATTTGGAGAAAGCCCTTGTTCTCTTGGCCTCTGTTGTGTTGAGCAATTTCAGTTGTTCTTGTTTGATTGGTTTACTGCAGACTGCTGAAATGTCCACGTAATTCCGAGTAAATTCAATTGCAGCTGTATGTCATTGAATATTACACAAATGTTACATCTGCTGGCATAAGGCTACATTATCACACAGTTACAGCAGGCCCAAAAAAGAGCAGTGTTTCTAAGCAATTTCTCTACTTCAGATTGCCACAGTGGTTTTGTGTTCATAAGGCTTTGAATCTGGGTTGCCGTTAAAAGCATGAACAGATAAAAAAAAAGGCTTCAGACCTTCCCACAACATTTATTCACATTCAGTGTGCATTTTTCAACTGTGAAATGAATGGATGTCACACCCTGCACTCTTTCGTGACAGTATGTATCAGTATTACAAGTGCCCTGAGAGCAGGGTTTTCATATTTAATGCACCTAGACTGCTCTGTTAGATCTTGCTTTTGTGTTTCGCTGTAGAAACTCAGGCATAATCGACGTGATTAGTGATAGGTGTTTTACATTTCAACACTCTGATTGGTAGCTTACCAGATGGAGGTCATTCTGGTGTGAAATCTGCACTATATTAAATGTGTCGTTAGCCTTCTCTTCCTCCCCACTGTTCAATCCTACGATCCATAGCTGTTAAAGAAATGTACGAACCACGAACGATGTAAGCAGAACTGTAACTGTAACTGTAAAAAATACGGACAGCGCCACGTCTCTCAAGTGAGGCAACCACAGGTTGCAGTATGATGCGTAGCTCCGCCCATCCTGATATGTTTCAGTTACCAAACAGCCCATTTTGGTCCTCTTAACTGTCTTTCCATCTCCAGTGTCTAATTTCAACAGCTAGTTTTCTCTGTGCTGATATTGGCCCATTATGTATTTCCCCCTCTTCTTACTGCTATATCGTAAGAAGGCGGGGTTACACTTAGGAATGAAGTGATTGACAGCCCTTGCTGGAAGAGACTGTCGTCTGCAGGACCTGCATTGTACCCTTTATGGAGTACAGTGGTGCATTCTTTTGTGTTGTAAGCTCAATGAAGGCAATCTGAGATGCGTTTGGTCTGGGAGAAGGGGGTGGGACTACCGAATGAGTCTGCGAATCTGGCTCCGCCTCTGATCTCTGATGCACAGACTCTGGTTGCATATTTGACAACATGGCAGACAGTGTTGGCTTCATTTCTGTAGAAGGGAAGAGAGGGAAACCACAGTGTCCCGTGTTTTCTACAGTCACTGATTCTGACTTACTAATTTTGTCATTTCTGTAACCATAAAACCTGAAACTCAATTTGATCAAGGTTTAGAATAAACTGTCAGATAGGTGGTTAGTCAATTTCGCTCACAATTATTTATAACCCTGGTGCAACAATCCTAGAAGACACAAAAAAGCTTTTATGGAACCTTTTTAGGGAACATAGCTGGTTTGGCCCTTTTCTATGTATAGCACTAATTTGTCCATAAATACATTGTTGTTGTTTTTTTAATCCATAAATACATTTTGGTTTCATTATCAATAATTAATAATACATAAAATATAGAAGTAAGAGAAAGAAGAAGAAGAGAAAAACATAGATTATCCAACAAGAACAACATCCTCATGCATCTTTTATACAGCAATTAAAAAATAAATAATTAAAAACATAGAAAATGCTAATTCTACACACTGATCTATGATATATTCATCATAACCGTTCATGCATGTGCCGTTACTCCCCCGGTAGCAGACTCAAATTTCCGTTCCGCCTGTGAAATGATTAGAGGCTCTGCAGTGAGAGCCTACGTGATAATACACCAAAAGTGTGCCTTTTTTGAACATTTCTAAAATGATGGATTCACCCCTGTGCTTAACAGACCTTTGCTAATTGCAGCCAAATTGTCATTTATTTTATTATTTTTTTATACTTTCTTTCATATTTTACTCCATTTTCTACCCAGTTTGGAAGGCTGATTACCCAATCCCTGTTTATGTGAACTCCCCCTATCACTAGCAATGCCCCCAACAACAAAGACTGGCACACTGAGGGCTAGACAGCCAGCGTGCTCAGAGGAACGCACGGCTCCCCAGCTCTCATGCGACAGCTGACAGATGCCTGTGCTGACCAACATCACAGTGAAACTGATGTGGGGAGGAAGTGCCATCAACCCAGGGCCAATTGTGCTCGCTCAGACTCTCAGGATTCGATCCTACCATCCTTGGATCATGGTGACAGCACCTTGCTTCACTCAGAGGCCCTAAAATGTTCTTTTTTAACTTTTTTATTTTTACCCTACCTGTACGTAACCCCTCCCCCCCAACACACGCCCCCTCTAGCACGTGCACAGGCAGCCACACCTCTTTTTCAAACTGCCGCCGATGCAACATCACCAGGCAACCAACCAACGCACCTGGAGGGAAGCGCCGTATACCCGGCTCTGACGCACCGGCTAGCAGACGCCAGCGGCGGGCAGTGCTGCAGTACAGTTATGTGGGCAGAGAGCGCCATCTACCCACACTAGAGAGAGCAGGGCCAATTGTGCTCTCTCGAGGCCCCGGCTGCCGATGGGGATGCGAACCAGCAATCCTCTGATCACACCGACAGCGCCTTAGAGAACGTCCAATTAACTTTTTATGAAGATCATATTTTGCAGTCAAAAGGCAGCCTACAGTAAGAGCCTACATGATAATACACCAAAGATTGTAACCAGTAGAGTGTAACCAGCATGAAGCGAACATGTCTTCTGGCCATGTGACCATAAGGCCTGAAGCCTGCAGACAGTAAAAGACGTGGTTCCCAGCAGACTCTGATCAACGCTATATGTTGGAGCAATATTCTGATTCAGTACAAACACAACTGCTGGGTTTAATTGCTTGCCTAACACATGTACCTCAGTTTGAGGCAGAATAATTCTAGAAGATTTGACAGATCATCCTGTTGGAGTCAAGCCCCCACTGACAAATCCTCAGCACCAGCAGGCCGCAACTGGAAAAATTACCCAAACAGTTTGAGACCAATCACCCTTTGTACACAGAAAGTTTGAGCACTGTCACGCGCTCGGCTTCACAGTACTTGACAACTCACCACGATTGGGGAGCAAGAAGACCTTGCAAGGCCTCGCCTGGCAGCTCTGCCTATGACTCAGAGCCTTTGGAGTGCAGCAGGTCTGTGTGTGTAAAAAAGAGGGATTAGCGACACAACACGCAGGGCACCCGTCTTCCCCCACCTGTCATTTAACCTCAGCTGCTGGCGTGTGAGACTCTGGGCCACGAAGAGAAAGGTTAGTTTAATCATCAATATGTCATAGTTTGGAAAGGGCTCGGGAGAGCGAGAGGCTAGGCTAGCCCCCCTCCTGTATTGATTTTGAGCAGATGGCGGCATAGTGGGTTTTTTTTTTCCGCTGACTCTCTGCCCAAATGAGCAGCGAGCTAGTTATGAGCCCACTCCTCAGTTCAACACACGCCGTCTAGAGACGAAATGCAAAACATGCCACGTCCCTGTGGCATGCAAAGTACTAACACTGTACCAGAATGCACGCTGCTGTCACGCAAAAAAAAATTATTTCTTCAATCAGTTTTGGAGATACGAGGTATTTGTGACAGCGACGATGTATCTGACTGTGAACGTATTCAGTCATCCAGGTTATACCACTACACAAGTTTAGTCCGCTTGCCTTCCTACCACTACTAGACCAACCCAAACAGTCATTGGACATTTTATTAGGTACCCCAGCCACATATGCGCATTTTGCCGACATACAATACGCCCCCCTGTAGCCTAATTTATCAGCCATCCACTTCACATTTTATATATATTCATAAGTATATTTTGTCATGTGTACATTTCCTCCTGAATGCCAGCAGATGCTCTACATTTGAAGGTTGTAAAGGATCAGAAATCACAACCGAAATGACGAGCTGACTACTAACCTTGCACTCTACTCCAGAACAACACTGGCTACTAAAATATGCTCTAATGCTCTACTAACCTCGTTTGACAGAGCTTGCTCGGTGGTATTTTGTTGAGCTCGTCTTCTTTAATTTAATTTAAGTCATTATACCTAGACAGTACAGCATTAGAAAGCTGAGGTCAGAGCGCAGGGTCAACCATGCTATGGCACCCTGAGGCAGAGAGGGTCAAAGGTCTTGCTTAAGTGCAGTAGTGGCAACTTTAGTGGATGCGGGTATCGAACCCACAACCTTGTGATCGATAACCTAATAAATCACACTCATTTCCATCATACAAAAACTGAAAAGCTAAGATCTGGAGTTTCTAACATAGGCTTGGCACTGACGTAAGTGATCGTTTGGTGGTCGTATGGTGTCGCTATGGTATGAGGGTATCAGATATGGCAGTCGATGGAGTTTCTTGGGTCGTTAAACCCTGTGTCCTTTGTATGTTGTTTAGATCATGGCTCCATTTAGATGTGAGCTGGTCAGCATTAATAAGCAGTAATTTAGTTGCGATGCCTATGCCGTAACGCTAATAACACAATAACACGAGTGAGGGTGCGGTGCACCTTCTTTAAGACGACCGTCCTGATTGTCTCTGCAGCTGTCTCTAAACAAATTAATTAAATCGCCTTGCACTTCAGCGCGTACCTCGCTCGCTCGCTCGCGGGCATGCCGAGGTCAGTCCCATCAATGAAGTCATCCGGCTGCTAATGGTACCGCCAAAAGTTCCCCTGTCGAATGAAAGTTTGCCATAATAGTCTTTTGTGTATTCATGGCATTCCACATGAACCCTGGACCACCTGAAGTTCTATTTATGTTGGCAATTAATTGGAGAGAATCTGGCTGAGGAGCAGGTCAGGAGTATAATTACGAGGCTTCGGAGGTGTCAGACGCCACATTAGGCCACATCAAGCCCCTGTCTCCTCGATGGAAAATTAAATACGGAAATAATATGCAAATCAGCGTGGATCTCAGCGGCCCGTGAAGACTTCCTGGAGTGGCATAGTAACTTACTTGTTAGGATTCCGAGCAGGGCCATTGTTATGTATATTCATATCACTCGCTCTTGAAGACTAAGGGAAGACAATGAGGCAGAAATTTCACAACACCACGTGCACTTTGACTCGCTGAGTGATTGCCATTAATATTTGACCACGCTCGCTTGACAAAAAAAAGGGGCTGCTTTAATGAACGCCATCGGCTTGACTGACGGTTGGTATTAGCATAGCGGCGGGGAGCGGTGACCTGGGTTTTCTGGGCAACCTTTGCCCACTGACGACTGACGTAGCTTTGAAAATAAGGGGCTGGACCGAGTTCCCCAGTTTAGTCTTTCTGATGCATTGGGAAACTTGACTTGACTGAAACTTGACTGTCCAGGTGTCCAGCGTGTGATGCTATAGTGACACCCAGGCTACGATTACTGTCAGATCACCATGATGCGTTTTTCCTTGCTCATTTCTAATGCCGACACCCCCCCCCCCATCCCCCTCGCCCCTCTGTCTGAGTGTGATGAAAAAGTGATAAGGGCTGCTGTAAACATCAGCAACACTCACAGGCACCCACAGTTTGTTCCGACTAGCTGGGAAAGGTCAGACAAGCTCGTTTTTTGGGGGAGATGATGATCTGTCATTGTCCCTAGCTTTCCGAAGCCTAGCTAATGGGATGACTACATGACTGCAGTACATGTGAGCTCCAGAGAAAGCAGAAGAGAAGGACGGAGAGTAGACAGTTTAATCACAGTTCTTCTTCCCGGCAGTCATGGCTAGAGGCTGTCAGTGGAGTCCAGAGAGAGGTGTCCGATATCCAGTGATCAGAGCCGAGCTCCCTTTCTGCCCCAAAGATTCCTCGTAGGTTCTCATTTAATCACTAGCACAGCAGAGCATCGCTTCTAGGGGTGGGCTTATTCGTGTTGTTGCATGGATGACACACTTATCATCCACGTGGTCAGAAACATTCTCCTCAAGCTTTCTCCTCAAATTTTTTGGCCACTTTATGAGGTCAACCTGCCTTAAAGGTATGCAAGTCCCATCTGTAGTTCACCACATCTGTAGTTTATCACTTCCCTCTATTCTATGACTAAAGAGACAATATTGGCCAGGCATTGTTTGGGTGAAAACGCGGCAGTGGTGCCAAAAGCAGGTCAGTGAGCGGAAACTGACCACTCGGTGCTTCTGAGTGGCACCATTGTCTAAGCATTTGCCCCCCATTTTGGAGAGGTTGCGAGTTCAATCGCTGGAGATCCCAAGCCATTACAATTGGCTCTTTCTCTCCCCTCATCACTCGTTGCAATGCTCACCATCAAAAGGGGTGTCCTAGAGGCCACAGGATGGCTAACCCTCGGTGTGCCCACCAATTGCACAGCAGCAGTGTGGACCTAGAAGGTAGGAGCTTCTTCTAATACGTCTCCCAGTGAGTGAACATAGTGTGAGTAGGCAGTTACTTTACATATCCACCATTCGTCCTCTCCTGCTTCTGTACACTGTATCTTTGGTTAAATATCAGTGTACCTTGATCGACATCTCCAGTGAAAAGCCATTAAAAATGCTGTCAGGCCGCATTTGGAGAGCTTTGGGGTTTTTTTGCTGCTCAGTTCTTTTCTCTCTTACACTCAGCTTTCGTTTTTCCCCCCGTCCTTCAGTGGCCCTAATGACGTCCAGGACTGTGGCACAGCTGTGCCCCGAAGCAATACTGTAGGAAGCTCAGTGTAGCGAAGGATCCCTGCTTCTCTATCTTCTTTTTCCTGCCGCTCCCCTTTCGAGTTTTCACTCCAGGTAGCGTACTTTTGCCCACAGCTAAACATATTCGCTCTGTGGCAGTGGTCCTGCTGTTTGGATCTTTGTGCACCTGACAACGTGGCAGAGAAAGTCTGTCTACTCTTCTGGCCAGCTGCTGTCAGCCGTGAGCTTTCCCTCTCTCGCTCTTTCCCTCCCCCCCAGTGTCTCTTTCTCTCATATCCACAGGTAAAAGCCTACATTCTGCCAGTCTCCCCTAGTTTTCCAGCAGCGTCTTTTGCTCGCAGATGCAGATAGATGAAGAACGTCAGAAACAGGGTATACCAGGCCAGCTATGAAACTTGACATGATAAGCTTGACTTCAGAGCCTCAGTCTTCTCTTTTTGGCTCCACTTTCAGTATAGGACTCTCCCACCCTCCAAGCCAAAACTGGTCAATTTATGTGATTTGAACTCAAGGAGCTTCCCTCCCTCTACCACCCTTCCCTAACCCATGTGATCAACTTAGCTTTCAACTCAGTTCACTTCTCCAGTGCTGCCTTTTTACTTAAATCCATTGGCTGGCTTACGCTCTCAAACACCTACCCCCCCCCCACACACACCCCACACCCCCCTCACTTCAGCCCCAGGTTCTGTCAGCCAAGTCTTTCATCCCCATCTTCCAAAGGAGTGCCTAGCCTCTCGGAGAACAGCCAGTACACTTTTGCGAGACAGCAGCTTTCCTTTTGGACAGAGCGTTGCATTCGGTCACCTGAACCAGTGAGCAACCCATGGCTTGGGAAAAGAACAGGTCTGGACATTTTCCTTTAGTGATTCCTTCAGATTTCCGGGCTCACTTTTGTTTCGTAGCTACTCCACTCATGATAGGAGGGCTTTGATTACTGGTAGGTAGGTTGAGTACTGTTTTTGACACCCTGTGGTGAAAAACAAGGCCTCAGATTTGAGATAAGCCGAGTCTACATGAACTAAACAAGTCGGTTTAGTTGTTTATTAAAAATCATTGCATTCACTCTTATTTACATTACATTTACATTTATGGCATTTAGCAGACGCTCTTATCCAGAGCGACTTACAAAAGTGCTTTGCTATTTACTCAAGAAAAACCATAGCTAGTTAGAATAGACTAATAGTTCAAAGATACCTCTAAGCTTGAGACATTACTAAACACAAGTCAATAAGGTGACCATAGTACTCTATTCACTATTTGTCCAAGTATTCTCAAAAGTGGTGTGTCTTCAGTCTGGGTGTGAAGACAGCGAGTGACTCTGCCATCCGGACACCCAGGGGAAGCTCGTTCCACCACTTTGGTGCAGGACAGAAAAAAGCCTGGACGCTTGTCTTCCGTGGATTTTGAGGGATGGCGGGTCGAGCCGAGCCGAGCCGTACTTGAAGCTGGAAGGGCTCTTGGTGTGGATCGGCTTTTGAGCATTGCCATCAAGTACGGAGGGGCTGGCTGGTCCGTTCTTGGCTTTGTAGGCCAGAGTCAGGGTTCTGAATCTGATGCGGGCAGCAGCTACAGGAAGCCAGTGAAGAGAGAATTTAGGGACGTTATATTTCACTGCTGTCTTCAGGTTCTCGACAGGCCCAGGTTCCCATCCCCATGACAATGGAGTCATTTTCCCCCGAAACAGGCGAGTTGTTAATGAGCGATAGAAGTGTTGTGCGTCCTTCGCACTTCCCTCACGACGCCTTTAGTGTGGTTAAAATGAGGCTTGGTGCTGTCCTCGCTTCTTTGTGTTGAAATGCTAAGTGTATCACACCATCCCCGGCCTGCAGATGCCACTTGTTTGTTTGGTTTGGCTAATGGAATCGAACAAAGAGAACATGCTATTTGTCGCCTGAGTTTCCCCAACACGTTTGCTTTGGGTCAGTGCCCTGCTGTTCTCGTATTGCTTTTGATCCAGAACTTGGCTTTAATAGTGTGTAGGAGGTAGTCTCCCTAATGACCCATCTCATCTCTATTAGTCCTCTCTTATCTTCCTCTCTCGAAGTCGTAGTCGCAGTCGTGCTCCATAAGGGCGTCTGCTTTTCTCACTGGGCCCTCACCTTCCCCAGGGCTCTCCACCAATGGACTCTCTGGTCTCGCCTGTCCTTTTTTTTGTGTGTGTGTGTCCACTCTAGTCTCCCTTCATGTCAGCAGTGTACCGGAGCACTCTTACTCTCTCTCTCTCTCTCTCTCTCTCTCTCTCTCTCTCTCTCTCTCTCTCTCTCTTTCTGCTAATAGATTTAGCTGCCAGGCATCTGGCTACCCACTTCTCTACCTCACCTTTCAATTATTCAGATGCCACTTATATGCAAATGCTGTCCCATCTAGGATATGCTGGCATGTTTCTTTCCTCCTCTCTCTCTCTCTCCCTCTTTCTCTCTATCTATCTCTCTCTCTCTTTCTCTCCCCCTGCGTTGTTAGGAGTGCTTATGCGGCGAACCCTCCAGAGCCTGGTTGGATTTGATGCATGGCATGCTCTGTAAGATAGAGCACGCCGCCTCACAGTCCCTCATCTCCTTACGTGTGGGTCTCCATCAAGCCCTAACTATTAGAGTGTGATCTAGCTGAGCGCACCCGACTTCCCGGCAGTTCCCTAGCAACAACTGCAAGCAGCAAGGGCCCGCTCTCTGCATCTCTCTGTTGCCTAGCTACGCAGGCTCAGACATGGCCGCAGACTTTTCATTGCCATATGGAAGCTCTTTCGGCGCGAGGATCACGCGTAGCTTAAAGCGCTACATGTGCAGGCTAAAGCTGCCGAAGTTTGATCGTCGGCCGCCTGAACCGAGCGACGTGAATCGTTGCCGTGGTTAGCTGGGAAGTGGCGAGTGGAGCCATCTAGCTATCCTTTGCGAGTTACCTGAATCGCACAAATGAACAGACAAGCGGATTAAAGATAAACAGACAAGGCCGATTGATGTGGCGTTTACAAATTGCTGCCTCTATTGGAAAATGGTTTCCCAAATCCAGCTTAGCTTCGCCCTCTGCCGTCCTCGCATTGGGCTGCTTCCTTGGCTCCCTCTACGCGTAGGTGGTGGAGCCGGAGCAGAGTTTGCAGGATCAGTGGGAGGCTTTGGCAGCAGAGGCAGAAGGTCGAGTGAAGGGCAAAGAGAATGAGGGTGAAGGGCCGGGCTGTGCTACGCACCCTAATTAACAGACATTCAAACAGCCAGGCCTCGCTGCGGCTGCAGGAAGCCAGGTTGCTGACTCCTGCTCCCCTCCCTCTGCCTCACCACCTGGCTCAACCCTCATTTCCTGGGCCACTGTGACTTGTGATGTGCCCTATTAAATGCAGTCTTGGTCCCCTAATGGGCTGCGCGGTCTTGTTTTCCCTGCTCTAACATACCTGAATTAACTCATCAGGTAATTGTCGAGTCCTACACAGGCTGAACTGGGGATCGGAGCAGGGAAAACACCAAATTCTTCAGTAAATGGAGCACCTGTGAAGTGAAGCATTTGTCCCTTATAGTTCACAGAGGTTGAATCTCAGAACCCAGAACTTCGCCTAGAGATTCTAAGGCCGAGCTCCTGATTCAGCAGGCTGGGAACTGCCCGGTAAGTCCACCTTCTCACCTATTAAAGCTCCCCCTGCTACTCTACTGGGAGTACTGAAAACAGAGGGTGTCAGAACCCGGTCCTGAAGGGCAACTGAACCATAGGGATTGCTGTTTACTCTACACCCAGCTTGTCTCGGCTATTAGCGGATGAATTGAGCGTGTTTAATCGGGCAAGCGCAGCGTTGTGGCCCATCATAAATGTCCTTGGATTTGTGCTGTAAAACAGCGGTGACCCCCACCGCTCAAATCACAAGCATTCTGGAGAGAACGGGACTTGCCAAGAAGCCAACGTAAGAATTCTCCCCATGAATAACTGCATGTAAAATCCTCCTGGTTGAATTCCCACCATGTAATATGATTTGTGGTAATGAATTGTCCTTTTGAAATGTAAGCCCAAGCTTTCCCAGCAATGCTGTTCCCAGCAATGACTCTCAGAGAGGTACTTTACCAACACCTTGGTACTTCTGATTGAAGACCAAATCCATATGCAACTCATGTGCAGGAAGTTCTGAAAGTTGCCTTAAGCAAACAGTAGGCTTTTGGACAGAACATTGGCCATGTGAAGATCCAAGTGGCCATCCATTCTTTGACTGGCCGGTCTCTTCTATCAGCTTTACCTGCAGGGTAACGTTATATTGAGACGTTCATGATGTTATGCATGAGAATTAGCTTGAGGGACTACCGAGGGCTGTGCGAGGCAAGCTGTACTTGAAGAGTCTGGCCTGCCCAAGGCTTGAAGACGTAATTTTCTTGGGACCTTGAGTGAGACCCAGTTTTAGCCCAGATGTCTCTGGCCAGACCTTGACGCACTTTGCAGAATTTCACACCGGTGTTACTTGTGTGCCCAACCCACATCACTCTTAAGGTCTCGCTGGCACTGGCTGGCCAGAGAAGGCTCCGCTTAACATGCCAGCTTACTCCTCCCTCACCCCCTTCTCCCTTCACGCCCTACCACCTCCGCTGGCTCTGACCCGATAAGGAAGCAGTCCCAGTCCGTCTCCCTGCTCGTAAAAAGTCAGCTGTATTGTTCTGCGGGTCTTTTGTTCTGCACGATGTTGTTGCACAGCGAATTCGAAGGAGGTCAGGTACTTGCGCACAGGCACAGGCACACGCATGCAGTCTCCTGGCCCTGCCATAATGTTCCATTGCGTACCTCCTCAGGAGAGGCTGGCACTGGCACACATGCTGAGATGGACCCCTCGCCGCAGAGTTCCACATAATGAAGCGCCCTGTCAGAGCCGTTCTGCTGGATGCGCACAAAATCTCCATCCAAGTCGCAACATGGGAGAAGGCCGCCAGCCTCAAATTACTGTCCTCGCCAAACGCCAGCAGAGAGAAAAGTTCTCTCTCTATTCCCTCCCTCCTTCTTCGCTCCAGCCTTCCCTTCCACCACTCACCCCCCACACCCCCCCCCCCCCTTTTGCTCTCTGGCATTCTCTCAGTTAACCCATTCTTACCTGCTCAACAGAGATGAACTGCGGAGCGTAACAGATTTCAGGTTTAAGCCTGATACCTTTTTGTTTCGCACTATAGTGGTGTCAAGTATTATGTCCTCACAACCTCAAGTAATGAGTTATGACCCAGAATTAATACTTGTATATATTATAATTGGGAATATTAGCCCATAAACAGCCTAAACGGGTTGTTTATGGGCTAAAGCATTATTCTTTGGCCAACAGTGCTGAATGAAAACTCATTACAATCTTTAACGCAGCGATATGGTTGGACCTCGCTAAAGGACACGCTTTACACATGCTTTTCTGGACAGGCTAAGAGATGCAGGTCTGGCATCTAAAGTGAAAAAGCATGTGGGCTGACACGGTAGATGAATATTACAGGATTTTACACAAATATGGTTATGCAGTTTTCACAATAATTGTCCTGCCTGCTTCACCAAAGTTCCATAGTGCAGTTGCTAGCATGCTGAGTCCAGTGTAGCAACGAAAATAGAGACACTTTTCTCCCTATTACAGTCAGTAGATAAGCAACATGCCTATGAATCTGTCAATCCCATATTATTTTATTTTCATTTTATTTGTTGAATTGTCTCCACTTTTTCTCCCAATTTGGTCCTGCTAGTTTACCCACCCATTCAAACTGGGGCAAGACTTAACCCATGTCTTCTCCGACACATGCAAAGGCAGCCAGCGCTTCTTTTCTAACTGCCACCAATGCAGCACCGGAAAGCGTGGGGTTCCCTCAGCTCCTCCACACCGGCTAACAGATGCCTGTGCCAGTCAACATCGCTTAAGAGCGCCATTACCTCACCCTGAGAAAACACGGCTGGTTGTGCTCTCCTGTACTCCGGCCACTGATGGCAAAGCGGCATGGCTCTGATGGCTCTCATGGATTTGAAACTGTGACCCCCGGGTCATTGTGGCAGCGCATTAGACCACTGATTGGCTCTATTATTTTAGGTAAAAAAAAAAAACATACCTTTTATACCCTTTACTCTTAAATTAATGGACTCACTTTTTGAGCTTTGCAGTTGTACCCTGTCTGCCCTGTAAGTGTGTGTTTACAAGTTTAAAAGGTACTGGGCCTGCCTGCATCTGCCAATCAGATAATGATAAATGATAGATATTGCATTTGCCTTCCAGTGTAGTGTCCATTCCTCAGTCAACTAAGCTTTCATAAAAGATATGTGAGACCATGACAATGTTTTCCTCCTCCTTCAGCTGCTTCTTTTAAAAGCTACAACCTTCCCCGGCACAGTTGGTGGTATTTTATTTTTTGACTGCTCCAAAAATAAGACCGGACCGTAGAAAATGTTGCTTTTCTTTAGAAAAGTCATGGTTTCAAACAGTATTTATACATTTTAAAAGTTTTATTTTTGCATCTGCTTACCAGGCCTGCAATCTGAAGCTACTTTTTGAGGTGTCTTCTCCAATGGAATTGTGCCAACTTGCTCTCGTAAATGAGCAACGAGAGCCTTGACGGCCTTTAACTCTGCATGTAAATAAATCATGTGGATTTTACAGGTCTCCGATTGGTTTGGTTCAGCAAACAAACACGAGGAAACGAGAAATGGTACATGATGGTAATGGTATTTTTGGTCTGGCCCTATCAGGGAGCTTTCAGAGTGGTCATTAGACTCTGCTTTTATATAAAAGACACAGATTGACAAGAGGAAACGTTATTCATTTGAGTTCATTCTGGGAAATTCGACTCAAGCATGTCTTCGCTGCAGTATTCTTTACCGTGCTCTTGAAATGACCTGAGATATCTGTTTAATGTGATAACACCACGGCGTAATGCTATTTCTTCTCCTTTCTTCCTTTTCCCCTCCTTTATCTTTAAGCTGTATCCTAGCTTAAGTTACAGCAGAGTGCCTCTATTATGCACCTCTTAAGTGTTCCTCACCAAAGAAAAGTTTGGTAATGTAGTTAAGGGCGCACTACAAGTCAAATCCTGACTTCTTTCCTTGGATCCTTTTGCACTACGAGTAGAAATGTGTGACCCTTCAACAGAGACAATCCTTTATTACACCTTTAAGACTGCGTCCGTTCTTCTCAGGAGACTCACTGTCGGTTCTTCTGCAGTTTTTCGCACCTCCAAGACTCCAAGTTCAGTCCTAGAATCTGAAGCAGCTTCTCACCATCTTCAAGACATCCCAAACACATTCAAGGATTTTGAGACCTGGCTTCTGGGGTTGTCAGAACATTATTCTGAGAGTGAAGCTCAGTTTCAATTTTGCTCCTCTCAAAGGTGAGAGCTTTTAGCACTTAGTTTTCTGGTGGACAGGTCTTGCATTTTTGTTAGGGGTCCCAATTTCTCTGTATCTTTGGATCAGAGATCTGGATTATTTTTCCCACCTGTTGTTGTTTTGGATTTCTGCTCCTTATGCGAGTGGATTATGTCATATCTGTCCTCCTGATGGTCCAAAAAATTAGAAAATAATAAAATAATCAAAAGTCCAGTTTGCTCCTCACTGGGTCAGACACTAGGTGAACACCAAGTCAAGCAACTGCTGTTGCTGGAGTGACAGACAAGCCAAAATAAGAGGCGGGTTCTCCTGCGTATGGACTCATGGCTGGCTATCTATACTTAGATAAGTTAGCTAACAGGCTAAACACCACAGCAAAGACCATGTTCCAGCTCAAATCACACACGTTTAGAGGATAATGAGAGAGGACTCTCATGTTTGAGAGCAGAAAGTCAAATTTTGGATTGTTTTGAGGCACATCTTGCAGACTGAAGGTATATCCAGGGTTGCTTGCATTCCCTTTCATTTAAACTCATCCCATCACTATCACTACCTTCAAAACTACCAGTGTACCCTGTGGCCTGTGGTTTTTATATATATATATATATATATATATATATATATATATATATATATATATGTATATATATATATATATATATATATATATATATACATATATCCCTTTCTACAGCCCAATCGATGCCGCTCAGTCAGACAGATCTTGTAGCTAATTTATGAATAATTAGTAATTGATGATGGTAATGAGCTCAACAGCATGCAAGGTCACATAACCGTGGTATTGAGGTAATTTGGTCATCCTCACTACCCTATTACTGAACATGACCTGTCAGGATCACATACGTCATATGCTGTCTTGCATCACATCTCTATGGCTTGGTTTTGTCATGTTATGTTATGGAGCAGTGGTCAGTTAAAGGCTTCCAAAAGTAGTGAATATAAGATGCTTCTTTTATAAAGGTGATAAAGGTGAGTTCTAATGGGTGAAGAGTAAGCTCACAATATATGTCTGATTCTGGGCTCAGCTTCGTCGGTTGTTTTCTATGTGAATGCGGATCGTTGAGCAGAGCAGCACCAGCACCAGTGCTCAGTAACTGAAACTCTTACATTCGGTAATGTGGTGCTGGAGAGAGCAATAGTGAGTGATTGAAGGTGCAATGATACCAGATTGAAGGCCAATCTCTCGTTCAGCGTGGCGAGGCTATTCAGTAGGAAAGCGCTATAGAACTCAAGGCCACTCACTTGAACCCTGCCGGAATTAGACTGAAGAGGAAACCAGTGCTGTGTTACATAACTTGTTGCAATTAAGCCATAAGCACAAAAGCTTCTCGTCTGATGGCAGTCTCCGCTGCTGACTCATGCCCTTATAGAACAGTGTGTCAGAGTGTTTGGCCTTCCGAAGACAGAGCCGTTTCCTGCGCTTCAGGAGAAGTGGGATGAATAATAAGACGTGGAAATGATGGTGACACTTGATGAAATCTGCTCTGTTTCAGAGATGAGCGTCCTGGGTTTTGTCTGGGCGTTGGGGTGGGAGGGCGTGTTGCTTGGTGTCGAGGTGGGCAGGCAGTTTTCTCAGCAGGTGGGATGCTGAGAATTTTGCAGAGCATTGGGCTGGGTGGGTGGTTTGTTGGGTGGGTTGCTAAGTGTTTAGCTGGGCGTTGAGGTTGGCTGGGCCTTGGGATGGGCGGGCAGGTTGGTGGGTGGGTGATTGTTGCTGACTGTTAGGGTGGGCAGGTGGGATGCAAATGTTTAGCAGGTTTTAGCTGGTTGCTTGATGTTGGAGTGGGAGAGTGGGTTGTGTAGTAGGTTGCTGGGTTGGTGGGTTAAAGGCTGGGAGCTTGGGTGGATGGGTTGTTGTACTGACTGTTAGGGTGGGCAGATGAGATGTTGAGCGTTTTGCAGGTTGTTGGTTTTTGGTGTTGAAGTAAGCAAGCAATTTGCAGATTACTGGGAGTAAGAGAGGAAGTAGGTTGCTGGGCTTTGGGGATGACGGATGGAATTCCTGGAGCTTGGCTGGTGGGTTGTTGGGTAGGTAGGTTGGTCCGTGTGTAGGGTGAGTGGGAGGGTTGCTTGACAGGTTGCTGGGAGTTGGAGTAGGTGAGTAGGTTGATCCGTATTTAGGGCGGGTGGATGGGAGGGTTGCTAGACAGGTTGCTGGGAGTTGGGGCAGGTAGGTAGATCCGTGTTTAGGGTGGACAAGTGGTTTGCTTTGTGTTTCGGGTGGGTGGGTTGCTCGACAGGTTGCTAGGAGTTGGGGTAGGTACATAGGATGATCTGTGTTTAGGGTGGGTGGATGGGAGGGTTGCTAGACAGGTTGCTAGGAGTTGGGGTAGGTTGGTGGATCCGTGTTTAGGGTGGACAAGTGGTTTGCTCTGTGTTTCGGGTGAGTGGGTTGCTCGACAGGTTGCTAGGAGTTGGGGTAGGTAGGTAGGGTGATCTGTGTTCAGGGTGGTTGGGTGGTTGGGTTGCTTGACAGGTTGCTGGGAGTTGGGATTGATAGGTAGGATTGTCCGTGTTCCAGGTGGGTGGATGGAACGATTGCTAGACAGGTTGCTAGGAGTTGGGATGGGTAGGTAGGATGCCGAGTGCTTGGCTGGCCGTTGTTTCAGAGATGAGCAGGTAACAGAAGTATGGGTGGGTGGGTTGCAGAGTGTTAAGCTGCTGTGAGTCGGGGTGGATGGTTGGGCTGCTGAGCGTGTATAGTGAGGCGTTGAGGTGGGTGGTCAGGTTGCTTGGCAGGTTGCCAGGAGATGGGGTGTTTGGGGTTCCTGCGAGTTTGAGGTGGTCAGGTTGGGATGCTGAGCTTTTTTCTGGGACGAGAAATGAGAAATTAAATGCGGGAGGAAAGGGAGTGTGTGTGTGTGCGTGTTTGTAAGAGGGAGAAAACTGAGAAATGACGTGAATGAAAGGAGTGTAGGGATGTGTGTGTGTGTTTGCATTGCATTTGTATCTACCCGTGTGTGTGTGTTTGTGTGTGTGTGTGTGCATGCTGGTAAGGGCTTCATCTGAGTGACAGCTCTGATATATGCATTGTTTTCCGTGCTATTCATCATTTCATTCCATTTCCTGTGTGCACGGCTGCTTTGAAGCGCTGCCTGCCTCACTGATGTCTGTGTCTGATGCATTGCCAGAGTCTCCGCTGCTGGCGTGTGGCTCCGACTTTGCGCTCAGAGTGAGGACGCAGGGAGCGCACCTTTCTTTTGCCTTTTTTCTTAATGTAAAGGGGAGGTGGGGGGTTGTGGGGGTAGCCTGTACATGGACTTTCTTATAATTTCATATTTCACTTCAATTAGTCCAGCTCTGCCTGCACCGTCCTCGCTCTCCCGAACACTTTCAGAGAAGCTGAGCGGAGTGGTTGACTCTATTAGCGCCGTTTGAAGCCGAAATCAGATGGCGAGGCATATTTTAAAGGTCAGAACGGAGTTGGACGGCGGGGTTGAGGAGCCTGCTGCGAGTACTGCTTCAGGCTAAATCAACCCGCCAAGTGATCCGCCGCTCGCAGAGCACGGTCGCTCCATGCTGCAGGACCATGGCCAGCAATGCTGAATCACTTTTATAGGTGTTCGAGGGTGGATCAGGTTTGAGGGATGCAGAATGGTGCTCCAGGTCCCTCCAGGCAACTTGGAAAATCTTCTCCAGAGTTGCAGTGTCGCTGTGGACCGGTTGTTGGACGTGAAATTAAGGACCAGTCATGTTTGACAGTACAAATTAAGGGCTAGTCATGTTTCAGCTTTGACAGATGGCATCCCCATTTATTACTCATAGTGTGGATTCTGACAGTGTGGAGACAGGCTTGTAGATGATGTGCATGAAAACATGTGCAAAATAATTGCAAAATCAAGAGGATATTAACCAACCTGGTGCTTTGAACTTGCGGTTGTACCTATCAATTCAACCTACCAATCGTTCAGTGATATGTGGTGTTTGTATTTGTTTATTTAAATAAAGTAATTTTTTTTGCGAGTCAATTCAGGCTAAATCAGGTCGAAATTGGAGTCAGATGAACTGCCAGACTGGCTGGAGCTGACAGAAAGGCTACAGTAACTCAGATAACCAGAAAAGCATCTCTGAATGCACAACGCTGCATCCAACCTTGAGGAGGATGGGCTACAGCAGCAGAAGACCACATCAGGTTCCTTTTCTTTCTCTCAGACAAGAACAGAAGGCTGAGGCTGCAGTGGCTCAGCACAGGCTCACCAACACTGGACAGTCGAAGACTGGATAAATATAGCCTGGTCTGATGAATCTTACTTCTGCTGAGGCTCAAATATGACCTTACTTAGGTCAGTAAAAGAGGTTATAGTGGTTATAAATGCAACAGTCTATTTCAGTAATGTTGCTAACCATGTGCACCCCATTATGACCACAATTTACTTCCAGCATAACAGAGCACCATGTCACAGCGCAAAAGCCGTGTCTGAGTGGCCCATTAGGGGTAGCAAGTTCAATGCCTGAGCCATCGGCAGCCAGAGTCCTAGAGAGCACAATTGGCTTTGCACTCTCCGAGTGGGTAGATGGCACCCTCTCTTAACCGATGTTGTCCGACACAGGTGTCTGTTAGCTGGGGTGGTGTCTGTTTGAATAGCGACAGTGAATGGTTTTGCCAAGTCCATACGCTCCTTGTGTCGGGGGCATTGCTAGTGCTAGGGGGGCAACCCAGTTTGGGACATGGTAGAACAAAAGACTGAAAGCATTACAATTGTGGGATCCATGCCACATTCAGGCTGTTTTGAAAGTAAAGGGAGATAATTTAGTAGCAGTGTATATCTTTATTAAGCTGTGGCAACAGCACAACAACAACATCACAGGTCAATTATGTTGTTCCCGTAATATAGGATGTCCTTGGAACTCCCACCGATACTTATCTGTATATCAAACCTGGAAAAACTCTTAACTACAATTTAAATCATGGGTGTAAATGAGGAAAAAAAAGACCTCAGTAGAATGTCATTTTTTTTTTTTCATGAAATACGATGATTCGATGTCAGAGACTGGTCACATCTCGTTTTTCATCCTAGCTTAAGCTCTTTTCCTCTTTCAGAGCCTTGAAGGCCATGTGAAATAGTCTGTTTTGGAACACTGCATTCGAACCGCTTGGTTTAATAGCAGCGTTTAGCCTTAACCTCTTCACTACGCTGCAGGCCGCTGAGTGTTAAGACACTTCACTCAGACCACACGCACCGAGCTCGGCCCGCAGATTCTTCTTTAGTACAGTGTCTCCCTGCGGGCTCACTCACTCGCGCACACGCACTCGCACGCACACGCCTCAAATTATCCAATCAAGGCCCCATATGCGAACGGCAGCGAGTAATGGAGCCGAAGCATGTGGCTCCCATTTCCAAATTATTCTTCAAACAAGAGGCTGTTGTTAGTGCGGCCTGAGCCTCCGGGAGCCGCCGGCGAGCCGTCACTGCGCTGACAGCTGTTGCTCCATCATGGCCGTCATCATTTTTCTTCTTTATCTTCCTCCGCTCCCTCCCCGGCCTTGTGTTTATTTAGCCTTTGGGAATGTCACATATGTCACCGTGGTCTTTGACATCTGCAGAACCACAGCACATTCTTGCCTATAATTAATGCTGGCCAAGCAGTTCAAAAGTTGCTCCCCATTATCTCTCATTTGCTCCGCTCTCCTGATGTGCACGAGCGGCTGTGTGGTGGACCAGACCTGAGGCTCTTTCACCTCCCAGGCTTTCTGGGGTTTGATCTTGTCCTTCAAAGGATCCCGTAGCGCTTTAAAACATAATGACTTTATTTTTGTGATGTTCAAAAGTTCCAGAATAAAAGAGAATATTTGGGAATATGATCCTAAGTTTAAGCTACAGCGCGTAATACTCAGCTGTCGAACTGGTCGCTGGTGCTTGTCAGGTGCATCGCAGTTGCACGGAATGCCAATTTCCAGCCTGAGCTCTACTGTAGCTGCAGTGGGAACTGGCACAGGACGTAACGCTGAAGCTCTACAGCGCAGAGATGTTCACAGGTTGCTTCATGTGATACCAAGTTAAGTCTCAGGTCTCTGTGGGCCACGTTTGTCTAGCTTTCTTATTAGCTCCAAGTATTGCATTATAGAAAACTTCAAACTGCAAGCCTTTATAGAAGAGCCTCTGTGTCATGATTTATCACCGTCCCCAGAAGCAGTCTAGGCTAATGTTGCTGACAAACACTGGGCCTAGATCATCACCAGTCTCGTCTCAGTATACTCACACCCAAAATCTACTTATAAGATATGGGGGAAAAAAAACAACACCACAACAACACGTCGATCGCGGGTCATGCTGCCCGCCATCAGCAGCCGGAGCCAGGGAGAGCACAATTGACCTTGATATCTCCGGGTGGGTAGATGATTCTCTCTCTCTCTCTCTCTCTCTCTCTCTCACCACATCACTTCAAAGTAATGCAGGCCAGTATGAGCGTCCGCAAACCGGTGCATCAGATTTAGGTACCTGGTGCTTTCCTTTGAGTGTGTTGGTTGCCTGGTGACGTTGGATTGGCAGCAGTTTGAAAAGAGTCAGTGGCTGGTTGCGCATGTGTCGGAGAAGGTATGTGTTTTTATAGGTCCTTACCTTCCTGGTGTTAGTAATATTGCTAGTGCTATGGGGAGCTAGTAACAAGTGGGTAGGGTAATTGGCAAAAAAATTTGGGGAGGAAAATTAGGTTAAAAAAAAAATTACATTATTGAAATTGGACCTATGTTATCATGCACATAATGTCTTGCATTGTAAGACTGTAATACTGCATTCAAACTCGACCACAAGGTGATTATTCAATGACTGCCACCATTCAGCTCTCTGGAGACGTTTATTTTTATTTATATATTTTTTTATAGATTAAACTAAGCTGCACTGCGTTCTGAGTGAAAGTAATCTGGATGAGATTAATGACATGTATTTATGGAAATAAAAATAGTGACAGTCTGGTGAAGTCCAGCGTTCCTAACTAAAATAGCAATGTCTTCAGATACATGATAAATCATGTTAAATGGACTTGTGATCTAACTATTCTAAGTACCATAGTGTTTTGAGCTACTAAACTTGACTAACTTAGTCTACTTGTCTGATTTAGATTCAGACTTCAGACTTGGACTGGTTAGAAATGAAAGAATTCCAGAAAATGTCTTCTTGACAAACCATGCCTGATTTAAAACAGCGAACGGCGTGGGCTACTACGTGCAAAAGGTAGCATACACAGAGCATGGTAATTTAACACTGAGTTTTGGATATGCCTGGTTGCATATGTAAATATTGTGGTGATTTTCAAAGTTAAAAATATGCAGACATTATATACAGGAAAATAAATAAGGCATTTAATCAGAATTTAGAGCATAATTTCTGTCTGGTGGACAGCATAAAACATGAAATATGAAATGTTTAGTAGGCTTCGTACATACCACATAATTCACTTTATAATTCACCAATGAATCGGTTCTCTGTAGAGTACAGTGTATCACAAAAGTGAGTACACCCCTCACATTTCTGCAGATATTTAAGTATATCTTTTCATGGGACAACACTGACAAACTTTGACACAATGAAAAGTAGTCTGTGTGCAGCTTATATAACAGTGTAAATTTATTCTTCCCTCAAAATAACTCAATATACAGCCCTACGTGAGTGAGTACACCCCTTATTGAAAGTTCCTGAAGTGTCAATATTTTGTGTGGCCACCATTATTTTCCAGAACTGCCTTAACTCTCCTGGGCATGGAGTTTACCAGAGCTTCACAGGTTGCCACTGGAATGCTTTTCCAATCACGGAGACATCACAGGACTGGCGGATATTCGAGACTTTGTGCTCCTCCACCTTCCGCTTGAGGATGCCCCAAAGATGTTCTTTTGGATTTAGGTCTGGAGACATGCTTGCCCAGTTCATCACCTTTACCCTCAGCCTCTTCAATAAAGCAGTGGTCGTCTTAGAGGTGTGTTTGGGGTCATTATCATGCTGGAACACTGCCCTGTGACCCAGTTTTCGGAGTGAGGGGATCATACTCTGCTTCAATATTTCACAGTACACATTGGAGTTCATGTGTCCATCTATGAAATGTAACTCCCCAACACCTGCTGCACTCATGCAGCCCCAGACCATGGCACTCCCACCACCATGTTTGAATGTAGGCATCTTTGTACTTTGTACATCTTTTTTATCTTTGTACTCCTCACCTGAACCAAACAAATTAACTACTTTTCAGACTACAGACTATTTTTCATTGTGTCAAAGTGTCATTTTGTCAGTGTTGTCCCATCTGCAGAAATGCGAGGGGTGTAAACTTGTACACTTTTGTGATACACTGGAAATACAGCTTACTTTCACTTTCAAACCAACAAAACATTTCACCAAGGGTGCCCTAACTTTTGCACACCACTGTAAGTAGTCCGAAAAATAATGCTAGGTTGTATACAACCGTGCTTGTATACAAATAAGGTCAGTTAAGTGCAGCATTGGAAAGTAACTGGCAGCCAGATCATTGGAGAGGTCATTCCAATTGAATTGTACGCACTATACAATGGTCAGCAAATCCTGTCCATCCTGAATGTTATGTTGTGCCACATACTAAAAATGAACTGAGCTCACTGTAGAATTATCATTTGTTACCTTAATGATATGGCTGTATTATTTAAGGCCTCAATAGTATCAATAACCAGTGCTGTTCCTCCCATGGACAGGCAGACAGAAGCTCAGGAACACATACACAAAGGCCAGTGTGGGTGGACCGGCAGGTTTATTAGCACATGATTTGACAGATAGCTGAAAATGACCCTTTCACACATAGGTCAGAGTCCACAAACACAACCACCACTCAGCCCTCAATCCAGGTTCAGTTCAATTCCGTTTTATTTGTATAGTGCTTTTTATAACTGGCAATATCCCAAAGTAGCTGCCCAGGGGTCACGGTGGTAGTGGCACGAGGAAGAAACACAGTGAGAAAAGCAAGACCGGGAGGAGAAACACATTATCTAGTGGGGAGGACGGGACAGATGACTTCGAAGAAGGACGAGGATCATTAACAGAGGTACTAGGAAGGTATAATTTGTGAGCACTGTGGAGGGTCTATCAGAAACCTGTCAGAACAACGTCTCATGAGGACATTCGGAGCTGGTGAGCCCCATTCCCAATTTCAGTCCCAATCAAGCACATCTGTCCTCAATGATGACTGGGAGGAGCACGCTAATTGTGAGCGGCAAGACGGTGACCTAGTAGGCATTACAGGCGTCAAAAATCCGTCTCCTGAAACCTTGCATTGAGGAACCCAGTCATGTTGTTGCTGATGTGGGCCACAAGGTCAGGCGCCGCCCCTTGCCTTTCCCTTTTGAAATGCACCGTAGACTGCCTATCTCCTGGGCTTTCATTTACACACCAAATAGTCCAGCCCCAGACACTCCCTCTCTCTCCACCTCAAACCCTTCTAATGAGCTAAATGTCACTTTTAATTCCAGCAGGCCTAAAAATGCTCAGCTGGGGCCTGGAGCGGAGGTGCTCTGCTATAAGGACGTCCCTGGAGCTTTTTATTTCTCTCTTCAGTCGCGAGACGCTTTTTGTGGCTATTAGGGCCACTTGGCCCTGTGGGAGGGCCGGGATAACCGGACAGAGGCTCGCTCCTGAGGTCTGTCAGCCTGGACACTGATTGATGAGCGCTCCTTTAGGAGCCGCAGCCAATAATCCATCAGGAAGGCGGTGAATGGCTGAGCCTGGGCTTGTCGGCCACCATCTGGGTGGACCGTCCTTTCATACCCTTCTTGACAGTTGGGTATTCCGTATTATTCCCCGGAGCGATTTGCTTTCCACCAAGCATGAAGATTGCTTTTAGGGAATCCTGCGTTGCTCTTTAAAACCTGTGATCTGGTTGTGACAGATAGGCTTGATTTTGAGTGACTGTGGCAACACGTCAAGCGTTTCTTTTCCGCCCAATTTTGCTGCAATTGTTCCTCATCCTGAAAAGGATTTAGGCTTGATGACGACGAAGTTGGAACATACGGAGACCGGACTGCAGTGGCAAGCGACCACTGAGGTAGATCATTCTTGGACGGAAAATGGGGTTTGGAGCTGGCCTTTGATCAACGTAACATTTTGGAGAACACGGTTGAGTCAAACTTCAGGAGACCTCACCTACCACCATGGGAGGGGATTAAACTGGATCCTCTGGGACACCATATGACCTCCTGTCCCATCTTATCCCACCCAGGCTACTTTCCATTCGTTTTCCTGTCCCTGTTACCTCTTCATTCTACTCTAAGTGCGATGCGAGTGAAACAGCAGAGCTTTGTCATGACCACATGACCACTCAGTTGCTCTCGAATCTCCAGACAGGTTGAGTTTAGCTCAGTTCTGTTTGCCTAGCGCTTATTCACTGCAGGCATTGTGCCAGAGCAGCTCTCCAGAAATCCTTGTCTGGACCTTTAGACCTCTAAAACAAAAACCATCTCTCTGCAGCCTGGTTTGCCAAGAACTCCACAAGCTGAATGATTGTGTTATTTTCTTTTATCCTTGTGAAAGGTGTGGGGGGGGGGTGTTTTAATCTATAAATTGAATGAGGAAAGTAAGTAAGACTTTCCTCTTTGTGTTTCTCCGGCTCGACAGGCGAAAGTACAGGAAGTCCACTAAACGGACGTGCTCGGCACATGCCGTTCGAGGTAATGATGATGAATGCTAGACGCTGACCGTCGGCACAATCCCGCTGATGATCAGCCCCATCCATCAGACACCAGCCTGAGCGATCGTCCACGGATGGCGGAGCTCTGGCAGTTTGTTTTGATTAGCCGCGTAATTAAAGCGGAATGACAGTCAATGAAGGAGTAATTCGAGTGACAATCTTGCGATGATTGGAGCTGATAAGTTGACTGCAGAGTCGGCCAGGCGTGGATAGCTGAGACAGAGGTTTTTCTTTTTCTTCCTCTTGCCCCCCTTTCTAGGTTCTGCCTTTTTTGCTGCCTTTTTTGCACCCCCACCCTCCAGGCCTCTGACAGTATCAGTGACTAAGTTGACAGGGAAATGGTTGGGCCCTTTTTTCTCTCCTTAATCAACTGATTGGTAGTCTCATGCAGCATGACAGCTGCTCTCCCTTCCCTCCCCCTCTCCTTTTCCCACTCTCTTACTCACGCTATCTCCCTTTTTTCCTTTTTCCTCCCCCCCCTTTCAAGCTTTCAGCGAGGACAGCGTTCCAACTTTCACTGCGCTTGATTTACTTGGAACATTAGCGTCAGGAAAAAAAATGCTCTGTACTTTTTGGAGAAGGGAACAGTGATTCCATCAAACGTTCATCCAGATGTCACTGTGTTTGCGTTCTCGGGAAGATCTAGCTGGGTGCTTCAAGCCAGCCAGCCAGCCAGCCAGCCAGCCAGCCTCCACTAGCACCGCTCAGAGTTCAGTCCAAATGAAATGATGAGAGAAGAGGTCACGCTCGGCCTTGCGTTTGGCAGTTGACACAAAGGAGTTCAATCTCCTGATTGAATTCGAATGAGGACTCGGAAATATTCGCGCCGTTCTGGCAGGCCCTATTTTGCTACCGCTTGAAGCAACAAGAGGCACAATACCAACATCATAAAATTTAATGAGATATTTTATGCAGCTGCTGATAAATGAGCCTCGGTATATGTCAGCGTGGATGAATATGCGGCGCTTGCCGACTTATGATGGGTTTGTCATTCATCGCCCTCTCTGGGGGAGTTTGTCACTCTGCATGACTTTGACGTCCCTTGATTGTGAGCGCTTTGCATGAACTCATGCTCAACACGCAGTTCGTCTAGCTTATGTCCCGAATTTCTGCTGATTTCCATGCGGAACATTGCTACCCATCGTCATTCTTTATCTTCGCTCTGATTGTATACTTCAGTACAACGGCAGTCTTTGTTGATGCTGTTGTACAGAAGACCTAGCGCTGACTGTCTGAGCAGTTACAGACTGTAGCCCATCTGTTGTTATGCACAAGTCAGCTGCTCTTTACCATGTTCGTGATTGGTCAGTGTTTGACTACAGGGCCGCTGTTGAGCAGAAACTGACATTAGAGGATGGCTAGCATTGAACTTGTGCATCGATTCATTTCAGTTCATCTATTTTTTGTCAACCGTTTCTCAGTTAACCCTTTAGGCTCTGTATATAAGCCCACACAACTACATTGCTATCATTTTGAACTTCATAGGCCCTAAAATTATAACCTCTGGGACCCCACATAATATGCTAAACCAAACAGTTAGCAAATAATTTATTTAATTTGGAATTAAAATTTGAGAATATAAGATTACTGGCAATGCGTTTCCATGGAAACACTGTTACGACGTGACTAACAAAATACAGACAGTGTGCCTGGTGTCGCTAACTAGGCTAACTAGACTGTAACAGTAGACTACAGGATTCCACACACATCCTGTACCTTTAAACCCAGACTTAAACCTCTTAAAAGGAGGCCTGAAACATGCATAGAGAGGACAATCTAAACATAAAAGCCCTGATTATTAAGGCTTGGCATGGGGTTGTGGGTTCAGTCCATGCTCTGCTCACTGTCTGTTGTGAGGACTGTGGTGTATTCTCTCTTATCTGGGTGGGTTTCCTCCAGGTCCTCTGATTTCCTTTAAAAAACCACATGGGAGGTGAAATGGCTAACATGTCACAAGGTGATGGAGTGTGTGTGGTACCCTGCGATGGACTGGTACCCATGGGCACAAGGTATTCCGTCTTGTGCCCAATGATTCCAGGTATTCCGGACCAGGAAGAAGCATAAGCAGATAAGGGGATGAATGTTAAACCAAGGCACATTACATCAGTTCAAACATCTCAAGGTTTCCTTAAGGATTGACATTAGATTTTCCTATTTGCATTCCCTACACATAATTACCAACGACGAGTTCGGAAATTCCCTCGTCGGTTAGCTCGTGAACAGGCAGCCTTCGTTGGGCAGTCTTCTCCTTGGCAGGCCATTTTTCCAGTCATTTTCCCCTGTTTGTCACTTTATCAACTCCTAACGATACTCAGATATAAAAATCATTTGCTATTATTAGTGTTTATTAAACGGAAATCTCATTTCGAACAGCTACTACCCTTTTTTGACCAGTATTTGCCCAAGCTTAGCGAAGCCTTTTCCAAATTGTTCAGGCAAATGATCCATTTCCAAGCGTGTAAGGCACAAGACGAGAGACCCCAGCCATCTCCTCTTATAAACAATCAGTAAATCAACATGAGATTTAAATGTGATGCTTTAATAGCCGCAGTTAGTTTAATTGGTGTGAGCATGTGGCACGTATTTGCCAGGATGACGGCGTGCTTAATCTCCCAACTTGACGCATCTTTCATGATCCGATCTGCATAGAGAGTGTCTTAATCGTAACGGCTGGTAATTGAGGAGCAAAAGTGGGCAACTTCCATTTCCTCACAACTCCTCCAGCTGTGTAGTAGAGGGGAGTTTAATGGAGTACGGGAACTTGCAGTGTGCCAGATACCATTTGGTTGGTGATGCCAAGACAGCGAACCGGACTGTGCTTCACACATTTTCCTAGCATTGAGGTACCCAGGAAACTGGCGCCCAGACATGACCACTTTTTATTTTTATTTATTTTTTTTTTTTTTCTAGTGCTGTATGGAGCACGGCTCAGTAATAGAAGTAAAAACAAGCAGGGCCGGTGTTGAACATTTCCGTTCTGGTGTTCCAACCTCAATATAATGTTCAGTTAGATTAAAACAGAAAAGCGATTAATTCCCTTCCTTTTACCTAAGCTGTGTGGAGGCCTAAAATAAAATAAATAGTCGGCTTGGAAAGCTATTAGACTCGCCGGTTGTGTTTATACTGGTAACGACAGTTCACACACACACAAGCCATGGTTTGTGAATCAGTAAATTGCTCCAACATGTAGCTATAAAGTACTCTCTAACTGAAAAAGGGTTCTACACAGTACTGAAACAGGGTTACTTGACTCATAGCAGTAGTGGAACCCCTTTTTGATGCTATAGGGAACATAGGGAGCATTTCTATTGGTCCATTCATCAAGAAATGTTGTGCAGTGTACAGAACAACTGCCAGATTCATATTTGCAAAATACAAAGTGTAAAGGTATATGTATATGAAGGTATATATATATATATTCTTGTATATGAAGATCCAGTTAACCGGGCACAGAACCATTCGCACATCCCAATGTCTCTGAGTGGTCATGGTTTTATATAGAACCATGCGATTCACAAAAGAACCATTCAAGAGCTGTTTTAAGGGGCCAAAAATGACTGTTTATTGTGCATTATAATGCATTATTAGCATCCTTCACATATAAACACATACTTACATAGTGAACAAACAAGTAGTCAATTCTAAAAGTATAATTGTGGACAGACTCAGTGATGTGTGATGGGACAACTGGTCTAGTGCCGGATCTTGTTCTGGGCCTGCGTGTCCGCCATGTTGGAAAGGTCAAGATCCACATGTAAACAAATACAGGGTCTAATTTGGACTGAACAAGCAACAAGGCCTTGATTAAGCTCTAGTAAACTATGACCAGAGGATCGCTGTCGGTTCAAATCCCGTTCAGGCTGCTAGCCATCGGCAGCCGGGCCCGAGGGAGCACAATTGGCCTTGCATGTGCAGGTGCAGGGCCCAGAGTGGTCCAGCTGAGTAAGGTGCTGTCACTCTGACCAGAGGATCACTGGTTCAAATCCTGTTCATTCTGCTAGGGAGCAAAATTGACCTTGCTCTCCAGGGTAGGTAGATGGCAGTGCAATTTTGAATGGCACTGCTAATGCAATGCTAATGCACTGGCATCTGCTATTCGTCTGAGTGCGTTGGTTGGGCAGGCTGGCTGTGCGCATGTTGTAGAAGGCCTATGTCGGTCTTCACCCTCCAACTGTCAGGAGCATTGAATGTTATAGGGGGGAATATGAATGTGTTGGGTAATTGCGATTCAAATTGGGGAGAAAATGGGCAAAAAAAATTAATAAAAACGTAAAAAAATAAAAAAATAAATAAATGTGCAAAAATCACACAAGACATGATCCAAAACATTAGGACATTCTTTTTTCAAGTTAATAAATAATGAGCTTTACCTTCAGTAAAGTAAACTTTTATATATAGCATCTTTCATGTATGTTGTGCTTTGCAGTATGAACTGAAAAGAAAAAAAAAAAAGAAACAAAAGGTAGTCAAATGAATAAACTGAATAGAATTATCAATTAGCAAGTCGTATCATCAATAAATATTGAAATAAGCGACAAATAAAAAAATTAAGTGACAGAAAACATTAACAAAATTGTATTTTAGTAAAAAGAATTTAATAAAATAAATAATAGTAAAAGTAAGATAAAGTAACATACCAGCGAAAGTAAGGGAAGTGAAGGCTTATTAAATGCTACAGTGAAGAAATATGTGTTCTGGATCTAGAGGCATTCCAGATTTGGAAGGCTAGAGGAGGCAAGCTTTGGAACATAGTTTATCAGGCTATCGGAGATGGATGAAGCTGCTGTACCATTAAGACAGTGGTGCCCAATCGTGGTCCTGATGATCTACCACCCTGCAGAGTTTAGCTCCAACCCTAATCTAAAACCCCTGATCCAGGTAATGAAGGCCTTCAGGGGCTTTAGAATATTAGGCAGGAGGCAGGTGTGTTGCATCTGAGCTCTCCTGGGGGACACCAGGTTCGGGCAACCCTGCAGTGAGAGATTTCAGTAAAATTGCTAGTAAAATTTCATGGTCAATTCTGAAAGCATGGTTGTGGACAGACTCAGTGATGTGTGACGCTACAGCTGGTCTAACCTCTTGTCTTCTGGGATGTCCTGTAATGCTGTATCTGTCATTACAGCAAATACACTATATAGCCAAATGTTTGTGGACACCCCTACAGCTGCTTTAAGTTGCACCCATTGCTGATACAGATGTGCCAGTGCTTACACACACACACACACACACAGCTTGTCTAGTCCCTGTAGAGAAGTATTGCCAATAGAATAGGACTCTCTGGAGCAGATAAACATATGGAACCTATTGGCACCATGCTGCCTAATGCCAGGCGTGGGCTAGAGGGGATAAGCCCCCAGCATTGAGCTGTGGAGCAGTGGAAGAACTGTGTTCTCTGGAATAATGGAAGTCTATCCGAAATGTCTAGCTTCCAAAACGTGACCTCACTAACTACCATTTCCCACTGTTTCTAAGGGAAAGACCTAGTAGTACCAATGGATGCAGGGTGCCACTTCTTTCTCTTTGGACAATGTGGCAGTACAGTACAGTGAAATCTTGGAAAAGCTTGGAAAGCCAGGGTCAGCCATGCTACAGCACCCCTGGAGCACAGAAGGTTAAGGGTCTTGCTCATGGGCCCAACAGTGGCAGCTAAGCGCACCCAGGCATCGAACCCACAACCATGTTTTCAATAATAGTTACACATTGATGGTATGTTCCAAACATGTGCCAGAGCACATTTCATAGGGTAGTTGAGACTAACCAGTTGCCCAAGTGCGCTCAGAGAAGTAACACGAAGCAGTACGAAATGTATCTGTGCGATACCGTGATCCCGAGTACACCAAAGTATGAAATGCTGTAGAGAAAACTCATTTGATCATAAAATAGAAAGCTAGCAATGTGATAGTCGCAAATGGCAAGTGCAGGCAAGTAAACACGCATTGTAAATTCAGGACAGCCACAGATTGAATTCGCACTGGAGCCGCGCGGGCGAAGTGACAGCAGCGAATGCAATTCATCAGCCGAGCCACACTCACCACCAGCCCCCCACCCCCCACCCCAACCCCTCTTTTCTTTTTGTGCCATTGGCAAGAACGGATTTCTGTCCCACCATCCCCGCGTGCAATCGGAGGTGGCCGATGCAGCGCACAGCATGATCAGTTGCAGCACCCCCAGGCGTCTAGCGTTCCGATGCTGAGACGCTAATGCAACATCGGCCTGCCCACGGTGTCGTGAAAATGACAAATAAAACATAGTATGAGGAGGGAAAGGAGGACAGAGATGCCAGCTGTTGTAGCTAGACTGCGGGATACTCTTGTGCTTTTGGAGGATGCTGAGAGAGACAGGGGTGGGGACATATACACACATATGCAAGTTGTCCCTTCAGACATATTTCTTCCAGAAATGCTAATTAGTCAGTGGGCCATTTTTTTTTCCTTGTCATCATGAGGTCACAAGGTCAATCCCCAGCAATGGGCAAGTGCAGCGTTGCTCTTTCAGAGTGGGTAAGATTGTGCTTCCACCTATCACTCTTGTGCCATTCTTGACCAGATTACGGAAGTATTTAATGTCTTGTTTTAAAGCTACATAAATATGTTGTTCTACTGTAGTTAAGATAGTTAAGATCTAACATCTTAGACCTCAAACTAGTATTTTTTAATACATTAATGCTGGAGAAATACATGCTGGACGTAGTAAAATAGTTCTTAAATAAATATTTATATATTTTTTAAACAGGTAAATAAAATATATCTATGTTAACCAGCCTTAGTTAGTTATTAAAGGTATACAGCTTAAGTACAACTACAGAAATAAACCCTTAATTTAATAATTCAGCTAGTTATCCTGAAGCAAAAACTACTGTACAGTAATTCAGTGTGCCAGATTTTGTGGCGTGCTGCAGGGTTCTATTTTAGGGCCTTTGAAATTGCTGAAAGTTAGTAAGTAAAAGTAAGGGAGTGTGTGCTTACATACACAGATACTAAATATATCTGTGTTAACATGTAACATTTTGACCACGAGTTCCTTTAAGTACACCATTGTACAGAGATCTGAGTTGCTAACCCCACTTTGGATGTCTTTGTTTTCATTTGAAGAACTGGATTGTACAAATTCTAAAAAAATAATAATTATAAATAAAACAGTGGATTATAATATAATTATTTAAAAAAATTGTGGATTATAATATAATTATTTTAAAAAACTGTGGATTATAATATAATTATTAAAAAAAACCTGTGGATTTCCCCTTTTATATAAAAAGAGAGCCAGATATACACATAAATGACTAGTGAGGCCAAGAGAGGGAGAGTTACTCCATATCACAGCGGGGTGACTATGAAGCAAGCAGGTTCCTAATGGCTTACAATATCTCCCGCCTTGCCTTTAGCCCAGGCATTTTGCATGAAATAATGCTTTTTATTTGCCTTATTTGACTTTAAAATGAATTGTCCTAACCTTGTTTGTTTCATTTGTTTTTTTTTGTTTTTTTTTTTATGGTGGTCAACATTCTGGCTGGTGAGGAGCTTCAGAAATCAAGGCCTGAACTCTGTTTGGCCTTGTTTCCCCCTCCCCTGAGGAATGCCGTGTTGCTTTTTTACCCATTTTTAGCTGCTCATTATGACACTATTGACACTGATAGAGCCGTTCGTATGAAGATTCCCACCCTTGACGATCATGTCACGTTCTGCTGGAATCAGTTGAAATTTGCAGCACCTACACAGGCAAGATTCGAAACTGACCTCAGCGGAGCAAGTGAGCAAGTCAATGAAAGAAGTGTGTAGCGTGGACGTGCATGCTTTATTTGGAGAGGGGTGGGGGGGGGAATAGGAATAGGTTTCTGGGCTCGGGAGCACTTGTCTCCATTCTGTTCGGCCAGTAAGGAGAGAAGGGAAGGAATTCCAGGCACCTTTTTTTCTTCTGCCGTCCGCTGGTCATTTTCTCATGCTTGCTCCGAATGGTCAGGGGTTTGTTTGCTCTATTAAAAGAAGGCCGGCTCTTGAAGAGGACGGGGTAGGGGTAGGGATGAACATCATTATCTGAAATTGACTCTCATTTACTTGATGAAAGGGTTAGTAAAACAATTGAAGGTGTATGCCACATTCCAGTGGCAGGATACTCTATGGTTCTCTTTCATCAGTAAGTAGTGTCAATAGTTTGGGCCTGTGCTAGTTATTAACTCTGGTTAAGAGGTTGAGCGGTATTGCTGTTGTTTTGTATACAGCTTAAAAGCAATTACAGAAATAATACAGCTTTTAATCTTGAAGGGAAAACTACTGAGTATTCATTTAGTGTACAAGATTTTGTGGAGTGCCCCAAGGGTCTATTTTAGGGCCTATGAAAATTGAATGATTGGCTGGAAATGATTATAGTAATTGCGTAATATAGTAAGTGCATGCAGGGTTTAAAGAGAATAAGGGGTCAATTGAGTAGATACCTACTTGCTAGGACTCCCCTTATCACACAGCTCCACCTCTAATACTATTAATACAAGCTATCGCGACTGCTACTAATAGTCTTTAGGCAGCTTGAATACACTTGGAGGAGAACCTTCGTTTCCATCAAAAGAAAGCTGCCGTTTTTGCTCAAAATCCGCTTCATACAGTAACGAATCCATATTTTGTAGCCTAAAATAGTCACCTTTATCTGATAATCACATAAAATTTACACCATAACATTCAGCCATAACATTAAAACCACCTGTAGGTCCTCCTCGTGCTGCCAAAACATGGTATGGCCTCCACAAGACATTGGAACCTATCACCACCTTGTGATATTATAGCTCTTCTGTGGGATCAGATACTACTGGCTAGCCTTTGCTCCTTGCGAGCATCAATGTGACTTAAGTGCTCATGACCCTGTCGCCAGTATTCCAGGCACTAACATACTAGCACAGCATACTGGGAACACCCCACAAGACCTGCTTAATGTTTTGGAGATTTTTCTGTATGAATGTGTGAATTTGTCTTAGATCCTCAAGAACTGACTCTTCACTTACTGCTAAAATGTATATCCCACCCCTTTGCAGGTCCCATTGTAACGTGATAATCAATGTCATTCACCAGCAACAGTCTGTGGTTTCAATGTCATGGCTAATCCGTTTACATACATACAGTTTAAGCTGCTAATTTAGCTATTTAGCTTAGCTTAGTGATGCTACAGACTAGACTGGAATAGAAATCCTCATAGTCATGTAAAAAAAATAGGCCTGTACACCTTCCTAATACAACCACATCTTGCTTTCAGGCTGAAAACAGCTGGTTTATGACACCCAGCACTTCCTAGACATGCTTGATGTTTATGAACATCCACTTTTGAATATATGACACACAACACTGTGTTAGCAAAGTACCGTTTTTGGAGTTATCGCAGTGTATTAGAATATTCACCAAACAAACAAGGGGGCAGCAGAATTTCTCTTGAATTTTGATGTTCTACAACTACAGTAGGATCGTTGCTAACAACACCGATAATGGTGACTACTAAGAGTTGGCGAGATCGCTGGACGGCGGTGACTCACATCCAGTTGAAATGATTTGCAGCCTCTGCACACTTAAACTAATGGACGCGAGCGTGGAGAGCACGCTGAATGTTTGAATACTTCAGAGAACGGCAGCATATTGACTTCGCTTTCACCCTCTCCAAAATTTAGGCTTAAAGTTTAAATTGCTCTCCATCATGTTACCCACGCCAAATCTGAGAAGGCGTCAAACAGCAATGGAAAACGAGGCCGGGTTGTTTGGCCTTAAATAATGAAGTGATATTAATGACTGTTTGCGCTGAGTAATTGAACTTTTAATAATGTTTCCGCAAACCTTCAGATACGTCTAACATTTGACCTACTGCCAAAGAGTGGGTTTGGGATTGTGCATATGTTGGATAACCAACATATCAAGTCTGTTAAAGCTTAAAAAAAGAACATTTAAAGTTTAAAAAAAAAAAACATTTAAAGCCATAAAATAAAAAAACACAAATAGAATTTTGTCTTTGTGAAGTTTAAAGGGTTTGTCACACTCCCATATCACTACTGTCCAATGAAAAACATAAAAATCTTCGTCCCTTTTTTTAGTTTTCTCCACTGTTTGAACCCTGTAGCTGTCCTTTACATTGTGTCAATAATTCTGGATGAATGGACCAATAGAAATGCTCCAAATTTACTTGGAGTACAGCCTTTTGTATTGACTTCCATTGAAAGTTAAGAAGGTTTTTACCTTGTCCTTTGCTGTTTTGGAAATGCAAGTTTTTTTTATTGGACAGCAAAAATATCAATTGTTAGTAGATTCTTTCTGGAACCAAACATGGTTCTACTATGGCATATATTCCCTAAAAGTAGTTTGTTATTATTTCTCCAAAATTTAAACTGTCGACGCTTGTTCATTAAATGATCAGTGTTTTTATATAACTGGGAAATCATTTAATATTTGGTCAAAGCAGCTAAAAATATATTTCATTTTCCAAAATTTTTTTTCTGGAGAATTTATCGAATTTATTGAAGTTTAAGCTCCTAAACAAAGAAAAAATGGCAACACACAAACAAACACTTTAGTATTCAAACCACTTAGGCTAGTCCTAATTTCTGCATTTTGTGATTTTATGATTTTACATTTATATTTATGGCACTTGGTCGGCGCTCTTATCCAGAGTGACTTACATTTGAGTCATGTTACATGGTTATGTGATTGTAGTGTTAGGGATCTTGCCCAAGGACTCTCCAGAATCTTCCAGGACTGCTTCTGAAACCAAGCTTTAGTGGACCTTTAACAGCAAGTATGCTTGGGATCATGTCCTGTTGGAAGGTCAAATGACTTCTAAGCTTCAGATTCCACACAGAAGGCATGAGGTTTTCTCCTAGAGCAGCACCAAGCCACCCCCATGCCTCACTGTAGGCATGGTGTTCTTTTCAGTGTATACTTCATTTACCATTTTCCAGTCATACATAGGTTCATTACTATTGGAGTGATGTGTTTACCCAGCCAGGGAATCGAACGCTAACCCTGTTGAAGCTCCTAATGGCTGTGGTTTGTGATACACTTAAAAACAGTGTTCCAGGCCGGATGTGTAAATGTTGCCAGAATGATTGTATTATGATTGCAGAGTGGTTGTGTTATCGACTCTCTATTCTATGCAATGTTTTAAACATCTGTGGATGTTCTACCACTGCAGCCGACAGCTAAAGTTGGGAGTTGGGATTAAAACCTTGATGCTGTTGTTGGATTTGGAGCTTTCCCTCAGTACCCCCTCAGAAAAACATATGGTATATATCCAGTTTGGGATTGGTTCAGTTTACAATGACAGTGTGATCCACCATTTATAAAAGCATAGCTAATTATTCAACAAATCTGATTCATGAACCTGATGTAGACTCTTTGCCCAGGTGCATGGGGATGGATATTGCAGCTCTCTATTTGGAATGGAAAGATGGACGAACGAATACCTGTAATTCTATGTAATTCCTAGCATTGCTTATGTATGAATGGGTCCAGCTTGGTCAGTAGTAGCTGAAATCCATTGCTCCATCATCTTACTGACCTGGATTTCAAAACGGACATTCCGAAGATGAGCAGAAAGGCTTGTCTTGATACCACCGTGAGGCTCAAAACAATATCAAGGTATCAGAGCAAGGAGGTTCAAAAGATTTGAAGGAATATTTAAGATGACATGTTTAATTTACCCAATAAAAGAAATTTTTTAAGGTCCTCTCTTGTTCCTAGGTTGAGCTCAACCAGAGCTCAGAGGAACAAGCTGTGTGTGACCTTTACTGCATGCATTACTATTAGTTGTCCTGTGCGGTCACATGCGGTGAGTACACTGTTGCTAAATGTGTGTTTAGTAATGGTGAATATTCCAAGCAGCAGTAGGGGGCGGAGGCTGCAGAGCATGTTTCTGTGTCGGCAGTGTCTCCCTGTGGACACTTTGTTCAGTGCCATGTTAACAGCTGCTGTCTGACCATACATACTCTCAGACATATGAACACACACATACACACACACATCCCTCCACATTTCCGTTGCTATGTTCAAGACATAAAGCAGGAGGTGGAACACAGTGCTCCCTGTCCACTTTATTGGAAACATCTATGTACTTCCAATGTGTACAAGGGCAGACTGTAGCCCAACTGTTGGTATGCACGGTTTCTCAACCACCATCAAGCATCAGTGGGTGGAAAGGGACCACCGTAAGACAATGCTTATGGTGAGAATCAACGCTGTTGGGTTGGTGGACTGTGGTCAACACGTTAAGTGGACCGTGGACTGTTGAGCAACCAGGACAGTTGAGAAAGTGACCACAGATGAAGGACTGGAGCAGTGGTTGTAAAACTTCTGGAGTTTCTGGAGATCTACCTTCCTTCTGCTCCAACCTTGGTAATCTTATCAACCCTACCTGATCCACCTTTATTATTATTGCGTTCAGGGGAGGCCATTTGTGGTCCTGGAGGGCTGGATCAGCCGACTGTGCTGGACTCCGGCCCCCATTACCACCCCTGCATTTGTTGCATTCCATTTCACAGTGTTCCTAAGCAGTAGCCTTTTATTCCCTACAGACCAAAAAAACAGGGAACTGCTGGTGATGAAACACCTTCCTTCGTAATGCTCTGCAATGCCATAATCAAACCCTCAAGCAACACACGTTCTTTAAGTGAAATGAATGGTTGGTAAACGTCCCTGAAATTTGGAACCACTTTGTAGGTATCTCCAAAGTAGACTACTCAATGGTAGGGCTGGGGGACTCCAATCCTGGAGGACCAGGTTCCTTGCTGAGTTTTGTGCATTTCCGGCTCAAGCCCACCTGTTTCAACTCACTTCAATTAGAGCAGGGAAATCAGACAACTGTGCAGGATTCTCAGGCCCTCAGTTCCCCACTCCTCTACTAGGGCAATTGGAATACACCGTGCAGAGAAGTAGATCTGCAGGACCACTGGGCCAGAGCATGCCTAGCACAAATTGTGCACCAAGACGGCAAGGTGGGCCTGGAAGGTGGGTGTTTCTAATTAACCGACTGGTGAGTGCATATACAAACAGCCCACCCCAACAGTTCACCTCATGTTGCATGCTGGTGGTAGGTGAGTCTACCACTTCTGCAAGAAGCCTTCGGCTTTCGTGTGATGGCTGGGGCTGAGAGGTACAGATAGACCTGTTTGTTTTTCTCTCATTAGCCTCACGCTCCGGGGAGAATACTGTTTCGAGATCAGCCGCTCGCAGCGCTAATCTCTCGAACGGGCAGCCCTATTCCCTGCTTGTTTATTTATGATAATGCCCTGTTCTCTGATAGCAAAGGCACTACCTGGCCAGATCAGCCTCTAAACAGTCCTGGCCGGCAATTACTCCTACTTTACACAAGCATTGCGCCCAGCCACTAGAAAGTCAGCATTGCCTAGGAGTCACCTATGTAATGGCTGTGTTGTCTGAACAGAGCCAGTTGTAACCGATGTTGGGTTTACCTGATAAACCAACAGAGATGAGCCTAAATGCTCATGGATATTTGATTGTATACCCTGCTCTGAGAGCAGTTTGGCTGTTTATGTTGGAACGTTTAAGCTTGTAAAGTCATTCTACATGCCAGAATGAGATTGCTACAATATGGAGCATTTGAATAGAATGGAAATAGAATTACACTCTATAATGGAGATTGCAATTATTCAGTCCCAGATTGGATGCTGCTTCTGTAGACCAGTTCCAAGCATCTGGTGAATGTCTACACTTAAGTGCGTATGCCTTTACTGTACACCTTGTAGACGTACAGATATATAGCTTGGTAACCTAAATTAACAGGTCTGAGTTTGGGCAGTCTGTGCATTTGGTTCTACATCCTATTCTACATGCCGGCTAGAGATTTCTAACGCTAACGCTGAGGCAAAAGATACATTTGAACAGAATGGAATCACAGTTATGGAGAATTCTTGGTTCATGGAGTTTCATGTATTTACTTTAACTAACTTACTTACTTGACATTTGAGAGAAGTTGGAAGTAAACATGATGCCTATATATGTCTGTGTGTGTTCGAGATGGGGAGTTTATTTTTAGAGGTTAATATCCGCATAGACAGTAAACCTTATATGCTGTGCTACTGTGTTGATGAAAGCAGCTTTCACCATCTCAGCACATATGGATGTTTGTGGCCAGACTTGAGTTTTTGGCCTTGGCTTTATCTTGGTTTGGTCCATCTAATCAAGTTTGTTTCAAGAAATTGTCTGATTGGGACATTATAATACAGCAAGTGGTGGTGAAGGGCAATTGGGTTGCCTTTTAAGTAGCGCTGTTTCGAGTGTTTGCTCACCCATAGCATACCTGGATTTTGAGAGATTCCCAGAGCAGTAGAAGAGGTACATTTGGCTGCATTCTTGCAAATTAAGTTTAAAAAAGCAAAATTCATAAACTTTCACCAATGCTTTCTCCAATTTCACCACTTACCACTTTTAATCACGACTGCAGACAACCTGGACGAATGCTGGATAGAATCCCTGATGGCAAATCAAAGGCCAAATGTTAGAAATATGGCTAAGTCAAGGGAATTGTCCAAAAAGTTCACAGAAGAGACCCTGCCTGCCTTCACACACCAGGAAATGAATACAATAAATAGCAAAGCACTGAGTGTTCCTAGAGATACACCTTTACTAACCCAAAAGTACAAGGCTCCAATCTACTTAGAACTTTTAATGCCTATGGATCAGCGGTATGACTGGAAAATGGTAAATGAAGTATACACTGAAAAGAACACAATGCCTACAGTGAGGCATGGGGGTGGCTTGGTGCTGCTCTAGGAGAAAACCTCATGCCTTCTGTGTGGAATCTGAAGATTAGACATCATTTGACCTTCTAACAGGACATGATCCCAAGCATACTTGCTGTTAAAGGTCCACTAAAGCTTGGTTTTAGAAGCAGTCCTGGAAGATTCTGGAGATGTCGTCACAGCCGTTTGAATTGAACCCTAAAGAAAATCTGTGGTGGGGTTTGAAGAAGGCGGTTGAAGCAGCAAACCCATTAAAATGAGTGAACTGGAGGCCACTGTTCATAAGGAATGGGATAAGATTCCTCAGGAATGCTGCCAAAAGCTGCTATCTGGCTTACATCACGTTTGCAGGAGTTCCTAACAGTAGAAGGGTGTTCTACTAAAGATACTGAAGATGCTTGTAGTGAAGGGGTTGATTGGGTAATTCTGAGACTGCAGTCATCATTAAAACATCAGGCCTTATAGGTCCTTGGTTCCAAACCCTGGTCCTGGAGGACCCAGAGCCCTGCATGTGTTAGTGGTTGTTAATTAGCTAATTGACTCTATTTTAGGTCAACACAAGTGCCCATTTAGACATTAAGGGTCATATCTTTCCATGCACATTTTGTGATGGTCACCCTCAGCCCTGTAGGTGTGGTCAAATTCCATGGTTCGTGGCATTTCATTCACTGAAGGAGTTTCACATTCTCAGCACATTCTGGGCACCTGGTGGGATTATTGAGTGCACAAATCAAGGGTTGGAGATGGCCTGCTTGCTTTTATCAAAGTCTATCCAATTAAGTTTGTTCAATATGGGAGAAAAGCTTCTTGAACAATTTTGGAATGCATTAATTTCAATGTCGGCGTGTTTATTTTCATAATCCGACTCCATGAATAATCATTAAGCAAGCGCTAATTCCTTCTGAAAGGAGCAAAAAATTAATACACTATCAGCCGCGTCCAAATGAAAGTAATTGCCGTTTCCCCCTAATAATTTTGCACTTGCCAAGAAAGGCGAAGAAAGAGAAGATGAAGCAGTTTCTTCGTACTGGTGCCTCCCTCACTATGGGAATCACCCATGCTGGCACCATGACAACCAGCATTTGATCAGTAGGCAGGGAGTGGGGAGGGATGCAGGCTATGTGATTGGGCCTTTTTTTTTATTTATTTTTTATTTTTTTGGCGATGGTGGGAAGGTTGCAGCAGTGCATGACCGTAATTGTGCATTCTGAGTACTCGCGCTGCCTGAGCGCCTCGTACACTTCGGATCCCGGAAACAAGACATGCACACACTCGCCTATGTCAAGTCAGTCAGTCGAAGACAACACACTAAAATCTCTTATATCTAATATTTGTTTTAATGGAGGTGTGTGTTTGTTTGTTTGTTTATTTATTGACAATAGTTGGCATGCAGAATCGACCAGTGCATTAATAATAGTCCTTTCGGAGGCCGTTTACACCTGGTCACTTCATGTAACCGGTATCTGTATTGCATCCTGATTTTAGATTTTAGCCCCCTGCATTGACACTTGGTAGTCAAATGTGGCTCAAATGGGTCTCAGACCATATTGTTCTTTAGGGAACCCTAAATGGTTCTTCTGGCTTTGCTCCAAGGGACCTTTATTTTTTTTTAAGAGTGCATTTCCTACTGATTAAAAACATCCGTGTCCGGAGCCGTGCTGCCTCCTCGGATCCTCCAGCCCCCTCTTGGGAGGAGTGGATGAGGTCTTTGTCCACAACGTCTGCCTACAGATTCCACCTCAACTGCATCATAGCCGCTCTGTGCTGGCAGATCCAGTCTGGCTAGAAGTGGGAGGTAGGACAGCAAGGCCCCCGTGGGGGAGGATTGTATTGAGTGCTGTTATCCATAAACAGCATTAAAAGGTGTAGCCCGCGAGCAGTGTATGACACACCACTGCCGCCTCCCTCCCACCCTCCTTCCTATGCTTAGTCACGGGCCTAGGTCGGGTTTACCAAAGAACCAGCCAGGCCAGTTTGAATGAAGCTGAATGAAGCTTTGTTGTCATAAATCCATTTCACACCCCAGGAAGGTGTTAAGTGGGACGTCAAAATCCAGAGTCAAAATCCCAGTAAGGTTGACATGGCGATCGATTGGTGTGGGGCCTAGTACAATTCCCAGGACGTCTAGATTACAGTCAGCTAAGTGGAACATGTTTGCAACATGAGCAATTTAGCTTAAAGGTGTAGTTTGATGACAAATCAAATGAACATGGTGATTTTTATTTTTTTTTGATGAGTCAAAAACATGGTGTATATCTGTTATGGGCTTCTTTAGTTTAGAACGGGAGATGCTAGGCTAATGTTGCTAACAGGCACTGGACTTGGATTGTCACCAATCTGATGTTGGTGAATACATACCTAACTCTAGACCTAAATTTATTTTCTTCAAAAATATAAATAAAGACAAAGAAAGAAATCAATTAATTAAAAATGAAAAATACATAATTATACACCATATTTAAACATTTTGGCTAAAATGGGAACTACTTTATCATCCTCATAACGCCCAGCTTTACAGTAATATTCCTCTGCAATGGATAGAGTGTAAATGCATGTTCTGAGGTAAAAAGGGAAGTGATACAGTGTTCTAAACCACATGGATACACTATATGGACAAAAGTATTAGGACACCTGCTCATTACACCTACAGGAGCTTTTCAGCTCTAACAGCAGGTTTAGAACTATGCAGTTATTGAGTCAGCAGAGTGTTGGAGACTTTTCTGCACTATGGGTCGCTCTGTAACTTTACCTGGTCTGACATTACGTGGCCGAGTTCCTAAGCGCTTCCACTTTTCAGTAATACCACTCACAGTTGATGGTGAAATATCTAGGAGGGAAGTGATTTCACCAACTCACTTGACTTGCAATGGTGGCTCCTAGTACAGAACCACGATGGTTCTACTCACTAATGTGTGTAAAGGCAGACTGCATGGCTAGGGGCTGGACTTTATACACCTATCATTCAGTAATAAAACACCTGAATTCAGTGATTAAGAGTTGTGTCCCAATACTTTTGTCCATGTAGCATATGTCCGTGCAAAGCAGTCAAAGATTTGAATGTGAATGAGTTAGCAGAGAGAGATGAGATCGGTGACAGTCGTTAGCAACTTTAGCCTAGCATCTCACATTTTAATCTAATGAAGCACAGGTCACAGGTCAAAAAGGATGTTTAGCTGGTCGGCTCCATCTGGGGTCACAGATAAATCATGATCATTTGATTTTTAACCTTAAAGGAATTTAAAGGACTTGCGTTTTGCTTAAAATGCCCTGTGTGAAAAATAAAAATGCTGTACAGATAATTAAGGATCCATCAGCATTCTTGGGTTGTAGACAGGTTGTAGTACACCACAAGGTCTACTAAATCTCGGAGTCGGTGATGAAGATGCTTGTCTAACGAGGGAACATTGCCACCATAGTAAACACAGTTGTCTTTTTCCAACTTTAAGATACAATATCAAGCTGTAACTGATGGCCGAGCCATATGTTTTTAAATACTGAGCTAAGCTAATTAGCCTCATGGGTCTCAGAGCCCAGCAGGGAAGCAAGCTCGAGAATCAGAATTCTAAAGAAAGGAAATCTCAGTGTTTTGATTGCATTTGAGCAACCTGGTGTTTCTTGGCATCCCTATCAGTATAGGAATAAACAAACGAATAATCACTGATCATAAAGCCAGCAAACAAACACAATTGCTTTTGTGAATTGTTAATAATCCCCCCACCACCCCCCCACCCGTCCATGGCATGTTAAACAGCTGTTTATGAAAACAGTAATTTACATAAAGTTACCCTTCATTGGTCAAATATATGTCATATCACAGTGTCAAAAGTCACAGTGTCAAAAGTTTGGGTTCACATGTTTACATGATTTCATAAAATTGTTAATGCGGGACACACGAGACAAACAAAAGGGGGCAAGTGAGACAAAAAGCAGCAAGACATGAACAACAGTGATCAACAAAACCAGAACATGGCAAACGAGACCTGAGACCGGGGGTTTAGCTGGGGAACCAGCTACTTGGCAAGAGTGGCTAGACCGACCCAACCTGGAACTGCTGCGTGGAAGGGGGTCGCCTAGCTGGAGCGAGAGTCGTGGGTATAACTTGGGATCGAGCAAATGCTCTTCGCTTAATCCGTGGATGGCCGGGTGGCCTGCTCGAGAAAGTGGACAAAGAACCGAAGCTGGCCTAATCGCACCATGATCCCGGGCTACCTCGAGGTCCCAAACTAGCAATTATCGGCGAGGAGCTCCGTGTCCGAGCTCCTTAAGTACCCCCAGTCTCAGGTGAAACACATTAACTAAACAAGACATGATGAACTTAGCAAACTAGAAACACACGTGAAAACAAACGAGCTGAACCAAACACATGAACCTGAAACAAGACACTGAACCGAATCATTGAATCAATACCAAAACAGAAACACAACAAAAGTCCTTATGTGAGCCTGTGGGTGGTGGCTCGGAATCGCCCTTGGGGAGGGTGCGATACAGAGGGGCTGACAAAAATGAAATGATAAATGTTCTATATGATTGTTTCTTTTTTTGCACCCTTAATGAATTAAACATTAAAAGCTACATACAAGTGGGGAGCATCGCTACTGCTTTATATCAATTTCATTCAGTTGTAATGTTCTGAAAAGCCAACTAAAACTGAAGCAAATTTAAAAGATGCCATTGAATGCCTTTATTCAGAATTTACGTTGTTGTTTGATGTATAAATAGTACATATGTGACATTTAGTAGGGTCGAAAAATGCTCAGATAGCCTAGTTTAGCCTATTTACCACCCTGTTATCTCGCCTCAGAATGAAACACAGTGATTTTCCTTTTATAATGGGCTCATGAAGAAAAATGCTCTGCTCTGCTCTGGTGGATGGCACTGCAGCGGCTCACAGGGGCCGCATTGAAAAGACTGTGGCCGATCAACTGGGTTATCCTTTATCCAGCCTAGCACCTGCTCGCTTCCCCATGTTTGGCCTTCTTTGCGCTGCGTTTTTGAGTTCCCCCTTCTGATGTGTGCTTAGCTTTAGGGATTTAGCCTAGCATGGATACCAACTTACTACTCTTTTAGTTATGCTCGATTTTCTTTTTGATGAAGTAACAGTGTTCGAATTTCACGTTATGTCTCTTCCATGTAGCAAGCTCTCATTATTAACCCCTTAATGCAGCTAGGCTTATTGCATGCTATGGGGTATTGCTTAGTAACTACAGGGAGGGCCTGTTCTTTGGTAATAGAAGTTTCAGACTTCCTTTTCTTCCGATTCATTTGGGTAACAGGAAACCAACCAAAAGCTAGAAAAACACGTCTCAGTAGTGCAAAAGTATTGACAAACTTTAACTGTCATTAATCAGTTTTTACACCAGATGACTGACTCAATTCATGAAACATCCTTTTTACTTCTGATTCTCTCTCAAATAAAGCAAGACATCACGCTAAAAACGAAACCTTCAGATACCTTTCATTTTTCCATTATCTCCAACACAGACAGTTCAATTTCTCAGCTCAATGACTGTCTGTTAAATGATTCATTTTCTCATTTTTATCAACTAATATCCACAGCAACAATTGGGAAGTTTGCTGCTATAACTGAATCATAGCATATCAAATTGCAGTGTAGCCTCTGTATTTTTGACATTGACAAATCCACACCTGCCTCCTTGAGAGTGCTTCTGATCTGTCGGACAGATGCACTAGAGTATTTGATGGTTTCTAAGCTCACCAGTTTTAATGTTTTTCTTAATAATGCCACTCAAAAGTCTCCAGAAAGACCCTATTAGGAGAGCTTAACAGAAACTGAAATCATCTTACAATCGAACCAAACCAACTGGGATTCTGGGATTTTAGTAAAAACACTGGTTTCAGATATTTCAATGGTAGTGTATTAAATATGTAAGAAATCAGCACTGATATGAAAAAAACTTGTATTTTCGGAAAGGCAACTTTTGAAAAGTAAAAAACAAAACAAAAACAAAACATAACTTTCAGTGGAAGTCAGTGTAAGCGACTCTTTCAGGTCATTTTGAAGCATTTCTGTTGGTCCATTATGAAATCTGGACTACTAGAGGATTTGATAAATGATTAATTTTCATGTTTTTATCAAAATTAATATCCACAGCAACAATTGGGAAGTTTGCTGCTATAACTGAATCATAGCATATCAAATTGCAGTGTAGCCTCTGTATTTTTGACATTGACAAATCCACACCTGCCTCCTTGAGAGTGCTTCTGATCTGTCGGACAGATGCACTAGAGTATTTGATGGTTTCTAAGTTCACCAGTTTTAATGTTCTTCTTAATAATGCCACTCAAAAGTCTCCAGAAAGACCCTACAAGGAGAGCTCTACAGAAACTATTTACTACTTATTTTAGTAAAAACACTGGTTTCAGATATTTGAATGGTAGTGTATGAAATATGTAAGGACTTTCAAAGGAAGTCAGTATAATATATATACAGTATATCTTTCCGGTCATTTTGGAGCATTTCTGTTGGTCCATTGTGAAATCTGGACTCCTAGAGGATTTGATGGTTTCTAATCTCACCAGTTCTAATATTCTTCTTAATGATGTCCCTAAAAAGACCCTACAACCAGACTAGATGCTGATAGCTCTATATCCCTCACATTACACTCTTAAAAATAACGGTTCTACAAATGGTTCTTTGAGTGATGCCATAGAAGAACCGCTTTTGGTTCCATAAAGAAGCATGTTTGTCATGGTTGAGACGTGTGAGTGTGAAAAACTTTTAAAAGACCTAAAAACGTTCTCTTAAGATAAGATAAGATAATCCTTTATTCATTATAAAATTTGGACACTATCCAAATAACAACTGCCAGATTCCCAATATGTCAAACATTATTTGTTTTTGTGTGACAGCGACGAAATATGGACTTGAATTCGTGATCCTACGATTGTGGCTTAAAAAAACAAAAAGCACTCTCAAAACTGAGCTCCACCTTTGAAGCTCAGACTTGTAGCGGGGTTCCTTGTGGTCTCGCCGCGCTTGAAACAATGACGCTCTTTTTAACAGTGATAAATGTTTATTTTGCCTGACACCGTCTCCATGTTCCTGCCATCCGCCTCAGCTAGCATGCTGTTATGAGCTCCCCTTGACAGGTTGACAGTGGTGGTGACGTGTGGGAAGGGGGGTATGAAGAATGAAAGGAGGGAGGGGAGGAGAAAAAAGTTAAAGAAAGTGCAACAGCACAGATCTTTTTCTTTTTTTCCCCCGACCGGAGCACAGGTGAAGCGAGACGTGTCTTAAGTTGTGACGAACGCAGCTTTTGAAGAGGGGATTTGTGATCGGCATGAGTCAGAAGCGTGGATTTTTTTCATGTGCCAGTGATTGACTAATAATATACCCTGGCGCTCCTGTGCTGCTGAGGCAATCTGCCTTAATATATTCGAGGTGTAGACCCGACCTGACTGTCAAAGCTGCTAGCTCGTGGCTTTGTGATGTTGGCGGGTTTGATTCCTGCCTGTTTCTTTTTTTCACAGTCAATGGACCTGTCATGTTTGCTTGTCACCTTGTGTAATCTCTCATTGTTTACGGTGTCTTGTTTATATTAGCTGGGTTATGTATGTAATTTCTGTTTTGGGTGGGCAAAATAGAAGCACAGCTCCACTCAAAGTACTGTGTTGTGGTGGTGGTGGTGGTGGTAGTAGAGGTTTCTTTCAGTCCTTATTAACATTTGTTTTTCTTAAAGCAGTACACAAAGAAATTCATCAATAAATAACAATAAACTAAAGACATTAATTGTTGTATTTGTTTACAAACTTATTTTTAAACTAGTCATGTAAACTTGTGTATATATATATATATATATATATATATATATATATATATATGTATATATATATATATAAACATGTATGTGTATATACTGTGTATATATTTTTATGTTATTTGTGTGTTTGATTGATTAATATGCCCACAAATGTATTTTCAATATTTCTGTCGTAATTTCTACGTAATTTATCATAATTTTAATGTCATTTTTGAGCAGCAGGTGTTTAGATATTCATATTTTAATTAGATTTAATTTGTTCCATTTTAAGTGGCATATTATTAAACTACAAACTTTCTTTTACATTAAATTAAAAAAAAATTTGTTAATTTGAATTCATTTACAAATGTATTATTTCTATTTAGTAAAAACAATTTAGGGCCTAACACAGGGCTTAAAAGCGGTGAAAAAAGGACAAGTGTAATATAAATATATATTTATGGTTAAATGAAACAGCTAAAAATGTTTATTTTATTTTATACATTTTTATATATTCAACAAGCTTGACTACAGTTTGCAGTTTGCTGACCACAAGTAGGAGTTTTATGGTTAGAGAAGGGAATATTTGGAGTATGTAAAGGTGAGACATTCATCCACAAGAACGCCATGCCAACTGTTAAACCTGGTGGTGGTCGCAACAAGTTCTGGGGTAGTTTTGCTGCTAGTGAAGCTGGTACATTGCAAAAAGTCAATGGAATAATGGCCTAGTTCAATAAACTTCAGCATAACCTCAAACCATGAGCTAAACGGTTGAAACTTGGATACAGTTGGTGTCAAAGTATTTTTTGTATTGAAGATCTATTTCATATTCTTATTGCACCCCAGTTAAAATTAACAAAGGAACAAGCTTAATATTGCCATGACATTCAGGTCAGACGTCCGACCAGAACTGTGAGTTTAGGCCAATAGCTTTTTTCAACTACCCAAAGTCATCAAACAATCTCAGTAATCAGACTGTGTATTTGAAAGCTTTTCTTGTAGTATTAACTTCATGTGATGTAGCTTTTGGAGCCATTAAACTCTTAAGATGTCTGGTCTCCATCACCACCACCACCACTGCTCTGAACCACTTAATTATGTAGACATCTTGATGAATTGGAATTCCCCTTCAAGTCTCCGGTGTTCTGCTTCAGGGACCAGTCTGCTTGCTTTCCAGACTGAACTGCAGGAGCTAGGGTTATCAGACTGTAGAAGGGCCTTTTTTCCTTTGCTATTGCCCGTCAAGCAAATATTATGCCACCACATTTATCACGACGAATTCATCATAGTCAAAATCACCCTCCCAAAAAAACAATAAGAACCTAATCCCATAAAGCAGCCTAATTCTCGGAATTAGCTTAAAGGCACCGCAGTCTGCATTGTAGATCTCTGAAACTCAATCCAAATGAAATTTAATTTTCCTCAAATAACAGAACATGCTGAAGTGCCAAGGTTAGGAACGCTGCGAAGCGGATTTACAAGCCAGCCCCGGTATCTCTAATCCGCACAAAAGGCCCTTTGTCTGAATATATACCCAGCTCTCTTCCCAGCTTTCATCCACAATAGGACGGGAATGGGCAAAGTTGTCGCACTCGCTCCTATTCTGCGGTGGAGAGCCATTCTAAGACGGTGGTGTTTCGCGATTGGCACCACATGGATACCAAAAAAAAAACGATGGTTGAATGTCTGATCTTTCACATGCTTCATATTCATACAGACACCTTGTTATTACTGGTAGCGCTCACATGAACCTTCTGTTAGTGTTATGGAGGCCTACGGATAGGGACAGTGCTCAGCAAGTAGCTCCACTGTGATTCTTCAGGGACGTACCTTCAACAGATTGTTCACTCTAGTTCCTGTACTGCTGAAGTTCAGAGTCCCTTCAATGGTAAGAAGATTGCATGTCCTTTTACTGTAAGGAGACTGTATTGTGCCTGCCACTACGAGAGGTCCCCTGCCTTTCATAGCCTTAAACAAAAGAGTGAGGAAACTAGAGCATTCGCCCGCCAAGCAGTTAAGGATCCATGTGATTCGAAGAACGTCTCAGCGTTGCCCTGAGCTCGTTCAAAAGGCTTCCGAGGCTGCATAATATCTCTTTTTGCTTCCCGAAATGGCTGAGCGGAGCCACAAAGTCAAGCCGGGTGTTCGGCTGACACCCTTAAAATCTAATATACATATAATGTAGTCAGCAACTGCACGCTTTCCAGTTAACCCGTCACACAGTGAGCAATGACTGACTGTGCCTTGCGGCGTGTGTTGAAATTCAATTTGCACTAGATTTGGTAAAGGGTGATACATCATTACGTGCTTTGTTGCTCCTTAATTGTGATGATAATTGCTACGAGAAGCATGAAAGTGCTTTGGTTATTGTCTGTGGGCTTCTGTGAATTCTTGCGGAGCGGCGCCGAGAATGTTCTGTTTGAACACCTGAGCGAGCCTCTCCTTATTCTGATTTCAAAAAGTCATTCTTTTTTTACCAATGAAATTATCTTCGTTTGCTCCGTGTTTGCGACAACTTTTTCGCCAGTCGTTGTGTAATGGTACACAGGAGGTTCGGACATCATGGTCTGATATGAGTTCGGTATAATGGGGGGAGGGAGGGGGAATGGGGGAGAAACAGACAGTTGAACAAACAGTTGTGCAAGTCACACTTTGTTCCAACACCATAGCAACCACCTAGCAACACCAAAGCAGCCACCTGGGATATCATATCCTATGTGTTGGCACCCATCTCATATCACAAATGAACCCCACTAAACACATGGAGTGCCATTTCACAACAACCGCTTCACAACCTCCTGGGACATGATGGCAACCACCTGGGATACAATAGGAACTGCCTAGCAGCCACTGAGCAGCACCCTATTAAAACCACTAAACATGACACCATGATAACTGGCTGAAATACTATTGGAATCTCCTTGCAAAACTGTAGCACCCATCTGAAAAACACTTAGCAACACCATAGTAACCCCTCTGGGATACCATAGCAACACCACTGCAGCAACATGGTAACCACTTAGCAACACCATATCAACCCCTCTGGGATAGAGGGGACTACTAGCAACTACTAAAACAACACTATAGCAAGTGCCTGAAATACCATGGCAGTCACATGTAGCACCTGTCTGGCAAGCACTTAGCAGCACCATAGTAACCACCTAGGTTACCATAGCAACACCACTACAGCCACACGGTAACCACTTAGCAACACCATATCCACCCCTCTGGGATACCATAGCAACCATTTTCTAACCACATAGCAACACCATAGGAACAACCTGGGACAACACCGCAACTGCCTAACAACTACTAAAACAACACTATAGCAAGTGTCTGAAATACAATGGCAGTCACATGTAGCACCTGTCTGGCAAGCACTTAGCAGCACCACAGTAACCACCTAGGTTACCATAGCAACACCACTACAGCCACACGGTAACCACTTAGCAACACCATATCCACCCCTCTGGGATACCATAGCAACCATTTTCTAACCACATAGCAACACCATAGGAACAACCTGGGACTACACCGCAACTGTCTACAACTACTAAAACAACACTATAGCAAGTGTCTGAAATACAATGGCAGTCACATGTAGCACCTGTCTGGCAAGCACTTAGCAGCACCACAGTAACCACCTGGGTTACCATTGCAACCACTTAGCACCACCATAGCAACTGCCTAGCAACACCATATGCAACCACCCAGCAACACCATAGCAAATGCCTAGCCACCACTTAGCCACACGATAGCAACCACCTGGGATACCATAGCAACCACCTAGTAAAGTCCATTGTGTCAGCATCACAGTATGACAATTCCCAGCTGACTAAAAGGTTTTCTTGACCCCTCACCTGACACATCTCCATGACTCTGATGTCTCATGTCCCTTGATTCGGATTCTAAGATCCTGACCATGGATTGGAATGGTCAGCTCTGTCCACGTTCCCACGTTAAGCTTCTTGTTATTATTCAAGAAGTTGCTAATTATGACGTGTGATAACCAACCTGAAGAACATTCCCCCGCCCGACGTCTGACTTTGGAATTTTTCCATTTCTCCAAGACTTTGAAGTCCTGTTTCTAAACCCTGACCTCAATCCTACCTGTTTGGTTTGTCTATTCTGTGCGAGTTCCCGCCGTAAGTCCTGTCACAGTGTAATCTGCAGCTGAGCTGAGCTGTGTTAATTAGCATGGTCTCTCAAAGCTAGGCTCAACCACATCTGATGGCACCAGTCCCAGTGCTCACACAGTCCCCCCTTTTTCTTCTTCTTTTTTTTATCAAACAGAGACAAGTAGAGGTCATCGAACAAAGACGAGAGAATGTCTGCAGATTGCACGTTGCACAGGTTGATGCATGGCTTTTGTCCAAGAAGAAAGGGCTAACTATTCCGATATGCTCCTTCTGCGTCTTTTCTTTTTCTCCAGTCTAATCACGCGGCCGTGTGTCCTGCTTAGGGTGGCTCCTAAACAGTAGTTACCCCCCCAAATTATTTTTCGGCCTTGTTAAAACAGCTCACGCAGCCTGAAAAAGAGGACTCATCCTTTGATGTGCTCCTGTTCCTTTGGTTGTGGCTCTCCCTGTTCGAGGGGCTGTACCACAAAAGCCATGTAAGTCTCTCTCGGGCTGGCTGCTCGGGCTCTGTTTGAAGGCAATGTTTGATGTCCCTTCCAATCAATGCTGAAGCACCAGCTGCTGTACCTGTCGTGGGCCACCTTCCCAAGGAAGCTCAAAGCGCTATGGTAATGGAGGAGGCTCCACCGTGGGAGCGTGCCATGGTGACTTGTTCAGCACCAAAGAAGCGATCCTCCTTGACCACTTCTCTGTGTTTCCCTACAAACCATCAGACGGCAGATGGGACAGCAGTCTCCATGTATGTTGGGGTAACTTGGACTGGTTTGAGTGTTTGTAGAACTTTTGATCATCTGGTATTCAGAGGTACAGTAAAGGAAAGGACCCCAGTGAGTGACAGCTCTGCAGAAAGAAACCCAGACCCCATATTAATGAAGAAGGTCAATGGAGAATGACCATACTGGTTCAGGCTTAACCGAAAGGCTACAGTAACTCAGATAACCACTCTGTACCATTGTGGTGAGCAGAAGAACATCTCAGAACTGGGGTCCGGCTTGTGTCAGCCAAGAACAGAAAGCTGAGGCTGCAGTGGGCACAGGCTTAACAGAGCTGGACAGGTATAGACCAGCTTGTGAATCTTCCATGTCTGCTGAGGCTCACAGATGGTAGGGTCAGGTGAATAAATCCATGGACCCAACCTGGCTTGTGTCATCGGTCCAAGCTTGTGGGGGTGGTGGAATGGTGTGGCCTTAATACCAACAGGTCATTGCTTGAATTCTACAGCCTATTTGAGTATTGCTGCTGACCATGTGCATCCCTGCATGACCACAGCTTACCCATCTTCTAATGGCTACGTCCAGCATATATCACCAGTTCATTGTTCTTCAGTGGCCTTCCCAGTCACCAGATCTGAACCCAATAGAACCCCTTATGGATGTGGTAGAACCATAGATTCACAGCATGAAAGTGCTCCTGAATCTGCGGGAATTGCGTAATGCAATCATGTCAATATGGACCACGATCTCCACTAAGGAAAGCTACCAATGCCATGAAGAATTGAGGCTGGTTTGAGAGCTAGGAAAAAGCAACCGTGCCATGTCCTCCTCTGCAAGTTTTAAGGTGGAAAGAGAGGAACTGGCGCGCCTTGGAACAGTTCAGGTCGAGCCTGGTTTCTATTATTAATGGCTGTTGACCGTAGCCCATGGGCGGCAGCTTGTATCCTCGGGAGTAGGATAACTCCCTCCTGCCTCCGCCTTGGCCTGCAGGATGCCGGAGGCATATAAAATACCCTCTCCTTCAGGTTGATTAGAGCAACTCCTCACGGGAAGCTGCCCGGGAGTCAGTCAGGTAAACCCGAGCAGACGGCATCCATATTCAGAGCCTATGCAGGATCCCCTCTCTCTGGACCCGCTCGCTTATGTAAAAGTGCCCTTGACAGGCCTGGTGCAGACTGATTGTATGCATTATTCCCACTGATGGAGTCGAGGTGTAGGGACACATATCCCCCAGGGTGATTATCCGACACTGCCAATGTTCTCTCCCCTTTTTTTCCGGAGCCTCGTTCCAAAGAAAAGAGGCTTCAACAAATTTAGAGAGGTAGGACTAAATGTCACATAAAGCTCCTGTCGATGCAATATTTCTAAGTCCAAGCGACGAACGTGTTCTCAGGTTGTTTCCAGACGCGGTGCGTATTCTCTCGGCGTATTCCATCTATATAACACGTCCTTTTAGATGCATTAATCTATGCTAATGGAATTCTCCGCCGCCAAAGAAAAATAAAGGCGTTGCAGAGAGAGGAAGAGGAACCCGGCCCCTTAACACAAAAGGCATTACAAGCAAAGCGGGCTTCATTTGCATGATTAAGCTTCAGTGCATGTTTGTACGTTCTCGCCCAATCCAAACAACAGGGTTTATTTTACATTACGCCTTGTGCAAAGCGTCGGGAGCGCCTGGGTCGCAGTCGTATGTGTTGCCAGCAAACATAAATATGCATGCTTCTGTGTTACATGTTGCATTTACCGAGGCGCATTGAATTGCTGTTGGCACATAAATAGGTTGCATTGGCTGAAGACCATAGGCAGAGATATGCTGAATGCCACCGATGGCCTATGCAGAGTAGAGAGAGAGCGAGAGAGAGAGAGACATCCCATACACATACTATGCGACTGCATCAATATGCATCACCCTGACCATTGTTCGGGGTACTGTGCCAAGGGTTCATGTAGAGTTTAGCCCACATAAACACCTGCGGTGAAAAGCACGCCTTACAAACACACCTATAAAGATCCTCGATCACACTCAATTCGCTAGAAATAATAGCCTCTCCTCCTATGCCCCCTCGCCCCACACCCTCATCCTCTTCTATTATAAGTGCTGGTCAGCCTAGCAAGCCAGTGTAGCCAGTTGAAGGTCTTTATGAGGTGAATTATATGAGTGCCTCAGTGCCCCGAGCGCTGGACTACAGTAGATAAGTCAAATGGAAACGCTTGGGAACAGGCAAGCCTGGAAAAGTCATCTGCCACGGCTATGAGAGCCAGTTAATCCCCGGGGCAGAGCGGGTCTGTGTACTAAAATACAGTCCACAACCTGCCAGTGACCCTGAGTAAGGGCTGTGGGGTTCACTTGCAGGAACCTTTTGGTTTTTGTGGTAGCAGTGGCTGATGATCTACATGTACTTCTTGGTTTATAGATTTGTTTATTGATGACATATTTAATTTATTCATTTTTCAGAGTTTCATTTTTGGACTTTCATTAGTATGGTAAGGAAAAAGCCCTCACAGCAAGCTCCTGGGATGTAATATCCAGCATAAAATTGAGAAATTGAGGCATGTAAAATGGCACTTTCTACATAAAAAATTAACCAAACTCTGTACCTCACTTGAATGAAATTGCACACTCCTGAACGGAATAATTACCTCTAATATATCTTTGGTTATCCATCAGTATGGTCTGAGAGGTCCCCACTAAAATTCATTGTTTAATTACCTTCATCTCTAAGAGTAAGATAATGGCTTCATTTCTGACTCTATTACTTTTTTCCCCTTCCTCTTGGTCTGTTCTTGAGTATTCTCAATATCTATTGTTTAGTTTAGTTTTATTGAAATGGCACTTCTTACCACAGACATTGTCCCAGAAAGGAAAGTCCGACTTAACAGGATCGATCAAAAGGAGGAACTCTTTGAGAGTCCAAGACTCATAGGGTTTAAACTCTCTAAGAACATGGGGAAGAAACTGAGAGCAACCAGGACTCCACATGGAAGAACACCTGAGTATCCAAGACTGAAATGGACAAACTCCTTACGAACACAAGGAAGAAGCACTAAGAAGAACACTGACTCAAAATGCGACACTCCTTAAGACTATGAAGAAGGAACACTGAGGAAAACCAAGACTGAGAGGAATCAAGACCCCAGTTGAAGAATTCTCTAAGAGCATGAGCAATAAACACAGAGGAACCAAATGAGAAACTCCTTCAGACCATACAGACGGACCACTGAGAGGAACCAAGACCTTTGAGAAGAAAAGCTCTGGGTGCAAGATGAAGACTTCCACAAGCATTAGAAAGAAACCCTTAGAGGAACCAAGACTCATAGGGTTTAAACTCCCTAAGAACATGGGGAAGAAACTGAGAGCAACCAAGACTTCACATGGAAGAACGCCCCAAGAACACAGAGGAGCCAAGACTGAAATGGACGAAGTGGAGAAACTTGCAAGGACGAAACACTGAGAGGAATCAAGACCCCCATTGAGGAATTCCCTAAGAGCATGAGGAAGAAACACGGAGGAACCAAATGAGAAACTCCTTCAGACCATACAGACGGACCACTGAGAGGAACCAAGAGCTTTGAGAAGAAAAGCTCTGGGTGCAAGTAAGATGGAAGGAGCAGAAGAGACCCAAGTCTAAAAAGAAACATGAGAACCACAATGAACAAGAAACACTTCCATGAGCATTAGAAAGAAACCCTGAGAGGAACCAAGACTCATAGGGTTTAAACTCCCTAAGAACATGGGGAAGAAACTGAGAGCAACCAAGACTTCACATGGAAGAACGCCTCAAGAACACAGAGGATCCAAGACTGAAATGGACGAACTCCTTACGAACACAAGGAAGAAGCACTAAGAAGAACATGGGCTCAAAATGAGACACTCCTTAAGACTATGAAGAAGGAACACTGAGGAAAACCAAGACTCCAGTGGAGAAACTCACAAGGACGAAACACTGAGAGGAATCAAGACCCCCATTGAGGAATTCCCTAAGAGCATGAGGAAGAAACACGGAGGAACCAAATGAGAAACTCCTTCAGACCATAGAGACGGACCACTGATAGGGAACCAAGACCTTCTCTGGGTGCAAGAGGAACATGGAAGGATCAGAAAAGAACCAAGAACCAAGAAACATGAGAACAACAACAAACAGGAAACACTTCCATGAGCGTTAGAAAGAAACCCTGAGAGGAACCAATACACAGCAGAAACTCCCTCAAGAGCATTTAGACAGAACCCTGAGGTGAACCAAGACTCAACAAGTGACACTTCCTGAGGAGCCAGGACTCAAAAGAATGAGGAGGAGGCACTGTAGAGGAAACAGAATCCAGAGAAGGTGGTAAAGGTCAATGAGAAAAAGCAGTGGCCAGAGATGGTGGACGGGTTCTTCATCACGGGTGTTTCCCACTGCTGCAAAAAGAGCTTTGAGCGTTTAATCAAAGTGGAAAGACTCTTATGTCATGTTGCTTACGGATGGATGTTCTCTGTGAAACCACTGGAAGTGACCCACACACTCTTTAAGCTCTATACTAACTATACTCCATTATGCATATGTGCCATCGTCCAATGGAAATGCAGCAGCGGTCTATCCGGCAACAGAGGAGAGAGCGAGGGAAAGGAAAAATCTACATAAAGAAGGACAAAACCTGTCTGTCAAGCCTTCTTTTTATACAAACACACACACACACACACACACACTTTCCTGGGAACTGTTTATTGCAATAAGCGTGCATTAGAAATGCATAGATTGAGGACCAGGCAATCATGAGGAAGCACCTTAGCCTGGAAGCACATGGAAATAGGAAGTATTTGGGTTTATTTGTTCCAGTGGGAGCAATGGGGAGCTTTCCTCAGCATGCTATTGTGTTGCTGTGTAATAGTAATATTGTTAAATATTAGTGGCTTTTATTTATTTCTTTAAAGAAAGTACATAAACATCCCATTTCCACATGCCTTTTTGGCATATGGCATAGATCCAGGATTGACGGGCCAAATTTGATTAGCCAACCTGTTAGCAATCGCTGGTGCTGTCACCAGGCTTTATTATCATTCTCAAAGAAGACCACGCATGCACACAGGCGATATGGCTGCTACTTCCACTTTCATGAATTCACCGATGGCCTGGTCCAGTGCCTGCCCACACACTAATTGGCGTGTTGCTGCTCCAGTGGTCCAGTAGGCTCATGCATTTTTCATGGAAAGCAACTGGGCACATTATAGCCGCATTGTGCAAGACCGGTCCAGTCCGGCTGGTCTGGGGAGAGGCAATATTTCACATATTTACGGCCTCATTAAGGTCCACTCCAGCATCCAGGACACACACACACACATAGGCATGCACACACTGCTGAAAAAAGTGCTGCTTTAAGCACCACTGACATTATATCCATAATGTTAAAGATTATATCGGGAAGCATTGTCCGGCCTTGTTTTCATTACCTGGTATAAATGTTGTTGTCTAGCACAGCGGACCTGACCTCGGTCATTTCTTACAGGTTTGAATGTTTTAGCTATAATGAAGAAAAGGGGGGGAAAAAAAGACTGGACGGCGGGGTGGGCTTTAAAGGGTGTGTACACACAGTAGAGCCAATCAGACCAGACTGCACTAAGGAACAGGTGCCATTTACACATTGCAGTTTTCACAATTCTCATATGTTTATCCTCAAAGAAAACCTTGTCTGAAATTCAGGCATAAAGCAAAACTCCTTGTAAGGTGTCTTTTTAGGAAATCATTGCTAGAAAGTAGAGGTGCATCCTAATTGTTTACTAAGTAGTAATACTAACTAGTTTCTGATTATTAAGGATGTCAAGTGTCAAATGTGTGAAATGAATTAGTATGGTAATACTTTGTGCACCAACCTACCAAATCTGCAATATTGAGATTATAACAATAATAATTATTAATTATTATTATTATTTATTTATTTATTTATTTATTTTGCAAGCATATTATTGGTGTGTAGTATGCAACGGGGACATACCCTGTGTAAATTCATATTTTGCATTGTCATTTAAAACAACAGTGCATGTATTTATAGACATTTATAGATATTTATAGATTTATAGAACCTTAATTATTTTCAGTTTATATATGGTAAGGTGGACTTACCACCCTGTTAAACTGAAAATAGGTTATTTGTGTATATGTATATATATATATATATATATATATATATATATATATATATATATATATATATATATATATATATATATACATACATATATATATATATATATATATAACGCACATCATACTCATGTTTAGTTTCTCAGAAGGTTCTGCAGAACGAAGCCGTTCCACCCGTCCACCCCCGTCCCCGTCATCTCCTGGTGGCAGATTTTGATTATCCATATTTAACGGGATTTAATATTTGAATGCACAAATGCCTATTTGATGTGAGGGAAGTCGAATTAATGAGTCATGGCATTATCAATCTTTAATAGGCCATAAAGTGAGATTTATGGGTGTTCTGCTTTAAAGCTTTGAGGCGAGGCGCGCCAACGAATGTGTCACCCTCTAATATGCATAACCGTTACTTATATTTTTCAGAACAACACGTTTTTCAATCTTCCAGTCGTTCAGGCGTTATGTCTCTCTTAAATGTGTCTTGTTTTCAAAGACAGAAGGGGGTGGGAGTTGGGGGGGGGGTCGTGAGGTTTTTTTTTTTTTTGGTTGTTTATGTTTCTTTTTTTCTGTTCTTTCTGAGTGCTGTCAGAACCTGCCGTGTCACTTGTGAGTTGATATGTAATGTGGTGAGAACACATCAATTATTGACAGTGGCTTCATTCGTAAAGACTGGGATTATGCAATGAGAAAAGCACTCAGTCTTTACTGCCCCCCCCCCTCCCTTCCAAGCACTGCTCTAGCCTCTTGCTTCCTCCATCCTCAGCCCAGCCACTGGAGATCCGAATGTCCTCTGTAATGTTGTGCTAAATAATGCAAGGAGCCCTTTTCGGATCTGTTCCAGGACAAGCTTCATTCAAACCAGCACATGTATGACCGCTTGTTCCAGGTCTTTCTTGCATGATGCCACCAAGCATGAAATTGAAATATGGAAAAGAAGCAGAGTTCTTGTGCGCGACTTTACTGTATCTATCTAGGCTGCCTGAGTTAGTTAGAAGGTGGCGAATCTGCAAGCCAAGATGAGCTGACCTCCAAAAGTTGTGTTTTTTAGCTTTTCACTCTGAACTGTGGCTGTGATTCGCAGATCTTCAGGGTTTACTGAGGTTCTGATATCTGGAACCTGTTAGTTACCAGCCCATACATAGATACAAGCCCAGCTGTACTGGGGGGAGCAGCTGCCCCACATGCCCCGCCATCCCTCAGCACTTTGCCGCAGCATTTAGCGGGTGAACTGCAACGTGCCATGCCGGGTATAGCAGGGTACATGTGGGCGGTGGGCCGCAGATCTCCCGTACCTTCAGTACATACCATTACCATGCTACATTCCGCGGTGAAGCAGCGTCATGGCTCAAGCTATAGCTCTTCAGGTTGCTCAGACTCCAAGAGCTATGTTAGCCTTGTGATTGGTTGGGGCTATGCTGACGTAAGGACCACCCATTCCGCATGTGGAGGGGACATTTATTAGACTTTGTGAAGATAGTCATAAGACAGAGAGAAAACTCCTCTGCCAGTGTCAAGAGCAATACATATGATAGGTGATGGGGCAGAGGTCTATCAACTAGGCACGGTAATTGGCTAGCAAAAATCTGGTAGCCAGACAGCGAATTACCTTGAGTAATCAGTCCAAGCTAAAAGTTTTCCCGTGTCCCTCACCGTCCCTTTACCTAAACAGCATCAAAAATGGGTGGACAGGCCTCAAAAGAGCAGTGTTCTGGACGCTCAGCTTAACCACGGACCTGACAAGACTTAAGACTCTTAGCTGTGATAGTTGCCAAGAGGGGTGTTACTAGGTACTGACCATGCAGGGTACCCAAACTGGGTGCCAGTTGTAAAATATTAAAGAATATTCCATCTTTAGCTTCATGCCTTTCGGAAATCAGGTCAACTTTACAGCCCTTTCTATTCACAGTAACAGAAATGGCATGATTTCCCAGCCTTAATGCCTTGTTTGTATTACTCACCGGCCTCTTTAGCCCAGCCTAAGCAGCCTTGAGGACTGGAGTAGAAAGGCCTGCATTATTTCTGCAGTGGACCCATGCTTCCATTCCCCCATTCTTCTGTCATCACCCCTATGATTCAATTAGGCCTACATACCTCCAACGGACCTCAGTCTGGCCGCCTCAGCAAAGCCCTGAATGACTGACAAGCCAACACATTACTATGCAGAGGAGGGGGGGGCGGAGAGCAGGCAGTTGGGGCTGGACTGGCGATGGTGGTATCTATATGAATAGACAGGATAAAAGAATCATGTAATTGATTTTCTTTCTGTGCTGGTGTTTCATTAACTGAATAAATTGTGGCAGATTTAGGGCACTTGGACTCATTCAGATCACTCCCAAAGTCTCTTTGTCAAGACTAACTTCCTTTCCTGTTTGCGTAGCCTGATAAGATTTCCTGAAATGTAGGGATGGCTTGGCCCACATGCTAATGAATTTGGATGGATGAATGGATTTTGCTGGCAAACACTGGTTTGCTGGTTTGCTGTTTTAGGCATTTGCTGCATATTCAAGTTCTTCTGGAGTTCCTATGGAGCATTAACCTCTATCTCTATGCTTTGGATAACTGTGGCTTTGTGCAAATACCACTACCTCATGCTCTGTTTAAGATGTGAGGACGATGTCCTGGAAGAAGTTCACTAACACTTTGCTTTTTGTCTTTCACAGATGTGATCCACACCGTTGGCCCCATCGCCAGGGGCAACGTGGGCCCATCCCACAATGAAGAACTCAGATCTTGCTATGAGAACTCTCTCAAGCTGGTGAAGGAAAATAAGCTGCGCTCTGTGGTGAGTACTTCTGGACCCTGCTCGGCTGTGTTCCTTCATCTGAGGAGCATGTAGAATATTGAACATTGCAAAAATGGTATCATTGCAAGTGAAATCATCTTAAAGGAGATTTAGAGTCTGATGTGTTACATTTCGGTTCAGTGTCTGTCTAGTAGGGTCATCCGCCATGTGCCATGGTCAAGAGCGGTGGCTGCTCACTGATTGTGGATGTGTGGATGTGTGGATGTCACACCCTGAAAACAGATGTGGACAAAAACAAGGCCACTAAATAAGTCTAAAAACAGTGGAAAACACTCCTAAGTCCATTCACTCGACTCTCTGCTCTCAGATATGAGGCTTCGTCCTCTAAACGTGTGTGATTTTTGCCTCAGTTAGCTGGAGCACAGCCTGTGCTGTGGTGTTTACCCTGCTGGCTAACTTATCCAAGCCTTGATGACCAACTTGCCAGTCCAAACACAGCAGGACCGGTCTCTCATTTCGCCTTTATGTGACTCCCAACACCAGTCGCTTGACTTCGCACTCTCAGACATGTGTTTTTACCGTCAACGCTTGTGTCGGTACCTGAGCAGTTAGTCAGCAACAGCTGCACTGGGCTGCCTTTGCTAGACTAGGGCTACAGATCCAAAACCACAGGGGCTTCCTGTCCTTTCCACAGCAGTCGCTTGACCATTAGTCACATGATGCTTGAGTCATTCTCGTCCAGTTATCCGGAAAACTAATGTTAACCAGCTTCTCTCTCCTGATTCAGAGCAGATTAACATTTTCAGTTGTCAGATTGATGGTTTAACATTTATTGAATGATTGATTTACAATGGCACCCGCCTGTGGTATACGGTATTACAAGTGGATACCATCCTACCCTAATCTTGAGTAGTTGGGTGGGAATTGTTGGAGAAATTGATCTTTGGGTTGGACCCAAAACATGTGTTTTTAAAAAGAAGAGGTAGATGCAGTGTTGAATGGGCCAATAGAAATGGTCCAAAATGAGATCCATTGAACGTTTTGGAAAGTTTTGTCTTCTCCTGTTAGAATGACATTTTGGAGATGCCATGTTTTGGGGTGACAGCAATGATATGACGCCGAGAAGACATATATATGTTCACTGGTCAGAATAAAACTTGCAGCTTTGTGCATTGGATGCTGTGTAGAGGTTTAAAAAAACACAGTAAACCATCGCAATTAAAAAAAAAACTAAACAAACAAAACAAAACAAAAAAGTCCAGAAAAAGAATGAATAATTAATATATTTCACATGAGTTGAGAACCCTCATGTTCTTTTGTGTTCTTCACGATGATACGAGACCAGTAAAATATAGCGGGTCGTCATACGAGTTCTTGATCACGTTAGAAGGCGCGTTCAAGCTGAGTCAGGCGGATTTGGAGCGCCGTCGCTTCGCCTAAATGAAAACCGCTTAAACACCTTGATCCAGCCTGCTGCAGAGATCAAATCTGACGGCAGGCACTGCGAGTCGCTTTGTCTCCAAGGTCATTATTTCGTGACCCAGTTTGGGTGGGGGAAAAAAAAAGTTTCTTTTTCACAAAAAAGACATCTGAGGTATTTTTGTTTACTTGCTGGCCTCATAAGAACTGAGCTTTGCAGCAGCGTGAATATGTGACACTTCCCGGCCACACGTGCCGCTTCAGTCGTTATCCAGGAGCCTGTAACGTGAACCCTGTGCTGATATTGCTGCTCTGGCTCCAGGTAGCAGCAGAAATCTAACTCGACTGTTATGTGCTTTCATTCCAGGCCTTGAAAGGCAGCGCTCCTCATTATCTCTAGATTAGCATTATTTCCGTGCACGGTGGCTGAGGCTTTTTTTGTATGAAAAATAAATATCGGTCTTAACCCTGAGGACCTTAAGAACTCCAGACCTGTTTCTAACCTTTTCCTGGCACAGTGCTAGAACGTGCTATGGCAGTTCAAAGAACATCTTTCTTCCAATAAATTGGAATAATTTTGAATAACTCTGATTCAGTCCGGAGTTAAAGTTCCCAGAACTTCCTTAAGGTTAAGGTCTTAAACGAATTTGCTTACAGCAGCTGATGCTATGCTGGTTCTCTTAAAACTTACTTCTGCCATTGAGGCAGTCTTTCATGACACTTGCTCGACTCGAAAACCTCTTCGCCATTACTGATAATGCACTCTTGGCTTCATTCATCTTTATATGCATCAGTTTGTCACCAGTATTGACTGGTTAAAATGGGATCCATATAGTCTTTCACATGGTGTTCCTCAAGGCTCTATACTTGGCCCACTACTCTTGTTTATTTACATGCTCCTCCTATAACTTTTTAACATTATCAGAAAGGATGGTCTTCAGTTTCACTGTTATTTGGACGATACTCAAATTTATTACTGGAGTCTTGGATGGTTATGAAGTTTTTTGAGCTAAGCAATAATACATTTCAGGCGATATTATTGCTTCTCCAGCCACCTTTACAAGAGTTATATGGCATCCCCTGATTTTACCACATCCTCCTTGGCCCAGGTTCGTAATCTTGAGGTCATTTTAGATTCTGCATTATCATTTTACTGTCAAATAAAAATATATATTTATGACTAAGGCTGCTTTTTTCATCTGAGGAGCACCAGTCTTTGACATTGAGCAATCGAGATCTTCATACATGCATTTATCACTTCCAGATTAGGTTATTGTAGTGCTGTCTTTGTCTTCTGTGGGCTTCTTGCCTCCAGACTTAAAAAGTCAGCTGTGAGAGTTTTTGCCCAGCAGCAGATCATGAGAACATAGAACTTCCATACCTGTAGATTTACACTGGCTACCTGTACACTTCCATATACAATACAAAGCCCTTCTTCTGGTCTTTAAGACCTGAAGTCTTGCATGTTTGCTTAGGCCCCACACGTGGGGCTGCCTTTCAGGTTACTCCAGCTCCTGCACTGTGAAAATGCTACCCTTACTAGCTGCTAAATACGTGTTTCATTCAACCTTACGTTCTTATCGCTCTTAACTAAGCTCTTGAGTTGTATAAATGGATACTGTAACCGTAAACACAGCTAAAAACCTGGAGGTCGCCGGTGCGACTTTAAGAAACACAGACGTAATGCAGAGCTGTGTCTGTTTCTAACTGACACATTCAGATTGCTTTTCAAGCGTGGTGGGCCTCTGTGGCCGAGGCCCGGGCTTTAATGAATTTGGCCGGAGACCAGAGTCTTTGGCCTGGGAAGGAGCAGCGTCAGAACCCACACTGCTCCAGCTGCTGGCCCTGTCTCCGCCATCTGGTCGGCATGACTTATGGATCCGCTTTAATCCGCGGTGGCCGTGGCCAGAGAAGGACGCTCTGAATCTCCAACCGCTTGGTTTTTTTCCCAGCTGCCCTGCACCAGCAGAGGTCCCCCTGAGAATTGGAGGCAATTAGCGTTGATGAGGCTGCCTTGGAGGGACAAAGTCGCTAGCTCTGGCTTAAATGACCGTAATCCTGCCATAAGGATGAGCTGGGCCGTTTCCATCAGCGTCCGTCATTGGACGCTCGTGGCTAAGATCAGCCTCCTGACGCCCTGGCACTAGGGGGTAAGGAGGGCCTTGCGTTCCTCGGCAGCCGCGAGAGACGCAGATGCAGCCTCGGTAACTGTGACTAAATCCTAATTAGCGCTGAAGTTAAATCGGCATCGTCACGCACAGACCACACAGATATCCGCGGCTTAAGCTGGGCACACCGAGGCAGTTTGGGATGACAGGCAGGCCTGATATGTATGCTAACTGCCAAAGCCCAGCCATTCCTGCAGGCTCTCATTAGACCGAATTGGAGAGGCCTCAGGAAAGGGGGCTGTATATCCAGCTCCTGATTTCCTTCCTCTGTCCAGCACCGTCTCGGTCCCCCTCGTTTTTCTGCAGCCGCATTCCTCCACCTCCATTGCGTTTCCCCACTTCCATTTATTTATTCAGTAATTCATGCACTGATGAGAAACAGGGCTCTGCTTTCACTGGGAGGCAGGCCCGCTTTCAGGGAGGCATGTTTGGACAGCTGCTCTGCATTGCTATGGATCCCTTGCTGCAAAAAATAAAAAAATAAAAAAGCCCCCGTGGACTGACTGGACATTGTCCGATGAGCTCAGCCGCAGCACACCGCTCTGCGCTGGCACTGTGCTAGCACTGTTCCTCTCTCGTTTGTTTATTAGCCGCAGAGCTCCTAGTTTCCGTCATCCACATTCCCAGGCTGCTGAGCCGTGTCCGTCACCAAGTGATGTTCTTCGGCCCAAGTAGCAGCAACGCTGGGGTAAAAAGTTACCTGTTATAGCAAAGGATCTGGCTTTCTGTGCCCTTGATCAATAGTGCTGATCCCTTTTCTTTAACAGTAGATGCCGTGGTCTCCTTGGGATAAGCTTCAACAGCCCTTGGGCCGAGATCAAATCTTGGGCTTCTAATAGTACATTAACTGTACGTGTAACATGGAAGATTTCCTCATGAAAGACAAAAATGCATCTCTCAGCATCTTTAAAAAAAAAAAGAATTGTCCATGGCTTGTGCATTGCAGCACTTATGCCAGCCTGATTGAGTAGCACTAAGCGCATTGGGAAGTGAAGCACTTCCCTGGCCTGGAAGGCGAAGGATAGAGGAGTGGGGGACTCCTCTTTATGTGGCATGCTTGCAAGGAGAAAGTGTATAGTGCTTGGACGAGTGTGTGTGTGTGTGTATTTGCGGAGGGTTGGGGGTTTCTGTGATTGAGAACTGTTGAGAAGTGGTAGAGAGGCAACGGCTCCCCTAATGGGGATTACAGTGCATTACATGGGGATTTGAGTCCAAACAATGGTGGAGCGGTACTTGAGAAAAATCAACATGGGCAACAATAAACATGCTTGGGGCGGGGAGGGGGCTGCCTCATGAGCTCGCCACCTAATCCCACCACTTGAGAACCTTGAAGCAAGCCCCCCTCAATCGGAGACAGCCCGAGACACGTGCTGTACTCCACATGCGGTGGATGGTGGACGAATTCCTCTTGATTATCTCCAGAGATAAGGACCTGAGAATATAGTTTTCACACAGGAGGAATCCTGGCCGTGTTTCAGAAGACCCTTCCCATGGTTTGTTTCAGTTCCAGAGGTTTCCCCTAAGCACCGGGATCAGCCGGGACGGAATTGTGCAGGGAGCTCTCAAGCAGATGGTGATGAGTAATGTAATGTGAGCAGGACTAGCAATAGCCCACATTTGTTTAGCGTGTCACCTGTGCATTCTCGGAGAAGCTGTTTGGCTTGGACGCTGGATGAAAGATGGGCTTCACGTACGAGAAAACGCTGAGCTCCTCGAGCCAAGAAACAAGGCATTTAACCTCCGGAATGCAGTTCAATGCTTTTTGGAACGGCAGGGAGATGGTTGACTCGCTCTCTTCGTCTCTGTCCAGTCCGGGCGTTCTCTTCACTGTATTATATTAAGAATGGGGGGAGTGGTAGATGATTGATGGGCGACTGTGGAGTGTTAGGAGCCACTACATCATTCAGGGGATATTGATTCATTGATTCATTTTAATAATAATTAATAATTAATCCAAATCTTTATGTAATCTCTAAATGCTCATAATCTGTAGATAGACCTTAAACGGGGGAGTGTGGCAAGGTGGCTAGAGAAACTCCCAGAAATCTCCCAGTCTTTTACACGGAAGACTGGGCAAAAATCCCCCAACCAACCAAAAATCCCCCAACCAACTGAAGTATTCAAGTACTGACCATGCAGGGTGCCCACATTTAGCTTCAGGCTGTCTGTTGGACCGGGGGCGCCAAAACTTTTGCATATCTCCATGTAGCACCATATACAGTGCATTCTTTTATATTTGTAAAGGTGTCCATCATGGGATGTGTGTGTGTGTGTATTTGTGTGTGTTTTCACTGGAACACAGCAAGAGTCATTCACCCCTCTCCCACGTGCTACCCCCGAGAGACACTCGCTCCCGTTCCCATGTGCTTCTTTTCTCTGCGGCCAAGTGGGCAGCCTGTCGCGCTTGCCACAAGACTCGAGCGGTCATCAGCGCCGAGAAGCACGCTCCGGAACATGGGCTTGGGGAATAGTGGGGACGGTGGCCCGGGCCACGTGCCCACCCTGCCACGAAATGTTCTCAGAGAGCTGTCAGGCTCCCGAGGCCCCATCTGCCCTGGCAGGCTGACTGAGAATATAGCAGGACATTCCTAAACACAGCAGCCCTTTGTTGGCCTACAGTACAGGAGTACAGTTCTGGAGAACGGGGACTAAGTGTACTATCTAGAACGTAACATGTGCTTATATACCACTGACCATTTTCTTCTCTTCGCGTATCCCAGCTTGGCACCCCTGGAACTGAGAATGTAGAGGATCTTGCTCGAGGGGCACAAGAGTGGCAGCCTAGTGGACATGGGTATTGACACTGCAGCCCTTGTAATCAATGATGGAATGCTGTAAACCACTGAGCTGCCACTGCCCCTAGTTGTTCTCTGTCCTTATCCCTACTTGGCACCCCTGGAGCAGAGAGGGTGAAGGCCTTGGAGCTCCTAGTGTTAAAGTACTTTTTTCAACATACCTTTTTGAGTGTGTAACTCACAAGTACGTTCATACCTAAATTCATTTAATCTCTCACAATTAGAGCTAGACAGGCTAATGTTAAAAACGTATGATATTTACTGTTCTAGTAAATTTGCCATGTTTAATACAACCTATTTCCACTAGTCCTAATCATTTATTAATGCGTCACCACACTTGATCTGGTTGGTCCCCTATAGATTCTTGATTTACAGAAGGGTTAAATGATTAACAGTCTGATTATTAAGAAACTTCAGCTTATTATTAATAATGTAAAGGGGGTTAGTGACATTTTTAGGATTGCATGTAGATTGTTTGGGATAATTGTAAGGTGCGATTTGAGTTTTAGATTTAGATTTAATAAAAAGTATTGCATTCAACTAAATCTCAATTAAATTTAATAGATCTTTATTTGCATGTTAGTGAAAAAACAAGCTGTTTACATATTAATCTGCTGCAAAATTATGGAATTATCAGAAAATCCAGTCCAGAATGTGAGTTTTAGATTTTAATATTGAATGTTATTTGAAAATAAATCTAATAATGACATTTAAATGACATATTAAGTGAGTTGATCTATTTGTAGTAGTTTTTTGTTTATTTTAAGTTATATGCCTGACAAACAGCATTTAGAAAATGTGAGGCATTTGACATATAAACATTTTTCTTATTTGTTATGGAATCATCTACACCTCTAAAACTGTCTTACAATGCTTGTGTCATTAAAAACCTGCCATAATTCACATTACATGGTGATTTGCCATCTTTTCAGATCCAGCAGTCAATATTTATTTATGTAATATGTAAATATCCTCTGTTCTGCAGTTTTGAAACAGTGCAGTTTCCATGTATGGCCTGTACGTACTAGTAATCTAACATTTATACCTCAAAAACAAGTCTCATGCAGTTTTCCATGATATGGGATTTCATACTGTTGGACAATTGAACAGTTATGAAGTTTTTCCATATATAAAAAATGAATTTACATCATCAAAAGCAGTGATTCCAAATGTTTGACCCATTTTTGAACAGACTTGTATGTGAGCCAGCGAGTCTGGCAGGATGAACTCAGCTTGAAAATGAGATGTCGTGCCACCCGCCCTCTCTGGACGGAGAAAGAAGCTGCTCCAGCACACTGTCAATATTTGTTGGAGCCAGAAGACATTAATGCAGTCCCATTTACAGCTCTGGTGCACGGAGCATGGTGGTTATTATGGTCTATTGAGAAACATCTGGCCACGTTGGGGAAAGTTCGTCAAGTTCGCACTTGGCTCACCATTCTTTGGCTCGAATGAATCCATTTTTTTTGCAGTAGTGTTAATGAGGCAGGACTGCATTGTAATTGCAGTGACAAGGGGACCTTATGAAGGATGAATTTCTGCTGGAATGGAAGGCTTTTGTGAAGCATATGTGTGGATCTTTTGCTCTTGGGATCCCCATCCATAATTGAAGAACATGGCAAAAGAATGCCATTAAGACATTGATCTTTGGCGTGCATGTGCCGTGTTTTAGGTGTGTGCTTGGAGTCTCAAGGTGGTCAATACTTTCCAGCCTCTAAAGACATAAATGTTGTAGTGTAATTTAATGTTCCTTATTTTTCTCTCGTAGCTCATTGACAAAAGTGAGGAAATTCTGTCATTAGTGCGGATTTCCATCAATACCACGTTTCAGTCCAGAAGCAGGGAAGCAGAGGAGGAGCTTTAATTATGATTTGAATGTGATGACCATCCAGTGACCCAGGTCAGTGAACCTTGTTGTAGGAATAATGACAGACCCTCACATTTTACAGTACTGTGTAAGAGTTACAGTCCATCTTCTAGTTTCATTTCCAGTCTAATCTTTTGGGAAGATTAGATATTAGATCATTCCAATTCTATATGTAAAAAAGGAGGAATTCCAAAAACTTCAGTAAAAAAAAGGAAGATTCAAAGATGGAGAAACAGGGACTTAACCCAACTAACAACCGTGAAAGGTCTGATAGCCCACCAAAACTGTCCCCATTATATAAACCGCACCGAAAGAGGGAAGGAATAACCAGGCCTGCTCTCACTTTAGATCTGAAACAATCCACAGATGTTTCTGTTCATATGTTCGCCGTGAGGAGACCACTCAGCACTGAGGTCATACAGCTGATTAAGGAGCTGTTGCAGAGAATGCAGAAGAATTTCCATTTAAACTTCTTACATTTGTTACATTTCTGTGTTTAAGCTGAACCCAGTTTGTGAAAGTGAACCATGTTAGCTTGGTGCTAGGTGGGGGAAAAGGCTGTGTGAAACTAATGGTATAGTAGTCATATGTTCTATTTAACAAACTATAAGAAAACATCCATGAAATAAGTATCAGTGTATCAGTGTCACTATTTATATCATTATTTATTGAGATGTTTAAATACTGTTCCTTTAAAAAATTTGGAGCTGTTTGCTTGCCTTTCCCCTATTTTCCCACTGATTTAACACGCATACACATCAAGGACCACACTGCAGAAACTGTGGGAGACAGGCAGAAAGGGACAGTGTCCAACTGTTGAAATTTACAATCATTTTCTGTAATAAAATAAATAAATAAATAAATAAATATAAATATAATATAAAACTATATATATATATATATAATTCTGATAACCTTCAAAATTCAATAACCTTCATTTGCACAAGGTTTGAGAAGTCTTGGGGTGCCCAAACATTTGCATGGGGCTTCTTTTTTGCACACAAAAATTGTACTAAATAAAATAAATACACTGATCTTGCTTAAAGTGTCGCAAACAATGTTCATCTTTACTCACTCAACTACACAGATTAACACTAAGTTTGACCAGGAGTTCATTTTGACTTAATATTGAGTAAAACACCAAGGGTGGCCCCTCACTTTTGCACAGTGCTGTACACCAAAATTCTACTTAATTAACTAACCATGCGATTAATCAGATAATTGTGTTCTGGCTAACCCCTCATAAACCCTTTAAAGATAAAGATTCAGTTATAAATCCTAAAGTTTACAAGGTATGAGTGTATTTGTTCAGTTCACCTGATTTCGTGGTGTGCCACAGGGTTCAATTTTAGGGCCTATGAAAGTGACATCAGTTCTAATAGTAATGAAGTGTAGGCCCACACGCAAGGGTTAAAAGAGGTCCAGTGGGGGGGAAGTGGGTTGAGGTTCCTGACGTGTGTGTGCATATGGGATGACCTGAAGAGGAGCTATTGAGGCCAGATTGAGCTCTTGTTTTTATTAGTCATGCCAGCCTGTTTTCATTCAGCCTATGAAAACAAGAATTTACTCCTGAATAAGGGGGCAGAGCCATCTGGAAGCCATTCAATTTTTTTTTAGCACAAAACTCATAACACACACTCTCTCTCTCTCACTCTCTGACCTTCAACAAAGGGCTGTATAGCCATGTTCATCCAAAACATGGTCGTCCCACTTTCTGATGATCTCCCTCGCTCATTACGTGACATTGAAGCGAATTGTGATGTAAACTTTTTGTCCGAGGGAGTGAGGTGGAGGAACTCTTGGGAAAGTTTCTTCAGAAGCCACAAAACGCTTGGCCTCTTCAAAGCGGGCCACGGTGCGAATTTTTCAGCTTACCTCATACTCTTCTTTTGATCTTTGACTAATGGCCCTGCGAGATCTGGAGTGCCTTTTATTTTTTTCTTTAATGTGACCACTAGCGGCCGCAAAGTGGGTGCTTGCTGCAGTCGTGTGTCATTAGTGTATTTCGGGTACGCGGGCAAGTCGTCTGGCTCTGGGGCTGCCAGCTGTCATTTTGGACAGCGCCGGAGCTCCAGGCAGTGTTTAGTGGCCTCGCTCCCCTAGGCCAGCCAGCAGCTGAAGTGTTTTGTAGTCATAACACGAGCTTACTCGGAGATCTGTGCGGGAAGCCACAAATTGCCCAGTTCAAAAAAGCACCCAAAGCCAAGCGGAAAATGAATGATAAATGGTATGGCGAGATCAAATTGAATATTGTGCTCCCGGTTCTGTTTTCCGCTGCACAAACAGTAAAAGAGACATTTCCCCCGCTGGGTTTCCTGTTTTTATTGCAGGGTCACTTTCTTACAGAACTTGCGACCTTTTCCATTCGCCATCAAAACGATGATTAGGAAACGTAGTGCTGCATTTGTCCCTGGCTTGTGCTTTATTTCCAGCAAACCAAGACTGTGACACTTCAGCGGAATTGTGGGGAAGTTTCTAATCGGAGGCAGACGGCGGCTAGACGGTCTTGGACAAAGTGATCCCTGGGTTTTAATTGAAACATAAAAAATACATTTTTTGAACATAAACACCCTGTTTTTAGATTCAGCTACTTGAGTACATTATAATATAGTAATTTTTTTTCCTCCATATAACCATACGAGATCATGGCTCACTTCTCAGTATGTTAGAAGTGCCCAGGCCTATGCATTTGCTACAGTTCAACTGGGCAGTTAGTATGGGAGGGGTTTAGTGAACGCTGAGCTTGATTTGCTTTTAATTGAAAGTCTAATCTAGTTGACGAACTTCAGAGTAACGACCAATGGTTTTGTTTGTTCAGAAATGAGTAGATTAGAAATGTATTGGTGTTAGGAATTAGTGTTAGGCGATATGACCAGCAAAGCCAGTCACAATGAATTAATTTGACCTTAGTTACAATTTCCATTTAAATATAAGAAGATGCTCATCTTAGATTATTAGAGTTGCTTCCATGTCACTATGTTATATACTGTGACTTTAACAGGGGGAAAAGTGCCAACAGAAGTTTTAATTAATTTAATTTTAATTAAGATTTTAATTATATTATATATTACATTATTTAATAAAAATGTATTAATAGAATAAAAAAAGAATAAAAAAAAATGGGCAAGATTATGTCGATTAGAGGTTCTGAATGTTGGTTTTGATTCAAATTTCCAGCCCTAATCTGAATACAGCTTTAACTGTCAAAGTTAAAAATAGCATTTGCTAAAAGCTAGCTAGCATTTTTCATATGTATGCAACAGATAAGTAGCAGTCAATCAGTAATAACAACCAGCTTTGCAAGTAAAAATCTGGGCCTGGTCAGAACTGGTCAGTAACACTCCCTTGGTCGTTGAAGTGCAGCATCTTTGCTTATTGTGACCACCAGGTCCTACTTTACCTTGAAACGTCCACCTTGTTTAGACGTTCCTGTGTAATCGTCCGGCGCTGAATTCTGTGGTGAAGATGCAGGATTCAAGGGTTTCTTCTGATTACTCTCTTAGGGCGGCCATATGAGTGCAGATGCCGCTGCACAGTAGAACAGTGCACCACCACTTTAGAGTCTGCTAGATCCTTTTCAATGGTCTCTTGCAGTTAACAGGGATTTTCAGGTTTCTAGTAATCCTACAAGAAGTTCTTCTAGACCTGAACGTGATCCTAACTGCCATTTCTCAAGTCCATTACAAACTGAGGACACAGCTACTAGAAAGCTACTAAATATTCTATATGACCTTCTCCTGCTTTTTGGGCATCAATTATTTTAATATTCAGAAGGCTAAGCAGCTGCTTGGAGGAGCCAATAACCGCTGATTGTTGGGGCGAGGTTTGAATTTTTCATCACCTGGCCTTTCCTAGTGAGGAGGTCTAAAGCTCCAACAAGTGAATTAAGGTCTGAGACCTAGCTAAACATTATCTGAGAATGTAAATGAAAAATTTGGATGCCAGCACCACCACTGCTAATCAGTTCAACAGTTGCTGAGTTATAGCTCTGTTGCTCTGTTCAGTTCCCAGTAAAGGCCTGAAATCACCCTAGTTATTCATATTTTAAAGCACAAGCTATCACCTATATATATATATATATATATATATATATATATATATATATATATATATATATATATATATATATATATATAAAGTCATTTATTAATATTTAAATATTAATTACCCCTGCTACCTAACCATGCCATGAAGCATGGCACATGCCATATGTTGTTATGACAGATTATGTCCAGTCATATAACTGTGTTATGCTTCATTTCCAGTTGTTGTCATGACAGATACTATAATGGTTGATGTCCCGACTTTGAATTAGCATGTGACAAAGTGTCAGGAGCATTGATGGTAACATGAAACAGTTCTATTAACACACATATGTTTTGACAATTGACCTTCACCATAATAATGTTGCGATCTGAGGAAAAAGCGGCCTGGTTTGTGGGCATCAGTTTTTTTTTTCATTTTCAGAGTGGTAGGCCACTGCTTAAAGCAGCCAATGGGTGCTGACTATTGGGACAAGGTTTGAGGAGTCAGTAAATTCAGAAAGATTAATTTGTCTCTGTTAAAGTTATCCGATAGCTCAAATCTCTTGGGTTGCACAAACTTTTACACAGTTGTTGTTGTTTTTGTTTGTTTGTTTGTTTGTTTTATCAATAATGTTTAAATAGTTCTGACCAGAGGAGGATGGGTCGGGTCTTGAGGTTTCTTCCTCCAGCTCTGAGGGAGTTTTTTCTTGCCACTGTCGCCATTGGCTTGCTCACTGGGGGTCTTTGATCCTTCATCTCTTACGTTATCAAACCAGCGTGTATATATATATATATATATATATATATATATATATATATATAAACTTTTGCATTCTTCTCAAAGGAGGTGACGACAGTAAAACGCTGACAGCCGACCCAGTCAGAAATAATAATCTCTCAAAAATATCCCAGTATAATATTCCAGAACTTCCCAGGACCCCAAGTACTGTGCCTGGAATTACCTGCAAGTATCTTTGGAGCACATGACCTTCCCTCAAGAAGAAACGCGAGTCGACAGAATTCACGCCCCTAACTGCAAGCAGAAGCCGACGTCGCCTTACCAGTGTTTTACTAAAACCCTTACTGAACCAGAGAACTGCTGAAGTGTCTTGGGAGAAAACAACGACGCATTAATTCCATTGCTGCCATTACCGGAATCTCATAAATGGCCTTAACACTGAAAAAGACACCTCCGAATTTCATTATGGCCCTTAAACCTGTTGTGCTGCCTCATTATTTATGTACCTAAATGCTACCGTGTGAAACCTGACAACTCGCCAGCCCGCATCCCCCTCCCTGTTTCTGGGCGCCAATTCCCAGAGTGATTAATTAATGCACGTTTATGTGCTTAACGGTACGTGCCCAAACTTTTTCTCCAGCCGTTTTCCAGACACTTTCGCTCATAAATTATTGTCGCGGCATGCGAGGAGCACCGACTTCAATGACTAAACATTCGCCGCATGCGAGCGGCTCGTCAGGCTGCAGAGCAATTTGCTGAATGAAGGCCAAAAATATGTTTAAAAAAGTGGTTGTGGTAGTGAGGGAGTCACGGGCAGATGTCTGTCCTCCAGTTTGGTGATGGCAAATTAGTGAACTGACCCCATTTCACCTCTTGTCTCAAGCTGCGTGACTTGTGGTTGTCTTTCTTTATAATAAACATGTTCGGTAACTGTGGAGAGTAGCCTCATTATTTCTAGAAGGCCGGACGAACTCATGTGCCACTAAATTGTCTAGAGTAAAATCACACTTGTGATTTTAGACAGGAATTTAACAGCTATTAAAGCGGTTAAATGGCGACGTCACATCCTGTTTACCCAATTTCACCCAATATAGCATCTTTCTCAAACCTAAGGATGCTTCACAAAGTACACACTTCCCCAGCAGGCAGACGGAAAAGCCCCCAGGCTGTCCCCATGAGTCCTTATAAATGGGGGAAGGCCTGAAAGGCCTGAGAGCTGCGGTGTAAGGTCACTCTATAGGGCTGGTCGCTCAGCAACAGGCCTGGAGAACCTCTGAGTCATGCTTGGTCATAGCTGGGTCAACAGTCCTCCGGAACGTGACGTAGAGTGGCTCCAGCGCCCGGCCTAACAAGCGTCCAGTCCGCAATGTAAAGTCACTGTGGCAGGTGACCCAACATTCCACCAAGCCCTCCAGCTGGCCATGTAAAGTCATTCCTGCAGCAGACATAGCAAACCTCATGACCACCATGTAAAAACACAAAAGATGCACACACACACACACACACACTGGTTTGACTTGGTATACACTTATATTATACACTTAAGTCTGGTGGGGATCCGATAATCCGTTAATCTAGCCATGTGATTAAGAAAGAGTAAGCAAGTAAGAGTCTTCCTTGGTCAAGGGCCCAACAGTAGCTGTACAGTGAACCCAGGGATCGAACCTACAACCCTATGATCAATAACCCAGCTCTCACTACTACCCATAACATCACATAACAAAGCATGGCATCACATGGCATCTGCAGTGGCATGGCATGATTATGCACTGTTATGGGTAAGGTGTTCTGACCGTAAAGCTAAGCTGTTTGTGCTGCGTTGTTGGGACTGTGTACGTCCACAAGCAGGGCCGGTTAGTTCTCCGCGTCCCACATTAAGACACCTCCATGCATCTAAAAGGTTAATTAGACAGAGGTTTTAAAAAGGTCACCACGTCATTTTGATTTGTCGTTCCTATTCATCTGATCCGGAACGCAGGCAACAGTAGGCCAATTAGCTCCAATTAGGGCCTTGGCACTGGGCTGCTCAGTCCATATTAACAAGAAGTGTATCCGTAATTACCCGGGCAGTCTCTCCTTGTGAAGGAGACAAATTTGCGGGGTCGTAAAAGCAGGGCCGCGATGAATGTTTACGTCCCTTGACATTTCGCCCCAGACCTTATAGGGAGTATAGGAGACTCCGGTCAGGTGATGAAACATCGGCGCGCATAAAAAATGACATTTCGGGCGAAGCTCCGGGGGCGTAATCATGGTTGATTAGGGACAGGATAAACTATGAGAGGGTTACGGGGAGCTTCGCCGCGAGCATCCTGCGTTGATTGCAAACCCTCAGGAAGCCATCTGCCGTCTTCAAGCAAGGATGCCCCTCTGTTTTCTCTGGTCGTGTTGGTCAACAGCTTAATAACGGGCCCCGAAGAAAGTATGAATGAAAAGCCAGACTTTTTTTCTGGGAGTTTATGGAAAGTTTGTTAATTTTTTAAGCGCCACTTCAGCTCCTCGCAGCCGCTCACTGGCTTGTCAGGCGGGTTCTCGGGCTGCGGAGCTCGTGGATCGCCTGGTGAATTTTAATGGCATGTATTCCTCAGTGGCGATACCCAAGGATAGGCAGCCTTCGATGCCGCCGAGGAGGAGGTTGTCGGAGGAAATTGTTGATTAAACAGATGTCAGTCCCGGTGGCACCGTGGGAGACGAGAATTCCACAATGAGTGGGTATTAATTAAACATTACCGAGGGTGTGATTCCTATTCGGAAATACAAAAACAAGACCCTCTCTTTTTGCACGAAGCAACGACAAGCGCAAGACAACTGACAAATGTATGTAGATCGACTTCCTGCAGCGTATAAGCACAGATCTAATAGACTGGTAATGGAAGTCAGGAACTGGCTCTTGGGGGAACAGTCAGTGGCATATAATGCAAAATAACACAAGTCTGTGTCAGTGCAATTAGGCCACATTAGACATCATGCGAGGCACTGCAGCCTGTTTCAGCCTCTATTCAGCCCTGATAGGAGGCAACTGTGGTCCACTGTTAGTAGAGTTCCAGCAGTTTACCCACATTCCTAAATAATGGCCTAGTTCAGAGTGGTTTGGTATGAAATGCTATTGCTATACTATTGAAATGAGAAAAATCTTTATCTGCCCTCTATGATGGGAAAAAAAAATACCACGATTTAAATTCCAACAATGAACACACCAAGATACCTGTGACCACCAATTAGCCTAGTGCTGCATCCCTTTCGCTCATTTCGCAATGAATCTGAGATGGTTCTTACAGTGTTCGAGGTGGTTGCTATGGTGTTGCAAGTTGTGCTGCTATGGTGTTGCTAAATGGATACTAGGTGGTTGCTAAGGTATTGCTATGTGGTAGCTGTGGCATCCCAAGTGGCTGCTCTGAAGTTGTTAAGTGGTTGCTAGCTAGTTGCTATGGTTTTGCTAATTGTCTGCTAGATGGGTACCACAGTGTTGCAGGGCGATGGCAGTGCAATTTCTATCGGTTACTATGTTGCTAGTTGCTATGGTTTTGCTAAATGCCTGCTAGCCACAGTGTTGCAGGGCGATGGCAATGCAATTTTTATCGGTTACCACTGGGGCAGTGGTGGCTCAGCGGTTAGAGCGCCGGGATATCGATAACAGGGTTGTGGGTTCGATTCCCGGGCTCGGCAAGCTGCCACTGTTGGGCCCTTTACCCTCTCTGCTCCCCGGGCGCTGGAGTTGGCTGCCCACCATGTGTACTCACTGCCCCTTTTTTGATGTTGATTAGTGGTTGCTGAGGTGTTGCTAGGGTGTGCTAGGCAGCTGCTATGATGTCCGATAATGTCGGATAATGATATAGTTGGTAAACATTCAGTAACCTTCAAAGGAGTAATAAATCACATTTACTCAAACTTAATCTCGTCTGCTGATCTGAAAAATATACATGACTATACATGATATATTATATAATATATATAATATACATGACTCTGTGTCTATTTTTTGTTTGTTTATTTGTTTTTGTTTTGTTTGCAGTTGAACCACATGAGCAGATGATTTATTTGTCTCTGTTTTTGAGCGAGAGTCTTCCTTCTCTGTGGAGTTAATAAAGTAGTGTACTATTATTAGATAGCGCGTGGGGGGCCTTTGCACTGTTCATGCGTCATTTTGAGAACTTATTCCAGAAGTGTATCTTTACAGTGAAGACCGTTTTCTATATTCGTGTACAGCTTTCTTAAAGACCTACCTGCCCTGAGACTTGAGGGAGTATGCTTTACTGTAGAAACTGTGCTGTAAATAAGGAAAACTTTAGTTGAATGTCGGCGTTTACGAGCTGATGTGTTGTGAATTCAATGGCTGTTCATCAGTAATCACATTTGTTGATTTGATTGTGGTTTGTTGAAGACTATGCATGTACAGAGCCATTATAATACATGCAGAATTGAAAAAATGGTGAATTGTAGATGCCCCATAGATTCAATTCACTGATTATTAAATGCAGCTGAACTCTAAGTTGACTGTAAATGATTGTCTATTGAATGTAACCCAACCCTAACCTTAACCTTAACCTCAACTTTAACTTTAGGGTTTGGTGTTGGGTTAGAGTTAGGGTTTAGGGTTAATTCAAGGGTGAGGTTAAGATTAGAGTAAGGGTTTGGATTTAGGGCTATTCAAGAGTAGGATTAAGGTTAGAGTTAGGATTTAGGGTTATTCAAGAGTAGGATTAAGGTTAGAGTTAGGATGTAGGGTTAATTCAAGAGTAGGATTAAGGTTAGAGTTAGGATTTAGGGTTATTCAAGAGTAGGATTAAGGTTAGAGTTAGGATGTAGGGTTAATTCAAGAGTAGGATTAAGGTTAGAGTTAGGATGTAGGATTGATTCAAGAGTAGGATTAAGGTTAGAGTTAGGATGTAGGATTGATTCAAGAGTAGGATTAAGGTTAGAGTTAGGATTTAGGGTTGATTCAAGAGTAGGATTAAGGTTAGAGTTAGGATTTAGGGTTATTCAAGAGTAGGATTAAGGTTAGAGTTAGGATTTAGGGTTATTCAAGAGTAGGATTAAGGTTAGAGTTAGGATTTAGGGTTATTCAAGAGTAGGATTAAGGTTAGAGTTAGGATTTAGGGTTGATTCAAGAGTAGGATTAAGGTTAGAGTTAGGATTTAGGGTTGATTCAAGAGTAGGATTAAGGTTAGAGTTAGGGTTTAGGGTTGATTCAAGAGTAGGATTAAGGTTAGAGTTAGGATTTAGGTTTATTCAAGAGTAGGATTAAGGTTAGAATTAGGATTTAGGGCTATTCAAGAGTAGGATTAAGGTTAGAGTTAGGATTTAGGGTTATTCAAGAGTAGGATTAAGGTTAGAGTTAGGATTTAGGGTTGATTCAAGAGTAGGATTAAGGTTAGAGTTAGGATTTAGGGTTATTCAAGAGTAGGATTAAGGTTAGAGTTAGGATGTAGGGTTGATTCAAGAGTAGGATTAAGGTTAGAGTTAGGGTTTAGGGTTGATTCAAGAGTAGGATTAAGGTTAGAGTTAGGATGTAGGATTGATTCAAGAGTAGGATTAAGGTTAGAGTTAGGGTTTAGGGTTGATTCAAGAGTAGGATTAAGGTTAGAGTTAGGATTTAGGGATGATTCAAGAGTAGGATTAAGGTTAGAGTTAGGATTTAGGGTTGATTCGAGAGTAGGATTAAGGTTAGAGTTAGGATTTAGGGTTAATTCAAGAGTAGGATTAAGCTTAGAGTTAGGGTTTAGGGTTGATTCGAGGGTGAAGTTTAGGTTAAAGTTAGGATTTAGGGTTAATTCAAGAGTAAAATTAAGTTTAGAATAAGAGTTAGGATTTAGGGTTGATTCAAGGGTGAGGTTAAGGTTAGAGTTAGGATTTAGGGGTGGTTTAAGAGTAAAATTAAGTTTAGAGTAAGAGTTAGGATTTATGGTCAATTTAAGAATAGGATTAAGGTTAGAGTTAGCATTTAGGGATGATTCGAGGGTGAGGTTAAGATTAAGGCTAGGGTTAGGATTTAGACTTAAGGTTAGGCTTAAAGTTAGGATTTAAGGTTGGTTCAAGGATAGGGTTAGGGTTAGGTGCAGGATTACATTCAGTAGACAGTAATTTACATTCAGTGGCATTTAATACATAGTCAGTTGAATGTTAGCTAAATGTCAGGTGAGCATTTATGAGGCATCTATACTGGAATGGAAGTAAAGTGATACCTCAGATGACACTTATGAAGCATAATTGCCAAAAAAAGAAACTTTTAAGGCCTTGTTTAAACCTCTGGAATCTTCCACAGAACTTATTTCATTAAGTGCCTCTACCAAAATGATGTTTTTCATATTTTCCCATACCATTTAAGTTTGAAAGCATATTTTTGTGGAACTGATAAGTAGCTGAGCTAGGCCTCTGCCTTATACGTTTTACCATTACTTGAGAATGATGCTTCATAGCAGTGTTATAAATAGGACATAAATACACTGTGTCATTTTACATTGGATGCATTCTTTAAATTCTTCTGCATGTGTTGAAGTCTCTCTGTAGGGCGATTCTCAAAACAAACTTCCTTTGTCTTTGGCAATCTTCCAGCGCCCCCTGCGTTATACGCCGCGACCCATTGCGGTCGCAGAATAGCCACCGGAGTACCTGGGCTGACGTCTCGGCAGCAATTGTTTAAACAGATTGTGTTCCAGCGGCGGCGGGGAGATTGTCGGGATGAGTTCTTGTTTACATCATTATGGTTAATTAACAGGCAGAAGTGCTCTGGCGGGGAGCGGACGCCAACCGAGCTGGACAAAGCTGTCACTAACACACGCCTACGCATGCAGAATGTGTACACACACACAGAGAAACAAGTGTTTCATTATTGACGCCGGGCTCCCTCGGGGGGTCCGCTGGTTACTGGTCACTTCCCTAGACTCACAAGACACTGTCGAGGCCTGTAGAGTTCAGCGACTGGTACCTCTTGGAGGCAGCCTTCTGGCAGTCTTTTGACGGGACTATTCAGAAAGAAATAAAATTAGATATGGGGGACAGACGGATTTCCAGAGGTTTTAATAAATGAGCATTTTTGCTTGGGCAGTTTATTATTAGAAAGACCTGAACACCTACACTGTTCCTGTGTTGATCTCTGTGTGGCAGAGCAGCAGCTTCAGGTAAGGATATTCATATCTACTGACAGAAGCGCCTTGTTGATGGCCAACAGAGAGAGGGTCATCAACAAAGACCTTGAGGTGAATGGGCTGCAACCGCAGAAGACCATGTCAGATTCTGCTTCTGTCAGCCACGAACAGAAAGCTGAGGCTGCAGTTGCTCAGCACAGGCTCACCAACACTGGATGGGTGTCATCATGTAGCCTTGCAAATGCTACCCTACAGTACCTAATGTGTTATAAAGGGCCTACAATGCCGATGCCTTTGGAGAAGGCCTGGAACTTCTTATGATATGTTATGCAGACTATATGACCTCTAACGTTGGATATGTTATCTCCTGATCACTGGCTTCCACTGTTATCCCATAGCCTTGCAAATGCTACACTACATTACCTAATGTGTTATAAAGGGCCTACAATGCCGGTGCCTTTAGAGAAGTAGTGTAGATCAGGCCTGGAACTTCTTATAATATGTAATACAGACTGTATGACCTCTTACTTTGAATATGTTATCTCCTGACCACTGGCTTCCACTGTTATCCCATAGCCTTGCAAATGCTACCCTACATTACCTAATGTGTTATAAAGGGCCTACAATGCCAGTGCCTTTAGAGAAGTAGTGTAGATCAGGCCTGGAGCTTCTTATGATATGTTATGCAGACTGTATGACCTCTAACTTTGGATGTTTTATCTGCTGACCAACAGTTGACCACAGCTCTTTTAGTTTGATATGGAATTTGAAGTTTATTAAACATGTGTCACTGTGAGGAATGATCTGCCTCGCAGGTCTGGTGTACTCAGACTTTTGGTAAGCTGCTCATACCCTGCTGCCCATTTCTAATTCCTCCCACCTTGTAACGACAGCACAAGAGTCCACATGAGGACATTTTCAATTTAATGCTCCGCAGATGGATATTTTAATTATTATTGAATCACCGCTAATGAGGCCTACGGATCTGGCCATCCTTCTTAATGCGCTTAATCGAAGCATGGCACGGAACGCGACACCGCTTTGCCAATAACAAAAGAAAAGAGCAGCCGTCATCAACATAGAAACAAATAAAAGTGTCTTGTTGGCTTCTGAGCATGTTATAAATACGCAATTAGGACTTGCTGTTTTTTTCCCCCACCACAGCCAAGCATGGCTCTCCATCGGCGGTGGCTTTGCTTAAAAAGCAGCTGCTGTAGTTTCCGCAGCACTGGCTTTGTCACAGTCAGAGAGCGTGAAAACAAGGCTTCCTGGTCGATCGGCATGTTCAATTTCAACCAGACATGCACCCAATTATCACCCATTGATGTGGATCTGGCCCGCACACCTGTCGGCCTGTCTGTGACACCATGACAGAAGCGGTACCCAGGGAGCTTTGCCAAAGAATAGATAGTGGTGGGTGTTTTTTTTTCCTTTCTTTTTAATCCAAAAGATGAAGAGATATATATTTTATAGCGGTGGCTTGGTGAAAATTCCCTTTTTTTTCACAGTGGTCGTCTAACAATGCCAAAAAAAAACAAACAATCTGACACTATGGTAAGAATTTGTTACCTAATAAGGCTTCTGCTAAGCTTGTAATACACACCAATCAGCCATACCAGTAAGACAACCCTCCAAATATTGTGTAGGGCCCCCTCGTGTCTCCACAAGACTTCGCCAAAATTGACTTTCTCAGTAATTTGTGCTACAACAGATCTTCCTTGAGCTCAGACAAAAGAAGCTAGCCTCGATCCTCATATGAATCTCTGCGCCTCAGGTGCCCATGTCCCTAGTCCACTTTCCTTGGAGCAAATTTGGTAGGTTGCTCACCACAGCATACTGGGAACAGCCCGCAAGACCTTCCAGATGTTTTGGAGATGCTCTGACCCAGTCAGTCGTCTGGCCATCACAGTTTGGTTCTTGTCCAAGTGTCTCAGATTCTTCACTTACTGCCTAATATGTAGATCCCACCTCTTGACAAGTGCCAGTAAATCCAAATGATCAATTTTGTTCAGTGTAAAGGCACTGGACTACGGACTACCACTCACAATCACAGTCAGTGATGTCTGTAGAACTAGCAGTGGGCCCAGAGTGACGTTGTTTTCAGATGGAATTAGTCCCACCACACCATGGTTTGATTCCCAGTCTAGATGACTCTGCACCAGTTAGAGTCCCTGAGCAAGGTTCTTAACACTACACTGGCCCACCTCTGTCGACCTGGAGAAGAGCTTCAGCTAAATGCAGTTGTAGCCCTTCAGTTCTACAATTGAAGTTCCAACCAATAGAAAAGCTCAATTAGGTTTATGTCTATAGAATCATCCTGATTGGACAGTTTTTTGTTTCGCATTTCAAGAATTTAATCCTTTTGTTGCCAGTCAAATCTTAATAATGATATACTAGCACTTTAAAATTGCAGTAGAGTTTAAATACAACCACCAGTCTATTAAACACATCTGAACTCAAGTTGCAGACATGTATTTTTTTTAATTATCAGAAATAATTAGGCCTTCTAAGACGGCTATGACGCTCCAAAAATGCTGGATTAATTATTTTCCTTTTCCTAAAAAGAAATGAAGTACTTATTATTAAAACAGTTAAGTTCCAACAGTACGTTTTTAGACTGCAGGATTCCCCCGATATTAAAATGACCTAACAAACTAAACCCAACATTTGAGTAAGGTTTAAACTGCATGATTCCCCCCATATTACTATAACCCAACAAACTAAACCCAACATTTGAGTAAGGTTTAAACTGCATGATTCCCCTCATATTAAAATGACCCAACAAAATAAACCCAACATTTGAGTACGTTCTTAGACTGCATGATTCCCTCGATATTCAAATGACCTGACAAACTAAACCCAACATTTGAGTAGGTTTTTAGACTGCATGATTTCCCCGATATTAAAATGACCCAACAAACTAAACCCAACATTTAAGTAAGTTTTTAGACTGCATGAAGAAACTTAACCCAACATTTGAGTCCAATTTTATACTGCATGATTCCCCCCAATATTAAAATGACCCAACAAACTAAACCCAACATTCGAGTACGTTTTTAGACTGCATGATTCCCACGATATTAAAATGACCCAACAAACTAAACCCAACATTTGAGTAAGTTTTTACACTGCAAGTTTTCACCTGATATTAAAATGAAAGGTTTTTAGACTGCAGGATTACCCCCTAAAATATACAGACTGTAAACAAGCTAATGATGCTTAGTTTATGCTCATTACCTGATTATGAAGTAAAAGCTAATATGCTTCTTAAAAATGAATGCTGATATTAATTATTGATGAATACCAGTTTACTTCCTGTTTTGTTAATCAGAAGTGTCATAAGATTGTTGTCTGAACTATGTCCATATATTTGTCCATGTATTTGTCTGGGCATACAGAGAACAGCGCCATACGGTTGGAAGAAAACACAGACACACATTCATTCGAACCTAAATAACACACCTGATTCAGTTTGAGGAGAGTGTGTCATCACTTAGACTGGCAGTTCACACAGCGCTAATTGGTTATAAGCTTTCGATGCTTGCGGCTGGCTACATTAGCGTCCTAGCGCCGGTTCAAACCCAAAAAAGCAAACTTCAGACACCAACCTTGTCTGGGCTGATCCGCTATGTTTGGAGTTTGGAGTGGGAAATTGGGTAAATTTGATTCCTACAGTCCCATTTTGGTTCTGCAGTTTATACCGCTGGAGTCTGGAGCGTAATTTTAGAATGCCTGCCAGCTCCGTTAAGGACGTTTCAACACTTCCGTGCCGCTTTCACCGCAGACTTGAGTGTCCACGCCTTCGGTGTGTGTCTGAAACAGGTGTCCGTGGTGTGTTCGCACCTTCAGATACGCGCAGATTGCCTTCCCACAGAGCTGCTAAAGGCCTCTACGCCTGTCTCACATCCAGCACCACACACACAGCTCCTTTACTCACTCACTGAGGAGAGCTGCAGAGGGTACCACATATCACTACGTACGTTTAAAAACATCCCTGTGTCTTTTTGTCTTTAAAAGTACCCCAAACCTAACCCATAGGTGATTCCATTGTAGCCGGGAGAGGGGGTTATAGGTCAGCCGATTCAAGCACAATGAATTCTGGGTCATTTCCAGACTAAATACTTAAAAAGAGATCTTCATCCATACAAATATGGCTACTGTGCTGAGGGCATGGGCTTAACCAGCTATTGACCAGCCTAGGATATGTTTTGATGGTTTGATGGTTTAGGTGGTCTACCAGAATGACCAACCTGACCGAACTAGTCAAGCAGTATAACCAAGGTGGTTGACCATCGTGACCAGCTTAACAGTCAGCTTGGTCGAGCTATTCATGCTGATAGACCCCTCAAGACCCATCAAACACAAATAAAAGGCTAAGCTATACTGGCCAGTGCTACAATGCTAATACAGAAGGTAGTCAGATTTAAGTTACTGTTGTTGAATATTAGAATTTTTGAATATTAGTTAATATTTCTACCTGTGCACATGCACCTAATTTTGAGTCAGCTATTTTAAAATGAATAAAGCCATTACGTTTAAGTGGCTGCTTGCCCTGGAGTTTTAATTCATGTTTTGGAAGCTCGCACAGATAAACCAGTCCCTAACAAGGACACAATTGCTTCTTAATTGCACATAATCGACTTCTATCTGTGCACTATTAAAGAAACTAGGTAGGAAAATCACTCTGTTTAAGGATCTTTGGACAGGCTGTGAAAATGAATGATCTCAACAGACCATCAGGGACGTCATATCAGTGATGAGAGGACATTTATTTTAAGATCTATATATTTTTTCCATTTTCAGCTTGTAAACAGACAAGCTAAATTCAGCCATGTCTCTCCACTGCTGCGTTCTCTCTTCACTGGCTTCCTGTAGCTGCTGCCCGCATCAGATTCAGTACCCTGACTCTGGCCTACAAAGCCAAGAACGGACCAGCCAGCCCCTCTGTACTTGATGGCAATGGTCAAAAGCCGATCCGCACCAAGAGCACTTCGAGCTTCAAGTACGGCTCGGCTCGACCCGCCATCCCTCAAAATCCACAGAAGACAAGCGTCCAGGCTTTTTTCTGTCCTGCACCAAAGTGGTGGTACGAGCTTCCCCTGGGTGTCCGAACGGCAGAGTCGCTCGCTTTTGAGAATACTTGGGCGAATAGTGTTTAGTAGAGTCTAAACTTAGAGATATCTTTGAATTATTAGTCTATTCAAACTAGCTGAGGTTTTTCTTGGGTAAATAGCAAAGCACTTTTGTAAGTGGCTCTGGATAAGAGTGTCTGCTAAATGTCTTAAATGTAAATATAAATGTAAATAACAAGCTACTTAACCTACATATATATATATATATATATATATATACGTATATTTGACCGGGAATATAGGAGAATATTGGACATCACAAATTCCTGGCATAGCCCGGGCATCACATTGCTGGACATATTTAATAAGGGCGGGTAATTGCGGGCGCTCTTTCTAAATCTCGGCAGGCAGTTAGTTCGAGTATAGCGACAAGAGTGCCGAGTGACGTGTGCGGGCTAGCCGCCATTTCCGAAGTGTTGATAGAAAGGACAGACTAGAAAGTCTGTCTTTGGCCAAGCAAGAGATAGCTGGCCCTTTGTTCCTCACCTGACAGGCCCGGGAGGAGATAGGAGGCTTCTGAGGGGGTGCTTGTCATTGGGACATTATCGTCTGAAATTAGTTTTAATCTCGTTACAAGGATTTTATCGTGTGGCTGACACTCATTCTTGTTAGGGCTTGTTGTTTTACTCAGTTGAATATTACGGAGTGCTTTGTTCCAGCCCAGAGAAGCCATATGGCTGGAGTATCAACAGAAGCTGAATTTAATGTACGTCAGTGTGTTGAACATGTGCCTTTGGATCACGTCAGCTTGTATATTGATCGTACATCCGGTAACTAAGGATGAGGAGGTTAAATGCATGACCGCTGCCAGATCATCTTTTCTAAATGCAGAATTTCATTGAACGTATTGATTGATATGGTTTATAATATTTGGGCGTCATTCTGTTCAGGTGGAGATAGTGTCGTAACAGCTTTGCTGTCGCGCACACCTTTCACTTTTTTGATTTACAAGCAGTTTTATTAAAAGAGGCGCTAATTACCAGCCATCTACTGACGCCGGTGGAGGTGGTCTACTTGGTGATCTACTAAGATCGGCCATAGAAATCGACACAAGCGTTGAGTGAACTTGCTGTATTTGTGCTGTATTTAAAGGAGCCCAATTCTGGCAAGCAGTGGATGGGGTTGGCGGGGTTGGGGCTGTAGTTTCAGGTAAAGGTAAAGTCAAAATGACTAAATTCCCAGGCTTTTGACTTTAGTCAAATCAAAATAATGGGCAATACTTTGCTGAAGGTTGACATTCATAATGTTACTTTGCTAGATCAGACCATGCCATCAGTGTATGATGATTTGGGAGACCACTGAGGAGAGGGGAGAGAGGTCAGAGAATAATGGAAATGAGGCTTATTACACACTAAGGTGTATTGCTCAGTAACTACAGGGACTTCTGTACAAACCGTTGGGGCTATTCTTCGGTAACTGAAGCTTGTTACAACACTTTGGGCATGCCATAGGCTTTGGAATGGGTTCGAAGGGAGGTGACAGGGCGGTGGAGTGCTGCGAAGACACGTAAAGAAGGTAGAGATGATATTTGTAGGATGCTAGATTGGAACATTGGACATGTTCTCCCAGCATTTATGTCCTCATAACATCACTAACATCTAGATGAGCCTATTTGTAGCTTTTAGAACACACATACAGTCAGGCCCATAAGTATTTGGACAGTCATACTTGAGAGGGGTTAACAAAAAATGACAGTATTTAGGAATTACACAAAATTATGTTTTTTTTTTTTTTACATGGCCAAAAGAAATCGGACAATCGAGTGATGGATTCCAAGTAGGGTTGCACAATCATTGCACAATAGTCTCATCGCACAACATGCAATGCCATGTATGCCTTTTTTGCTGATTGATGTTCTCATTTTCCATGACCTATCTACCAGAGCTGGATGGTATCTGCCCATTTCCATTCATATTATTGCTTTATTACTTTATTAATAGGATGAAATGTTGAATCAGTGACTTCTGGGGCAAATCCCTGGAATATTCCATATATATATATATATATATATATATATATATATATGTATGTATGTAAAAAAACCCAAAAAAACAATGTAAAAACAAACAAACATAATTTTGTGTAATTCCTAAATACTGTCATTTTTTGTTAACCCCTCTCAAGTATGACTGTCCAAATACTTATGGGCCTGACTGTATGTGTGTTCTAAAAGCTACAAATAGGCTCATCTAGATGTTAGTGATGTTATGAGGACATAAATGCTGGGAGAACATGTCCGATGTTCCAATATCGTGCAGCTTTAAGAATCTAAAGTCTTAGCAATGGTAGTGAAGGAGTCCATCATTACGCTGGGGGTGGGGAAGCCTATCATAGAGAGAGAGCAGAATCTTTAGGAGTGGTAAAATCAACAACTTGGTACATAAGAGAAAATGCACTGTCAAATTCAGCAGGGACAGTATAATAACCCCTGCTCCAAAACGGACACCTTCAAGCTCAAAGTTTGAGGGAGGTTTTATAGTCAAATGAATGGGCACCAAAATAATGGAACGGACAGATGGGACTGATAAAAATAAATAATAAATAAATTCTGGAAAAATAACAGGAAAAAAAAACGGCTCAGAATTTTCACCCCAATAAGTAGCTTACAAACTATATACACTAGCAGACATGAAATGTGGTTGTTATATTAAAGCTACGAGGCATTTCCTTAGGTGTGTCTACGTACGCATATGTTTGTATGACTGTATGGAAACGTAGTGCTGTGGGGTTTTGGAACCTCCCGTCCTGTTGCTGTATGCTCCTGTGTTTGCGGAGGCCTTATCTTCTTTCTGTGATAATTGTGTACGTGGCAGCGGACGTCCACTGCTGCCCTAGCGGTGCTGTCTGTTTGTTTGTTTGTTTATTTATTTATTTATTTATTTATTTATTTATTTAGCATGCTCTTCCCTAAGGGCAGCGCGAGCGATTGCGTTTATGCGAAGGCAGAGGTGTTTACGCCCTACGCTGTAATTCTTTAATCATGGCCCCTGTTACGGTGCACAAGCAAGTTTAGTGGCATTATTATCTCCCAAGGTCAACACTAACGAGAACCTCAGCGAGCCTGCACCGCGCTGATTGACTCACAATTTCACACAGGCGCAAAATAAAGCCGCCTGCTCGCACATTCATAAAGAGCCCTGCGCTGCAGCTCGGCCACATTTTATGGGGAGAACCATTAGGGCTTAATTCAGAGGATGGAAGCGACTTTCTGGTAGACACTGAGCACCAGCAGAATTATTTATTTTCATCCCCTCGCTGTCTCTCTTCCTCTCTCTCTCTCTGTCTGTATATTTATATGAAGATATAGTGTGTTTATTAAATCTTATGTGCTATTGCATATACGGTTGTAGTGGGAAGTGTAATTGGTGATCATGATTGACTACAGCTGGTAGCTTCTCAAGAAGTTCGGTCAGAAATGTCTCTTGGAGCTATTTCTGAACAACTGCACATTCCAACATCATCAGGTCTTTCAGTCTGGTACAAGATGCAAACTGGAAAATTGGTTCTGATGGTCAGGAACCACCCAGGAACCAGCAAGGCATCACTGTCAAGTGAAGGTTTGGGCTGAGAGGCGGCTGTCCAATATAAAAACCCCTGCTCCCTGACACCTTCAAGCTCAAAGTTTGCAGACTTGAGGGAGATTTTATAGTCAGATGAATGGGATGGGATGTTTAGAGGAGTAAAGTTGAGGCTATAACACAGAGGACACCAGTAGTTAACCAACTGTTAAGCATGATGGTGGTAGTGTCATGTTCTGGGGCCGTTTTGCTGCCAGAGGAACTGGTATATTGCACAAAGAGGGAGAAATAATGAAGAAGGAGGACAACTTCAGATTTCCTCATGATAAAAATTGTGCCCCAACAGGACGATGTCCCGAATCAATGTCCTGACAATGTTGTGGAATTTAGAAAGTAGGCTAACATTAAGCTTTTGGTGTGACCTTTACACTGTCAGGTCAAGAAGGGTGGTCAAATATCCAACCAGGATCCTGCCAGAAGTTGGTTTATGGCGTCTGTTAAATGCTAAGTATCGCCATGCCGTTCATGTCCGTGAGGAGTGTATGTAAACGTCAGGCGACAACCGTGGTATTCAGCTTCAACTGCTGAGGCCTTGGTTACCAAAAGCTCAGTTGACTCTCAGGACCGGAGCTCATCAGAGGCCTTTACACAAATCCTTGGAGTCCATGCAGCTTCAGGGCATGCTGTCATTAAAGCCAAATGGGGGCAGCCACACCAGATATTAAGACATTTTGAAGTTCATGTTGAAATTAGGTCCCACAGGGCCCCCTGTACCTGTCCTAACATTAATGTTAATGTTATTACTGGCATTGTCATCAGCAGCAGTGTCTTTTATATGTAAATTATACCTCAGTCCTAAACAAGTTCATGGCATTGCAGTAGCTAGAATCTACTTGGATTTCCATAAAGGAGCCATATATGTAAAATGCATGTGAGGGGGGAGGTAGGAAAACACACATGCATGGCGTCGCTGTCCACTGTCCCAAACATGGATTGGCAAAAATGAATATATATATATAACATTTCTATTGGTCCGTTCATCATTCAGATGGTTCAAACCATGGAAAAGAGATTCTTCAAATTTGAAATAGTGTTTTGGAGCACATATTAAAAGCAGGACCGGATATATTATAACTATATTCCACACAGATCACTTTTTATCATCTAGCTCTTCTGGCAGATCTTTAGTGCTTAAGGTGAAAGTGTCCTCTCGGTCTTCTCGGGGTAATTAGAAATTATTTGACGTTTCCATTAATTCTACCTCAAGTCTCTCAGTAATACGTTCTGGGTGTCATCTGACAGGTTAACCATTTGTCTCCCTGTCAAGCAGTGACCTTGACTTTGGCAGTGTCATACATTCACTTTGAGGTGGGTTGAGCAGATTGAAAGCATGGGATATTTATGTTGCCTGGGATTGTGCAGATTGTGGACCCCCCACTTACCACAGAAGTTGTATTCCTTGTCATGTTTACCCTCAGCTTACAATGAAATAAACATCTAAAGCTGCCAGCAGCAATATTCAGAGACCAAGCACCTTATGAAATGCCCGGCAATGCTGATTGAAGTCTTGCAGATTGTAAAATAAATGCGCCAAAACCGCTTAGAACCAGGATTCTCTGAATGAACTACATCGTCGACATGGAGATGACGTGTCATTAGATTATTAAAGCAAGCCTATTTTCACTATTTTACTGTATTTGTAACTGTTTCATACTTCCCCTTCTGAAACACTTCACTCTCCACCAGCTGACCTATACCACCCTTTTCTGGGCTCTCACAGCAAAAAACATCATAAATTGAGGGTGTATATAGTATGTTATGGGGACTGGAGTACAGCATAGTTTGCTACTAAACCTGGCAATTAACAGGTGAGTTGAATCAGGTGTGTTTAAGCAGGAAAAGCACAAAACTCAGCCTATCAGGCCTAGGAATGCCCATCCCTGCTCTACAGTATAGTACAATGTTTGTCCTGCTAAATTTGTAATAATGTATCAGTATCGGCACTAATCTGGCACTTGGACAATATCAGTATTGGTTCATCATAACATTTTTGTTTGCATACTTTATAAAACCAGCCAGTCATAAATAATTATTACTATTAAACACACATTTAATGAGACTTTTACATTTACAACACTTTTTGTTTCCATATGGTGTTTTTTCGGTTCTGAAACCAGAAGATGAGTTTAAGCAGCTTGTTTAAAAGCCACACATTGAAGTTTAGTACCTTTTTACACAGAGTTGTGTACTTGAATGTGAAATTGCTGCATAAGCACTTTTTGTTACTAAACTGGCATTTTTTCACTGCTCTGAAATGTGAATTTTAAACACCAATTAAAAGCTGTTTGGTCGAGCTTAGCAAGATTATGCTTCCCATTGTTTCATAGCTCTGAAACTTTTCAAATGTGCAGTTCCTGAACTAAAGTAAAGTAGGTAAAGAACTGGCTGTTCTTTCAAACTTTTTAATCTTATTTGGGATAAGATATAAAAAAATATCATATATATCATATATCAATATATATATAATATCAGGATTTATAGCCGTCTATCCAGTGTTTAAGTCAGAGTTGGTATTGGTATCGGTACCGTTAAAGCAAAAGTGGTACCGTTGCATCCCTAATGTAAAGCTTTAAATGGTTTCGCAGATGTGATGCCGTAAAGGACCAGATTTAAAGAACCTTATAGTAAGTTATGCAATAGTAATGCAATAGTAAGTTAAACTATATATATATATAGTATATATTTATATAACGTGTATAGGCCAATTTCCAAAAGCGAAAGTAGCAGAAATGGAGGGTTTCACCAGATCACTGCTAAACAACTGATCATTTTTCTTTGTTGTTGCCATTCCAACACCATACCATAATGTCTGTAAAAGTTTGATAAAATGTGACCAACCACTGAAGTACCTTTGGCACCATGTCTGGCAGCTAGCTGCTTATATAAGTACCACGCCTAGATAAGCAGGTGGAGCTCCCAAATTTGCTGTTCACCCCCTCTTCCTTAAAGACCTTTCTTTTATACCTGCTCTCCTTCAACATGCTCTCCCACTGGAACACAATGTTCTACTTCTAGGATGGGTAGGGGCCAGGGGCTTCCACCCCCTTCGTTCTCTTAACGACCCTACAGGCTCGGACCCTGGCTTTTCTTGCACTGACTCAGACCCGTTCGGAAAGCTTGGCTACATCTTTCCTACAGTGAGATACTGAACCACTTGCATAACTGTGGTTCTCTGAATCAGGTATCTTGCCACACTTCCCTCTTTGCACTTCACTGGGAAAGAGCGTGCTCAATTTGGCGAATTTGGGAGCTGCATTTGTAGCTTGTATAGGGGGCGGGTGTTCCCTCATCACTGCTGTGATTGATCTGTCTGCTATCTGTCAGACTTCGTGCCATAGGTACTTCCATGCTTGGTCACATAGGGGGTGTTTCCCATGAGATACCTCACTCCTGATTCAAGGAACAATTCAGGGCTAAGAAAGTAACCTAGTGTTTATTGATGTCTACATTATTTGCATAAATCAACCACACAAAGGCCTTGTTTGGGGGCATTCTGGGGACTAAAAAGTGATGCTAAATCCCATATGTGCTGTAGTGTGATAGGTAGGCAACTCCACTTGCCTTCTTTTTCACAACTAGCGTAGTCCTGAAATGCCTTCCTGCAATTTGCTTAATGCATCTTGTTACCTATACAGCTTGCCTACATGCTCCTGTCTAAATCCTCACCCGCCATAGGATGATGGGCACAGATGAACCATGTCTTTTTGAAACATCAGGAATGACAACTGCCTCTCCAGAGATTTTAGCGATGCTTGAGTACCTCAAGGTTCTATTTTAGGGCCTATTTAACTAATAAATGAGCGTAAAGCAGATACAAGGGTAAATAACTAACGTGTAGGCCTACCTACTCCATTACAAACATGGCTAATGAACATAGCTAGCTAGACAATATATCGGTCAGTCCTTAACTGCTAGAATTGAAGTGGCAGTCCCGCTGCCATACCTCTAGTGGTTAGCACTGCATGGCTTTCGGAAAACCAGCCACAGCCACATGAATCAGATGCGTGAAGGAATCAGATTTGACTGGCTGTCTAAATGAAGCCTTGGACTGAGAGCGAGAATACGAAGTCGCACTGTATTTATTAAACAAGCAGAAAATCCTGTTTATTCTGCGCCCACTGGTGCCAAGTGTCCATGTCTACGGCATAATGCACTCTGGCAGGTGTGCTGCTCTCCACAAACGTGCGAAACTACTGACTGTGACGCAAGTGCAGTTGACTTAACTAACGCTCACTAATCAGAACGTATTGATGTATCTTTTTACGATCTTTATCATACGTAGATTTCTGTATACTGTATACCTATATGTTTTTCCTACATATATTTTAATAATTATATAATAATAATTATACAATATATATATATATATATATATATATATATATATATATATATATATATATATATATATATATATATATATAAATATAATATTTATATTTATGCATCTGCCGATTTATCAGAAATCCTTTCTTTGCAGGTCTGTCTTGCAGGTGGTTATGTAACTTATAGTGGGTGAAAAACAATTTGTGTAAATTATCAATTTTATCTGAAATCAATGTAGAGCTGGCTAATTTCTGTCAACAAGCATCCATATTCAAACTATTTTGCGAGTGGCAATTATTGGGGTCCAAGCACTGTACTAAGCCAGTACTAATAATAGGCAGTTTTTTTTAGACTGACATATATTAATAAGTAATTTGGGGTCTTGAAGAGCATGACTAGTATTTGCATAGTTGTCTAACTCTTGAATCTCACATTTGGACGTTTTTTAAGAGGGTCTAGGTGGAATTGTGACCCTCACTTGCCACTTTCTTGTTTTGTTTATCGTCAGCAATAAATATGCAAAAACTTCCAAGCAGCAATATTCGGGGACCAAACACCTCATAATATGACATATTTACAGTTGTGGCATTTAGCTGATGCTCTTGTCCCGGAGAAGCTTTACAGGGTTACTTGCATTACAGAGGTGGGCCATAGTGCTAAGAGTCTTGCCCTAAGGAACCCAATCCTGAAAGTCTCGCAGATTATTACAAAAAGTATGTACAACTAAGTCTGTATTGTCTAACGTAAATCCAATATGCTTTCCCTCTGAAACTATGCACAATCATTAAGGTCCATGTTCTGTGGAGACTTGTAGAGCTATTAAAGCACAAGTAGTGGACCTTGCTTATAGAATGGCATCTCCATTGATGGGTGATCTGGGGTCTCAAAGAGATTTATGGGCATGACTTTAATTTGCATAGCTGTTGAACTCTTGAATTGTGCATTTGGACATTTTTACAGTGATCTAGTTGTAATTCTAACCACAGAAGTTGTCTTTCTTGATATTTTCACTGTCAGCTTACAGTGAAACAAGTAAAGCCTCCTGCAGCAATACTCAGGGGACCAAGCACCTTATGATATATCATGTCTTGGCAATACTGAATGTCTTGCATAGGTAGAACTGCTTAGCAACTGGGATTGTCTGATAGTAACTACATGGTTGACTACATGTTTAAATGACTTTTTATTTGTTATATATTTTTTTCTTGCAAACTGCATTTGTAACTCCATCATACTTTTTCTCTGAAACTACTGCCTGGGTCCGAGCACTGTGGGGCATTATAGAACCAGTGTTTTACATGTGGGGTCTCACAAAGAGAAATTTGAGCATGGCTTAAATTTGCATAGCTGTTGAACTGGAATCATTTAACAGGAACTTTAGCATCAGGGTGCACCAGAATGCACCCGAATTAAAATTGGTTTGAAAATCACGAGTTTTCAGCTCTGCAAATAATATCTAGTCAACAGTGGTCAGATTGTTGACCCCCAGTGATGAATGAGGTAGTGCTTGATAAATTAGATAAAAAAGTGTGCCACAACAAATGGGCTACAGTCTGGACCATTGCTATATAGTGGACAAACAAAGATAATGGCTAGATAATTCTGTGTGTTCAATTAGCCATGCCTTCATTCTTCAGTCACATTAGATTTCTTTATTATGGACTTTTAGTTTGAATACATAGGAGTTGCATGGGCCCTGTAGCGTGCTCTGGAGGTGTGAAACCGAGAGTGTTACTTTTCACCGCCGTTCAGCGTCTGTACACTTATCTCAGCTGATTTTAGAAACAGATTGTCCTCCCACAGCAGCGCAAACGCTTCAGTGTGTAGTGCGACTCTCTCTCTCTCTCTCTCTCTCTCTCTCTCTCACACACACACACACAGTGATATTAGCTGGATTTCATTTGCTGACTCTCTTTCACGCATGGCAGCATTTGTTCCCCCGGTCCCCTTTTTCTAAAAGTCTATAAATAGTGGTAAACAGTCAGGTTTGTGGTGTTTCTCGTATTACGCTGGTTTTAATTGCATGCTTGGTTTCTAGAAGTTGATGAATTGACGGCAGCAAATATCACCCTGGGTTTATATACATCAAATTCCGTTAAGCCTCTGCTCTCATCACTGATTCAGACGGAGGTTGGAATTTCATTCCCCACCCACCCCTTTCTCGCTTTCCTCTCTCTCTCTCTGCTCTCTCTATTCCTTTCCATCTCCATCTCCCACTCTCTGATCCCCTCTCACATTATTTCTCAACTGCTGAATGTTACCTAAATAAAGATAGTAAGCCTGTGTGGTTATGCGCTTATCTCTTTGTGGGCAACACCCAGGATAATGGAACTATTTTATTGAATTATTTATTATTTATTGAAGATCTTGGGTTGGACGAAGTGTAGCATGGCAGCATTCAGTGTGGCAGTAAATGCTAGCAGAAAGCAAAGGATGCTGTTGATATTTAAGAATTTAGATTAAAGTAGTTAACCTAGACTGTTAACTAGGCTCTAACCCTACAGGCTCTGAGCCGGACATGGGCCAAGGTTGCCCATGTCTTCCATAACATAAAAATATGGTATTTGACTGTTTTACCAGCATGCAAGCTTTTTCTCTTTTAGGATTTTCTTGGCTTTTTAGATTTCATATTGACCTGCCATGTCTTAAAAAGCTGGCCATTACTTTTATTTTTAGATCTTTTAGCCAGTTGCTTAGAGGAACCCATGGTTGCTGAGTGTTAGAACAAGGGTTGAGTATTTAAAGCTTGAGGACTTGATTCAACTGACGGTTTTTAATTCCAGTTGTAGTGCTTGCCTCATGCCCAACTTGCTAATCAATGTCTGAGACCTAGTCAAAGTGCATCTGAGCCTTTGTAATGGGTGCCAAAACCTTTACACAGGCCACATGGATTTCTTAAGGTATTTTTTATTACTTTCATCAAAGTCAAAAGTTTACATACATTTCATTGGTATTTGGAACTGTATTACTTGGGTCAAACATTTTGGATGTCCTTCCACAAGCTTCTCACAATAGTTGGCAGAAATTTTGGCCCATTCTTCCTGACAGAACTGGTGTAACTGAGCCATGTTTGTAGGCCACCTTGCTCGCACATGCCTTAGCAGCTTCAGCCAGCGTCTTCACAAGGTCTTTTGCTTTTGATGGCTGGACATTCCCATTTTGTTTGTACTTGCGTATAATTGTTTGTACAGATGAACGAGGCACCTTCAGGCATCTGGTAATTGCACCCAAGGATGAACCAGAGTTGAATTCTCTTCCTGATTTCTTGGCTGATGTCTTTCGACTTTCCCATGGTGTTACACAAAAAAGCAGTGTGTGCCTTAAAATACATCCACAGGTGTCTCTTTTATTAATTTAGATGAGACATCATCATCATATGGGCTGTCACAATTAGTTTAAAGGCATAGTAATAATATTTAATAACTAATTAAATATTATTAACTAATATTTGAACTTTTGACTTTGAAGAAAGTAATAAAAATTACCTCTCTCATTATCCTGGCATTTAACAAATAGAAATAATTTTTGTATTTTAGATTTTAGATGAATAATTATAATAATAATATTTAATTAGTTACTAAATATTATTAACTAATATGCCTATATATATATATATATATATATATATATATAGGCAAATTAGTTAATAATATTTAGTAACTAATTAAATATTATTATTATTAATATTATAGTTAATAATATTTGAAATATATATATATATATATATATATATATATATATATATATATATATATATATATATATATATGATGTGACGACAACTCCAGGCATATAGCAGGGATGTAAATACAATGCTAATACTTATAAGATCTAAAATTAAATCTAGGTACTTAAACTGCATATAATATAGGCTGGTATGCTGTACATATAATACATTACTATTATTACGTATAGGTTAAGATGGCTACAGCTACCTCATATCCTTTTATTATGTTCAAACAAGTGTGTCTGTGTATTGTAGCCTGTGATAATGTGCTGGATTATGAAATTATCACAAGCCCAGGCATATGGTTGGGATGTAAATGGGTGCAACGATAATGGAGCTTCATGGGCAAATTCCACTTATAGAGTGCTCTCCAACAGAGGCAGAACTGATTAGCGGCATAGCGTTAAGTGTGTGGGTGTCTGGCCAAGAGATCTCTTTTATTAAAACCACCACAAACTCTACCTCTCTGGTTCTGATTGTGTTTCTCTGGAGATATGCAAATGTTAATATGCTTTGCAGCGATTCTTTTTTTTTCTTTTTTCTTTTTTTATATGGTTATAGTTTTTGGAGTGACCCTCAAGCTGTGTCTGATCTGTCCTTGATAAAGCACTTCAAGTGAACTGGTGAAGGTAGCAGAATTGAAAGCGCTTCCACAAGCCAGAGAGAAAATTGTCTTATATCTGACACGATCCATCATATTCCTACTTGCGATACCGAATTAGAACTCTAGGTAATAGGCCTATATTTCACAGAGCTGGCTTTTGTGCTGTAATTAAAATTAGAGTGGCCAAATTTAGATGTTAATTAATGTGCTACGAATCTGGGAGCAGGGCTATAGGTGATGAATATTGCCTATAGGTCAGTACCTTGAGAGAATATGTGCATGGATGTTGGAGGTGGGTACACTCACAGCTTGAGTTTAGGTCATTTCCACAACCTTGCGCTTGCGAGTTACTATAACAAAACACATGCTGGATTGACCTGATCTAGCTTTGCTGGGTTACTGTGTATGAATAAGCCAACAGGCTGGGTCAAAAGGTCCCCAAATATATGGTCATTTTGACTCAACACTGGGTTGTTTTTGACTGGGTTGTTTTGGTGCAATCAAACACCTTATGTACCAAACATTAAGAGAAGAGTAATACAATCTAGTCTGTCCATGTTTTGTTAGCCAACTCAGTTGGTAGGCCAATTTTGGCCAGCTACAGACAAAATCGATGCCCACTGGACTGAATATTCATCTCTAAAATGGGCTACAACTACTTCAAAACAGTAGGAACAATAGCTATTACCTTACAGCAAGCTACCATTAGCTAATCTTATCAATCTCACATCAACATCTTAGAACCTTACAGATTATATTATTCGTTTCACTTCATTTTATGAAAGTTAACTCACTGATCTGTTCTAGTTGGCTTCCTCGGGTGCTGTGAACTAGAACTGCAATTTGACCCATTGGCTAGGTTGTTGTTACTGTAACGCAGTAGGCTCCTCTGTCTGCTGCGTTATGGAATATTCTATGCACTCCATTGTAAATGCCCCTCAGAACTGTACCCCACTGTGTAATTTGATCTATGCTGAGATGTGCTGGAGCTTTTTGCACAACCATAGCTCAAATTTATTGCGGGGCGTCAAGCTCTTGACAGTGCCACTCTAGAATAGCATCGCGCGCTAGGCTGGGAAACGGGGGCCGGCGCTAAGCAAAGTGACTATAATTCATTGGAACCACCTGGTGATTCCCCTAGTCACCTTCCAGCTTCCTCTCTGCCAGATGCTCCTCTTGCACCCAATCAATCAGCGGTGGTTACCACGGACCGACCTTGAGTCCAATTCTCCAGCTCCTGCGTTTTGGGGGCTCGTCCGGGACCTTATTCCCTCTTCAGCGCTTCTCATTTTGGAGACGCACCTGTGTCCAGACCCAGATAAAGCGTGTCCTCAGAGTCCGCCTGGGGCGCTCCCCTGGTTTTTGTTTCTGTGGAGGTGCCGGGAAGACTCACCCGGTGAACGCAGGCTGTAATAGTTGTTGCTTGCGGTCTAGGGCGCAGCAGAGCGAGGAAGACATGCGTAATTATTATGGGCATCTGCAGGGAATAGGCTCCTTAACCAGCTATATGAAAATTAGTTAGAGGCAATACACTGGTCTTCAGTCCAATTACAAGTGCCAGTTACAATTACAAGCCGAGCACTGCCTGAATAAATAAAGGTTGAATTAATAAATAAATAAATAAATAAATAAGTCCATTCCCTGGAATTTTGACATCTGCATATTAATTTCCCACAGTGCCTCTGCACCAGCGTTTTTGCTAGTGTCATTGTGTGGGATTTGTTACTGAGTCATTTCCGAGGCTGAAATGTCTGGCTGTATGTGTATGTGCACATGTATCTAGACACTTCTTCAAATGGGTGACTCCAGCTATTTTAAGGTTCACAGTCAATCATCTGTGCTTACACCACTTGAAAAATTGCCAGTAGAGTGGGACACTATGGAGGAACTGCACATAAGATTGCCAGTGCCAAATGTTGCCAGGTAGGGGAATTAAGCGTCCGAATATTGGGCTGTGGAGCAGAGGAACTGCACTTTCTTGGAGTTTTTGAATCACCTAACACCAGTACTTGACATCCCTTATGCTTGGGCTCAATACAATCAAATCAAATCATCTCATGTAAGGCCTTCACAGAAGAGTAGAGGCATTCACTGAACAAAAGGGTAAAAAAAAAAAGTCTATGAACATTTTAGAATTGTTGCCATATGTAATCGTCCATTTGTCAACTTCATATGTCACACACATCCGTTTTTTACAGTCATGCCCACCTATAAGAGAAATGGCAGAAGCTTCAGCAGTTGCCAAATCAACAATTTAGTACACTAAAAAAATAGAAATGCACTGGCAAACTCAGCAACACCAAAAAAACACCAAAAAAAAAAAAAACAACCCTGGAAGATCACGAAAGACAACTAAAGTTTGATTGTCATATTTTTTCCTTGGAGAAGAGTAAACCCTTCACAACATCTTGTCAAGACAAGAACACCCTCGAGGAGGTAGGCGTATCACTGTCAAAATCTACAATCATGAGATGCCTTCATGAAAGTAAATACAGAGGGTTTCCTTTAAACCACTGCTAACACTCAATAACAGAAAGGTCAGCCTGCTAGAAAACATCCAAAAAAACACCTGCCCAGCTCTGAAACAAGACTCTTTGGTCAGATACAACTAAGATTAACATGAGAAGGAGTGTGGAGAAGAAAAGTAAGGGTTTTTGGTATAATTCTGATGCAATACCAGATCTTCTGTCAAACATGGTGGAGGCACTGTTTATACATCGCATTAGCATGTATGGCTGCTAGAGGAAGTGGGTCACTGGTGTTTATTGACAATGTGACTGCAGATGGAAGGAACCGAATGAAATCTGGAGTGTATACAGCTGTAGATTCAGTCAAATGATGCCAAACTATTAGGATGGTGCTTCAGTGTACAGATGGGGAGCGACCCAAAACAAACCGCAAAAGCAACCCATGAGCTTCTTAAGGCAAAGAAATTATAACTTAGCATTTGGTGATGTCCATGGGTTCCAGACCTCAAACAATCATTGACAGAAAATGATTTGCTTCCAAGTAAGTTAGTTCGTCCACTTACTTTTGAGCATGTAAAAGTGGAGGGGCTGTGGCTCTAATTACTAAACAGTTAATGCCATATTTTGGCTAAACCCCTTGAATTAGAGCTGAAACCTGCTTAAATACTTCAGTCACATCTTATTTGCTTTCTCTCAAACCCATTGAGGGGGTGTACAATGAGGCAAAACCACTCAATTTGTCTCACTGTCCACATACTTATGGCTCTGACTGTGTATTCTGATGCAGAGATGAGCTTCTCATCGGACGAATATGCACTACATTCACAAAAGCACATGCTCTGAGGTCTGAGGGTTAACAGCCTCTCTGGTAGCTTTAATAATTAATGCGTTCATTGCTCACACAAGTCTTCGGCTCCAGAATGACCTTTCATAACTCATAAAATAATTTTGCAAGTTAAATAGACTAAGCCCCCCTCAGTAGCTGCCTATAAATACCGGCTTTGAGGTGTAGCATTTTTGCCCCTGTTGCCAAGCCCAGTCGATGCTTCCTGAATAGAAGGGCTTTTCATCCTGAGGGCATAAAAGACAAATAAGCCATCGATAAGATAAAAAAGATTTTTTTTTTCCGGACACCTCAACGTCGCAATGATGAGTAAAGGTCTCGCAACTCACCGGTAAGGCCTTGCATCGGTCTGCGTCATTCCTGAGGTCCAGTCGATATCCCAGCTGCCCGTTTTAGGACGTCTCGCAGCCGTGGAGGTCAGGTCCTGCCGTTCCACCTGGATGGCGGTGGACATCCATCTTGTGTGCCTGAGCAGGGCGGGCCAGCGCATTCGGCCACGCTGGCCTCCAGGTCTGATGAAGCAGCTACCCCCCTGAAGGTGACCCTCTCTTTCCCTGGAAGGGCCAGACCTGCCTGCCGCCACGGTCTATTAAGCACCTTAATGATGACCACTGCCAGGGGCCCGCCTGTCCAGCAGCATGTGGGGGACATGAGACCCCCCCCACAGGAGCTTACGTTTCTTTCGGTTTGTCTTTCTCTCGACTCGTGGCCTTCGGTGTCTCCACACCTCCTCCACACGGTGTCTCCACACTGTCCTACTAGCTTTGCACATTATCTGGGACTGATTCTCATCCTTATTCCTGCATCCTTGCCTTAAGGCTTCATACCCCCTTTATGTTTGCTTCATTAGTTTAGCAGGATATGCTAAAATTGCTACACAGGCCTAAAGGCTCATTCAAAAACCGGCACTGCCCACATACTTCTATGCATCCTTTTATGTTGGCATGGATGTTAAGCGATCCATCCACTAGAGGGCAGTTCAGAGTCAAACAGCAGACAGTCAGATATAGACAGATAGATATATATATTATTTTTAAAGGAATGAGCATTTTAGCCATTTTATGAATTTGTGAACTGTCCACAAATCGTCATTTACACATTGTGAATACTCTGATTACACATTTACAGTGGCTGAGCATGGTGTTTCTGCGAACACCAGTTTAAAACCCAACCAGCAAAGCTGGCCTCAATCCCAGTCAACCAGTACACTGGCCTGAGGCCTTAAGAAGCAGTCCAACCAGACATTTCATCATACAAGTCCAGTACGAGCTGATGCCAGAAATGAGCATTCCTTCATTTTACCATCACGTCACTAAAACAATGGGTAAGGCCCAGTGAAACAGAAGGTAGAGGAAAGGGCTCTCTTAAAGACAATAGCCAATATTCAAAAATGGCTGATTTGCTCTCCAACCAAGCGGGAGCACACTTAAACCTGGATTAAACAAGTAGAATCAGCTTTGCTTCTCCTTGATTGGAACAAAACCATGCAGGCAAACCAGCTCCTTGTGGATTAGATTGGTGACCCTAACTTACAGAGTGGAAATAGGCCGAACCGGTTGTGGTTTTTTAGGTAGTTTAGGTAGATGGACGCCTGGCCTCGTTCCATGGAGCAAGTGAGAGTGAGCGAGATGGCACGCGAAGATGAAATGTATGCATGTCCCTGGCACAGTGTAGGCCTGTCAGAGGGAATGAGGAACAGCAGTGATGGCAACTCTGGGGAATCAGACTGCCAGGCATTGATCTTCTCTCTGTAGCAGGTGCTGTTCCATCTTCCCCTTAGACGCAGGTTGGAGAGCAGTCATTTCGGGTCTCTTCAGCTGTCAGAGTGTGTGCACATGTGTGTATCTGTGTGTGAATGTGGGGGACGAGGGTTTGCTAGAGTGTAGCTACTGTGATTGCTAGTCTTTCCTCCTGGCCATCCCCTACAGGAAGACAGGAAGTGTAATTTGCACTTTGAGCTGCCATTAAAGCTGCACTAAACTTTACACACGCATTTCTGGGCAAGCCGAGACACTCAGAGCTGTTGGTGAAAGTGGAAGACGCGTGTTAATTGAGGCGGTGGTTGAGGATTTTGCTCTAATAAGACTCGGGTTATGCAGCATTGCGTAGTTTGGCAAGCGTTGTGTTGTTACATACAAAGTTACATACATACAGTGTACTGAGCCTGGAGTTATACTGTTAGATATTATAGCTCACCCATGCATTGGGCAACAGTATGCAGATATTCATAGAACTGTACTTAGTTTGGTTTGTTCTGATTGGTCATTTTAAATAAACTAAGATGGTTCTAGTCTGTATTTTATGGCAAACCAATATAAGGTTAAAAAAATTATTAATTTTTGTCTAAGTATTCGACCCCATTATACTAGCACTATTTGCTACAGCACCAGCATTAACGTAAGGTCCTACTAGCTTTGCACATTGTCTGGGAGTGATTTTCATCCATTATTCCTCCTTCCTTGCCTTAAGGCTCCTTCATACTCCCTATATGTTTGCTTCATTAGTTTAGCAGGATATGCTAAAATTGCTACACAGGCCTAAAGGCTCATTTAAACTCTTTTTGCATATGAAAATGAAGACAACGTAACCAGCACTGCCCACATACTTCTATGCGTCCTTTATGTTGGCATGCATGTTAAGCAATTCATTCACTAGAGGGTAGTTCAGAGTCAAGCATTTTTGACCTCACCCATGCATTGGGCAACAGTATGCTGATATTCATAGAACTGTACTTAGCATCGCAGAATGGAGTATAATTAAGCAAAAATAAGCGCCCCCCACATCTAGTCTGGTTCTTACATCCCTTGTCCTGATTGATCATTTTGTTGACTGTTAATCATCCCCATTCACCTCTGTCTAATCACATGTAGTCAGTCTTGAAGTCATACCTTGAACCAGCTGCTGGGGTAAGCTCTGTGAATGTAAAGCATTGACTCTGCCTAATAACAAGATGACCATAGTGGCCAAAAAAGTGGGCAGTTCTTTAGACGTTAAACTGGTATTCGTTAAAAATCTTAATTATTTGAATGTTAATGTTGTAACTTTGGAGTTTGAATCTCCAGTTAGCTTTTTCTTTGGATTTTGGTTGGATTGTGACTTTTTTCTCAATGCCAGGCTTGTGTCATATTCAAAGGTTGGTGATGTTGGTCATTTTGGGCCTAGCTTTGAGCCATGAGGCCTGACGTAACATCCGATTAGGCATTTCTAAATGTAAGTTGACCATTTACTGCCTCACAGAACAGTCCTGGCTTGTATCAGGAGCTGTTCCTTGTCCCATATCAACCAGCAGAAGTTCTTTCATTCTTGATTTTGTTGTGACTAAGCCATTACCATATAGATTTGGAGGTGTGCTGTGGATAATAACCATGGTAGAAGATCTAACCAGTGTCCACTTTTAGCCAGACAGTCAGATTTCAGGTTTTTTTTAAGGTTTTCAGGATTTTCTTTAGCAAGCTTTCTTCAGGCAAGCCTTAAAAGGTGCTTGTTGGCTTAAATGTGAAATCTTCTAGAGACCTGACTTCTCTAAGATGCAGTCAAGATCTGCAGCGTTCTAGCTCTAATCATTGGGATTATGGCAACCATAATTCAACTGGTAACAATGCCTCAATCATTTTGCCTTGTTGTCCATGTAGATACCGCAATTAGCCATAAACTGTGATAAAATCTGGGATTAAGATCCCTGAGCATTAATGGCTTCACAATACTTGAAGGATTTTCAGCAGAAGGCAATACCGGCAGAAATGACGACATTACAGCCACGCACTCTCGTAACAAGTGGACTGTAGTAAGAGAGACTAATCAGAGAGAGGAAGCACTTAAGAGGAATAACGTGCGTGCATACAGTGTGCATACGCCACTCTTCGAGAGCCCTGTCACCACCAGACAAAGAGCCAGGAAGACCTATTCGTGCCCCCCTTCCCCCCTTGTAGGTGTGAATATCATTAGCAAGTCTTGTCAGAGCTCGCGGGACGCGGCGGCTCTTCGCACGTCTCCAGAAAAGAGACGTAGAACAAAAAAACGGAAAAAAGAAAACAGCGTATATGGAAATGAGTCAACGGTGTGACTAATGGCTCACAGTTCCGGGCCACGAGTGGATTCACAGCGAAGAGCGTGTTCTCCTCAAAGTGAACCATTATACCCTTATCAATGACTCGCCTTCTGCTTTAATCTCAGGGTCTTTTTTTTATTTATTTATTTTTTTGATCCTGAAGTCGCTTCAAAAGGCCGAGAGACCTTCGAGGAGTCTTTTTTGGTGGTGGCTTTTTTGTCACTTTTTTTTTGGACAGGGGAAAAGGGACCAAGGCGCACAAAAGTGAGCTGCCATGCTTTGTGTCAGCGCCACTGCCTAATCTCTCTCTCCTGGGCTTGGCACCGGTGGGGGACTCTGGATCAAAGTGCCGTTCTGCCTCTGCCGAGAAGCCCCGTAGCAAACCGCAGACCGGCCTAATGTACGTCCTCTCCGCGCCCGCCATGTCCTCTGGCCAAGGACCCTACTGAGTGAAAGGCTTTGTAGTCGGCAAGCCTGAAAGAGTAGATGGGCCTTTTACTGTGGAAGAGAATGGGCCTTTGGTGAGCGTTAACCCCTTAACCCTTAGAAGTCCACAGTTCTAGCTTTCATTCTGGCTGTACGATTGAAGTTACGCAATTACACGCTTCAGTACATGAATCAGTGAATCGTTCTTTTAAATACGCTCACATTTGATTGGGCATGCTACACTACACAGCGTCCTTCATGTAGCGGCACGTCACGCAATAGCATTTAGCGCCATATAGTGTCATAGCGTAGCTGTATCGTATAGAATAACATAACAGAGAGAACTCAGCTAATTGGCTCAGGCTAATTTTACACTCTACTGTCCTATTCAAGTTGTCCTTTGATAAATAAATAATTAATAATAAATACATATTTAGCTGTGATTGGGCTGAAAATGCCAAGATGCGGTTTTACAAGCCTATTTACAACCCTGTTATTTAGCATCAGATTGAAAGACTCCTTTTACCTTACTGACCTTGTAAAAAATAAAGATGAGCTCTGCTCTGATGGGCTGGTTTACAGCACTGTGAAAGCTCACAAAAGGCATTTAGCATAGCTTAGCATAGCTTTATGTGTTTTTAGCACTGCAACACGTTATACACTATGCATTTCTTTGCAATTTCTGCTATGAATATTCCTATTATTCTTGTAGATATCCCTATAAAAAAAGTCATATCTGATAGTGGTGTCCTCTTGGATGTGGTGTGTGGTTAGCTAGCCAGCAAGATTGTTGTCGGTATTGTGATACATCGTATCCCCTCTGATGTCATCTTACAGAAGGGCCATTTAGGACCCAGTATGTTAGCCAGGGGATGTAGCTAGCATACTACTCAGTAGCCAGTAGTAATCGACTGTGTTAGCCATCATGCAGTCGAGCTGATCCCCCTTTGATTGTATTAGCTAGCATGCTACTGTTTATGGTGGTGTGGAGGCTCCTTAAATATCCCCAATCCCAGGTGAAACTCATGAACATGAAACCAGACACTGAATCAAACACATGAACACAAATGAACATGAATCATGAACCGATACACACGAAAAGAACCAAACACATGAACCAAACCAGGCGGAAGTCCTTATTTGGGCCTGTGGGCGGCGGCTCGGAATCACCCCCGGGGGAGGGCGCAATACCGAAGGGCTGAAAATAGCCAGCTTTACCTGTTGGTATCAGCTGTATATGCCAACGTAGCAACAGCAATATTATATTGTTGAACTTGCTAATATGTAATTCATATTTAATAAATGAAGTTAAATAGCAACGATTTATCCAGATAAAAACTTCTCAGTAATGATCAGTAGATATTTTTACATAAATTTTAATCTGGCATATAAATCTGACAGCATGAATATTGGCAATTACTCATGTACGCAATTTTAATCAATGCAACATTCGGGGGGATAGGGGGTCTCAAATCAATTTTATGTTGATTTCTGTTCATTTGTCACTGTGTATATGTACAGGAATCAGTCATAACATTAAAATCACCAGCCTTATATGGTGTAGGTCCCCTCTCTTGCACCAAAACAGCTTTGAGCATCAAGGCATTTGGTACTTGATGCCAAGACAGACCTATAAGTTGTGAGGTCTCATTGATCCTTGGGTGGCCGTGACCCTGTCTCTGGTCCACCGTTTGTCCTTCCTTGGAGCACAGCATAGCAAGGAACACCCCAGAAGACAATTTGTCCCTCAGATTCTTACGCTTGCCTGTTTTTCCTGCTTCCAACACTGGAACTTCAAGAACTGACTGCTCACTCACTGCCTAGTATGCATATCCCACCCCTTGACGGGTGCCATTGTAACCAGATAATCAGTGTTATCAGCCTTTGGCCAGTGTTTCCGCCTCTGAATTTGTGGCCTTGCTTCTTTCTGCTGCTGTTAAGCTAATGTTCCCTCAGTAATGTTCCCAGTACGATCCAATTCAAAAAGAGGAGGAGGGGGTCAAAAGTATGTGTTGTGTATTTTGGGATTTTAGGTTAATATGACTGGGTCATGAGGCTATAAATACAGAGGATCTTATTACCCCCCAAGCAGCTGATTACTTTCGTTTGAAGGATCAAGTTTATTAATGCTAATATTACTGGGGCTCTGACCCCTAATCCTTCTACAGTCAATTAGTGTTTCCCAACTCCAGGGCACACACAGATTTATGTGCTTACAGAGGGTACTTCCCACTTACTGCACTGCTATACACACACAATTATCCCACAGGCTCTGCAGGTCACAGTGCTGCGACACACAGGAGTTTCAGGCTTGGTTTAGAGGTAGAGATACACTCAGATAAGTCTAGGTTCTGCAGGTTCTTCTTCGTGGTCCTCACTCACCATTTGGCACACCTGCCATGTGGCCCTAGACACTGGACAATTTGTAAGGTCTACCTGCCTTGAAGGGTACACTATATAGGTCATGTACAACATCTCATTCACTTCAGTATCGGACAGTTTCTGGAACATGGAAACGTAGCAGTGGCGCTAACGAAGTAGTGTGTATGATGCGGATGATGCTGGTATGATAAGTGTATCAGTGTGTCTAGCTTGAGAGTGGTCAACCAACCAAGCATGATTCTGGGTCAGAAACTGACCATTAAACTTCTCATATCGTGTTTTTCTTCGCTGAAGTCCACTTATAACGTCAATGTGGGTCTTTGGGTCTACTTAAAAGAGTGCACCAGCAAGGTGGACTTTCAAAGCAGGCGTTTCTGATAAAGTGGCCAGTCAATGTATATCAGAACTCATTCACTGGCTGAGCAGAGAGACTGTTTTTAGATGTTTCCTCTTAGAGTCATTAATATTTTGTCTATTCTGACTGAATTTGTTCTGATGGAAGATTTGAAATGAATCATTTATAGCTACAGAAATTAAAAGTATCCATTCGGGCTTCATATTTCCTGTGCCCTTGGACTTTTTTGCAGACTGCACTGACTATGCCGTTCACTCTCCTTATGGAGTTTAGCCATTGATTATAGGACATTATTTATAATAAAGCTAAGTAAAGTGTCTCCTTTGAAATGTATGGAGTCTGAGTTCAACAAATCAGCATCTAAGTACTGTACTACACAAAGCCAAAATTAAACATAATCTCAAACCAAAACCCAATCCCTACCTTAACCCCTTAAACTGCCTATGGTCCACCGGTGGGCCGAAAGTGATATTACTAGATTAGTATATTAGAATATTAGATAACTTCTGTTACCAAAGAATAGCCCCATCAGTTTCTACAGAAGTCCCTGTAGTTGCTGAATAATACACCTCAGTGTGTAATAAATTAACCTTAACCCAAAATCTGGCCATAGCCTTAAACCAAAACCAAGTCATATAACCCTCAATCCAAATCCTAACCCTGGCCCTTAACCTCAATCTAAAACCTACCCTAACCCTGAATCCAACCTTAACCCTAACCTAAACTTCAATCTAAACCCTAACCTCAACTCAAAACCCAATCCTAACCTTCACCCTGGCCCTAATCCTAACCCTAATCTTAACCCTGACCCTAATCATAAGAATCACCTTAACCTAACTTTATCCTGGACCTAAGCTTATCCTAAATCTTAACCCCAACCTTTACCTCAATCCAAAACTCACCCTATCCTCAACCCAAAATCTAATCCTAACCCACATTCTGGCTCTAATTCTGACCCTAATCTTAACCTTAACCCTAACCCTGTCCTAAATCTTAACCCTAACCCTGATCATAAGAATCACCTTAACCTAACTTTAACCTGGACCTAAGCTTATCCTAAATCTTAACCCCAACTTTTACCTCAATCCAAATCTCAACCCTATCCTCAACCCAAAATCTAATCCTAACCCACATTCTGGCCCTAATCCTGACCCTAATCCTAACCCATAATCTTAACCCTGGCCCTAATTATAACCATAACCCCAATCTTTACCTCAATCCAAAACTCACCCTATCCTCAACCCAAAACCTGATCCTAACCCACATTCTGGCTCTAATCTTGACCCTAATCCTAACCTCAACCCTAACCCTGGTCACGAACCTTAACTTCAACCCAACTAGTCCTAGCATTTGTTACATTAATTAGACTTAATGCCACTTCATTAAACAGATTCACTTTAATACTTAAGCCTAACAAAAATCCTAACATTAATCTTAACCCAAAACCTGGCCCTAACCTCAAACCAAAACCAAATCATAACCCTCACTTTAACCCTAATCCTAACCTCAGTCCAAAACCTAACCCTGGCTCTAATTATAACCATAGTTCTTTCCCTAACGTCAATCCAAAACCTAGTCCTAACCCTGGCCCTAACCTTAACCCTAAACCTAGTCTTAACTTTCACCCAGATACTAATACTAGGTTGTACAGCACAACCAAACACTGATAGGCTGATAGGAAGTCACTGGTGCAGAATAGATAGGATATGATACAGTAGTGCAAGGACAATAGACAAGGCTGGGTAATTAAGGCCTAACTGTAGACCAGCAGTGTGCTGACATGCGAGTGGCATGTCATGTTTCTACACATTACATGAACCCGTCCCTGAGTTGTGTAAAACTGTCAGTAATATTATATAAGGAGGTCATTTTAAACACTGGGATTAACCTAGCCGAGCTCACAAATGCATTCTTAGCAGCAGTTTATGAAGTTGCAACACAGTAAGGGTCACTAGAAGGGGTCCAAGCACTTAGCACTGTTTTTTGCTTTTGGGTTGTCATGATTAGTAGGAGTGTTTTTGTGTGTTGTTTTTCCCCTGAAGGCAAAACACAAAAAGCACATCGCTGATCTTACTTAACCCAGACAAACATTAAAAGCATGTTATTAATGATAATAAAAAGACCCTTCTTCCCACTATGAAGCTTCTGAAGAAAAAGCAAGTCATCCAACCAAGTCGCCTCTTTTTCATATGCAGAAACATTTCAGCACCTTCTGGTTTTTCGGTCGGGATTGCCTTTGAACCTTTTCTTTGATATGCGGCTTTTGAACTCCTGAAGGACTTCTCGAAAGGAGAAAACGTGTAATTAGCTCTTTAACGCGGCGAGCAGGCACCCGGGAAGGGACCCGGCGACTGGAAGCACAAAATGGATGGCCCCTTGTCCCCCTCATAATAAAATACGCTGCAAACGTTGATTTATGGACGGGAAGGCACCTAATGTCACTTGAAAAGGGCCTTCTCATTATTATTTAATGCTTAATTTAGATTAACCTCTGAAATATTCACTGTTCATTTGCCGGGATATCATAAATTAGCTTTGAAATTTGCTGAGCGTTAGCTTCAGGTATTTGCTTTGGCCCTTGTGTTAGGATGTGGAATTAAGGTTCCAGGTCTGCGTAGCGCGTGCCGGTGTGCAGTATGCAAACACGTTAAATTAACGCGTTAATCCTAAACGTACGTCTGCCGTAAAACATAGGCCCGATGAATAATTCCCGTCACCTCAGACAAAGGCCAAGAGTGAGGCTGAAAATACAGTTCTCATTGTCTGTGAAGTTAATGGAATTCAGCAAAGAACTCCAAATGTTCTCATCTTCTTCTCGTGGAATTCACTCTTTTGATTTCGCGAAAGGTGTCAAAACACGGCGACACGGAGGAGAAAAAACGCTGCAGATCTTTTTTGGGGCCTTTGATCATCCTCCTCGGCTTCACCTGTACCTTAAACTCCAAATGCAGTATACATATCCCGTCACGGCCCATTCCCAGCGCATAATAATGAACCTCGGCACTGTACAGCTTTGAGCTTTATGCGGCTTCTCAGTACTGGAAGCTATGCCGGTTCTTTCTGTGCAAAAACTACGCAAGTTGCATAGATGAAGGATAGTCATCTTCTGAGGTGCCCCCAATGGCAGGAATGACATCATGTGTTTAATTGATATACTGATCATGAACATGACTGGCATGGCAATATGGGAATATTGGACTTGAGTGGAAACATGCACTGTAAAAAGAACACAGTAAAATGTACAGTAACTTGCTGGCAGTGATTAGCTTGTAGCTAGGTTGCTGTGCATTTAAACATGGTAGCCATTAAATACTGTAATTTTTATCATAGTAATAATCATAGTACTGTGATATTCGGCTACTTTTAAAGACGTTACTAAAGGTAAAGGTGCAGGTATTTGTCACTGTACTATGTACAGTGAAATGTGTCCTCTGCATTTAACCCATCTGTGATAGTGAATACACACACACACACTAGGGAACTAGGGGCAGTGACTACACACACAACTCCAGCGCCCGGGGAGCAGAGAGGGTAAAGGGCCTTGCTCAAGGGCCCAACAGTGGCAGCTGGATTCCAAGCCTGGGAATCGAACCCACAACCCTGTTATTGATAGTCCGGCGCTCTAACCGCTCATACATAGTAATACACAGTATAACTTGCAGTGAAATGCTTTTTTTGACAGTCTGCCCACATCAAAGCTATTCAATAAAGATCTAAATTTAAACTTAAACTAAACCTTAACTTAATGAAATAAAGTGCAAAAGTGCAAAAAAATAAAATAAAATCAAAATAAAAATAAAATAAAATAATAAAATAAAATAAGTTACATTTAAGTTAAAAAATAAAATATAAAACTTAAATTTAACTTAAATGTAACTTCTTTTATTTTTATTTTTTTTATTTTATTTTTTGCACTTTTGCACTTTATTTCAACTTAACACGTTCAATTCACAAGGAATTTCAATCATTTTCAATCTACCTCAGAATTCTTAAGCATAACCTAGACGATTAAAACTGGCACTCGTTCCAACAGTGACCCCAGTGACAGTGACCGTAAACACACATCACAGGAGGTTGTGAAATGGATAAAGCAGGCTAACATTTAAGCTTCTGGAATTGCCTTCCCAAAGCCCTGACCTCAACCCTGTCGAAAGCCTATGTAGGTTTTGCTAAAGGAAGGGCTCAAGCAAGGCTAGGATCACCCTGCCTGCAAGCTTCCCAGAGCTACACTGTACACAGGTGCTGTACACATTCCTCCACAAAACACTATGGGTTCTGTTCTCTGGCCGCGTTAAATTATTCATAAGATCACATGCAGGGATGTTCCATCATTCCATCCCGGCGTAGTTCGATTCCATCCTGCTCTTTTTTTACCTTCCTTCCCCTGTTTTTTTTTTTTTTTTTTTTTTTTTTTTAATAGCACCTCTCGAATGCCGCCTGATCCGAATGTCGTCATCAATTTATAATGTCATAGCTCTCATGATAAATACCATAAAACATTTAATAAGAGCATTAACTGCATGTCAAAGCAAAGATCTTAATCAATGGAAAGTTCAAGGCTCCGCAGGAATTGATCTGGGCGTTTTGTAATGAGGAAGAGATGCCGAGGCAGATAGCGGGCCCGCTCCTCCATTACTTCGCCTGTCAGAGTGCAGCTTTGTCTCGAGGGCCTCGCAGATAAACACGGTACGTGCTTGGCAGAGCGGTCTTCATCCGACGAGCACAAACAAAGCAATCAGAATGATATATTCTTTAAAATGGTAAAGGGACCAACGCGCCAACGTGCCGGAGGCGTCTTTGAAGGCACCTTGATGTTCTGGTTGAGCGACGGAATCAAAGCGACTTGCTAATGCGCTCGTACAGCCGAAGCTGCCAGAACGCTGTTTGTTTTTGTCCTTATTTCTCACTGTGTTCTTTTGCTGTGCATCTGAAATGTTGGTTGTTGCTGTCATGGAAGCAAAGAGACGTCCCTTTTGTGTGTGTTTGTTTTTTTTTTTGTTGTTTTTTCCCCCTTCCTGTCCCTCAAAAGCTGGAGAAGTGTGCAGCATCACTGCCTCTGATTCGGTGGGATTGCACAGGTGGTGAAGACTCACTGTCCTTGCGAGTCTTATACGCCATTAAAAGCTGAAGATCTGCATTATCGTCTTGCCACTGCAGGTTAGGCACTGCAGAGTCATGGCCGACACTTTGCAGTAGTTGAGACCAAGTCACATGAGGAGACCATTAGCATGTGTTCTACTGTTCCTCTTCCTGCAGTTACTGCTCTTAATGTCACTGAAGACTGATCTGATTGTGTGATCGTACAGATTTTGCATAGCAACTGATTCCATACAGCTTGTTTTCCCATAGGAATGAATGAGGTGCAAAGTGATGTGACAGACAGTACAGATACACTAGGAACACCCAACCGACTGCATGGTACCTCAGCTACCCGTTGGCGACACCCTTGCACCTACCTAAAATACATAGCGACGAATCTTCAGCTCCCTAGAACACCATAGCAATGCCTGAAATACCATAGTAACCACCCTGGCAGCTACCAGCAACACATCAGCAACGCAACCATAGCATGCATTTCGCAACACGTTAGAATCCACCTGATGCGCGATAGCAGCCACCAGAGCAACCTCCTAGCAACACCCTAGCAAACTCTAAGCGACTCCATAGCAACCATCTAGGAACCACTTTGCAGCACCAAAGCGACTGTTCGGCAACCACCTGGAATGTCATAGCTTTCACTTAGCAACGACCTACCAGCACCTTAGCAACCACTAAGCAACTCCATAGCAACCACTTTGCAACACCATGGCAACCACTTTGCAGCACCAAAGCGACTGTTCGGCAACCACCTGGAATGTCATAGCTTTCACTAAGCAACGACCTAGCAGCACCTTAGCAACCACTAAGCAACTCCATAGCAACCACTTTGCAAAACCATGGCAACCATCTAGGAACCACTTTGTAGCACCAAAGCGACTGATCGGCAACCACCTGGAATGTCATAGCTTTCACTAAGCAACGGCCTAGCAGCACCTTAGCAATCACTAAGCAACTTCATAGCAACCACTTTGCAACACTATGGCAACCACTTTGCAGCACCAAAGCAACTGTTTGACTACCACCTGGAATGTCATAGCTTTCACTAAACAACGGCCTAGCAGCACCTTAGCAATCACTAAGCAACTCCATAGCAACCACTTTGCAACACCATGGCAACCACTTTGCAGCACCAAAGCACCTGAAATGGCATATGATCAACCAAAGCAACTTCCTAGCAACACCCTTGTAAACACTAAGCAACATCCTAGCAACCACTTAGGGGCACTATAGCAACCTCCTGACCTTTCTGATTTCTTACACTTGTCCTGGCAGTCAGCAGTGGGGTGCTTGTCACATCCCAGTGAGGCACTGCAGTGTGTTAAAGTGTGTTCATTTAGCATTTCGCTTCAAACGGCTGCAGCCATTGATCAGATATTGAGCTCTGTGCCCGGATTGCTGGAAGGTGCAGAAGTTGGTCATCCATAAAAGTGGTCATTGAGTGTTAATCAAGACCAGTGGACCAGCTGCTCAATTAATTAGCAGTTCTCATTCCTGGCATCGTTTTTAGCCTCTGTACTGCTGTCGCTCTACTCCAGTCCAGGATCCCAGCTGCACTCTGAAAGGGCACGTTCAGTGTGATTGACAGATTGACCCCACCCAACTTTGTACATCTGGGATTCATGTTGTCGTGTATAAAATAATAGAAAATATAACAATACTTTATTTATTGGTTAGAGAACCTTGTGTTCTCGGTTCACCGTGCTGGTGTTCAGTTAGAGCCTGATCGGTTAATAAATAATGTTAGCGATCCTCTAGGACTTCATATACGGTCAGTTTCTGACCTCAGATATGCACCTAGCTAGATATTGTTGGATGGTGGACCACTCACAACATAACAGTGACAGTCATCGTTAAAAACTTATATATATTGGACCTATACAGCAGTTAATAAGTGGGGGCTCCAGGTAGGTTTCTAATCAAACCACCTGAGACACCTTAGCAACCACTTTAGCAACTACTAAGGAGACCTTAGCAGACCTTCCCTAGGAACAACCAGGAAACTTAGCGAACACATGAAATACAGTAGAAACAATCAGAGCAAGCACCTAGAAACCACTAAGCACCTCCATAGCAACACCATAGCAACACAGCAGTGGTCAGAAACTAACCAATGATAGACAGTTGGGCTGTAGCCTATAATTAAATACCCATATATTGGACCTATAAGGCAGTTTGTGAGCACTAAATGTCTAATAAGAGAAGGCACCATGTAGGTTTCCAATCAAACAGATATCTATGGTGCCAGTCAGTACACCCTTGCAATTACATGAGACACCATAGCAACCACCTAGAACACTGTATCAACCACTCTAGCAATTAGGGCTGCAGAATATATTGTTTCAGCTTCATCTGTGCAGTGTAGGCATTCAGTGTAGTCAACCACAACCACTTAGCAACACCAGAGCAACTGCACAGGATACCATAGCACCTACCTAGCTATACCATAGCAGCTGAGCAGTGATCCTGTGGTCAGAAACGAACCAATGATGGACAGTTGGGCTACAGCCTGTAATTAAATACCTATATATTGGACCTATAAGGCAATTAGTGGCCACTTAAGTACCTGTTAGGGTTCTAATCAAGCAGATGTCAGTTTATCTACAAGGTAGGCCCAGTTTGGGTCAGTTAGAGGCCAACAATTTTTAAATTCTGTTAATATAGGCTTTGGATTGTCACTTTAGTGGTGCATATTCACAGCATGATGTGGTGTGGTTGGTCCATGTGTAAAAAGCCCTTAAGCCTGAGTAATTGTTGTAAGTAATTGAGTTATTGAGCCTCACATGTAAAAGCTAATTAAACTTTATTCTGCATAGTACTTCAAAGTAGCAGTCTTAACACCTTACACACCTTATGAGTGAGTCTTACCAAATGTGGTACATAATGTGCAAAATTGGGGAAATCCAGCTTTACTCTCAAGGCCTTTCATTTTCATGGTTCTGGCCCTTTAGGCTATTCCTCTCTAGATTCTGGATTTCCTCATAATAGTAACCACAGTCAAGACTGTTTATGAAAAAGCCATTTATTTGATTGGCAGGTGCAGCGCATTTCCCTAGCTTGATAAACAGGCAGGACCAATTTAAAAGGTAACATAAAAGTTTTGGCATGTCTGTCACTTCCTATTTATAGTGCAGCAAAGTCTTGGATGACCACTTAATAACAGCTCAGAAGGACTTAAAACAGTAAATTATAAACCAGAGGGTGCATCTGTTGAAATCCAATATCAGTAGGGGCGGCAAGATAAAATGAAAACTGAAAAATAACATGTTTCTTAATGAAGAGTTTCTTTTTTCAAGCTTCATTGCTGGTTAGATGTCTTATGCATCCAGAAAAAAAGTCTAATAAACAACATTGACATATTTTTTAAATAGCCTTTTTTTTTAGCTCCATGCCAAGGGTGAAAATTATAATGGAAGATATTTTAAAAGTCAAACAGTTTGTTTTTTAATAACCCACAACTTTGTTAAGTAGAATAACAGTTGGTGCCCTCATATGTTGAAACCGTATGTCATTTTATATAGTAGACAAACATAACAATATTCTCTGTGTGGCTAAATATAAAAGCTCAGCATGTGAGAAGATATCGGTCATCATGATTTGGTGTAATCTGATCTGGTTCTTGGAAAGCCATCTAGCAGTATTAAGATCAAATTGATTAGTTTGATAATTGGATTTACTTGGATGGTCCATTGTAGATGCCTCATAGATGCTCACCTGACATTCAACTAACATTCAGCTAAATGTCTTTTCAACTGCAGTCAAAGTTGAATGTAAAGGATTGTGTATTGAATGTAACCCTACACAACTCAAACCTTAACATTACCCTTGTAGGATTAGATTTAGGCTTAGATTTAAGGTTTAGGTTAAGCTTAGGGTTGAGATTTAGGGTTGATTCAAGGGTAAGGTTAGAGGAAGGGGCATGATTATATTGACTAGACAGGCATTTACATTTAACTAAGAGTTAAGTTGCATTTAATACATATTCAGTTGAATGTCAGGTTGAGGCATCTACAGTGGACCATCCAAGTAAAGTGACACCGATAATTGAAATATGTTTACCATCAGGGTACCAGCTGAATTTGCTTTCTATGTTCCTGTCTGTCAAATTATAAAGTATATTTATTAATTAGAGATGAATCACCTGGAACCGTGACATTATTTTGTGGAGTTCTCCAGGGTTACGTTCTGGGTCCTATTTCTTTCATTTGATGTATATATCCCCAAAATTTCAACTTTACAGCAGGAGAAACTTTGAAAGGAAGTCAAAATGATTATAAATGCTCCCAAAGGACTTTCAATAAAATTAGTTCTATTCATCATGAACTTTGGAAATGTGAAATATGATGTAAAGGTCATATTTAAATGATGTCAGGTACAATATATAGACTCTATCAACACTTATGTGCCTGACTACTTTGTCCAGTTCAATAGAGATGAATCAACTGAAATACTGGTAAACAGATACCATCATTTGTTAGAAAACAATGCTAAAGGACAAATCTGTACCTTTCAATACAGAGAGCATGTCAGACATAGGCCTTACAATACACTGTGAAAGCACAGAGCTTTCCCATCTTACTGTGTCTGTGGCTATTTGATTCAAATAACCAGTAAACACATCAGTCTTGCATTGGTATTCCAGTACTGCAAATGTTATTATTTTTATTTACAATGCGTAGGTGTAAAGTAGGTGTTCCAATTAGGAAAAGAAAAAGCAATGGCTTGATTGATTAGGGAGGAACGATTGCAATATAATGATTTCCCTGGTGACCAATTTCCCCACACTTCCATGAGATACAGGGAGTGGGGGGGTGGGGGGTGGTAGGGGACGTACAAACAAAACAAGCAGGCGTGGGCTTTTCTGTCGAAGCAAACGGGCCATCCAGCTGATTTGGTCCTAATGAACTGACAGAAGAGAAATAATAAACCAAGAAGCAGGGATCATAAGTCATCAATGCAGTGTAATAATGTCACCCTTGTTAATTAAGTCTGGGGCTTGATATATAAATGCAGGGGTGAAACTTGTTAGCAGATTGTGAAGCTGCATTGGTTCTGGTGGCATTTCTGTGCCAGGTTTAATCAAGAAGCATGCACTAAGGTTATACTCTTAAAACTTAAGGTGCCAGTAAGGGTTCCTTGGAGTTCTAGTGTTGGAGTAGTCAAGGCCAACCGAATAGTCTTGGTTTTGTTTGGGTGTCAACAGCATTAAGACTTGATCTTAATCTGGTCTCACCTGTCTTGTTCTAGACTACAACACTAGTTTTTTAAGCACATAACCTTGCAATAAAAAAGGACGACTAGTTGATGGAAGTCCAGGTTTGGAAATTGTTGACTGTGGGAAAGGCCCTCAGGACTGGTTTGAGAACCACTGGCCTATAGGAAACACCTTCTGTGATTGTTTGATGGTGCACTAATACATTTTTCAGCACCTAAATGAAAGCTTCATTGAGTCTTTAAACCTTGTTCAGAGGCCTACACTTCAATAAGCTTGACACACAATTATCAATTACATAGGCCCTAAAATAGAACCTTGAGGGACTCGATATAGCCATATAATATATGCTAAACTGTTTCCAAATATATAATACAGAATCGTGTCTGCATTTGTGTTATTGACGGAACCATTGATCTTGGGTTCAAAAGGTTAAAGCACCAAAAGTGGTTCTTTTACAGTATTGCTCCTAAATCTATTTTAGATACCTGAGGTATTAATGATTTATTGAGTCTTTATTGGCGATAAAGTCCAGAAATCAGTCCGTGTGATCAACTCATTCATGTGTAAATTTTACAGTATATGTATTGCACATTTATAACTCACAATACATGAAATACTGTACTTTTTATTACAGCAATAATCACAGCACTGTAATTGCTCCAGTTTTACTTTAAAAGGCAATAAACACTTTTAACACTGTAAAAACTGCTTTTGTCACAAAAACACGTATTATTTATATATTATTTATATTTATTATTTGTAACATTTGTAGACATATAGGTACTAAATAAACTTAGCGCTAGCTAGGTAGTGCACCAACACATGTAGCTACTTGTATAAAAATGAAGGACATGAAGCTTTTTTGCCATTTTTCTCTTGGTATCAGTTTAATACATAGCCTTTACAGACTGACTGTTTACCAGCTGAAAAAAAAAGCCCGGCTAGCAACATTAGCAAACTGAGGTAACGGACCACCAGCATATGTCTGTTTACCTAAAAGACTGGATGCTTTTCTCTGCGTACACCTCAGCTACACATCATCTAACTTACTAAATTGACTAGTTTCTGAGTTGAAAATAACGGAAAATGTACCATTAGCAAAGATGGCTTATTGTTCAAACTGCTGAAAACAGCATATATTGATTTACAGGATAAAACATGTTAAAAACACAGTAGAATTCCCCCACCACTGGATTGTGCTGTACAGACCTACAGTAAACTATGAATTCTGAATTCAGGTCCTTTTCAAAATGTGTTAGCGTTTAACATAAAGAAGTGAAATGTTGGCGATTATGCATTAATATGATTTTTAATTAATTAATTTTAAGGGATAGTTCATGTGCAATTGTTGCTTATGTGCATAGCATCTCCAACTGAGGCCTAATGTGCCTTGATTACACGTCAGTACATAGGTTGGGTTGGGTTTTGTGAGACAATGAATCAGACCTCAATTAAGCCCTTTTCAGAATATGTTGAATAGGTGTAGGTGTGTAATTGTGAGAAATCGATGAAGACGTTGGTCTGATGTTCAGAAGATTGCAGATGATGGAATTGATCACCTTTTTTTCCCCGCCCAAGTCTATGGCTGCCCTATGAAATTATAGAGCAATCAGTGTTGATTGGCGATGAGTCTGGATCAATATGCATCATATGCAACATGTGTGTGTGTGTGTGTGTGTGTGCACTCATGTTCTTCTACAGTGCTTTCAGCTGTTGCCTTTGTTTTTTACAGAGCATTGTAAATGATAACAAAGCCAGGTTTGGCCAGTGTCCAGTGGAACAGAAAGGGCACGGGTTACAAGCATTGATTTGCTGGAGGACGATTAATGGTATAGGTCTGCTTGGATTTGGTACAGATTTCATCTTTATTATTTAACAGATTTATGGAAAAAAGCAGAGGCCTGTGTTAAGCAGCCACTCGGGGGGGTTCTCCATAAGCATTGCTCATCCAGTAAAAATGATATTTGACTTCAGCTCATCTTTATGTCTCGAGGTCAGTGCACTCAAGCTAGAAAAAGTGCAAGGTCAAGTATTATACGACGTTTAGAAACAGCAGATACTCTGGCAAGAATGTTGAAGAATGTTGCAGAAAAAATGTGGACGTAGGGTTTGTAATGTCCGGTGCTAATGTTGGACAGGATGAGCTGTTGTTTGGTGGGGTTGCAGGCCACTGGGGTTCTTCCACGCCAGGCTTGTCAAGCCATGTCTTTATGGAGCTTGAGTCATGCTGGACTTGACACCACTCCAGTCAATAGTGAACCTTTTAAGACGAACCCATTTTCTGAAGCTCCTGACACAGTTCTTGGTGTTGCTCATGTTGGTGCCAGAAACTATTATGTAGCCAACTTCATGACAGTACAAGCACTTCGGCCTCCCTGGTGGTTAAGCCATACCTAGCCCCACTGGCACTGTTAATGCATGCTCAGTGCCACCATTTCCATGTGGACTCTACTCGTTACAACAGCCGTACACACTACATCAACAGACATAAATCCACATTGGCTTCCCTGGTGGCTAAGGCAGTACCTAGCCCCACTGGTGCCGTTAATGCATGTTCAGTGCCACCAGTTCCATGTGGATTTACTCACAATAACAACACTACTACATCAACAGCATATGCTAAACACAGCCTATATTTACCCGTCATGCTACACCTGTGCAGCCACCACTCATGTATTGCCCATCCCCATTCAGCCTGTGCCGTCTTTATCCTTAACCACTGACATGCCCTTTGACTTGCTACTTCAGACAGTTCCTTCACGACTGCCATTAGCACTTGGCCTTCACGTCCAGGTTCAACCAGCAGGGATGTGGCAGACTTAGCAACAAAACTCCTAACACCTATCTCTACTGGTCTAATATAGTCACCAAATCTGCATGTCATACATAATACATATGCATAATAAATTTAACGTGCACTAACCTTTGTATAAGGGTAAGCCCCACTTTTGGCTCCCAAAAAGACGAAGAGAAGTTTGGACATTAATATGCATTAGCTTGTTAAAATGTCAGCAACCATCTGAGTAACATGTTAAATGATCTGCTAGAAAAATTGCGAAAGAATGTGGACGTAGCATTTGTAATGTTGGACAGGATGAGCTGTTGTTTGGAGACTGAACTTGGACTCACACCCTTAGATACTCAAGACCTAACTCGGACTCACACCCTTAGATACTCAAGACTCAGCTCGGACTCACACCCTTAGATACTCAAGACCTAACTCAGACTCACACCCTTAGATACTCAAGACTCAACTCTGACTCACACCCTTAGATACTCAAGACCTAACTCAGACTCACACCCTTAGATACTCAAGACCTAACTCAGACTCACACCCTTAGATACTCAAGACTCAACTCGGACTCACACCCTTAGATACTCAAGACCTAACTCAGACTCACAACCTTAGATACTCAAGACCTAACTCGGACTCACACCCTTAGATACTCAAGACCTAACTCAGACTCGCACCCTTAGATACTCAAGACCTAACTCAGACTCACTCCCTTAGATACTCAAGACTAAACTCGGACTCACACCCTTAGATACTTTAGACTCAGCTCGGACTCACACCCTTAGATACTCAAGACTCAACTCGGAATCACACCCGTAGATACTCAAGACTCAATTCGGAATCACACCCTTAGATTCTCAAGACTAAACTCGGACTCACACCCTTAGATACTTTAGACTCAGCTCGGACTCACACCCTTAGATACTCAAGACTCAACTCGGAATCACACCCTTAGATACTTTAGACTCAGCTTGGACTCACACCCTTAGATACTTTAGACTCAGCTCGGACTCACACCCTTAGATACTCAAGACTCAACTCGGACTCACACCCTTAGATTCTTTAGACTCAGCTCGGACTCACACCCTTAGATACTCAAGACTCAACTCGGACTCACACTCTTAGGTACTCGAGAACTAACTCGGACTCACACCCTTAGGTACTCGAGAACTAACTCGGACTCACATCCTTAGATACTGAAGACCTAACTGGCCTCACACCCTTAGATACTCAAGACTCAGCTCGGACACACACCCTTAGATACTCAAGACTCAACTCGGACTCACACTCTAGATATAACATGGACTCAAGATGTAACACGGACTCACACCCTTAGATACTCAAGAAGCAACTTGGACTCCTACCCCATTGACTCGAGACTCCAGACTGAACTCAGGCTTGCATCCCAACAACTTCATTATAACTTCACTAGCCCCAATGATTTTATGAATAGGACTTGGACATGGGATACTAAGTACTGAATATAGTTTTATTGATCTTCCCTTTTTTCAATCATCTAATTGAGTTTAGTTAAGTACTCTCTGAAGCTCTGGATTTGTGCAATATACCAACTCGACTAGCTCATCTCATTAGCCTTGCTCAATAGTTTTCTGGCGGCATCATTGAGAACTTCAGTGCAATGTCCAGGGTGTGTTCCTGTAAACTGCAAACTGGCATTTGTATACCTTCCTCTCGTGTACCTCCATACCTGTTTTTTGTGAGGTTGCAGAATATCTGCAGTGTGCGCTGAGCTGAGGGCTAAAAATGGCCCTCCTGAGCACCGCTCGTCACGGGGAGTTTGAGTCAGAGCAAGACGTATGCATGGAAAGGTCAGGGCTTCAGCAAAAAGACTTAGCTGAAAAATCGATCCCGACAGCTTGAGCTTTGACGCAAAGCGGCAGAAATGATTAAAAAACCTCTTAGTGCTTAGGGAAGCCACGGGGTTATGTGCATGCACCATATGCTAGTTACCACATAGCCGTTTTCTGCTTTAGCGTTCATCAGGGTTGCTTGCTAATGACAGCGGAATCTGAGCCTTACACTGCCTTTGATTCGCACTGCTGTCACCTGGAGTCATATCTTCCCCCTGCTTTGCTTGTTGTTGTTTTTTTTGCCTGACAGCACAGAATTAGCACAATTACAGCCTTCTTTGTTCCTTGTTTATTGCACGAAGACGGGGGGAGAAAAGCCCAGGAATCAAGCTCACAAAATCTCTCGCTTGCTCTTCAGATTTTATTTATTTATTTATTTTTTTAACGAAGCCTTATTAGCAGCCGTTAGAGTGTTATTAAACACACGTTCACAGGGTCAGACTGACAGCTGAAAACTTGTAATGCTAGCATCCTCAGCGCTTTAGCACTCACTTTGTTGGACTAATTGCTCCTGTTCTTAGGTTGCTCTAAATAAACAGGTTTGCACAGAGATGACTGGGATGCTCATATTTATCACTGAACTACATTAACACAACGGTCACACTTTTCTTTTTTTCGTTCTTTCTTTGATGAATGCTGGGTTAAAACACATATTCAGCTTTTCCCAGCGCAGACGAATGGGAGCTTTGCATAAATATCTTTTTATTGTTTATTAATACGCCTTAAAAAGATGAATGCGGAAGCGGCCGGCGGAGCGCAGAAACTAAGAAAAATGGCGCTATTCTCCGCCATAAATCCACCCTTGAGCAATACGTCTGGCCCAAAGTGCTGCCGAGCCAGAACTATTATTGTATGGTAAGTTTTTAATCTTTTAAAAAAAGATGGTCATAAATATCAGAGGTGCTCTGTTTTTTCCTCCACAGTCGCCTTACTTGCTTAGTTTGTGTTATGACAGTGGCTCACTGGGTGCTACATTTGTGGCAGTGGTTCCAAACGGTGCAAATAGACGAGCCGGTGCAATTTTTACATTTTTTCGGGTTACAAAGAAGCGTCTTTACGTTTTGACATAAATATTGGCATTCAGTCACTTGTTTTATTTTTATTTGCGTCAGATTCGTCAAACCCAAAGAAGATTAAGGTCAAAGAAGATCAAATGTCTTAGCGTTAGTCATAAAACAAAGAAAAACAGTGATTAACAGAATAATATAAATAAACATGTTTGGAAACAAACTAGTAATTTAAAATATCAAATATAATAACAACTGGAAATGGAGTTTTGGTGTCATTTGTTTTGATGACTTTAAGTCTTTAATAAAGAAGCACAAAAATGTTATCGACACGTAAAATCCTCAATATTGAGTGAATAATAATAAAATCAAAATTAGTAGATTAAATATCAGTTAATCCTTCATACCCGTTATGTAGGCCTAAACGCCCGTTCTCCGCTCACCAAATAATTCACATTCCCATCATTTCACATCACTTCTTTTAGGGTCACTTAAATAAAGCAATAACTAAAATATTGCATTGACATAAGTATTCAAAACCCTTAACTAGGAACTTAGTTGAAGCACCTTTGGTAGCGATTACCCAGTCTTCTTGGGTATGATGGCATGTAAAATACTCTATTTTGACTGTATAATAATACATTCTAAAATCCATCTGTGGAAAGACACTTTTTTATTATTATGCTCAATCTAAATCAATCAAAATTTAGTTTGTTTTTAAAAAATTTAGTCTTTTAAATATATCAGTTAACCCTTTAAACCCTTTATGTAGGCCTAAACTGCAATAGTCATTCCCATGACAAGATCTGTCATAACTGACGCAAGTTACATTGGCCCTTAAATAAAACCCTGTGGGACAGATTATGCTAAACTTGAATGGCTACTAAATAATTCACGATCATTTCTCTGAGGGTCAGTTATTGAATAATGCATAAACTAAAATATTGCGTTGACATAAGTATTCAGACATTTTACTCAGTACTTGGTGGTACTTAGCTGAAGCACCTTTGGCAGCAATTAGTCTTCTTGGGTATGGTGCCACATAAACTCTATATTGACTGAATAATAATAATAATAATAAACTCTGAAATGAAAATGTTTTTTTATATGATCTCTTAAACTGTGTAAACCAATCAGAATAAGTCTTTCAAATATATCAGTTAGCTCTTTAAAACCTTTATTTAGGCAACCTTTAAAACCTTTATTTAACTGCAATTCTTCACTCTCACAACTAGATAACTGTCATACCTGAAGCAGGTTACATTGGCCCTTGAAATAGAACCATACAAATTATGCTTAGCCTGAATGGCTACTAAAAAATTCACAGTCATTTATGTTAGTGTCAGTTATTGAATTGCATTATTTGTCCAAGACTTTGTAAAAGACAGTGTAAACCATAAACCATCAACCATCTGAAAAACTATCCATAAACATTTAGTAGCTTTCTTCTGGGCACTGTGTGATTTAAGAGACGTTATTTGAAGTTTTATGATTTGTGGTGTCTGAGGATTTTCAGACAAAACAACTGCTCCATATCTTACACCATATATCAAAAGTAGGTTTTATAAACATGGAAAAATGTGAAAGGTTCAGAAGTTTTCCTTGGAAATGAAGCAAAGCCGCTGGCCTGACTGATTTGAGTAACCACCACTTATTTTCTATGTGTCTGTTTGAGATATTGAGTATCGTATAGGGTTACACAAATCAGCGCAGGGTTGTAAAGTGTTGGACAGAACTACAAGCCTGTTTTCTAGCTTGCAGAGGTTCTGTAATGTTGCTAAATACATTACGCAGATTCATTTTTCATTATGAAAAATAAAAAACACGTGCTGTTATTCACATTATGTTATGCAGTTTGATTTAATATAATTTATATTTATTTATATATATACACACTCACCGAGCACCTGGTAGGGCCTCCCTGTGCTGTCTTTGAATAAAAATGAGGTACAGGTAGATTAGTATTATTGTGTTATTTTTTTTTCCATTCCCAGAAGCCACTCAGCTTTCTCTGAAGGCCTAGAAGGCCCTCAGGAGTCCCTACTGAATGACAGACCATAGTAATGACTTCAGTGAAAAAAATACAACATGTAGTTACAATACATGCACCTTGTTGTCTTATCCTGCTGTCAGCAGCTTTGTCTTTATAGGAATGTTTAATAGGTCCAATTAATAACCAAAAGATGTATATGGTGAAAAAATATATGATGGTACTCTTGCCACAGGAGAGGGCCTGTTTGGCAGGTGTGGGCCCTATGCAACTTGTGCAGTTTACATACAGTGGGACAAAAAAGAATTTAGTCAGCCACTGATTGTGCAAGTTCTCCTACTTGGAAAGATGAGAGAGGTCTGTAATTTTCATCATAGGTACACTTCAACTATGAGAGACAACATGAGTAAGAAAATACAGGCAATCACACTGTAGGTTTTTTAAAGAATTTATTTGTAAATTATGGTGGAAAATAAATATTTGCTCAGTAACAAAAGTTCAACTCAGTACTCCTGTAAGTTTTCACCAGGTTTGCACACACTGTAGCTGGTATTTTGGCCCATTTATCCATGGGCTGATCTCCTCTGATCTGTTTTGGGGCTGTCACTGGGCAACACAAACTTCCCTCCACAAATTTTCTATGGAGTTGAGGTCTGGAGACTGGCTAGGCCACTCCAGAACCTTGAAATGCTTTTTACAGAGCCACTCCTTCCTTGCCCAAGCGGTGTGTTTGGGATCATTGTCATGCTGGAAGACCCAGCCACGTTCTATCTTCAATGCTTTGATGGTAGGAGGTTTTGGCTTAAAATCTCACGATACATGACCACGTTCATTCTTCCCTTAACACAGATCAGTCGTCCTGTACCCTTTGCAGAAAAGCAGCCCTAAAGCATGATGCTTCCACCCCCATGCTTCACAGTAGGTATGGTGAGATCTTGCATGGGGCCCTGAGATCAAGGGAGATTATCAATGGTCCTGTATGTCTTCCATTTTCTTACAATTGCTCCCACAGTTGATGTATTCACACCAACCTGCTTGCCTATTGTAGATTCACTCTTCCCAGCCTGGTGCAGGTCTACAATTTTCTTCCTGGTGTCCTTCGACAGCTCTTTGGTCTTGGCCATGGTTAAGTTTGGAGTCTGACTGAGGCTGTGGGCATGTGTCTTTTATACAGATAACAAGGTGAAACAGGTGCCATTAATACAGGTGGAGGACAGAGAAACCTCTTAAAGAAGAAGTTACAGGTCTGTGAGAGCCAGAAATCTTGCTTGTTTGTGGGTGACCAAATATTTTTTTTCCACCATTATTTACAAATAAATTTTTAAAAAATCGTGATTTCGTGATTTTTTTCTCATGTTGTCTCTCATAGTTGAAGTGTACCTATGATGAAAATTACAGACCTCTCTTATCTTTCTAAATAGGAGAACTTGCACAATCAGTAGCTCACTAAATACAATTTTGCCCCAAAAGAGAGCTGCCAAATACAGCTTGGCTTTTTTATACATCTTCAGACCCTTTCACTTTTAAAATACTGCATTGACCTAAGTATTGAGACCCCTTACTCTATACTTAGCTGAAGCACAGCGATTACAGCCTCCTCCTAGGCCTTTCCTGTATTGTCTTGGCTGCGTGCTTAGGATCATTGTCTTGTTAGAAGGTGAACCTTTAACCCAGTTTGAGGTCCTGGGCAGTCTGGATCAGATTTTCATGAAAAATATCTCTGTACTTTGCTCCATTTTGCTTTCCCTTAACTCTGATCAGTCTCCCTGTTCCAGCCGCTGAAAAACTGCCACCACCATGTTTCATTGTAGGCATTATATCGGGCAAGTCATGAGCAGTGCCTGGTTTCTTTCAGACATGATGATTCGAATTGAGGCCAAAAAGTTCAATCTTGGTTTCATCAGACCAGAGAATCTTGTTCCTCACAGTCTTGTGAGTCCTTCAAGTGCTTTCATGTGTCTTTTATTGAGGAGAGGCTTCTGTCTGGCTGTTCTGCCAAAAAGCCCAGATTGGTGGAGTGCTGCAGAGATGGCTGACCCTCTGGAAGTGTCTCCCAGTTGTGACATCTCATTCCAAAAGGCCCTTCTCCCCCGGTTACTTAGTTTGGTGGGATGGCCAGCTCTAGGAACAGTCCTGGTTGTTCCAGACTTATTATGGAGGCTGTGCTCTTGGGAACTGAGCTCTACAGGCAGGTCTTCCCTCCTCGTGCCTTGGCCTTGCTCTGCATTGTCAGCTGTGAGACCTTATATAGACAAGAGTGTGTCTTTCTAAATCATGTCCAGTCAGCTGAATTTGACGTGATTGGCGATTGGGGTACATGGGTGAAAATGTTTCCCCCACTTTCCATCCTATTTAGCATAATGTTATTAAATATAAGATTCTTCAAATTTTATAATTTGACCACTAGTTACATCCCATAATGTATCTCATTGTCTGTTTTTTTTTTTAAATGAATTAATGTATTTATTTATTTGTTTATTCAATGGAAACAGAAAACTTTCTCAAAGACTTCTACCCAGCTGACCTTGAGCTACCGGGGAGATGGGGGATAGGTCCCTGTCTGTGCGTGGGACTGCTAAATCCCAGAGACTGTGACCTTAGACCATCTCAAACAAGGTTGAACCAACACAGTACGACCTTCAGCAGTTTTCTCTTTCAAAGCTCCAAAATTCGCCACCAGCCCTTTTTCCACGGTTAGACCTGGCCTGCTTTGCGTTACACAGCTAATGGCATTAACATAAAAGGCAGAACATTTCCCACGCTGTGAATAATCCCATCCCAAGAGCTTCATAAACTTCCACAAAGGCGTGAGAATAGACATAAAAATGGGGCTGATCCAACCGAGCTCCCAATGCCAGACGATCCGCGATGGATCAATCCGAATTGTTATGATATTCATGAGTGGTTCAGCACCTTGCTGCCAACTCCACTTATGTAGTACAGCGGTTTCCAAACTGTGTAAGCCTTGAGGTTCTTTAAACATGAAGCAAAACGCAAAGTAGTCTGGAGGACCAGGAAACAGACACCAATTGATTCTGCTTCTTGATCTAGGTAGAGGGGTCAAAGTTCATTTCACACATTTTTTTTTTCTCAAAAGAACACAATTCATTGTTCCGAGACCACCTGAAGCCCTGAAACAACCCAAATGTAAAAATACCCTCAGCATCAATGGAGTCCATCCTTCACGGGGGTCTAAATTGTCAGACAAACTCAAGGACTCAAGAAGAACTCATGAAGAACTCAACCCCAAAGACCCTTAAATTCTTAAACAGCAGTACCTAGAAAGCCACACTACAAGGTGCAAAGTATCCCATCAGCACTGGAAAATGACTATAAACAGTTTAGGACGTTTAGGTGATGTTACTGCCCAACAAAACAACCAGATTTATGTGACATTGAGAATTTGTGGAACTGTGTTGGGAAGAAACCCCAAAACCCAAAACCCAACCACTGTTGGAAAGTCTTGAGATAGAAGAAGGTGTGGGAAGCAGTTCATGTAGATCATTTTAAGACATCAGTAATGACAAAGCAGTGTGAGGTGGTGATCAAGACCAGAGAAGCTCGTACAGGACCATTACTGTGGTGGTACACTTAAGGGTTAGCATATTGCTGCTGTCCATTGAAAAACATGTATCTCCATTTTTCTCAATTTGTAGTCTTCTCCATGGTTTGAACCCTGTAGCTGCTTCTGTACAGTGAGGCTGAATAGACTAATAGACATGTTCTACATTAGTTTAGGTAAACTCTGATTTGCATTGACTTCCATTCAGAGTCAAGAACTTTTTTGCCTTCTTCTGGAAAGTCACCATTTGGTTTTTCATTGGACAGCGATGATATTTACTTGGGGAATGTTACTGTTCCAGTTGTCCAGTCGCTTTGCATTGCTTCCATATATTACAGCCTGCCTCTAGGCTTTTAGTTTCATTTTTTCCATTTAAATACAACTGATGATGAGTGATGAAATTAGAAAATTGAATGTAGCGAACTATTAAGATACCCAATTGAACTAGACTGAAAAATCTCTTACATTTAAAGCTACATTTGCATTGTTTCCAGTTTGGAGAACAAAGCTGTTCATTTTTGACAGTGTACAAAAGTAAAAAATCTGTGTCAACAGCTTGTTTTTTTTTCTTCTGGCTAACATGCTAAACTTCTTTTTTTTTTTAACTATTAAGAGTCGGCAAGTGTCTGATGAATTTAAATATGTAAAGCGTTTGCTTGAAGTTGCACAAGTTGCATGAAATGGTGTCCTGTAGGGTTGGGCGATATGGTACAATATTTAATAGAATATTAATAATAACAGACAAAATGCATCCTTTGTGGCTGATTCTTAAAACGTAGGTACCATCCCATCCCATACAGTACATAGAAAATGTGCTCAACCTCAACAATTCACTGTGATGAATTGTGCAGTTGGTCAGTGTTCTTTAAACCCTGACGGTATCTACAATATATCCAGAAATATCACAACACAATTCATCACAATGATATAAAATATCATCATATTGCCCACCCCTAATATCCAAGTTTTGGCACCATTCAATTATTAGTGGGGGTTCAGGTTCCTGAAGAAATGTACTATTCAGTTGTCTCAGTCTCCCCACTCTCCCTACTCTCTAATCCCTACTGCTAGATTTTGACCTGTATTTACTGTGCTTGAGCCTCCCTCCTTTATTCTCCCCCCCTTTTTACCGTACGTGACACAAGAGGTTTTTATTCTGGCATGTTGGAATCTTATTCTTGGCAAAGCCCATGAGACCACCTTGAAATTTTACTTTTATCTATTATCTGTTTATCTGCTACATCCTGGTCAGGGTCGCAGTGAGTCCAGGGCCTACTCGAAATCACTGGGGTGCAAGGCTGGAATATTCCCAGGACAGGGTGCCAGTCTATTGGAGGGAAGTTTTTTATATATATATTTTAAACTTTACCAATGATCTGGCAGTTCTCACTGTTGCTAGGTTACATAACACTGTCGCTAAGGTTACATATCATTAGTAACATGGAGGTTTATTGGGTCTCTGGTTCTGAGAGTGGTTCTTCTCAGGCTCGGGCCAAAGCGTGATGCTGTAGGTGGATTTGAATCGGGTTCAGACAGAATGTTCTCATGCTATGTTTGGGTTCGGGCCAACGTTTCAGGTCCAAGGCCACTCGCTGTGCGATTATCTGAAATATGTGTATGATCATCTATTCAGTTACCATGAGAGAAACGATGATTCTGCCATGGCCGCAATCTGCACGTTACATTACTGTGTGGGTGTGTTTGAGCCTCTCTTGGGAAATATGAATATGAACATGTCCGGTATGTTCCGTTCGTTCTGAGGAGTCTTTTTCGCCCAAGTTCTGAAATCTTGGAGCTAAAAAAAACAAGCACATGTTGGCCATCAGTGCTGAAATAATAGCGAGTCACAATTTTCTTGGAGGCGACTGGAAATAGTTTGGAAAAAATGCTTCCATGTAGCCTTGAGATACAAACGGAACGGTCTCCATATGCGGAAACTTGGCCCACGTCTTCAATCCTCTAGACCCCAGCGTACAGTATAGCCAGCGTTAACGTGTCAGCTTGCATTTGTAATTAGCCCTGTTGGCGCTTATGAAACATCCTCTATCAGATCACTGTCAGCCTTATTGGGATCACCGCCGTCCGCGCTGTTGAATTTTATGAAGTTTGATTTAATGAAATTCATGCATGTTGTCAAACTGCAGGCTTAGCAGGAAATGAAAAAGAAGGCGTGGATGGGGGGAATCTGTCAGTTTGGGGTTCTTTCAAAGGCGGCGGAGCTGCACTTTGAAAGTTCATAGATTAACTTCCATTAGAGTGAATGGCACAGATGGCTTGCTCCTCTCTATTTCTGTGCGGGCCGGGAATTTGTGTCGGTGGAAGCCGTTCATGTTTGCTATCTCAGAATGTACTCATACTTTCCTCATACTCTGCCTTTTTTTGATTTCTCTTTCAGGCCTTTCCCTGCATATCGACTGGAATTTACGGTAAGGACACTTTCCTTTCTTATCCCCCCCCCCCTCTCCCGCTTGCTAGAGTTCATGGAAAAGGGAGATCAAAAGTGGGGCTTAGGAAGAAGTATGAAGAAAAAAAATGAACAATTTCCATTTTAGTAGCCATAACAACGCTACGTAGGCTAGTAGCCATAACAAGGCTACACTATATATGTACACAGTAAATTGAATAAAATGAAGCATATTGATATGAAGTAATATATTATTATTAAGAAAAGCACGTCCAAGATTCATAAAACCTAATAAGCCAAAGAGTGTTAAGGGGTTAGAGTCAAAGTCAGTATGTAAAAAAAAAAAAAAAAAAACTCATGCAAATCAATGACCAATGCTCAGCTTCCGAAATGCTGCTGAAATGGACCAAAGAAATGTTTAAAAAGGGAAAAAGGTAATGAAGCATCATTTGGCAAAATGCAACAACAAATCGAAAAATAAATACACACATTAGACTACTACTCTCAATATCAATACACTATGAAATGGAAAAACGGCAGTGTTTAAGGTATGCCACAGAACTTCCAGACACGTCCGATTACTTTTGGATACATGTACTGTGGACTGAGAGAGTCAAAATCGAACTCAAATATATGTTTGGGGAAAAAATAGTACTGCAATTTATGAAACCCAGCACAGTGCCAACTGTGTGTGCTTTAGGTTTGTGTGGCTGCCAGTGGCATTGGCAGTATTGCACAGTAGAGGGAACCAAGGGTTTCACAAAATACCAGCAAATCCTGCATGCAAATGTCAAACCACCTGCTCAAAGGTTGAAGATATAAAGAGGATGGCTTCTAAATATACCTCAAAGAGACACAAACTGAAGTGTTTCAGAATGGCCCTCACAATTCCCTGACCTGAACCTCATATATCCGTTTGTGGATAGCCATTCAACAAGCTGTGCAGGGTGACCCGAGAATGTCTCAGAGCTAGAGGCCTTGTCTAAAAAAGACTGGGAGCTTGGGAAGGCTGCCCAAGGGGTCATTTTAGCCCAAAATAGTTCCATTTAGGGTCCACAAACTTCAACCCCAGGTATTCAACCCCAGGTGTTTAGCTTCATAAAAGATCCAGACTACATTTGTTTACATTTATGGCATCCAGCAGACGCTCTTACCCAGAGTGACTTACAAAAGTACTTAGTTGCCCACTCAGAATATGTCCCTAGCTAGTGTGAATAGGCTGGAATCCAAAGATACCCTTGGGCTGAGATACTGCCAGGCGCAAGATCAGTGCTGATACCTACATTCAGTGATACACAGTATCTGACTGCTCTGTACAAGCAATACACACTACCTGATTCCGAGATACAATATCTGATGCAGAAGTAAGGCGTTTGAGTGTAGTGAAGCAGTAGTTTTCAGTCCGTGGACCATGGCTCCGTAATGGGCTTTGGGAGGTACTGGAAGCCTCAGTTCTTTGTAGCAAGAGTTTCACAAGATGTTGGTAACATGGAGCAGAGATTCTGGCTCTACCACACCAGTGGTGTTCTATTGGATTTTGATCTGGTGACTTGGAAAGCCACTGAACTCATTGTCATGTTTGTGACACCAGTTTGAGGTGACTCTTGTTTTGTGACAATGGTGCATCTTCATGCTGGATGTAGCCATTAGAACATGAGAAAATAGTCATAGTCATGAAAGGATGCAACAATCCTTAAATAGGCTGCAGTGTTTGAAAGTGATTGATATTGTTGGGCAGAGTGTGCCAAGGAACCTCCACCAGTCTGGACCATTGACACAAGGCAGGTTGGGTCCCTGGATTCAAACTCTTGGTGCCAATCTGTGTTCCTCAGCAGAAGTCACAAAACATCAGCTTTCCAGGTTTGGTGAACCTGCACCCACTGCATCCTCAGCTTTCTGTTCTTAGCTGACAGAAGTAGAACCTGACATGGTCTTCTGCTCATGTGTGGCCCGTCTGCCTCAAGAATGGACGTGTTATGTAGAGTGGTTGTCCGAGTTACTGTGGTTGCCTTGCTGTCAGTGAATGGGTAGGTGTACAGAGCTCCCTAATAAATTGCTCAGAGAGCCTATTTTCAGTCTTCTAGATTTTGATTCTACGCCTTTGGATGGTCGTGGGTGTGGTGGGAGATCGACCGCCTCTGTCCAACATGGCCTGAGTTAATTGCCCTCACCAGGCTGCTCCAGCTAGCTCTCGAATTCAAGGAGAACTGCCCGCACCACCTCGCCAGCCACCACATTAAACGGCCTATTCAATAAATAAACAGTCTTATCTCCAGCCGCAAACTGCCTCGGCCTCTTCCCCGCAAGACTCATTAATTGTGGAGACGGGCACGGAGAGAGAGCGAGGACAAAAAGCGGAGCTTTAGAGGGGAGCGGCGTGATCAAAGGCCTAATAACCTGGAATGCGTCCCTCTGGCACGTTTCCCCTCTAATCCTGATTCCTCTTCATCGCAGGCTGAGGAACATCAGGCTGTTTTTCACATGTACAGATGAAAACTCCCTCTTACAATAGTCGAAACCAGGAGCCCGGCCCATTTCTTCTGTTGCTGATTTGGGCTAACGGTGTAATCCCAATCCCCTGAACACAGTAATCTGGGCCTAGGTTATGACCCTGTGATGCAATTTGGGGACGCTCTGGAAATTTCAATATTTCCATAGTTTCACTGTTCCTCTTTTTTTTTTCTTTGGCATTCCTTGCTTTCCTTACAGCCACGTAAGATGCATATCAACCACCTAGCAACATCCTAGTGACGGCTGGGGACACCAAAGCTACCACCTAGAAACGCTTTGGAACAAACACTTGGAACACTTGAAGCGACAACCTGTGATACCAAAGCCCCACCACAGCAACCAGTTAGCAATATTATAGTAACCGCTTTGGAATAACATAGCAACTGCTTAGCTTAACTGTTAGCACACCACAGTAACCATTAGAAACAGCATAGTAGCTTATTATATAATATTATTACATAAACCACTTAGGAACAGTGATAACAGTTGCTTAAAATATAAAGATAGCAACCACCTAAGATACCATAGCAAGTGATTAACACCACCACATCAAAAACCTAGCAACTTAGCATAGCATAGCATACATTTAGCAAAACCATGACAGCTAATCAGCAACACTGAAGCAACCACGTTGAAACAGCATAGCAGTTGCCTTGCAATTCAATTTGCAGCCATTTGGAACAGCACATTATAACTACCTAGCAAACATATAGCAACCACCTAGCAACACCTTGGAAACCACATGGATTAAGGCACTTGAATACTCTTTTCTACTGGTCAACTTTTTGGGTTCAGTCATGAATTTCTAGCATTTGGAATCAGAATCTGAGGCAACTCCAAAATGTTGCCTCTAGCTTGTTTGCCCCGGGAGGAGAACAGCATGTAGGCCAGTGGTTCAGAGAGGCAAAGGGGTCTTTAACATGCTTCAATCAAATCGTTCATTGACTTTAACTGTTGTAAAAGATGAGAACAGCATGTAACACATTTGTTACAGTACAGTTCGGACTGCACCAATAACAATTGACACTCTTTTTCCCCTCCCTCGACTGTGAGAGACAAAGTCGGTGGTGATGGATGGCTAGAGGGCAGGGTTTGGGGTTCGGGGGGCGTTCGGTGGGGGCGTTGTGGACACGGGCAGTAAGAAAAATGACTCCTCACTAGCCGCTGACACTTCAATCCTTCAGTCCAGCCTATTAGCTCAGGTCCAGCTTCCCCTGGCGTGGCGCACAGGACAGGTACCACCCATAAACAAACTAGGCCGGACGGTATGATATGGATTATTAAGTGGGGGGCTGCCAGGACCCATCAATCACCAGCCTGGCGACCCCCGGGTTCAAACGGATTATTCCTTTCTGAGAGGGTTCAGGACACCTCTGTGTATCTTACAAGATCAGTATTGATAGGCGGGCAGGAGTCAGAGCGCAGTTCCTGATAAAAGTCACTTCGTCTTTTAGTCTGTGTCTCTCTCAGCCTCTCCCTCACTCTCCCTGTATCTCTCTCAGTCACAGATTCTCTGTTTGGAAAAAGCAAACTACAAACACAAGAAGCTGATTTAGCATCAGGAATTTTCTGCCACTGCTAACAGTAATATGGTCCCTCCATTTCCACAGACTCAAAAGTAACCGGACAATGGGCTGATGAGCAACTTCATGGTCAGGGGTGGCCTGTTCCTTCATTATTTCATGACTCTGATTCTGGAAATAAAACACCTGGAGTTGATTCCAACTGCTGAATTTGCATTTGGTAGCTGTTCATGGGAACTCTTAATATGTTGTCTAAAAGGGTGGTGATGCAAGTGATGGAGGCAATCATTAGGCTAAAAAAAAAAGAAACAAGCTGTTCAGAGAGAGCAGAACCTGTAGTGGTGGAAATCAACTATTTGGCACATGCACTGGTGAGCTCAGCAACACCTAAAGCCCTGGAAGACCACACAATTCTTTCCTTGGTGAAGAAAACCCCTTCTATCTAGTCAAGTCAGGAACACTCTTGAAGGAGGAAGACCTATTATTGCTAAAGTCTACAATCAAGCGATGCCTTCAAGAGATGCATCCAGAGCAGAAAGGTCAGATCAGATTGCCCCAGTTGTGGAAAATGATTGCATATAAAGAAGAACAGAAAGGGTCCTTGATCTGAAGCAACACCACATCACCTGTCAAACATGGCGGAGGCACTGTTGTAGCAAGGTCATGTATTCCTGCCAGTGGAACTGGGTCGCTGATGTTTGCTGATGATATTCTTGCTTATTGAAGTAGGTAGATGAATTTTAGTGTTCACTGAGCTCTACGTTTGTGCACATATTCAGTCAAATCTGATAAATGGCGCTTCCCAATGCAGGCGGATTAAGGCCCAAAAATACTATAAACATAACCCGGGAGCTTCTTGAGCCAAAGAAGTCACCTGACCTCAAAAGCTGCAATTGGGCAGCTTTTCATTTACCGAAGACAGAATTTACTGAAGGAGAAAGACCTGCAGCAACTGAAGACCTAGCAAAGCATCTCAAGGAAGCAAACTCCATGAATTCCAGACTTCAGGCAGTCATTGACTGCAAAGGATTTGCATCCAAATATATAAAATATCCCAAGCCATGTTGCTTTGCCATCAGCAGTAGTCAAAGAGAGCGCAATTGGCCATGCTCTCTCCAGGTGGGTAGATGGCGCTCTTTCCCCTTAACCGAATATTTCGGCTGCCCAGCAGTGCCTTACCCTTCAAGGGTCAGGAGCATTGCTTGGGGAGTTATGTAGGGTTGTAAACAGTTACCGGGCCGTACCAAATTAGAATAAATTTTATAGTTATGTTAATACTAGTAACACTGCTAGTTATGTAAGTATGTCCGATTACTTATGAGCATGTTGAAATAGAGGGAGGGTGGTTCTGTGTAAATTTATCTGCAATTCCTAATCAGTTGATGCAATATTTTGGTTAGCATGGCTAACATTGACGCTGAAAATCATCCACACTTTGGTCACACCTTGGCTGTTTCAGTGAAAATTCATTGTGGTGGTGTCCAAATACTTATGTACCCGGCTATATATGGTATTCGCTCTCACTCACTCCCAGTTTGTTGTTTTTTTAAGTTCAGTTTAAATGCAATTCAGTGCAATTCTGTTTCATTCAGTTGAACTGAGCATCAATTGGGGTCTGTTACTCTCGCTCCCTCCCTCTCAAATCTCTAGTAAATCTCTCTCTCCCTCTCTCGTCTATAGATGGCCTCTCTCTTAAACATTGTTTAAGAGTGATAAGGGGAGAGAGCACCATCTACCCACCCAGAGAGAGCACGGCCAATTGTGCTCTCTCTGACTCCGCCTGCTGATGGCAAAGCCGCATGGCTCGGCCAGTCTCTCTGTCCGTAGATAGTCTCTCTCCTCTCTCCCTCTCTCTTGTGTTGAGTTAGTCTCTTTTTCACTCTCTCTCTCTCCTCTCTCTCGTGTCTCACTCTTTCACCCTCTCTCTCGGGATAAAAGTTTAGGCGAGATGGGCGGAAATCGAAATCTCCCTTCTCTTGTATTCTTGGCGCTGTTTACCTGTCGCTCAGGTGGATGGAGAAGTTGTTGACACTGAGGTTTTAGCCTGGGCCTGTGTGTGAGGGAGATACAGAGCAGTAAGCTTTAGAGGATCTCTGGTGTGTGTGTCCTGGCTGCTGCGCCGGGATCAGCAGGGTTAGCCAGCTAAACGTCTTCACTCGGTCATCCCCGAGTCCGGCCCTGTAGGGGATTAGGAGCAGAGCTCTCTTTCATGGGGCCTTATCTGTCCACTGCGACTCCTCACCAGTTACGCACCCCGCAAGGGCTGCCCGCTAAAGCCTAGGCTTTAGTGCGCTGATGACCGGGCCGGGGAGTGTAGAGGGGACATGCTGGATCTAGATTTGAGCTGCTTTTATTAGGGCTGCTTTTCTATGACTGTTACATGAGGAATGTTTGTGGAAAACAAGGACGGTTGATCTTCTGTGCAGCTTATCAGTTCTGATACAGCCCCACAGCATGGTGCTACCCCCCACCCTACTTAGTAGTTGTTACAGTGCTTATGGGATTGAAGGCCTCACCTTGGTGGTGCTTAGGTTGTTCCTGATTATCCAAACCAATTTCCGGTTGGCTAAGGGTGACGTCTTCTAGATTCTCAATAACTTCAACTTACATTGACTGCATTCTAGTGTTCAAAACACAGCATTCACTGGTTTATGCTGATCTGGTGCCGGTGTGGTACTGGTTGGCCAGCATGCCAGTGTTCAGAAAACAACATATACTGGTTTATGCTGGTCTGATGCTGGTGCGGTATTGTTTTTCCACCATACTATCATTCAAACACAACATATGCTGGTTTATGCTGGTCTGATGCTGGTGCGGTGCTGGTTTATCACCATACCATCATTCAAAACACAACATATGCTGGTTTATGCTGGTCTGATGCTGGTGCAGTGCTGGTTTAACACCATACCATCATTCAGAACACAGCATATGCTGGTTTATGCCGGTCTGATGCTGGTGCGGTACTGGTTTTCCACCATACCATCATTCAGAACACAACATATGCTGGTTTATGCCGGTCTGATGCTGGTGTGGTGCTGGTTTACCACCATACCATCATTCAAAACACAACATATGCTGGTTTATACTGGTCTGATGCTGGTGCGGTGCTGGTTTACCACCATACCATCATTCAAAACATAACATATGCTGGTTTATACTGGTCTGATGCTGGTGTGGTGCTGGTTTACCACCATACCATTATTCAAACACAACATATGCTGGTTTATGCTGGTCTGATGCTGGTGCAGTGCTGGTTTAACACCATACCATCATTCAGAACACAGCATATGCTGGTTTATGCCGGTCTGATGCTGGTGCGGTACTGGTTTTCCACCATACCATCATTCAGAACACAACATATGCTGGTTTATGCCGGTCTGATGCTGGTGTGGTGCTGGTTTACCACCATACCATCATATAAAACACAACATATGCTGGTTTATGCTTTAATGCAGTTTTTAAAGAATTATTTTATATTAACTTCCCTTATTTCTCATCATCTTGAAGATGAATTGTTGTGATTTGACTATGATATTGAAACACCCGTCAGCTTTAAAACTATCAGGCAGCTTCAGAACACTCGTGCTCGCTGACTCATTGCATGCGAGCTTCTGCTTTCATGAGCCCCCCAGGTCACGGCAGGCTCGCGCGGAAGCCTGGGCTCCATCTCCAAGTTCACTCATGGGTTACGGCATCTCAGTTTTGCGCTGCCGTGTCATTCAGAGACAGCCCCAGTAATTATTTAACAGCCTCTTCCACAGCCTGTGTGCCGAAGCCTACAGTATAGCCTCTCTCTGCTCCTGCCGAGAAAAGTGTCTCGCAATCACTCTGTCCTCTCTCTCCCACCCCCTCCCGCTCTCTCTCTCTCTCTTTGTCTCTTTCTCCGTCTGTCTCTCCTAACCTCTTTCCCCGACCCCTCCTCTCGTGATGAAGTGCAGGGGGTTTGGGCTGAAACAGAAAGTGCTCATGCGAGGCGAGACTTGCCTTAATTGACGCCTTGCCAAGACAGATCCTCACAGGCCTGGTGATTTTCCACAGCCTGGAAGTTCATCCAGAGCTCCAGAAACCTGGCGGGGGCCTGGGATGGTGCCCCCACACCTTCCCCCAACCTGGCCTGACATCAGGAAAGGAAAAACAAAGCTCCTGATACTAATCCCAAAGAAAGGTTCAAAAGTTTGGGTACAGCTGATTGTACAGCTATCGCCCACTTGTCTAGAGTCTTGGCGTTGGGAATTTTGTTGCTTGGGATCTTAAATTCCAAATGTTTTAAATGTTTGCGATACTTTTCCAATGCCGGGAGGGTGAGGACTCCAATGCCGCAAATCTATGGGCAACCAACGCACTCGGAGGAAAGCACTGGGTACCCAGCTTTGATGCATCGGCCCACAGATGCCCGTGCTAGCCAACATCACACTGGGCCAATGTGGGGGAGAGAGACCCATCCACCCACCCAGAAAGCAAGGCCAGTTGTTCTCTTTCTGGCTCTGGCTGCTGATGGCACGCAGCACGATCCAGAATTCGAAAAAGAGATCCTCGGGTCATGGTGGCAGCTCCTTAGTCTGCTTGACCACTCAGGACCCCCTCCATCTATATTCTAACCTAAGACAGTATAATGTACAAAATAATTACATGCATCTCATGATATAGAGATGGTTCCTACAAGACTATTCATTTTCCTTTTCAATTTATATTCAATTTGACTTGATTGATCGTTGGGATTTTGGGAATTATTGCATTGGTCAGTTCAATTGGTCATATCATATGATTTCTTAACATGTACAAGAAATCTGGGTTTCTGAATGGATCAGATATGTGTTGGAAATATTTGGTCAGTATTTCTGTGATAATTCCTTGTGTGTTATTTAATTTCATGTATATTATAAAAACACCCCCCCTCCCAAAAAACACAAAATAACCCTCTTGTACTAATAGGAGTGTCAAAACATTTGACTGATACCTAAAATAGCACAGAAGGAAAGCCGGGCCGTGAGGCTGCGCTCTGTGTGAGATCACTTTGTGCCGACTAGAGAAAGAACAGAATGATCAGAGCGAGCTCTCCATGGGTTCTGACTGCTCAGTCTGACCTTGGACGTGGCAGCCTTAGTCTCCCAGGGCTGAACTGGCAAACATCACACAGCTCCAGTAACCTCTCTCTCGCCATATGATTATGCTTGTAAGTATAAATCAATATTGAATCAGCAAAATGCTAAAGATGTGAAATATACATGCCCCTCATGCCGCCCCTTCTCTGTGCCATTAAGGCCTTACAGTAGATATAGCCTCTGACCACGGCAGTAATGAATCTGCCTTATGCGGTAGTCTATACAGCCCACTCCACCAGACAAGCAAACTCCTCAAATTGTCCCTGAAGACCATGAGGCTGTTTACACCTTGTAGCTCTGAGTGGTGGACTCTAGCCCACCTGGGACCCAAGCCAAACTTGACTATGAGTACCATGTTTACCTAAAACACCTCTACGTCCTCCACCACAGCCCTTAATTTTCCTCTCAATCATTTGCTGTTGACGGACATGTTTACCCAGATGTTCTTCTGGGTAAGTAAGTAACTGCTGAAAATTCTGACCTTTCTGATTGAGCTTTGAGCTTGAGTCAAAGTTGCCAATGATGTCAATATCAGAAAGCTCATAGCTGACCTCATGATGACCTTACTGCTGGCAAGTCCATTCAACTGCCTCTGGTACACAGACAGTGTGAGAGAGGATTATCTGAGTCTGGCTTTGTTAGCTAACATTGTGGCCCTGCATTGTGGCCTAGGGACTAAGCTTCTCCAGTTGTCTCAGTCAACACACACCTATATACACACACACACACTCCAGTCATACCTGGCACCAGTACTCCGGAGCATCTGCCATCATACCCTCAGCCGGTTCCTCCGGTGGAGAGACAGCAGAGGGGTGGGAATGAAGTTGGAGATGATGAGATGATGCGTTCTGTGTTCTGTGACCTCACCCCTCCCGGAGCTTCGCAAATTGTCTGGTGCTGAAAGGCAATGATGGGACGTCAGGAGACACTTGGATTGGGTCTCCTTGACATCTCCTGTCTGAATATCTCGCCGTTGCAGAGGCTCCAGTAATTACGTCTCATGCCTGAGCCTGTGAGCAAGGGACGGATTAATAAATCCTGGACCCTGGAGCACAAACCTTCCCTGGCCGACGGGATATTTGTTCGCAGTAGGGGCGAATAAGGCTGGACTTTGTGTTTCAGATATGACTGCTTTTTAAAGAAGTCACAGTACAAAACTGGGGTCATTTATGTGTATCAGACTGCCTGGCCACCCGAAAAGAGGGAGGACATTGGAGGTAGGACCATAGCTTCCCAGGCCCGTTTGCTGGTTGGTATCAAACCAAGCTTTTTAACTGTATGGGATCAAAAAAGGTTGGAAAAGGGTCATGTGACAAAACGTTTGGCGTGTAATGCGGTTCAAGAAAGATGTAGGATCTGGACCCTTTTAAAGGCAAATCTAGTATAGTGGCCTAGTGGCCAGTGATCGGAGCATATCAGGGCCATGGTCTCAACCAGGGCCTTCCCCCATTGTACCTGATTAGTTCTGGCATGCCGTCCAGCCCATCTTTCTCTTTCTCTTCCTTATTAAAAAGTAATCCAGCCCAAATATATTCCCAATCGATAGCCTGTGTTAACAGAGTGGTTGCTTTCCCATCTTGGCCCGGGCTTCAGTGATTAATATGGCAGTTGGCCGCCCCATTCCTTGCACTTACCGGTCAATATGTCATTACGTTCTCATTGTGGTGGCGACCCCAGCGACAAGCACGGACAGTGGGACAGTGGAGGCGGCCGTGTTGCTCAGCGTAAAAAAAGGATACATAAATTTTGGAGGGGGCTTTTCAGACAGCGGTGATGAATTTCACTAAATATTGTAACGAGCTGTGTTTTGGAGGTGTTTGATGGGGGGGAAGCTTGCGTCCCGAGCAACAGCTTCCTGAATTATAGCGCAATTTAGATTTCTAGCCCCGAGGGGAGTCATTTTCAGACCGAATAAACACAATAAAATCAATGAAGGCTCTGCGGCGGCTCACGGCTTCGCTGTCTGTTGGGGCTTTCGAGAGTGTGCGGGTTGAGGATAGGTGAGCAGGCCCAAGGTTTGATGTTTGCGTGAGAGTTCTGATGAATTCCATCTCTCCATCTCTTCTCTTGGCAGGTTTTCCCAATGAGCCGGCGGCCATCATCGCCCTGCAGACTGCAAAGGAGTGGTTGAAAGAGAACAAGGATGAGGTAAGAGCTGTTGGGGTCTTGTTTGTTTAAGCTGGTTTAGAGACATTCGCTTTGGTTTGGCAGTCAAAACGGTAGGATTCCCGTTCTGCCACACATGCCTCATTTGACCCGCTCGGAGCTTTTTCGTTGTGCATATCCAATTAAAAGCGGAGGTCTTTAAATGGTCTGATGGCTTTTTAAATTGGCCTCCAAACAGCGTGCTAAACCGGGACACAGTCAGGAAAAACACACGCAGCCGAAATGAAATTAGTCCAAATTAATTAGTGAGTTCAGTAGGTGATCACAGTACTGTTTTAGAGCTGAGCACACAAGCGCGTGGCGATGCTTACCTACATGGCAATGCTAATTAGACTCCTAAACTGGAGTTACTCGGAAATGTAGCACTGAGTTATAGAGTTCCTTTTACAAAGAGTGTCTTTCAGTTGCTCCCTGAAGCCTGTGGTCAAAAGCTCTGGCAGGCCTTAAAAGTAAATGTTCTGGAGAGGGTTCTTCACAGCGATACAATAGAAAAGAGAAGGCCAGTCTTGGCCGCAAAAGCCGGTGTGGCTACAGGCCTTCATTCTACAGCATGTCTATTAAGCACGTCTATTATCAACGAAGTGTTGGGATCTGACTTTACCAGGAACTGCAATTTTCCCATTGGCCAGGGTTTGTATTCAGTGACTACATCTGCTCTACAATGCATGCTTATTGTTAAGGTAGACAGAAGTGTATAATAGATGTTTGGACGATTTATAAATGATTACAGTGTGGTTTGCCTCCTTGGTTTTCTTGCACTGGTGTGTTTAAACAGTTTTTTAATAAGCAGCAGATCAACAGTGGCCGTCAGCCTTCAGGAAATATGGCCTGGTTTTACCTGGGATATTAGACAAGTGGTATGAAATCACCGGTAGATGACCAACCAGTTGTGATGACCAATTTTTTTTGCTGTCGAGGACCCCAAGATGCATTACGATCGGATAATGATCAGATCACTCAAACCACATTCGGAGGCGGTCAGAGATGGATCTCATCCGCATTAAATACATGTGTAAACTGCATTTCCAGAAAATACAGTACTTCTGAAAAGCAGAAATACGTCTGACGAAAACCAAAAGTCTCTACCTGGGGTATTAGACAAGTGGTGTGAAATCACCGCTCAAGAAATGTACATAGAAAAGCTACAATGTCCACAGACTACCAACTGTAGCCAAAGTGTAAGACCCATTGACCTGGATGACCAACCAATTATGATGACCAATTTTCTGCTGCCCAGGACATTGGATTCAGTAGTCAGTAGTCAGCACACTGTACTAATATGTTAATTTTATGTACTTAAATTAGCACATTCTACAGTTTTCGTTTCTTTTGATCCAGAGTGTCCGGCTTCATTTCAGCTTCAACCAAGAATGGACGTCACTAGTGCAGCGAAAACTGCTGATCTACTGATTAATCAAGTGGAATCAAGTGTGCTCCTGCTTGATTGGAATGAAACCCTTCAGCTACTCTGGCCCTTTGCTGATAAGATTTGACCCCACTTTATATGGATGGTTTAGTAAAGAACCGTTCTTTTGTAAACGGAATGTAGAACCACATCATGTAGAACAGTGAACAGGCAAAAACAGGTAGTGTGTATAGTACTGAATTAAAAAAAGATTACTTTCTGTCAAGGTTGGAAGTGATCCAGAAGGTAGATGCATAGGAGCAGGGTCGGTGGTTGCTAGCGTAGCTTACTAGAAGCCGAGAACCATGTAGGGAACCTTTATTTTTTAAGAGCATATGTGGACAAGGGAACTTCTTTAATGCCGCCATTGTTTTGGTTGCTACTATTGAACATACTGCCCATACCTAGCTTGAGCTTAATGCTTACAAACCCAAATGTAGAACCTACGTGAGAATACCGGACTGTAGAATAGCATTGGGTGATGGCTGCTGTGACCTGCCTGCCATGTATTCGTGTCTTCTTGCAGAAATTGCTTTTACAGTTGGCCAATAGCAAGAAATAGGCCTGTAATGGATTATATAAGAGCACCCAGGCTAAGCTAAGGTCATTGTCGATTTAACTCTGCTTGATCCAGTTGGCTCTCTTAAAATACAAAACAGTGTTATGATTTCATGGCAAAAAAAAAAAAAGGTGTGTACGGCCCGTGGCTCGAACGAGGGGGAAACGCGAGGATTAATTATCCGGTCTTAGTGCAGCGGGAGGAAATGACAAAGAGGAAGGAGAGAAGCTGTGGGCGCCTGACAGACTTGTGTCTTCCCCATGGCACTGCCAGCACCTGCCCGCATTACTTTGGTGTTATTGGCTTCTTTTTTCTCCGTTCTCTTGACTGTGGCGGAATTGATCTGGGCTCTAGTTTACGTGCTGTCAGTCAGCTTCTCTCGAGAAGGGAGCGAAGGCTGAAGCCAAAGCAGGAGAAGAATACGGTGGTGTGGGCTGATAGAAACTAGAGGCCGGCTGAAAAAGAAATGGGTCTTTGGGAAAGAAATGAGTTTTTTTTTTTGACGGGGGGTGGGTGTGAGGGTGTGGGGTGGGGGGGTTGTGTGTAGGGTTGCATCAGCAAAGTCGTCTGTTCTGAGAAAGACAGAAAAAGAGAGAGAGAGAGAGAGAGAGGGAGTTCACAGTGTCTGGAAATCTGTCAGATGGTGAGACAGAGGCTGTAGAGAATATGGCCGGTGCCAGGACTAAGCAATACCATTCAGCGAGGGTTATAGCGGACTGACCCCATATCTTAATAACCAAGCAGCTATCTGAATGTGCAGCAATTCCTCTTAAAAGCTTTCTGATAGCAATAGTCAAGCAACACAATGTAACAATAACATTGAAAAGTTTCATTTTTTTTTATATCTTTATGGATGCTGGGGAAAAAAACAATGCGTTTAATACACTTTCAGGTTCAAATACGTGCTTCATTTCCACAAGCATGCAATATATTATGTCAGCGCAATTATTACCGAAAAACAATGAATCTGAAGGAGAGCATCGCCCATGTGTTTTATTCATATGTAAATGACATAGATGTCGCTTCAAATAGATTCAGTGCGTCACTTCGTTGCAGTGTGGGAACGACCCGCTACCCATTTATTTATTATTTACCTCGTCTGCGACTGAATAACTACATTTAAATATCACATAAATCTTTCATTAATGCCTTAAACAGCTTTCTATTACTGAAGAATAGCCCCACCAGTTGGTACAGAAGTCCCTGTAGTTACTGAGTAATACACCTTACTGTACAGGGTTTAAGCCAGAGACTCTCTTGGTTAGTTTTAGGGTACCTGGCATCGTACATTGTACAGCTTTAGTGTGTAAGCACTGACCGACAAGATTTTACATGATGCAAGGTTCTTCATTCCTTTGGTGCAATAGCACCACCCTAGACATGTCACTGGCCCCCCACAGAAATGGGACTGTCCACCCCGGCTGTCCCAGCATTGGTTATTAGATTCTCAGTCCTAGACAGGATTGGTTATTATCTGGACGCTAGCAGAGACACAACACTCGATAACACCACTACCGGTGCAGAATTGCCAGGCAGCTGACGCTCTCTGAGGAAAGCGCCAGGTCCCCAACTTTGCCTGTGTGGGCAGCATTTACCCACCAGAAAGCGACTGGCCAATTGAGAACATGCTTTGTTCCAGAGTTCTTCTGGACGCCCCAGTCCAGCCAGCACACCACCAGTGTGGATGTGTTCAGTTCCAGCAGCAGCAGCAGCTCACCTGATTTACCATCATTAAGCCCTGATTTACCAAGCCAGGTATTGGGTGATGACTATAAATGATACTAGACTCCCATGAGGAGAACTTTGGAGATGTTTGGATGAACACAGTGATGGACGACCATGACTTCCTGTAGGAATTTTATTAGTACTAAGGAAATAAACACTTACTGCCCAATTTGGCCCATATGTAGACTGCTGGACAGCACGTTTTGAAACTTCAGCAATGCTAACCTACATACGACAGTCTTATTTTTTTTTTTAAATGGACGAAAATGAGGTTTTCCTTGCATCAGACCCATTAGCGGTTAGCTTGTATGGTCTTAATGTATCAAACCGCAGTTCGGTCCATATTGTGCAGCTTTTAATGGCCCATTATTTTTCTCCAAGGCTGAAATAGAGGTTTCCTAATGCTTCATCATATAGGCAGTATGTTTTGTACACTGTGCACTTTCCGGCACCGGTGGCAGTAGTTTGGGGATTTTATGAGCAATGAGCGTGGAGCTGTTCCAGCCAGCTAATGTTGCAGCTACAGTTGTAATGAGTGCATGAGTCGAATTCCAATGGTCACGTCGTATAAAAGAAGTAAAAAAATGTGAAATCTGTGCTCATGGTCGTGGGAGTTCAACTAGCATAAGCCTTAAAGAGGTCTCTGCTCATACGAGAGCTGAAACCTCATGTGCAAGAGTTTAGCAAACATTTACTAAGCGAGAGCATTTATTGGATAACATGGTGGAGAAGATCCCCGCTGGACCTCTGAGAGACGTTTAGTATTCCTCTCTTCTCCTTCCTTCATGCAGAGATATTATGTGGATAGGGTGCCTGCTCGGCTCGGCGGCACTGATCTGAAAGTAGGAGCTGGCCTTGCTGTTAGCTGATCTCTAGCTTGATAGACCAACCAGGCTGTGTGAAAGAGTGTGCGATCACCTATCGGTGTTTATTTGATTGAATGCATAATGTCGAAGTGTTCACCAGTGGAATCAAGGTTCTAAACTTTTAGCACTCCGGCATTTTAAACTTGTGCTAACTGTGACTTACATTAGTAATAGGAACGTTTTTGGCGTAGGGTTGGCAAATGCAGAAAGTAGGGTTATCTAGCTTCCTTGCAAATGCACCTGCAGGAAATACCTACGGTAGTGCATCCTCCGACCAGTGCATCAACTGGCTTCGTCAACTAGCATTAGCTTTTAGCATTAAAACTTCTTAGCCTCGCTTCCATATTCTAATGAAGTAGCCATTGCGTTTACCCTTGAAGGACTTGCTGCTGGACTGGGTCCGTTTTTCAGTTCAGTTTTAGTTATGTAGGTTTCATGATGATACTGAGATACTGAGAGAAATGATGTGCTGGGTGATGTGGTTGACCAGCTAAACTTTGAAAAAGAAGCAAGAGTTTGATCAAATAAAAAAAAAAAAAAAAAAAAAAAAAATATATATATATATATATATATATATATATATATATATATATGTGTGTGTATTAGAAGGGGGGAGAAGACAGTTTGAGGACAGATGAAGATTGCTAAGGATACTGCATCTTAAAAAAAAAACAGAAAACAATGTAAGTGTAATATATTACACTAAGGTAGGCTATACCGCAGTACCTTAGCGTGATGGTGATTGATGACTGAGTGTTAACCTTCACACACCAAGCGGTGTGTTCTCCATGCGGTGATTAAACTGGTGGAGAGAAGGGGTTTCTGTGGCGGGTTTCATTAGAGATACACACAGAATACTTGAGCTAGCTTGAATTCACTGTTGCTTACTTTATTGATTTAAAGATATATACATATATTATTATTATTATTATTATTATTATTATTGTTGTTGTTGTTATTACACTATACTATACTATAGTATATATATATATATATATATATATATAGTGTAAATCTGACAGCCATATTCACCATTAGTGTTGGACATTTTGGTCGTTAACCCATCCATGCAGTAAACATACACACCAATGATCAAACACACACAGTGACCGTGAGCGCACATGCCCAGGAAGCAGGGAGTGTGAAGAAGGGGCCTTGCTCAAGGGCCCAACAGCGACAACTTGCCACTGTTCGAACCTACGTCGCTGTCATCAATAGCCTGGTGCTGTAACCGCTGAGCCATCAGATAAAATCTCAGTATGATGTAACTGGTTAGGAAGGAATCTCAGTGAAGTTGAGCGACTAATTTGGATTTTGGAGTTGTTTCATGGTGTTGGATCTGAGTTAATGTTCAGTTCCACAATAACTGACAAATGTAGACCATAGCAACGAGTATATGAGGGGATAAAGTTAAGTGACGGCTGTCGAAGCGACCTACGTGTTGTTCTTTGGTATTTGGAGCTGTATTCAGCTGGCATAGCTTAGTTGGCTTAGCTTAACTTAGCCCAGCCTAGCCTAGTTAGTGGGCCAGAAGTGTCAGCTAGGTTTCAGTGATGCTCATATTACAAATGTTGGAGGGTACAGCCTGAGAAATCTGAGAGCACAACAGTGAATGATAGCTTGGCCTAGTCTATTTAGCAGGCCAAACCTGTACAGGTTTGAGTGATGCTGACATTTCACACGTTTAGAGGGTAAAGGCTCCAAATTCGAGAGTTAAAAGTTGAGCAAAAGGCAGAAATAAAGCTTGTTCATGTGTTATTGTGCAGCTGTTAGCCGTCGCTGACCATTAACATCCTGGGTAAAGCTGTATGTGTGAAAGGGGCTGTAATGACTGTATCTCATCTGAACCAGGCGGCCTATGCTATTGAATAGGTAAAGCTGCAAAAGCTGCTAAAAATGTCACGGAAAGAAAGAATGATCTGTAGCTTGATCGCTAGCTAAAGTGACCGGTTTCCCTGCACCTGAAAGGGAGAATCGAAATGCGTCGTTAGCCACAACATTCAGACAAATGTGGAGCTGTAGGAAAAGGGCACTGTTAGAAAATACTGCATTGCACCATCAGGTATAAGCAGTGTGGAGCTTCTAAAAGCAGTTCTGCTGTCTCATCGCTCATGGGAGGGAATTTTTGTGTCATCTTGCTTTAGACATGTATTTCATATAAATATAAACATTATTTAAAACCCTGGAGTTCCAACTTTCAGCATCAGCTAAATATTTAATATGTAAAATGCTCGTTTAACAGCGGCAGAGCAATGCTGAAATAGCCCCTGCTTCTGGACCGTGGCATCAAAACGCAATTAGTTCTCACGCACTGTCTGCCCTATTGTTCTTCTTCAAAATAATAACAGTGCAGCTGTGCTTCATCATGTAAATCCGTTATATATTTTTTTCCTTTGTCCTCAGTCTTGTTTTAGCGGCAGGGCCAACCTAAATGAAGCCCGGGGTTTACTGTTATACCATGTGCCATCTTTTCCTGTTTTTTTTTTTTTGCAGTGGACACCAATCATATTCAGGCACGGTTGACTTCTTTCAGTCCCTCAGTTAAACCGCACTGCTGTCACATGCCCTGCCACGAGCAAAATCAGGCGGTCATCTCATTTACACCTCCTTCTAAATAGGAACAGTCAAATTGGGCTTCCTGTCAATTCATTCGTCTTCCTATCTCTTGCTCTTTCTCTCGCACTCTCTCTCTCTCTCTTGTGCTCTCTCTCTGTGTGTTGCTGCTCCGTGTGATGAATAACTGCATGCAGTGGGCTGACAGACACAGGGACCCCCCCCCCCCCCCACCCCATCCTGAGCTCAGCCACAAAGGCTGACACCAACACTGTCGTGACAAGAGTCCGCATATCAACTCTAATGGCCCTTCTCATTCTGTCGCAGCTTCACATGAAGGCATTAGTGCAGTGCTGCGTATACACAGGTATACCAAATAGACCCACCTCTGAGGAAAAGTGGCTTTACCTTTCGCAGCTAAAAATAGTGAGAAGCGTCTGTGTGACCTGGTCTCCTATTAGATTTGATAGCCATCAATCTGCTTGCCATCAACCAGTTGTGTTTTAAATGTGAATCAGCGGGGCAGCTCACTTCTTTATATGTTGTTTTGCGCCTTTCTCGCTGCCGTCGTACTTTAATAACTTGGATTAACTTTATCTATGTTAATTAGATTATTGAATTTTACATTAAATAGCAACCATGGCAGTAGTATATTAAGGAAACAAATTATCTAACTAGAATCCATATCAGTAGTGTATAAATGGAACTAGTAAGCTAGCTAGAATCTGTGGTGGTAGTGTATAAATGAAACTAGTAAGCTAGCTAGAATCTATGGCAGCAGTGTATAAATGAAACTAGTAAGCTAGCTAGAATCTATGGTGGTAGTGTATAAATGAAACTAGTAAGCTAGCTAGAATCTATGGTGGTAGTGTATAAATGAAACTAGTAAGCTAGCTAGAATCTATGGCGGCAGTGTATAAATGAAACTAGTAAGCTAGCTAGAATCTATGGCAGCAGTGTATAAATGAAACTAGTAAGCTAGCTAGAATCTATGGCAGCAGTGTATAAATGAAACTAGTAAGCTAGCTAGAATCTATGGTGGTAGTGTATAAATGAAACTAGTAAGCTAGCTAGAATCTATGGCAGCAGTGTATAAATGAAACTAGTAAGCTAGCTAGAATCTATGGCAGCAGTGTATAAATGAAACTAGTAAGCTAGCTAGAATCTATGGCGGTAGTGTATAAATGAAACTAGTAAGCTAGCTAGAATCTATGGTGGTAGTGTATAAATGAAACTAGTAAGCTAGCTAGAATCTATGGCAGCAGTGTATAAATGAAACTAGTAAGCTAGCTAGAATCTATGGTGGTAGTGTATAAATGAAACTAGTAAGCTAGCTAGAATCTATGGTGGTAGTGTATAAATGAAACTAGTAAGCTAGCTAGAATCTATGGTGGTAGTGTATAAATGAAACTAGTAAGCTAGCTTGAATCCATATCAGTAGTGTATAAATGAAACTGAGCTTGGTAGTAGTGTTTTAATAAAGCTAGCAAGCCATCATGGCAGTCATCTCTGCTGGGAAAAACGATAGATAGACAGATAGATAGATAGATAGACAGACAGACAGACAGACAGACATAGATAGATAGATAGACAGACAGACAGACAGACAGACAGATAGATAGATAGATAGATAGATAGATAGAAATACAGATAGATAGATAGATAGATAGATAGAAATACAGATAGATAGATAGATAGATAGATAGATAGATAGATAGACAGATAGATAGATAGAAATACAGATAGATAGATAGATAGATAGATAGACAGACAGATAGATAGATAGAAATACAGATAGATAGATAGATAGATAGATAGATAGACAGACAGATAGATAGATAGAAATACAGATAGATAGATAGATAGATAGATAGAAATACAGATAGATAGATAGATAGATAGATAGATAGACAGACAGATAGATAGATAGAAATACAGATAGATAGATAGATAGATAGACAGATAGATAGACAGACAGCTTGCCCAAAGTGGTCAACTAGCTGTTTGACAACTAGCTTTGTCAAGTTAGGCTAGCCGATTGTCCAGCTAGTCCATCAAACTGGAATGAAAACATACAATATACTGGTCATGAGCCAAGCTGCTTAACAGGGTATGTTTGTACCCAGATGACCAACTTTTCAGCCGCTAGACAGATAGATAGACAGATAGATAGATAGATATACAGATAGATAGATAGATAGATAGATAGACAGATAGACAGATAGATAGATAGAAATACAGATAGATAGATAGATAGATAGATAGATAGACAGACAGATAGACAGACAGACAGACAGACAGACAGACAGATAGATAGATAGATAGATAGACAGATGGATAGATAGATAGATATGTAAAATGTAAATGTAATGTAAAATGTAAATGTAAATGTAATGTAAGAAATGGAAATGTAAATGTAGATAGATAGATAGATTAAGTAAGTAAGTTATGCAGGTGGACCGTCATATCTCTTTATCAGCATAGGGTACGTTTTATGATCAACCTGATCATAATATATTCAAATAGCATTAACAAGCTGGCTGATCAGCATGGCCAGCTTGCCCAAAGTGGTCAACTAGCTGTTTGACAACTAGCTTTTTCAAGTTAGGCTAGCCGATTGTCCAGCTAGTCCATCAAACTGGAATGAAAACATACAATATACTGGTCATGAGCCAAGCTGCTTAACAGGGTATGTTTGTACCCAGATGACCAACTTTTCAGCCGCCATGACCATCGAAGACCAGCTTTGACCATCTGAAACCATCTACCAACAAAAGCTGTTTTTAAGCTGGATTGTTCAGCAGTTACATGCATTGATGAACACATTGACTTAAGCGAAAGCTTCACATGCCATTATTTGAATTAATAACAGCATAAAGCTTGGGCTAGCAAACTTTGGAATGCACCCCCCCCCCCAACCCCCCAACTGCACATCCGTCTGCATACTGGTCTGTTCCAGATCTGTCCACAAATGTGGCTTTGATTAGCTGTCTGTTTATCTCCTGCTCCAGTTCCACACCCTCCCTGACTTACAGAGCCTCACAAAAGGCCCTAATGCCCGCCGTGAAATTCCCCCTGAAAAGGCATTATATGCAGTTCTACCACAGCGGGCCAAACAGCCCTAGCCGGAGCAGCGGCTGCACAAGAAGCTCCAGTTCTGTCACCATCTCTCACATCGCCAAAGGATCAAAGACGAGTGTTCATGCTTTCATCCACTCTTACAGCTCTGGACGACATGGTGTTTCATATTCCTCGCATGCATTAAACGTCAGGCCTTTTTATAATATGACCAGCTGTGGCAACCATGGACTTTGTATGCTGCTCTCATGCAGACGGCGAAGATTGGTTTGGCCTGTTAGGACATCAATTGCGCCGCTCTCTCCCAAAGCTGAAAAGTCAAGACCAATAGCAGATGCTCTCACCAGGGGCACAGAGGTCCCAACCAAGGCTGGATCTTCTTCTTTTGTTCTGATGGGAAGCAACATAAGCGATATATACAGACATGGGGGTTACAGCCGCTTTACTGGATCAGCGTTGATGAGCGCTGGTGTATTTCAATAAGCTTTTATTTTCTGGCAGAAGTCAGACTTCTTGAGAATCTGTGGTCATACGTCGAGATTGCAGTCAACTTTGACTGGCTGCAGCAATCGTAGTGGTGAGTGTTGGTTTCCAACACAAGCAGGAACCAGGTCAATAAAGCAATTAGCATTAGCCATTAGCATTTGCTAAAGTATAGCACAGTGGCTATAGGTAGATATGATGGATAGCAGATCTTTCAAGCAACATTAGCATGTGTTGGTTAGGGTAGACTAAGAGATGATGCAGCAAGAGAAGCAACAGTTCTGAGAGGATGGAAGCTACCCTCTGAAGTCCAGTTTTACTTGTGTGAAATTGTGGAGCTTTCAAAACTTTCATAAAGTAGGCACCTTTGTTTTCTTAATCCATGCTTGGAAAATGAAAAGGGGTGTTTTCTAGCAAGTGCTAGCAAGCTTTCTCGCTGGTAGGCGGTCAGGCACAACTAAAGGGACTTTGGGGAAGGCCCCATTGTTCTGGATTTGTTGGTCAATAGTACATTTATCAAGGAGCCTATTAGCTAAACATGCTAACACTTTGTTTTAAGGTACACAGATTAGGCTTAGTCTTGTTCTGAGCCTGAATTAGACGTATCCAAACGATTTATTCACAATGCAGTAAGATTTTTAGCGCATAATTGGAGGTCTGATATGTGAAAATCACTAATACTTACGTTAAGACCCTGTTATGGGCGTTACAGAGTATCAGTTACTACGTAAATGTACATGTTTAATGTGGAAGTGGCAGCACTCGTTGCACTATAGGATGAGCTAGTTCTCTTTACTAATATGCTATAACTGCTGCCCTTATAGCAAACCCCAACGCTGGCCTACAAAGCCAAGAATGGACCAGCCCCTCCGTACTTGATGGCGAGCTTTTGGATCCTAGCTTATGCCAACTACCTAAGAATGTTTTCTGAGTAAAAAGTATAGTAGTTGGATAAGAACGGCTGTTAAATGCCTCACATGGTTTTGTTATTTTGTTAATAAGAATGTTTCACTAATACATCAAGACATGGTCCGTTTCTATGTGTTCTATGTGTTTCTTAAAGACTGCAAATTACTTTCAGCTTCTATCTGTTTGCCATCAGCAGCCGGAGTCGGAGAGAGCACAGTTGGCCTTGCTCTCTGAGGGGTAGGCTAAAGACACCACTCCTAGTGTGGTGATGGTCAACACAGGCATCTGTTAGCTGTTGTATCGGAGCTGGGGCGCTTCTCCTAGCGTGCTGGCTACCTAGCGACCTACCTAAAAAAAAGAGGCGGTGGTCTTTACCCCTCTAGTGTTGGGGACATTGGCCTACCAAATTGGGTAGAAAAGAAATAATTGTAAATTCAGTATCTGTTCATGGTACTTATGTCAGGGTGATATGATCATCATATGTGGATGAATTGATCAACTTTTGGTTATTAAAAAGGGTTTAACTAACTGTGTAACAGACTGCAGATGTTATAGGTTACACTTCTCACTAATTACAGAGTACACAGCACTAAGTAATGTGCATAACAGGGTGGTAAAGTGGTAATTGTGCATTATTACGACTGTTCCTTAAAATAAAGTGTTAACCTAAATGCAAATACAGGTAAATAAAATATGTGAGATATGAAAGCCCCTTTTTACAACTGCACAAGTTTTCATCTGAAGGCAGCCAGCAGCTAGCAGCTAGCCAGCAAACGACCATTGTAAGTCGATCACTAAACTGTCATATCATTCCAGCCTTAACCCATATGTGACGGCTGTGCCAGCCTCATCCATAGCACGAGCCTCCTCTGGCCACTGCTTTTTGTTTAGTTTCTCATTTTCCAAACTAATTCGGCCTAATGCGGCCATGCAGCGCCAGAGAAATGCGCTGTGACACTTTATTTGCCCGTTGCGGATCCGCTGCGCCATCGGCGGGGCAGTTTAATAAAGCGCTCGGCCCAGACGCTCTGCGTTCCCAACGCCGCTCTGACACAGTAAACAGATCAAAAGGCTTCTATAATGAAATCTCATCTCTAGCCGAAGCCCCCTCCACTCCCCTTACGTCAAGAAAACACCGCCTCTAAGAAAGTTTGCCGCCGGTTCGAGCATTATGCATCCTGCCATGACTTTTGAATTGTTTTTATTTTTTTTGTATTTACATTTGTTTATTCTGTGCCATCTGTCATCTAAGGCTCGTGGATAACAAATGCCATCTCGAGGAAGGAGCCTCGGGAAAAAGCAGTCAATCCTTGCCCGAGAGTAAGCGGCTAATAGAAATAGATATGCGGCGTGATGAGCGGTTTGCCAATCGATCTGTAGATTTAGATTTAGGTTGTTTTTTGTTGTTGTTGTTGTTTTCGTTGTTTTGCGAGAGCAGTGAGAGCGGTGGCAGGTAAGGCTATGTAATATGACTTGACGAGGCAGTCATTGTCATTTACATGAGGAAGATGGATGCTGCAGGCCGCTGTTGCTGTGTTATATATTAAGACTGAGCGGAAGCTGAGCGGAAGCTTAAGGATGGCTATTATGACAGGACAATCTAAAATAAAGTGGTGTGTTTTGCTCCCAGACAATTTCTGACAAATAGGCATATTGTCGCTGTCATGTCAAAACTTTGTAACGTCACTTGTACCCATTTTTATTTTTTATGCTTGTTTGCTTGTTTGTTTACTTTACAGAAGCCTCAGCTCCCTTTGCATCACCGTTTATATCACTAGTAGATATGATTATGGTTCAGATATATGATATCCTTGGTGTTCATCAAGGACGACAGTGGAAAGTCTTTCAGTTTGAGTTATCCTTGGCAAAAACCCTGGGACGTACACTCGCCGAGCAATTGATTAGGAAGATGTGTGCACCTACTACTACCATTGATGCAGTTATCTCTAAGCAGCCAGTGGTGCGGCAGCAGTGCAGTACATGAGAGAGAATGGTCAAGCTGGTTGGAGCTCACAGAAGGCCTACAGGAACTCATCTCAGAAAAGGTGAAAAGGATCTCAGAAGTCACAACTCATCCAACCTTGAGGACGAGTTGAGGTGGATGACCTGCGCTAGCAGAATACAGCGCTGGCTTCCACTGCTGTAAGCCAAGAACAGAAAGCTGAGGCTGCAGTGGGCACAGGCTCACTAACACTGGGCAGATGGAGACTGGAGAAACATAGCCTGATATGATGAATCTCGATTTCTGCTGAGGAACACAGATGGTTGGGTCACAGTTTGGCACCAACAGAGCCAACCTGCCTTGTGTCAACAGTGTAGACTGGTGAAGGTGCGGTGTAATGGTGTGGGGAATGCGTTGGCACCCTTTGAGCTTGTTAATACCAATCAGTCATTGATTGACTGAGTATTATTGAAGATTATTTGTATTATTTATATATATATATATATATATATATATATATGATCTATTTATCTATTTTTGTTTGTTTTCCCTAGTGCCAATCCCCAATTAACTCCCCTGTTTGTTGCTCCCCCTAGCACTAGCAATGCTCCCAGTGATAGATGGTGAGGACTTAACATGCCTCCTTCGATACATAAAAAATCCTGTCATTGTCTCCTTCCGAAGTGCTGCAGAAGCTGCAAGAAAAGCACCGGGTCCCCAGCTCCGCCACACCAGCTAACAGACACCTGTGCCGACAAGAGAGTGCACCACTACCCATCTACCCATCCCGAGAGAGAGATCTACCCACAGTAGACCGCACAGTAGAGCCACTCCAAGCCCCTTGAGTATCGCTGACCAAATACATCCCTTCATGACCACAATTTGCCCATCTTCTAACGGCTACGTCCAGCATGATAACGCACCACAAATGTCACAAAGCACAAAGCCTCAATCTGGTGTCATTGGGAACGGGAGACGTGCAGCATGAAGGTCAACATAGACTGGGATCTCTAACATCTTGTGGAATCCATGGCATGAAGAATTGAGGCTGTTTAGAAAGCAAAGGGAGGCCATACTATCCAGTATTGGTATAGTGTTCCTATTAATGTGCTCAGTGAAGTGCATTGTTCTCAGATAATAACTAGGTTATAATAATATAAGATGCCTGTCAGTCGTCATCTGTAACCATAGTGACTGATAATGCAGTGTTACCAATTTATACTGCATGATGATTCACTGTATACTCATAAATCTACTGTATATACCTTTATATAGTCATACTTTGGTATGTACTCCAATATGTTATGATTATGTGTTTAAAACCCCTTTAAAATTGCTGCCAAACCTTTGCATTACAAAGTTAATTCTTTAACAAATCATCCACTGAAAGGTTCGTTAGAGAACTCAAATGCAGTTCCTTTATGGCGTCGCTCCAAACAACCCTTTTCGGCACCTTTATTTATCCAGAGTACATAAAATTACTGCGTTTGAGGTGTTTTGTTACGACAGTGCTTTTATTTGTGTGAAAAATCTTGCATGGAGGGTTGCGAATGGCTGTATGTTATCACTTCCAGCAAGCCAGAGTGAGCGTTGGCCACCGTAGCGCTGTTGTGTAACAGTCGGTCACACGCAGAGCTTGTGCCTCGGGGCCTAAAAAGAGGCGTTGATCTTTACTGAGCTCTGTAGTGGATTTCTTCTTGGCAGTGAGACTGGCGCTGTGTTCAATGAAGCAGCCTTTCAGGGCTCTCCGTCGGCCGGGGTCTTTATGGGAGTGAGCTAGCTAGCTGTCACTGTTTCAGTCTGCAGCTCTCAGGGTCTACCGTGAAGCTCTATGGGTTTTACACAGGTAGCTTTAGCGATAGTTAGCAGTAAGGTTAGGTAGTGGTAATTTAGGGCTGTATTTGTTGATGATTTGGTTGGATACAGAGCTCTAAAAATCAGAAAATCACACAATCAGCTTTATTTTGCTGTTAACGCACCTGCCAAGACATGTGGCGCACAGACATACACACACACACACACACTGTACACATAAGCATTGACCCGGACACATGAGGCTTGCCGTATGTCACCATGATGGAAGAGCTGGAAAAGTCCGTGCTGGAGGTGCTCCAGGGAAGAGCCACTACCGAGCCTGCGGGCTTCACTGGCTTCTTCTGTTGGGGTTTTCATCAGAGAGCACAGTGCTGACAGGCCTTTTTTTTCTCCCCCCCCCGCCTGCCTTTCTCCACCATGACCACAATCTGCCGCGACAGTGGGAGAGGGCATTGCTTGGTTGTCTGACACGACAAGTGTGATGTGGCCTCAGGCCTCCTGCTAAAGCCTCAGATCTCTCGTGGTTCAGGGATAAAAAGGAATTCACATTGCAAAATGAAGCATAAATAATACCCATATTAGTAATTCACCAATTTTATTCTTTATGTGTTCAGATGAAGGCCACTGAGGAACGCTGAAGTCATTGTCACTTGTGTTTGTGACATGGTGCATTATCATGCTGGAAGTAGCCGTTGGAAGATGGGTATGAAGAGCTGCACATGGTCAGCAACAATACTCAAGTAGACTGTGTCATTCAAGCAATGACTGATTGGTATTAACTGACCCAAAGTGTGCCATACCATTCCCCACACCATTACAGTACCTCCACCAGTCTGGACTGTTGGTACTAGGCAGGTTGAGTCCATGGATCCATGTTTTCTGGCACCAAATTCTGGCGCCAGAGGATCGTCAAACCAGACTACATGTCTCCATCTGTCCAGTGTTGGTGAGCCTGTTCCGAGCCACTGCAGCCTCAGCTTTCTGTTCTTGGCTGAAAGAAGTAGAACCCAGCCTGGTCTTCTGCTGTGCATTCTGAGGTGCTTATCTGCTCACCACAGTTGTACAGAGTTACTGTAGCCCTTCTGTCAGCTCCAACCAGCCTGTTGACCTCATTCATCTACAGAACTGCTGCTCACTTAATGTGTCTCCTTTATTCCACCATTCTGAGTAAACTCCAGAGACTGCTGTGCTGGAAATCCCAGGAGATCAGCAGTTCTAGAGGTAATCAAACCAGCCCGTCGGGCATCAACAATCATCCCACGCTCAAAATCACTGAGGTCACATTTTGTTCCCCTTTTCTGATAGTTAATGTAAACATTACCTGAAGCTGCAGGCCTCAAATTGCATTATATTGTGATTGGCTGATTAAATAATTGCATGAATGAGCAGAAAAGTCTTAATAAGGTGGTCCTCAGTGAGGGTATGTTGACAGAGCTAATTGAGGAGACCCACCTTACATAATGTGATACTATGGCAAATGCAGATATAATAGGTTTAATAGAGAAGGATATTTGAATAACGCTAATATGAGAAATATGAAATCTCTTTCAGCTGAGTGCATTTAGGTATTCTAATTATCCAGTTGTGTGAAAGAAAACGTGGGGCCCAGGGTGGCCGACCAGAGGGTACACCACAGGGGTAGCCAGTGGTTACGCCACTGTGTTTCTGCAAAATTACACATATTAGTGTGTATATATATATATATATATATATATATATATATATATATATATATATATATATATGTGTGTGTGTGTGTGTGTATAGTCTGTTAGGGGCCAGTTTTCTTGGACCATTAACCTAAACAAAGTGTAGCTTCAATCACTCATAATGGCTCTTTCATCCTTTGAACATTTAGAACCTTTATATGGAGTTACACTCTATAGACAAAAGTATTTGGACACCTGCTCATTTATTGTTTCTTCCAAAATCAATGGTATTAAAAAAAGAGTTTATCGTGTCTCTCGTGTCCGGGGAAGGCTTCCTACTAGATTTTGAACCAGTGCTATGAGGAGTTGATTGCATCCAGTGATCTTTTTTATTTTACTTTATTGCCTCTCTAGCCCACACTTAGTCATTAGACATGGTACCAATAGGGTTCTATTTATCTGTTCTATCCTATTATATTGTTCTATTGGCGGTACTTCTTGACAGGGCTTAGACAAACTGTGTCAGAAATGGGTGCGACTTAAAGTGGCACTGAAGGGGGGTGTCCACAAACATTTGAGTTTTTAGAAAGTGGCTTCTCGACTGCATCACTTGAAAGAACCCCAAGTTTGCACTTTTCAAGAGCGAATCAAATAAAGCCAGAAAATGTAACCATTTTTTACGCAAACTCTATTTTGCACATCAGTTGGTGGCAAATACACGTTTTATTATTATTACAAAGAGACCAAATTATATCTATAATTGAAAAAATCTGGATTTGCTCTCGTTCAAGTACCTGAGGACAAAAAAAAAAAAAAATCAACCAAACTGAAAAGGTCGTGGAGCATTTGAAATTTGTATTTGACCCAGATCTGGCAGCACTGCTGTACAAACCTGCCCTCTGACCCCCTTTGCCAGCGGCTATGGTAATGATGCACGGAGACGCTCCATGTTTCAAAGATTTATCCCGTACGCCTCCAGGAAAATATCACTTCATGTGCCTCCAGAAAAGCGCCCTTCAAACCCGCTGTCGGTTCCGCTTTGTTTGATTAACTGAGTGGAGGAGAGCTAAACGATGAGCAGTGGGGGAGTCTTAATAAAAATTATTTTAAAAACCTGACCTCTGCAAAAGAGACCTCCAAATTGGTCGCTCCAAGTTCAGCCTGGAAACCATGTACGTGGTGCTTCACATATGGAAAAGGGTTCTTTTTTGGGACTAGATTCTTCCACCTCTGGACTTTGACCGGCTCCAAATGTGTGTGCCCTGACCATAAGACCTGATCTTGCTCTTTAAAACTCATGTTTGTGAATGCCTGCAGGCCAGGGGGTCCGTCAGTCCATGACTTATGCAGCAGCATTTGCTTTTGAACATATGGAGTCGACCCGAGGCAAGGTCAAGCATGTTTTTGCGTTCCTCTGAACGTTCCTCATACTGATGGACATGCCGTTGGTAGACACAGGCAGCTGACTGGCCAATATTCTGGATATGTTGAAGCCATATTCAGGTTCGAGATGTCTGACTTATGACAGGGCCCTAGTTTGCTAGCTTTATTTTGGGTTGCGAGTTGGTTTGGAGCAAAAATATGGACCATCTGGTGGGCTCTGCAGTCTGGTTTGAGAACTACTGCTTTAAAGACCCATAAGCAACAGGTTCTCTCAACACCAGGAGGGTGAGGACTAGCGCATGTCTCCTCCGACACAGCCTCCGCCTCTTTTTTTCAACTGTCGCTGAACTGCTTGAACTGACCCAGGTCCAAAAAAATAGCTAACAGATGCCTGTGCTGACCAACTTCATTCTAGGAGCGATGTGGGGAGGAAGTGACCATCAACTCACCCCTGAGAGAGTAGGGCTTTATTGTACTTTCTCTGACTCTGTTGGCTGACTCAAAGTCGCCTATCAATCCTACGGGCCGTTCTTTTTGAACGTTTTCATGGTCTTTAAGACCTCAACTTGACCTCCACCAACTCTGTTACAGTCCAGTGATGGTGGAATCAACCAATCACGTTTTGATGTGAGTGGGACCGTCACTCTAGGCCTTCTGGGAGTTAAACCAGGGCCCAAGTTAGTCAGTTATAGGAAAGCAAAGATGGGTGGCAGTTCTTCGGCAGGGCTCTTCACTAAACATGTCCATATTTAAAGATGCATATTTAATCTACTACCAATGTCCGTGTTCAGTTACATTAGCATTAACATACCGCTAATGTGCTAAGCTAATTTTAGAATTAGCATTGCTGTAGAAGTGGCTTTTGCCCAGTCTTATTGTCTGTAAGACTGACGTTTCTGGCCAAGTACTTTCCCCCACTGGTGTATGTATGATTCATGCCCGCCCCACTCGCAGTCTACTCCTGAAGCTTGCTGACCTGTTAGGATCTCATTCCCCCTTGTGGAACAATGCTGCTTTAGCCAATTGGTCAAGCCACTCCAGCGCTATTCTCGAGCTCACTGGGAATTATCTATTTTTATATAATCCCCTGTCAGTTGAGATATTCAAGAGATCTTCAATGGGAGTAATGGTCCTTAAAGAAGAGAAATGCTGACGGAGATTGCTGCCTGAGGTTTATGGCTTAATCCATATTAATACAAGCAGCAGCAGCAAAAAAAAAAAAGGGGGCAAAAAAAAAAAAGTGCCCATTACATTTTTCATAATCTCTCCATTTCTGTGCGCCGAAGATAGCGGGTATAATTAATCCGTGTGATAAACGGTGCAGTGACAAGGCTGCCTGTGTTTTTTAGAGGACATGTATTCTGTCTCCATTGTTCCTGTGAAAGCTTTGCACTCACCGTATTCTGCAATGGCCAGGCCATTCTCTCATACTCATGCTGTGTATAGAGGCTGAACAGATGAGACAGCTCAATGTTCCTCTAAAGTGAAATGCTGTATCGCGAGAGTAACAGACTGCTGCTATCTGGCAACTGCTGGATCGATTGGGGGGCATTAACATGGCTCGGTTTTGCACGTACTTAAATGCACATCAGAAATGTATGGATGCTGTACGTTTAGCACTAAGGGTTCTGTCACTTTTTGGTGTTGTAAAAAAAATTTATAGAAGGTTCTGTAAAGCATTGGTTCTCAAACTGGTCTCAAGGACATCTCAGATGGTCCATAATTCTGTGCTATGACTGTATTTTACTAGTTGAGGTGGACTAAAAATGGGTTCCATCAATTTTTGACGTAGTAAAAATCTTTTTAGAAGGTTCTCCTAGAAGGGTCTCCTGGTGGTCCATCATTTTGTTGTATTTTGACAACAAGTTGGGCCAGAGCAAAAATGTGGACCATCTGGAGGGACTGCATGAGAACCTTTGCTTTAAAGAACCTTGTGCGTTAGGTTTGCTGTAATGGGGAAGAACCAGGAGTCCATTGAAAGAACAGTTTAGGCATTCAAGTAGTTCTCTAAGTTGACATCAGTCTGTGCACAGTGTAACTCTTGTCTGTAGGTTCTATACAAATGTAAGGGTTCCCCCTAGAACTTTTAAATGACATGGAACTTCTTTACATTTTAAACAGGCTTTTTACACTCACTTAATGGTTCTACAAAGCAGTGGCTCTCAAACTGGACCACAGGAGGAACCCCCAGATGTTTGCTCCAACCAAACTCACCATACATTATAGTAGAGCAAAAATCTGGACTAACAGCAGAGGTGTCACGTAATGAAGTAGAAATACATCGTTATCTTACTGATAATGAAATTCTGGTTATCTTTACTGGAGTAATTACTTTTCAGCCGACTTTTTACTTCCACTCCTTACATTTTCACCCAATTATCTGTACTTTCTCCTCCTTACATTTTAAAAATAGCTTCCTTACTCCTATTTTATTTCCGTTTGTTTTCATTACAGCTCGTCAAAAAAAGAAAAGAAAAGAAAAAAAAAACCTCTCCAGATAAATTGCGCTGTCCAGAAAGTGTGACATAGCCGACGTATGCAGTCCAGTATGAAGACGTCCGTGGTAGAGACTCAAGAACTCGAGTAAAACGTCCCGACTAAGTCCCACATTTACATTCCAATAAAGCTTATTTATCACACGCCTCTGAAGTCTGACTTTCTGCAGCGTTACAAAACTTCTAGACAACGACTCCTCATATTTTCCTCCATGAAGTTCATGTTAATGCTCAGTAGAGCACAGAGACGCTCCTTTAATAGAGCTGATATTACAGAAATGCTTCATTTTCAATGGGCAGATCTGCAGCTGAAACAGGAGCCTAGTGCAGCCCAACATTTTTAACATCAACATTTTAATAGATCATCCTCCTCATTATGACTTTTAGAGGAATGGGTTTTTGGGGAGGGGGGGGTAAGGCACCCCTGTAGCACGGCCTAAACTTTAGGCCTTTGTTTTCCTTCCATTACTTTTACTTTTCTACTTGAAGTCGTTCTAAAACCAGTACTTTTACACTTTTCCTGGAGTAAAAAGCTTCAGTTGATACTTCAGCTTCTATAGAAGTCTTTCTAAACCCTAGTATCTCCACTCACTTCTACCTGAGGAATGAATGTGAATACTTTTCCTATAAGCTTTCTATAAGAGAAGTTTATACATCTGTTGAAGAACTGTTGATGTACCTAATGCACTCATGTCACTTCTAGGTCAGTGTTAATACTGGGCTAAGAATGGTTCACCACTCCCAATAGTTGAGGTTACATTCTGCTGAGCCATCTCAAACATCCTCATAGGCTAACTAGGATTATGGGCTGCCCAGGTTAACATCCTGCTTCCTTTTATTAGGTTTAAAGCAACAATACGTAGCAAAATGTAGCATTTATACCTTTAAAGAACAGCCTCAGCATCATTGCAGTGCTCCATTGACCTGTATTAGGGAGAATAGCCTCTTTATTTGCTATCCTGGGCTCAGAACGCTGCTAACAACACTATGTAACACAATTTTTGTATTATTTGTGTAAATTATATGTACGCCTCAGTCCACATGCTTCTTTCACCATCAGTGGCGGTTCTGTATCTAACAGTTAGTCCAGAAATGCGTCCTTTATACATCCCGACTTTAGAGTGGACCCAAGAAATGCCAATTCTCGCATATTGCTGCTTTAATGTGCATCTCTGTGCATTAGCTGGCTGGTTGAACAAACATATGTGTAATCGTACATCCAGAAAAACCACCGACACTGACTCCTGATGAGATGAGGACGAAAGGAATCATTGGCATTCGATCGCTCACTTCAAATTAAACGGCTGCGCACAGATGGGTGAATATGCAAAGGGCCCACATCTGTGCGAAGGATAATGGTTCTGTACTGATGTTTACGTTCATTTCAGGAATATTTCATTCTTTGAAGTAATGAGACTGAACCAGAATGGGATAATCACCCCGCCCCCCTCCCCAATCCACCCCAAACAAACCTCCCCTACTACTCGTTCTGGCACAACTCAATCAGCCATGCAGATAAACAGTGGGATTTATCCCTCCCGATAAACTTTTATTTTCCCAGGCTCAGGGGCTCGGCCGGAATTGATTTTCATCGCAGGGAATCGGGGGGCCCAAATTAAGAACGATAATCACGGCCTGAGCTGATCTCTTACATGATCTGCCTGTTAATTTGAACAGAAAAAAAGCCTTGTTCACCGTGCAGTGTCATGCTTGCTTTTCACACTTTTCCGTCCGCCTTTCAAGCCCTGCTTGGCGCGAAGAAAAGCTCAGTCACGGATGAGTGTGTCTAATAGAATGGGTAATGTCATTCTCTTTTTTTGAAATGTGGGTTTTAAGAAAAGCTGACAGGCTAATTACGCTGTTTACGTTTAATGGAAAGCTGATGAACGCATTGCATAGGAGACAGTGGGATAATTGAGTTAAGCTAACACAGCGCCGCTGCTCTGTTTGCCACTGATTGCGTTGCTTCTTCCTCGAACGGTAGTATTTGGTGTAACCACTCTGTATTATTTACTGGATCAGCTTTACCACCAGTTTAACCTCTTCTGCAGTTCTTCTGCAATTCTGCAACAGAATTTTCTTCTTCTTATTAAAACACATTATTTTGAAGAGTAGAACATTTGTGTTGCCATCTGGAGAACCTACCAAGCCACAAACTGTAAAATTTGACAACACTGTCAGTTTTTTGTGGGCATTTAACATAATTTAATGTACTGTGGCCCTACCAAAAAAGATTGACTGTAGAGAGCAGCGACAAATGAATCATGAGTGTATATCAATATCACCAATTTCGAGGTGCAGTAGAGTACAGCACCCTTCATCTGAGAGAGTAAAAGAGAGCAAGCGTGAGAGACGAGATGTGAACTCAAGGTGGAGTAAATGTACTGCAAACAGGTGCCAGTAACACCTAAGAATCTGTTTAGCCTGTGGAGAGGAGTTCTGAGAATGGGTGGGCGGGGCGAGCTTAAAGGAACAGGCTTGCAACCTGGCTGTTTTTAACATGACTGCGTAGGCCTTGTGGAAATCTGTGCTGTGGAGCTTGATCCTTATGCTATTTGGACCAAAGCACATTACAGACATTTTATTAAGACCCCAGAAACTCCAAAACTCCAACTGACCATCTAATGCTCCAATGTTCTATTCTAATGTAGTAGTTAGTTGGCATAGTGATAAGACCTCTTGGTTATTGCTTATAATGTTGTGGATTCACTAGGCAAGGCTGCTAAACTACCACTGCTGGGACCTTGACTAATGGTGCTGTATTATAGCTGACCATGTGCTTTGGCCTGGCTATAGGTGTCCTTTTAACTTTAAATTTGCATGTGACAGAAGCCATCAGTGACGTCGACCACTGTAGTAGTCGATCAGTCATGACAGTTGCCAGTAATAGTAACGCATGACATGGCTACACTACACTGACCATAACCTGTCATAGCTGTTCATGACAGCCTATGACTGGCAGTTTATGTCAGGGTTATGATCAGGGTTATGTGGCAAGGTGTAGGTAAAGCATTACCACACATTCTTCAAAGAACTGAAAACTGCTCTTCTAGAACATCACCTGAAAAAGAATAACCCCCTCTGATGCCTTGCCAGTGTATATTTCTTCCCTCCAGTCCAGCTACAGTCAGCCTACCCACCCCATTTTCATTCCCAGCTCAGAGCGGGAGGCAGCAGCAGTATTGAAATTGGCATCTCAGAACAGCAAAGCAGCGCTTTAGTAAATGGATGTTACATATGCCTACTTTACATATTTATTTTCTGTCTAAAGTGTTTTCAGTGACTAATTCGGCCACAGTGAAGGGAAAGAGGGGAAGAGTGTTTTTCCCATCCTAGCATGCTACCTGTGATTACATCAAGGATGTTAAGTTGTTCCAAACATCATGATTCTGGGGATTTTTTTCTTTTTAAACCAGTTCATAAGAAGAGTTACAGACAAGAAAAAAATTCACTTATCCACATCAGAATTACATATAACAAGAACTGCTGTCATTATAATTCTTATTCTTATCTTATCATTATTATATCTGATCTGTCGTATGGGATAGGAACCACCTAGGAACATCATATGAACCATCTACCTCCTAAAAAATGGTTTTACCTGTCATGGCATGCTAGGCCAGACCAAGATGAGATGAACACTCACAGCAGATTTATTAACACAAAAGGCAAGGATACTAAAGGGCAAAACGAGGCAGACGATGCAGCAACTAAGGGGTACAACCACGAGGGTGAACCAAAATCGAACCAGGGACTGGGGGTTGAGCTGGGGTACCCGCTACCGAGCTAGAACGGCTAGGCCGACCAAACCTGGAACCGCAGCGTGCTGCCGTGAGCAAGGGTCGCTGGGATGTGGGTAGCCAGAGAATCCGTACCGTGAGCGAGCAAGCGAGCCTCGCAGAAAACGTGGATAGCAGGGTGACCTGCCTCTAGGGCAACCTCAAGGTCCTAACTGATACAATTCTCGGCACCGAATGACAGTGTCGAGGCTTCTTAAATACCCCCAATCCCAGGTGTAACTCATGGACCAAATGAACATGAAACGATACGATGAACTAAACACATGAACGAAAACGAGGCGGAAGTCCTTATTTGGGCCTGTGGGCGGCGGCTCGGAATCGCCCCGGGGGAGGGCGCCATACCGAGTGGCTGACATTAGCCTGGGGATCATGCAGGAATGACCTAGCACCAGCCATGACCTGTTGGAACCATTTAAGCTGTGCAGACATTGTTAAAAATCCATGTCCCAAACTTTCAAATGCTTCCAACGTGTGTTTTAGGACTTTCTTTCTTTGAGTTTGATGAAAATGTTAAAGTGCTGGTAGCATTGCATAATAAAGCGAGACATAACTCGGTGGTGGAATTGCGCACTGCTAAGTTAAGACAATTTGTAATAATAATTTGGCAATAATAACTCTTCTAAGACTTGTAAGGGTTAAGGCTAGTGGAGGATTTGATGGTTATGCCGTTTTTTGTGAATTTATTTGTCTGCGAATCAATGAAATTGCTCCTGCTTCCAGCTGTTTCTTACAAATTCTTATGGTCTCAGTTCGAGTTGGTTTAACGAAGCCACTATTTACTATCATTGGAGCCATTATGCTCAATGATGGCAATCCACTTCATGAGAAACACTGCCAAAGATCAGCTAGCATAGCCGGTCACACCAGTCTAATCTAATACAATGGCGAGAGCCATCAAATGTAAAAAGCTTGTTAAAAAAAACAAAACAACACAAAACAAAAAAAAAGGTCCAATTTGAAACACTTATCTCTGTCTATTACTAAAATGGGTCTGGATGAGCTTTTGGGTTCACCACTGCTTGACGAGTGGTGTTACTGGACTGCGCTGGCTTTGTCTTTGTCTGTGACACTGATGCCAAATTGTGGGAAATTGTACTACTTTAACGAATGTCCCATCCGCTGGCCCCCCCCTGCAATTTCGCCTGCATGAAGTCTTGGCTATTATCCCTCCGACAATAAAGCAAGCAGCTGAGCAGCGCTGTGTTGTTTTAGTATGTATTTTTTCATTATTATTATTATTTTTTTAAACTTACTGTTCCTGGAACATGAAAAATGGAGGTGTCTTGATCGTATTACATGCGGAGAGATCAATGCTCCTCAGCAGTAGAGCACATCATTCATCCTGACCTTTAGTCTCGCATTGCCTCCCTTTGATGTTCCCCAAAGTTCTGGCCTCTCGAGCGCTTCCTGAACGAGCACAAGTATCCGATAGTGCCAAGGCTGCAGGATTTGTGATCTGAGAAGTGTTTGAGTGTGCAACTTCTCTCCTTCCAACCCCCTGTCTCACAATTCTGGGTTGAAACACCATTACCTAGCTCCTAGCCTCATGTTCTTTGGGTGCTTTAGCATCCAGTGGCTAGAACATGAAGGAATAGAGGGAACCAGGTGGCTCCATGCCCTCTTTCCCAGTAGTATACAGCATATCCAGTGCCTCCATACACGCAGTACACACGCTTCTACACGCTAGTGCATGGCAGACCATCAGAACATACACAATAAGCACCAGCCTAACTGGCACAGCTTGTTTAATTAACGTCAGATTGGAAGACGTTCATGTACAATTTGCTTGTTGTCTGCATTTAAAAGCACGGAAATGTCATAAGTGGACTTCAGAGAAATATAATAAATCATACCAAATGCCAGGAAGCTGTAGAATGTGGACTCTTAAAGAAACCATACACACACTGCACTAAGAAAACATCGCCGTTCAGATCTCTTAACGTACACTTGGCATTTCCATGAAGCATGATCCATTAAGCCCCGGCCATCAAGTGCTCACTAATTGAGCTGAAGTACACTTTCTAAGTAGCTTTCTAATAATGTACAGAAAAGACCCTCTCGCCGCAGAGAGAAGTGCCCACCGCTGACGTGAGTTTGTCACATCTTAGCAACAATTAAAAATGATTACGCGCGTCAGTGGGTTGCGCCTCTTTCGCCAGGGCCGGCCGCGGCCATACGAGAGCTGAATTAATGGGCTGACCCTGTTAGGGGAGGCAGGTGGTCCGGAGCGGGGTCACTACTGCCTGGAGAGAGGTCACACACTTCTCCTCAACTTCCTTTCTTTCCGTTCACCTTGGGCTCTGGCCAAAAAGCCCTGCCGCTTTCTCTCTCTCTCTCTCTCTCTCTCTCTCTCTCTCTCTCTCTCTCTCTCTCTCTCGCTCTCTCTCTCTCTTTTTCTCTCTCTCTCTCTCTCTTAGCACTCACACACACACACTTGCTCTATCTTTAGGGACTTCACAAAGTCATGCTAACTGCTTTCACTTCTGTCCAGCAAAGTGTAGTCCACAGATATCTGGGGAGGCCGGACTGTAACTTACTGTTTATAATTATGATGAATAAATAATAATAATAATAATAATAATAATAATAAAATTAAATATATATATATATATATATATATATATATATATATATATATATATATATATATATATATAAGCAGTCAGGTAGGTTGCTGGGTTGCTGCTATGTGGTCACTAAAGTAAAACTGGTCATGTTTTGCTAGGTGGTTAGGTGGTGGCTATGGTGGTTGCTATGGCATTGCAAAACTTTTGCTAGTTGTTTGCTATAGTGTTTCTAGTTGGCTGCTAGTTGTTTGCTGTGATGTTACTAAGTGGTTGTTATGATATTGTTAAGCTGTTGCTCGATGGAAGTTTTATTTGCCAGGTTATTGCTAGATAGTTGCTATGGTGTTGCTAGCTGATGCTGTGGTGTTGCTAAGCAGTTGCTAAGAGGTTTGCTGTTGTATCCCTGGTGGTTCTTACGATGTTGCCGTAAGTGTTTTTCAGGTGGTTGTGATAGTGTTTCTAGGTGGTTACTAGATGTTTGTTAGGCGTTGCTAAGTGGTTGCTGTGTTATCCCAGGTGGTTGCTGTGTGGTAGCTCAAGAGCACTGTTGGGCCCTGGCCCTGTGCTCTGACTCTAGCTGTCAAAGCTGGAAAATTTGAAGAGAACAATCAATGACAACAAAGGTCCTTAAAAAATAATAAATAAACACATGTATTAAAATTCAAATGTATTCAAATAAATTTAAATAAATTTAAATGAATTCAATTGAAAAAAAAAAAGCTTTGAGGCAGATTGTGTAGTTTTACCTTCAATTTCACTGTTTTACTATGGTAGCACATTGAACTGTGGGGGTGTGTGGTTTACATGGCTAGGTGATGTTGTCTCCCTCGTTGTGGAGGAACCGGTGCAGTAGATCCTGTAAAGTGCAGCGTATCTGCAGGATAAGGGGTTTTGGTTTCTGGAACTCATATTACCCTTACATTTATCAAACTCAGCCCAGGCCAATATCACACTGTCAGATAGGAGTATGTGGCATTCTATCACCATGAGAGAGGCCATGACAGGACAAGTCCCTTCCTATTATTGTCTCCGAGTATGAGCGCCCGTCTGTGTGTGTGTATGTGTGTGTGTGTATGTGTGTGTGTACACTTTTGGGAGATGCTGTGTTCCCAAATGTGCTTGCATGTGTTTGTTTACAGTCACCCTCCTCTTTATTAGATAAGCAAGCCTCTACTCCCACTCACCCGCCACCTGGATGGCTAGGGGGTTGCAGTACATTGTGGGTGAGGTAATAATGGACATACTGTATGTACTGTACGGTATCTACGAGGCCATAACCTGAACCATGTAACGTGCCTGTTAACATGATCCATGCGGTGAATTAGAGGATTGCTGTCAACCTTGCATGCAGTGTGGAGTAGTAGGGGAGGAAAGAGCTCCACAGGCACAGTGTCGGCTGCCGGCTTGTATTCTTGAAAATATGAAAGTTATGAACATTGTTCTGCTTTTATCGGAAACGTCTAGGGATTTCTTTTATGAACAGACGTACTGCACAGGAGGATATGTAGACGAGTGGAAACACCTTAAATATAGTCTAAATATCTCTGATTTCTCATTTTGAGATTTGTGTATTATTATTATAATTATTATTATATTATTAATAATAGTATTATATTATTAAGCTTAATACATTTATTTAAAGATGTTTAATTGTTTAATGTCAAAATGGCACTGTCATAAAACATTGACATTGAATTTTTATCACCCCTCGTCACAATCTACATTTATTAATTTTTAATTAAGAATTTTGATAAATAAATAATTTATTTTAAAAAATAATATATATATATGAAGAGATTGAAAAACACTACTTCAGAAAAGCAGTCGGGTTGCTATGGCATTGCAAACCTGTTGCTAGGTGTTTGCTATAGCGTTTTTATTTGATTTCTATGGTGTTGCTAAGCTATTAATAGGTGTTTTGCTATAGTGTTTCTAGTTGGCTGCTAGTTGTTTGCTGTGATGTTGCTAAGTGGTTGCTATGATATTGTTAAGCTGTTGCTCGATAGAAGTTTTATTTGCCAGGTTATTGCTAGGTAGTTGCTATGGTGTTGTGAGCTGATTGCTACAATTTAGCGGTCAAAAAGCTTCCGGCAGCAAAACATCCCCAGCTCATCATGCTACAACCACCAGCTGGTAAGGATGTTGGTGGTAGAACATGATGCTACCACCATCATGTTTAACTGTTGGTACAGTGCTCTTGGGGTTGAATGCCTTACCTTTAGTCTTCCAAACATCCCTCTGGTCGTTGTGGCTTTGTCAAGGTCTCCCTCCACAGAACTGCCAGTGTGTCTGCATTTGATGGGTGAAACAGCATAATTGTGACCTCATAACTCGAGAGAGGTTTGTGGGTGTGGCTAACAGACAACGAAATAAGCATGATGCTTGTTGTCATAACAGCTGCTTTGATCAATTGTGAGGTCATTTCCACTGAATGGAAGTGGTATGGCTGGTGCTGGTAGGACGCTACACTTTCCGAGTATATACGCCACTAAAGTGGACCTATGCGCTGGGTATTTCTTCTAAAGTGGCCATAGAGTGACCGTTCAGCCAGCGCATGTGTTTTTACGTGTACATTCCGGTTTCCTCTTGCTCTTGTTTACTTCGCTGCGTATCGATCCACGCTTTGTTCTCCTGACCTCTGACTGCTATCACTTATTAAGCAGTTGGAGGAAAGTGTGCTGGACGCCGCTTTAAACCTGACGCCGCGCTGAGCTTTTCTTACCCAGATACGCTGCAGACATATCGAATTGTTTGTCTCGTCCCAGATCTTACCTTGTCTCCGGACAAGGTAAAGTGGACGACGGTCTCCTCGGGCTATTTCTTACACGTGACTGGGACGGAACGAGAGGGGACGAAAAAAAAAAAGAAAAAGAAAGAAAAGATACGTGAGAGAGCGAGAGAGCGAGAGAGTGAGAGAGCGAGAGAGATAGGTGGCCTGTGTGCACTCCTTTCGTTTTGTCATTCAGCAGAGGCAGTCGGAGGCTCGTGTGGAGAGGCCCTCGCCTGCAGCTCTCTCTTACTATTTATGTACTGATCTTTGACAGCATGCCGCTGTCACACACAGTCTTGCGCACACATCCATACACACACTTCTGCTTCATGAGTCCCTCCGTCCCTGTTTGAGAGAAAGTGCTCAGAATGGAGAGATAATGGCCTGGGCTAGCCAAAGCTTTAGGGACTTCTTTTTTTTTTGAACAGGCATACAGCAAAGGAGGATACGTTGGCGAGTGAAAAAAACACCTTAAATATAGACTAAAAATGTCAGATTTCTCAGTTTGAGATTGAGGTTAGTTAATGAATGTATCCGTAGATATTGTTACCTCTGACAGTTCTCAGATCTTTAATGTTGGTTCCCATTATTGGGGTACTGGTTCTTAATGCCACCCTTAAAGGAGCCAGAGATGCATTTACTGGGTATTTTAGGATGGTATTTTTGTATATCACTGTTAATGAATAAGTATGAACAGTACTTTTGTAACTTTGGTTGGGGAGAATAGTGCTCAGATCCTGTTTTACAGGCCTGTTTACAACCCTGTTATTGTGACTAATGTTCCTTCTACGGACAGCTCTGCTTTGCTTAGCTGGTTTACGGCACTGCAGCGGCTCACAGGAGCCTCATAGGCTTGCATAGTCTTAACACTGTAATCTTGGACCCCGTCCACATGTATCCTGGTATTTTTAGGTCTCTGTTTGCAATCCCCAGCTTTCACTCCAAACACTGGCGCAGGAAAGCTGCGGTCATAAGGCCTGTTTCGCGTAGCAACCCGTGTTCCCATGACTAGCAGAGTATGGAGGTGATGTGCTGCTCTCTAGTATCAACAACACCATATTCTCCCCAAGTCAGAGTGGCGTTTTACTCTTTCACCAGCTTTGACTAAGGCTTTCACCAGTGGGCTGGGCTTATATACATTTGAGAGGCATAAATATAATGGGTCAAGACTGTATATACATAATTGTCCAGTTTTCTAGCTCTGATTAGATTATGCAGAATTTTCTTTTAAGAGAGGAGACAACAGTGTTTGAGGTTTCATGGTTTGTCACTTCCGTGTACCGAACTCTCATTTTTCAACTATACTAAGATGAGTTTTTCATGCCAGGGCACCTTGAATTTCATTATTTTAGAAAATATTCATTTTTACGACCCTTGTTCTACTTGATTTGGCACATTTAGACTGATAGCGAGGCACAAACTAACAGGTTGTTCTGCAGAGAACAAAATGTGTTGCTGTTGTTCTCTCCCACCATTCATCACTTAGTTTTCCTAACTTTCCACTGTACAACCCACTGACAATTGCCAAGAGAGTAGATATGGGGGGAATGATAATAGCCAGTAAAACCTGATGGAAGAAAAGTGGTTGTGGCAACTATTTTGGGTGGAGCATCTAAATGCCTGGCTGTACTTCTAGCTTTAGGTGGGCTTCTGAAGGCTTAACTGTACCCTATTAGTCTGTTTTTAGGTGCTATTTAAGTTTCTCAGAGCTTGTCTAATGATATCTGCAGAGTTAAGGGAGGGCTGAGCCACAGTTTAATAAGGTCTGGGTTAAAAATCAGCAAAAACTGTTGTTTAGGTCTCCTTCTTGATCTTAATGTCAGCAAACCAGGTCCCCTTATCAAAATTGACTCCTAAGCTTTATCAAGTCCCTGGAGGTTTCAAAAAAGTGCTAGCACAGGTATCCTGAGGATTGATTAAGAGCTTAATGGTTGCTGTTCCTCACGTAGGATGCTGAAAATGACTTGTGTACATATTATCTAAACTCCTAGATTTCCTTTAACCATTTTTACCAACCCACTCTTTAGTAGTCTCCCCTATCCCTTCCCTACCCCCTATATAATGCTTCCGACTCTGGGATGGTGAGGATTGACACATGCCTCCTCCAACACATACAACCAGCCACCGTCTCTGAGAAAGGTGCTATACCCTGTTCTGATGCACACCTGGCGGTATTAAAATTTTGCTGGCACAGGTATCCCAAGGATCAAGTCCTAGAGGTTCTGTAATTTTGCTAGCACAGGTATCCCAAGGATCAAGTCCTAGAGGCTCTATTAATTTGCTAGCACAGGTATCCCAAGGATCAAGTCCTAGAGGTTCTATAATTTTGCTAGCACAGGTATCTCAAGGGTCAAGTCCTAGAGGTTCTATAATTTTGCTAGAGGTTCTATAATTTCTGAGTTCTATAATTTTGCTCGCACAGGTATCCGATGGTTTGATTAACAGCTTAGAGGTTGGTCTTACTTTAAAGTGCAGTATTGTTCCCTTACATCTGCTTTCCATTTCTAATGTATTAATGAACTTGCCTTGCTTTGAGATCATGAGCATCACATTCTAAGATTACTCCAACAAGTAAAAACAACATTTCTTAAGCTCAGGTTTAATAAAATGGTCATAAAGTCCTTGTAACAGAGGTCATCAAAGTCTTTTAACTGCCACACTGTAACTGAAAGCCTCGTAAATATGTGTTTGATCATTACCAAACACATACCGCCAAATCAAGGCCTCTGATATTTGCAGACTTTTGAGATCCACCAAATTCTACATGGAAGTAGACCCAAAAGAAATTTCGGACACTTGTGTTAGGTTTGCCAGGGACCATACATGAGTAAACATGAGTGACCTTGACTGCTTGTGACTTTTCATACAGTTCAGGCCTCTCTTATTTGCATCAGTGAGTTCATTTTCTTTCTTTTTTTTCGACGCTCTTATAGAAGCACATCTGTTTGAACCTTGATTGAATGATTTTTTCCCCCTCTCTCTGGGCAATCATTATGGAAATCATATTCCTATTCATCTCTTTTTCTCTCTCTCTCTGAATCCCTTGAATCTCTTGTCGTTATTACAACACAGCATGGCACAGCAATTAATCCTGTAGCTTTTTGAATGGTAATATTGACACACAGCCTGCTAACAAGAGAGAAGCTGGAGCAAACCTGCACCATGGTGGCTCGGACGATGGTAAAACATGAAACATTGTTATGCTTGGTTGTTTATTACAGTTGATTCATGATCCACTTTATTAGAAACTGCTACTGCCACTACGGACTGACCACCAAAGACCTCAACAATATCTTGTTGGGGGGGAGGGTTACATCACATACTCTAAGTAAAATGGTTCTGTATAGTTTCCTATCCTTTCACTGTGAGAAGACCACTCGATGCCATGGGTCTGAAAGGATGTGGAGGTGATCAAGAAGCAGCTCTTACTGAGAAAGAAACAATGAACTGACCTCCAGACCTCAACATCACTGTATATTTATGGAATAACTTGGATGGTGAGGCCAGAAGATGTGAAGAACTAGACTTTGGGGGTGAAAACTGGAAGCGTACGGTCACACAGGTCTCCCAGCAGTGGCAGGAATCCCAGAATTGTGGCTGAAGGACGAAATTGACGGACAGGGACCACCAGCGTATTTCACAGCTTGTAAAAGAAAATTGCTTGGCTTCCAGACAAGAATTGCTTCTAGTAGTCAATGCAGGTTCTTCACCACCAATTTCTGAAAGAACACTTCACAGAAAACTGCAGAGCATGATCATATAGAGCAGAGCGGCATGCTCATGCTTAAGAATGACGAGAATGAGGAGAATTTCCTGTAGACTGTAGGGACTTTTGCCACAGCTGGTAGACCTGTGTGACCGTATGCTTCCATACACCTGCAGATTCAGCTACTTCCTTCACATAATGGTCTTTGGCCACACCCCAAATGCAATCACCACTTTTAGCCAATCTATAACATTTGATTTGTGGCCCATTTTCCAAACATCCAGCGAGACCCTCACTGCACTGTACCACCTCTTCTCTATCTATGAATCCCTTCACACACCATGCAGGTGTTTTTATAGCCCAGTCAGCCTGAAGTTACTTTCCTTGTACAGTAATGTGCCGTATAGGTCTAACCATGTAACTCTCCCAACTTCTTAAATGCTAACCTTTACACTTAGCATGCTAAGCCACAGCAACGCCACATCACACTAGTGTGAATGGCAGGCCCTAGCCAGGAACAAGCTTGGCCATTGTTTCACTATAATGGACCGAAATCTTCATTTGTTCAGGCTGCTGAGAGAAGAGGAGCCCAGATAAGATTCCGTTCATACCCACTTCAGAATCTGGAGATGTCCTGTCAGACGATGAAGGGAACCAGGAAAGTACAGCCTGTCAGCTACAGGCTGCTTTATCTGCCTTACATTATCTGTCTTCCATCCCTATTGAGCGGTCAGACAGAGAGGGTCGGCACTCACGTATGGGAGCAGATGGACGAGCTTGTTAACTCTTAGAAGTCAAAGAGGTATTGCTACCATTTTGCTCTACTTTTGATTTAATGGTACATTTTGTTTAAGGATCTAAAAGCAATGTGAAAAATGGCCAAAAGACTGTGGGTCTGAAGGAAAGCTGTACATTTGAAAGCCAAAGTTCGTTCTGCAGATACAGAGATAAAGTTGAGATGGATATACATGATAGGAAAGGTTTGTAAAGCCATATCCAAGTGTTTGGATGTCCCAGCAAGCACTGTGGGCTCAATTGTGGAGAAATGGAAGCGGCATCACGCCAGGAACTACGCAGACAAGGCTGATTCTCAAAACTCAAGAAAAGCCACAAAAGAGACTCACAATCACTTTGACTGAGACTTGAGTGAACAATATCGTACAAACTCATCAAAGTACATCTGAAATTTCCTAGAAAGCAGTAACCCAGTTACAAGGTAATGTGGTCAGGTAAGAGGTCAAATCTGTCCATTTCTCGGCATGCACCATCCCAGCAGTGAAGCGCGAGGGTGGTCCTGTCATGGTAAGAATGCTTCTCTCTAGCAGGGGCTTGCCATTATCTGTGCATTCGGTTGCGTTCATTGAGCAGCAGATAAAACACTGGCTATGAGAGCACAGCTGGATGATGTCCAGTAGCTTTATAAAGCATTCACTCAGTCATTTGTCTCTGTACATGGTTGTGTTTACAAAACGGCAGCAAGTATGGTTCTTAAAATTGTCTGAGAATAGTGACCAGCTCTGTTTTTTTAAACCACAGAGGCAACAAACAGTTGACCTTACTTTTATAATGTATTAAACAATAACAATTTAGGATTCCTATTATTCTTACTATTACTTCTATTACTACTACTACTACTACTACTTAATAATAATAATAATAATAATAATACATCATTTTTGTTAATTTATATTTTTCAGAATGTGTTTTTTTGTGTATAATATTTTAAACACCCTTTATAAATTACAAATTACAAATTCTAAACACCATTAATGACCATATTTTGCACAATATCTTAAATAAATATTTTTTATTCTATAAATATTCCAAACTGTATTTTGTACAATATATTTTACAGACCATTTATTACAATATTTAGTTTAATATTCTAAATTGATCATTTATTACAGTATTTTGTGCAATATTTTAAACTGATAATTTAATAAAATATGTGTATAATATTTTAAACACCATTAATGACAATATTTTCTACAATATGTTAAATATATAATTTATTACAAAATTATGTACAATATTCTAAACAGATTTTTTTTTTACAATATTTTAGATAGATCATTCATTGCAATAATTTGTACAGTGTGTTAAATTATTCAGACATTGATTCATGACAGTAATTTATACAGTATGTTAAACATGCCATTTATTACAATATTTTGTACAATATTCTAAACAGATAATTTAATACAATATTTTTTTACAATATTCTTAATAAATAATTTATTACAATATTGTGTATAATAGGAAATCCTCACTCAGGCTATGCTATTGATTTCAATTTACACAAAAAATGAATTGTCTGGCACTTTATGTAGCGGAACCTATTACCTACACTGTGTGGCTGTATTTGTATAGACCCATATAGATTGTATCAGTATCTACTCAGCATTAGGATCCATTATTAGTAGACGTGTAGCCTAACATACTGTCCGGCTACCAGTTACAATTCTGAAGATGTTAAATCCTGGCAATTTTAGCAGTTTTAGAGAGCTACAGAGGCATAATGGATTTTAACTTTGAACATGTAGTTTACGAGCACATTTGTTTGCAGCCAAATTAAAATCAATATCATTTCCAGATGAATCTGCTGTTTTTTGAAGGCGCTGTATAAGTGGTCAATACTGAACCGGTTAGATTACAGTTCACATAATGCTCTGTTCCTCAACACTCGAGCTCTGTAGCAGCAATGTCTTTGGTAATACAAGCTTGGGATTGTATTGTGTGTGTGTGTGTGTGTGTACATTCCCTGTGAGTGTGTGTGCATGCTCCTTTATTGGCATCTGTGTGTGTTCTCCCCCCTGCCTTATACACCCATAGCTATTCGCAAGGACGCCATCACCCTCCATTAGTAAGACATATGGAAGCCACGCTGGCTGGAGCTGGTTTGGAATTGGTTTCCTCTCCGCTGGCTGCCTTGAATTGAAGTTAGTGATGTTTGCTGACATGACTGTTTATGCACAAGTCCCTCTCCATTATCTTTGAGGGTATTCATTTGCGGTTGACTCTGAAGACGCACACACACACTCACACACACACTCACACACACAGCCACATGCACATACATACAAAATCACTCACTCATGTCGAGCACACACTGCTTTAATATTGTGCTTTACATCTTTCAGCAGTTGCTTTAGGACAGAAAAGAAAATGCATTACACTTAAATATGGGCAACATGTTGTGCCTTGTAGATCCACCTGGCAGGTGTACGATTAGAGACTATACATCATCTGTTGCCACACATATGTTGTATCCTGTCGACAGCAGACCTGTGGTGAGAGACTGATCAATGATGAATGGTCTAAAGAGGGACTGCCATTGTGCGGGACAATAGATGGGCTACAGTTATGTAATACAACCATACGCCTACCTATAAAAATTGACCCTTAAAAGTGGAGTACTGTGCAAAGGTCATAGACCACCCAGTCAAATACAAATGAGATGTTTCTGAGAAGATTCAATTCAAGAAAGGAGAAGGCCATAGAAAAAGAGTAAATAGGATGCCGAGCGTCTCAGCAACCTATTGCGCTTCCACTATGGCCCGAGGGTCGCAAGTCCGAATCCTGAGCCATGCCGCTTTGCCATCAACAGCCGGAGTCAGAGAGGGCATAACTGGCCATGCTTTCTCCGGGTGAGTAGATGGCACGATTTTGGCCGCCACAGACGTCCATTTGCTCGGGTCCCAGCGTCCCTTTGTCGTTTGTGTGCTTCTAGTGTCGGGAGCATTGCTAGCATTGCTTACTAGTGCTAGTTCTCCACTGAGACGAATCAACGCTCTGGGTCCGAAAGGACGTAAAGCTGATCAACATTCAAGGAGGTTCAGAAAACAAGAACGTTGAAGCAAATCAAACCAAGACTCTCAAAGTAAAGGACTTGCTACCCCCGAATCCAGACCTCAACGTCATTAAATGTGTTTAGTATTGTATGGATGGTGGGAAGCCTGAGCTGTAAACGAGGGTAAAGGGTGGCATTTCTGAAACATCTGATATGATATCGATTGATTTGACGAGGCTTCAGACTAACCACCCCAGAATCGCCCCAGACCTTCACCTAATTTAATGTGTTTTGGATGGCTTGGTCAGAAGTTGATACCGGTCCACTTTCTACGAAGGCTGAACCTCGGTGGAAGAACGGAAGCTGTAATAAAGATACAGGGTGAACACTGAAGCGTCGGTAGTAGGCGTTTCTAATAAAGACGATGCTCAGTGTATAATAAGCATTGACCAGACTAACAAGGTTAAAGCATGTACGAGCACCTGACGAGTCGTGATCAATCAGAGCCAGGCTGAAATGCTGCTTTTGCTTTACGCTTAGCCACCGAGCAGCTGAGTGTAAAAGTGAACAGCAGAGAAGCATATTGAGTCATAAATCATTCCAAAATGATATGCTAACACACAGCTATGCTTTGGCTTATCAGAAACTTCATAAAGGGTTACACAGTCGGGACCCTCCAGGGCTTTCTAGGCCAAATGATTTGTGGGATGTAAACAAAAATGTCATTTTTTAGAATTCATTTTAATTAGATTAGAACTTTAATAACGTTGCGTTTCAGCTCTGGACATATTCTTGTACCACTCTTAAGGTTGGGTTAGAAGCTCTCCCCTTGTTTAGGCCTTCAGGAGGTGGATCGAAGTCCTTGTCATCAGGCTTCTACTGCATTTGAGTGATTTTGGAAACTGGGAAATATACATTTTCCAGAATGAGCACCTATACAGAGTGAAGCTGTATTCCCCAGTCAAACATCTGCATCATAACTATACTCCTTAATCAGAAACTGATAGTGTTGCTGGAACTATTCAGTCTTGTTTTGATTTCCAGTATGTAGAACCAATTGTGAGACAGAAAACATCACTGTAGGCCTTCTAGAAGTCCTAGATATTGATATTGAAATCCAGGGCTACTCCAACCAGGTTTCCAAGCAGATCATGGTGGTCAACCAGCTTGGTCATACTGGTTGACTGACCTGCGCATGTCATCTAAACCATCAAACTCAAATAAAGACATTCCCTATTTTTTTTGGTATTTTGGCTAAGCTGACCAATCAACTTGGTCAAGCTTGAGTTACAATATAATTCATTATTCATTTTATTTTATTCATTAATATATATTTTAAATTAAGTTTATGAGCTTTGGATAAGGGTTTGCACTGTTAGCTTAGCGCTGGAACGACTACTACTACTAGATATGAGCATATGATATGATACTATAAGACATGAGCACTGTTAAAGATGTGTAGCCCAGTGCAATAGCTGTAGTTCGCCAGCATGGCTACAGGATCTTATTATGTTATGGAACCAAAAGTGGCATCAGAGCCTGATTTCATTAAACAGATCAAGGTTCTATTTGGGAGTCCAAAGAAAGCCTCTGGAGGATCTGAGGTCAGTTCCAAGAGTTTTCTCCGATAAGTTGTGTGTGGAAAAATCTCAACTACAGCAAGGTGGAAGCTACAAGGCTAGTGTTTCTAATAAAGTGGCCCATGTGTGTGTTTTTTTGTGTGCGTTGGCCCTAGATTGTAAAGAGTATGAACACTAAGGGCCATACTATAGCGATCTTAGGCGGGAGAAGTACGCCTTGCAAGGTTAAAAACACGCAAAAGGCTTGTACGAGTGGGTATTATTGGTGTGTTTTGGCGTAATGTGCAATAAACCAATCAACGTGTTACTTCCAATTTCGTTTTAAAAGCCAGGTGTTGTCTGACTTTGGCGGATAGATATTTCAGTGGCGCATCGCGAGCACTGTCTGGAAAGGCTTGCCTCGCCTCTAGAATAACTTTATTTTATTTTGTATTTTTGTTTATTGTCGATATAAAAGTTTGCATAGCTACCAATTGGCACGCGCCATGGGTTTGTGCACTGCTGCCATGATAGCAACGAACGTCTGACTGTTGCTGTCTACCTAGGTTGTTTTCAGTCAGTGGAGCTCCTGTGTTTTCCATTGGAAAGATAGCAATAAGCCAGAAATTTCGAGACCACCATAAATATATTCGCAAGCAACGTTGCCATGTAAACAACACAGACAGAAGGCGTGAAAATACACTGTTGGTGGGCTGTAAGATAGCAACGAGCCTTGTGCAGGGTGTATGATAGGGCCCTAAGTATGGGTATGGGTTGACAACAGCTACACTCAATAAATAAAGGTTGCCTGAAGAGTGAAGAAGCACTGTTGGTTTCCTGAGGAACTTTTCAAGGCTCCAACTAGTTCCAACTAGTTTATTGAACAATCTGTTTTTTGTGGCATCAGTCCAAAGACATCTTCTTTGCATCTTTACTTCTAAAGATGTAAAAACAATAGACGTTGTGTTCGAAACAGAGCCTGATTTCATTAAACAGATCAAGGTTCTATTTGGGAGTCCAAAGAAAGCCTCTGGAGGATCGTCAGTTCCAAGAGTTTTTGGAGTTTGAAAAGTGAACAGATTTGAATGTTGGACTAATATGAATCCTTTGCAGATTTGCTTAGGGTCCAAAAGTTCTTTTTTGTTGTTGTTTGTTTCATCAGTTATCAAAAACTAATATAAATTGTGTCGTGTTTGACACATTCTATTTCTCAAACAAGATTACATCACTAATATTTACAGGCCATCAAAATGTCTCAGCAGTTGCTTCTTCCACCATTTGCCTCACCCACAGCTTGAATCGTCTTCAGTTGGTGCTATCAATTAGTCTTTTTCGAGCTGTTTGTTGAGACATCACAGTAATGTATTCCTAACGCCGAGTGTCAGGGGAGTGTAGTTGTTTATTTATTTATTTTGTTCATGTATTCTACATAAGCACATTGTTCAGGCGTCCTGGTCTTTGTCGAGGTGTTCTCTGGGGAGTATCCTCCTTCCACACCTTCCATTCAAATCAAGCTTGGTTTGGTCTCTTTCTGGTGGTATAGGCTGTACTTTGACATCAAGTGTTGCGAGAGCTACCTGTAGGTCCCGTGATGACCTTGTAGGATTATTGGAGGCTCCTTTACGTATTTTGGGACGTCCTGACCGCCCTGACCTGGCCACATTGGCAGTTGTTCTGAGATCTTTTCAAACCTCTTCCCAGACTCTAAATCTGAATCTACAGCCTTCTTTCTGAAGGCCTCAGGGAGCTCTTTGGATCAAACCAGCAAACCAAACTAAAAAGGTGCCCAAAAAGGAAGGCAGTTTCTTCAATGCCTTGCTGTCTTATAAGTCAGTACTTAAAAATGGAGCATTGTGATGGAGGTACCTACACTAAGAGAAGGCAGCCATATGCGTGACGTTGCCAAAAGGGTATTGACAACTACTGACGTTAAATTCATAAAAAGACAAAATTGGCCCATTACATTAACAATTTCCCTCCAAAAATACAATTTTAAGGGACTAAATCTTTATAAATAACTTTTTGAAAGCTTTTAGAGGCTGCTGCTTGCGTCCGCCATGTTGCTTTTGCTCTCGAGATAAGCTGGTGCCAACCCAGTGAGAGAAAATATGGCCCTTTCTAACATTACTTTCATGTGGTTTCAACTTGTTATCAAATGGTTATCTTACTCCTTTGTCTCACCTTTTGTTTCCCTTCATCTGCCGGCTTGAAGTGGTCACTCTCTTTCTTTGTACATGGTAATTCAAATAACCCTCAAAAGGTGATAAGTCATACCGATGACCTTTGTTGTGTTATGACCATCAACCCCCCTCAACTTCATCCCCCTCCTACTCCTCCTTAAACTCCCTTTCTTCACCCTCACCTTCACCCCCCACATACCCCTCCTTAAATTCCTCTTCTTCATCATCCTTTTCCCTCCCACAGTTCCCAATGTATATAAGGTCCTCTCGAAATATCCCTAATCAGACTGGATTTGGTTTAGACTGGAATCGATCAGACTGAATTGGTTCAGACTGGATTGGTTTAGACTAGACATGGTCGGGTCGGACTAGACTAGACTGACCGTTATCAACTAAGCTGTGCTGTAAGCATGTGAATAAACTCCAACACTAAGGATCCAGTCTCCTGTATGCCGGATTTCTAACACCAGATAAGCATAAGATATGTAAGTCAGCAAAGGATACATCTATGCTGCCTTCAGAAATTCAGCAAGACGAGGCAGCATTTTGTACAGCATTCGAAATCGGACATGACTCCTGCCTGAGTAGGCTGTAGGTATTACATTTCAGATGTCTGAGGGTTGATTAATTAGGGAAGCCTCCTCCAAAACCCTCTCTAACCATGTTCTAATCATCTGCAGCTGATGTGCTGCATTCTAAGTTCAGACATTTTAGCTAGCAAGAAATGTGGGGGTGTCCTAACTTTGTCCTTACATTTCTATCAATAAATGTTTCTTCTGTTTGATGTGTTCTGTTTGATCTCCTCTGATCTCTCAGTGTTGTCCAGATGAAGATCAGAGGTCCGGATCTTTAAATAAACGTTTCCTTGGGGTGTCCAGAGTTTGTATGTGCAATGGAAGCCAATGTTTTACTTTATCATCCACTAGGTAAGTTTCTCCACGCCACAGAACTGCCCGTCGCCGGTCACATCCCTGTGGACTCTCGCTCTCAAATGGACTGGACTAGTTACTTATCCACAGTGTAGCCGTGCTATTCTACACACTCATTATGTTGTTACAGCTATCATATGTTTGTGCTCTTACGGCTGGACGCCGAGTGCTCTGATGGATTAGCTCACCTCATTGTCCGGACATCCCGTGTTTACCGTGATCCCCAACAATCTTCCGTAATCACTCTCCTAATAGATCATTCTGCCGTGCACCTTTTGTGTGCCCTGTCATCATTACTGCTTCAAAGACGGCCTCCGCCGTGTATTTATGCCCCCTCGTTGGAATCAATGAGAAGCAAATTATCCCATTCCGAGCGAGTTTACAACACCGTAGGGGGCTATTGAGTAAATGTATTGCGGTGCATTGTGTGTGGTGTATGATATAGTGGTTAGCTTAGGCGGTGTGCCGTAAAGGGCCGCTACCATGGAAAACTCTGGAAAATTTCATGGAGTTGCTAGGATGTCGGTAGTTGGTTTACAGACAGTTTCTATGGTGTCACAAATGGTTGGTACTGTCTCGTTAGCTGGTTTATATGAAGTTGCTCAGTGGTTGCTAGGTGATTGCTATAGTGTTGCTAGGCGGTTGCTAGGATGGTGCTAAATAGTTGCAGTGGTATCACAGGTGGTTTCTATGGCATTGCTAGATGGTTGCTATGGGATTAAGTGCTTGATATGAAGTTTCATATTAGTTGCTAGGTTTTTGCTAGGTCCTAGGCAATTGCAGTGGTATCACATGTGGTTTCTATGGCATTGCTAGATGGTTGCTATGGGATTAAGTGCTTGATATGAAGTTTCATATTAGTTGCTAGGTTTTTGCTAGGTCCTAGGCAATTGCAGTGGTATCACAGGTGGTTTCTATGGCATTGCTAGATGGTTGCTATGGGATTAAGTGCTTGATATGAAGTTTCATATTAGTTGCTAGGGTTTTGCTAGGTCCTAGGCAATTGCAGTGGTATCAAAGGTGGTTTCTGTGGCATTGCTAGATGGTTGCTATGGGATTGAGTGTTTGATATAAAGTTTCATATTAGTTTCTAGGGGTTTGCTAGGTCCTAGACAGTTGCAGTGGCATCCCATGTGGTTACTATGGTGTTAAGCTGCTTTGAATTCGCTGTCACAAGAACCTGCTCAATTACATATCTCCGCCCATTCAGTCTACTAAATTTAGGCCCCACCCACTCGCACTGCAGTTCTCAGGCCAATTCTCAGTCTGCATTCCATCCAAAAGTTCACATCTAGGCATCTACAGTCTGACTTGTGTGATCTCAGCACAGCCAAATAACCCATAATGCATTACTCACCATGCTGCTGTTCCCAATTTGCAAATTGACCGCAGAGCGGCCATCCGTCTTTGGGAGTTTGTGCTCGTGAGGCAAACTTGCCAAGTCAGTACTACCAAGTGCACCGGTCCGTTCTTGGCGTACCTTGCATTGAGAATCCCGCTCAGTGCTTTTTAAATGAGGCACAATATAGAACAGCCAATTAGAACAGAGCTCGGTCTCGAGTGTCTTAATTGATCCACTCACCTTGAATCCAATTTCAAAAAACGTTGTCAAATTATGACCAATGCCAGACATGGTGTCAGTATGTCATGTTCCTCCAAATCCGCTCACCCTCAACACCCCTGTGGCCCCCCATCGATGTTAGAGCAGATCCATTAGCCAGTCTTAATAGTCGCGAGGTGGAGCCGCCATCATAGGGGCCACTTATGTGCACGTACTCAATCATCCATGAGACGTAAAAGAAGAAAGCAGGACTCCCTTGGGTCAGATGACCAACTTTAGTTGGACCACACTATTAAAAGTATAAGAACTTTGAGGAATTTTAGAGGGTCTTCAAAGGTTTATAAGAGGAAATGGTTCCTTGAAGGTTCCTCAAAGCACTTTAAGAGGTTCCTTCACAGTTTCAAACCGAAGAACCTCCAGACGTCCGTTAAGGATTTATACTTTTACAGTTCACCGCCCAGTTCTGACATCTGCTTGGCCATTGTGGGCATTTTCTATAGTGGACAGGGGTTGGCATGGGCCCTAGGACAGCCCTTATACACAGCTGATGTGTTGTGACTCTTCCCGTAACGTTCTGTTTCTGTGCTTTGTGCCACAATAGAGATGTGTGTATATATATTTATATATATTTTCTAATTTATAATATATAATATCAACTGAAACATGAATATTTAGTGCTGTGTGGAGCAACGAGAGCTATTGTGCGTTAATACAAAACATTCGGCAGTGTGGGGGATATTGTCACATGAAATAAAAGCAGCCATAGAGTGTGTGTGTGTGTGTGTGTGTGTGTGTGCATAGTCCCTGTGTGTTTTCAAGACGACGTGTTCTGTCCACACGTTTGGTTTGCAACATGGCCTCTGCACCACTGGCGCTTGTAATGAAAGCTGTGGCAGCACAGGGCAGACAGTTGCGTCCGAATACCATTAACCTTTCGCCCATGATGCCACCGACGCCTTTACAGATGTCCAGCTTTTAGCATTCACGAAGAGAGAGAGCAGGAGAGAGCGAGAGGAGGAAAAGTGTTCCATTCTAATTTGAAGGGTCTGTGGTGTGGTAAGGTTATTCCCTCTTCTGAAATGTATTCCAGTGTCTCTGAGGAAGTGGGAACGGCAGCAAAACAATGCTGTGGTCAGCTGCGCGTTAGAAGCTTAGGGAGGATTTGGGCTCGGCAGCAAATGAGAGAATTTCAATTAAGTGCTTTGCAGCACTGTATGGCTTTTTGAGGGGAGGGCGGTGTGGCGGCGGTAATCATCTTAAAAAGAGGCTTTTAATCTGGGCCGCCTACCTCTCACGCCTTCTGGCTCCGAACTCGTCCATTTCTATAACCATTCTTCACGGGGGCCATGACGGTTAATGAATCCACCACGATGGGCCAGTGGGGACTGTGGTGTCGCTCAGCTCTGGGCAAATCGGAAGAAGCCAAGTAGTGAATGAATCAAACATGGGTTTTTTTCTGGTGTTCATGTACAGTTATTGGCTAAAGAGCTCCAAATTCAATTCAACCCTCCAATTCATCCAACCCTCCAACCCTCCCTTAGTATGATACACATTGAAACACTGCACTCAGAGCCTGGTTTTCTCAAAGTGAAAAATGCAGTTTTTGAGAAATTGAAACCATTCGAACTCCAGATTGTTGGGTTTCATTTTTTTAATAACAGAAAAGAATGAGGTGCAAAAGTTTACCTTCCTGATGTTACACCTACTTGCACCATAGCAAGGCCTTAGGACCACCATAGTAACCAACTGGGATACTATAGCAACTGGGATACTATAGCAACCTATTTAAAAAACATTATAGCAAGCACTTAACACCACCATAGCAGCCACCGGAACTACCATAGCAACCATCTAGCAACACCATAGCAACCACCTAGCAACACTATAGAAGTCACCTAGCAACTACTAGGCAACTTCATATTATCCACCTACCAAGACTGTAACAACCATTTTTGATATCATAGAAACTGTCTGTGAACCATCTAGTAAAATCCTAGCAACCACAGAGCAGCTCCATAGCAATCACATGGCAGTGCCATCGCAACCACCTAGCAACTCCATATTAGCCAACTACCAAGACTGTAACAACCACTTGTGATACCATGGCGAATCCATTGAATCCATAGGAGTAATAACAATGTAACCACAAAACAACTCAATAGCAACCACCTAGTAGCACCATAGCAAGCCCTTAGGAACACCATAGTTACCAACTGGGATACAGCAATGATGCAACATAGATATAGCAACTGCAAAACTGTAGCAACGCCATGTCATTTACAACCTATTAAAAAAACATCATAGCAAGCACCAGAACTGCCATAGCAGCCATCTAACAATGCCATAGCAACCACCTGTGATACCATCACAACCGTTTAGCAGTCAAACTGTTCAAACTGACCACCCACCAAGACTGTAACTAGCATTTGTGATGCCATAGAAACTGTCTGTGAACCACCTAGCAAATTCCCAGCAACCACTGAGCAACTCATTAGCAATTATGTAGCAGTGCCATCACAACCACCTAGCAACCACATAGCAACCCTATAGCAACCAACTGCAATACCATCGTAAATGCCAACACAAAACAACTAAATAGCAATGTAATACAAAACACAAAACAACTCAGTAGCAACCAGAGTTGTTTCTAGTAGTGCCATAGCAACCTCCCAGGATACCACAGCAAGGAACTGGTATCTCTTCATCACCATACATCGCACACATCGCAACCTACACTATTTTAGGCAGGTGGTTGTAATGTTCCGTATGCTCGCTAGTGATGCACATCAGGCAGTCTGGTGCCCCTGAAACTTAGGAACTTCTAGGAATGCCATGTCAGCTTCTGAGTCTTAGAGCCGGCTTCTGCACTGGCATATACGTCTGGCTCTGTGTTGGCGTTGGATAACCTGCATCACAGCAATGAGAGGAGAGGGATGCACAGTCAAAATCTATCAGCAGTGAGATGGGAATTTGTTGTCAGAAGTCCAAATCTCCAATTCCCCTCCTTCATGCCTTCTAGGAACCCAACGTCTGCCAGCGATCTCTTGCGGCGTGTCATCCAGCATGTTTATTTTCAAAGTAAATGTTGTAAAGTGGAGTCGGCATCAGTGAGGCTGCTTTTGATATATTTTGGAGAGCTGATTTTTTGCTCCATAAGTGCATGCAATATTGCGGGTTATTATGCTATTATTGCTGCCTGTTGTGCTTTCCAGCGAGGAGGCTGTTGAAATTGAGAATCAAAACACTCACTGCTCTCGCACAATAGCCCTCAACGCCGTGAAGCTGCAGGGAAATAGGCTTCTAAATACGGCGGCATGATAAACACTGATAAGTGCGTTTGATTGGAGAGCAGGACGTCTGCGGTGTTAAGGGTGTTCACAATGGATTAATGCAATTCTTAAGCGCTTATTAAAGCCAGCGTTGCTGACTGCGCAGTACGCACTGGCCGTCCTCTAGTCGGTGTCTGTCTGACCTCTAGCAGCGGTATTCAAATTTGTCAAAAGTATTGACATTCATTCCTCAGGTAGAAGTGAGTGGAGATACTAGGGTTTAGAAAGACTTCTATAGAAGCTGAAGCATCAACTGAAGCTTTTTACTCCAGTAAAAGTGTAAAAGTACTGGTTTCAGAACGACTTCAAGTAGAAAAGTAAAAGTAATGGAAGGAAAACAAAGGCCGAAAGCTTAGGCCGCGCCACAGGGGTCTATATCGCAGGTGCGATGGATCACTTACAAACCAATAGGGGGTCACAAAGTATTTGTACTTCGTTGCTTGACACACATTACTTGAGTGGAAGTACAAGGTTTGTGTTTCTAATAAAGTGGCCAGGGAGTAAAAAGGGAAGTACAAAGCAAGTGTTTCTAATAATATTATACATTGAGTGTAAGGGCAAACATGATGTTTCTAATAAAGTGACCAGTAAGTTGAAGTACTAGAAAGGTGTTTCTAGTAAAGTGGCCAGAGAGTGAAAGTGGAAGTACAAGGCATGTGTTTCTAATAAAGTGGCCAGTGAGTAGAAATGCAAGGGAGGTGTTTCTAGTAAAGTGGCCAGTAAGTAGAAGTGCAAGGGAGGTGTTTCTAATAAAGTGGCCAGTGAGTAGAAGTGCAAGGGAAGTGTTTCTAATAAAGTGGCCAGTGAGTGGACGTATAAGGAAGGTGTTTCTAATAAAGTGGCCAGTGAGTAGAAGTGCAAGGGAGGTGTTTCTAATAAAGTGGCCAGTGAGTAAATATGGAAGTACAAGGCAAGTGTTTCTAGTAAAGTGGCCAGTGAGTGTAAGGGCAAACATGATGTTTCTAATAAAGTGACCAGTGAGTGGACGTCTATGAAGGTGTTTCTAATAAAGTGGCCAGTGAGTAGAAGTGCAAGGGCGGTGTTTCTAATAAAGTGGCCAGTGAGTAGAAGTGCAAGGCAGGTGTTTCTAATAAAGTGGCCAGTGAGTAGAAGTGCAAGGGAGGTGTTTCTAATAAAGTGGCCAGTGAGTAAAAGTGGAAGTACAAGGCAAGTGTTTCTAGTGAAGTGGCCAGTTAGTGTAAGGGCAAACATGATGTTTCTAATAAAGTGACCAGTGAGTGGACGTATTAGGCAGGTGTTTCTAATAAAGGGGCCAGTGAGTATTAGTGCAAGGGAGGTGTGTTTAATAAAAGGGCCAGTGAGTAGAAGCAGAAGGTAGATGTTTCTGATAAATTGGCCAGTAAGTTGAAGTACAAGAAAGGTGTTTCTAATTACGTAGCCAATGGGTGGAAGTACACTCTCCCAAAGTGCAATCTCCCAAATCTCCAAAATAGGCAACCTATCTATTCATCCACACTCAGAACCAACCTCGGTCTGTCTTTCTTTCTGCCACGGCGACGCTAAACCTTTAGAGTATAGTGGAAAAACACAGCTTCCTCTCGGAAAAGTGTCCGGGCTGTAAGCAGCACGTCCTTCGGCTGGCTGGGCAGCGCGAGGCTCTTCGTGAGGAATTGTGTTTAGCAGCCATTACTTCTGCCTGACCTTGTGTCGACAGTGGCAGGAAGGAACTTTTGGTTACGACTCAGAGTCACAGACAGTGATGGCTGGCTCTCACCTTCGCCCGCTTCTAAATTATTTACTCGCAGCATCCTCACTTCCTCATCCTCTGCTTCTTTCTTCTCCCCATCATATCGCTTTGCAGCAGGATTTATGACTGAGGTCTTCAGAGACACTGTGGTTATGATCTGTATTTGTCTCATAGGCAATCCCAATGACTGGGGGGGGGGTGGTAATAACTGCAGTATGTAATATAATGGGAGGTCTTACATCGTTGAAACTTAACACGTAGCTTGCAATTACATTCTGTCGCTAGATAGAAGTCTTCTGAAGCCTTCTGCACCTTCCTGCTGGTCCAGTGCTGTCATATGGGGGTTGCTTGGCCTTTCTGGCCAACATCCGAGCAGATCTGGTCAGATCTTGTCTTTTGACTTCCACTGTTCCCCTTCAGCTACTTAGAAGGGCTCAGCGTTGGCACGTGGGTTCCCTCTTCAAATTGTTACTTAAGCGATACCATAGAAGAACCACTTTTGCTTCCATAAAGAACCTTGCTTGTAATAGAGACCTCATATTAAGGTTCTATACCAGTCAACGCTCACAGCTATGGTACCCAAAGTGGTTCTTCTATGGTGTCACTCCAAGAACCATTTGTAGCATCTTGGAGAGAACTTATCCTCTAGAATTGTCAACTGTGGAAAAATCGCTCCCATTTCAGTTCAAAGGATAGAGAAACACTATGTGGACAAAAATATTGGGACACACCTCAGGTGTTTCATTCAGTCTCATTGCCACTGGTGTACAAAATCAAGCACCTAGACATGCAGTCTGCCTTTACACACATTCATTGAATTTCGATTGCTAGCGATACACTCTATGGACAAAAATATTGGGACACACCTCTTAACCACTGAATCCAGGTGTTTCATTCAGCCCCATTGTCACTGATATATAAAAGCAAGCACCTAGCCATGCAGTCTGCCTTTTATACATTTACATTACATTTACATTTATGGCATTTAGCTGACGCTCTTATCCAGAGCGACTTACAAGGTTACACGTATTACAGAGGTGGGTCAGTGTAGTGTTAGGAGTCTTGCCCAAGGACTCTTATTGGTGTAGCACTGCATCGTCAACCAGACTGGGAATCGAACCCCAGTCTCCCACGTGGTGAGCTAGCTCAGTGAATTCCAGCGTGGTACTGTCATAGGAGCCACCATTGCAACAACAAGTCAGTTATTGAAATGTCCTCCCTTCTAGATCTTCCACCATCAACTGTGAGTGGTATTACTGAACCACAGCAGCTCAGCAAAATGGATTTAAAATGGGATCTTTTAAAATCTTAAAAGCTCCGGCAGCTCTAATGTATAGGTGTCCCAATACTTTTGTCCATATATAGCGTATAAACAGAAGGGTAATCAGTGGTGGCTCAAATCTGTTACCCCCTTTTTTTTTTTGTGAATGTTAATGTGTAGTAGCCGGAACCGCAACCACTGAGCGGGCAGACTTGCCTGCAAAGACGGCTCTGCACGTAGTTGGATCAGATGATTTGGGCTTGTTTGAATAACACATTTGTATTTGCTAACACCCCTAGTCTCAGATTCGGCAGATAGGCCTCTATAAAAGAACCCAGAGCGCCTGCCGCTAATGAAGCTTGGAGTTTATTCAAACATGTCTTTGCGATTCATAAGCCAAAAAAAAAAAATGAAGCAACGTGGCAGGCGCTATTTTGACGGGGCCTTATTTAATGCCGGCGAATTGCGGCTGCGAGCGAGGACGGGGGACGTGCCTCCCTGTCTGAGCGGCGCGACGCGCAATGTTTTGATAGCGAGGCGCTCTGTAACTTTTGTCATTATCCACGGCTCCCAATCGATTCCGCCCGCTCCTGTCTGCGCGGGGAAACTTGACTTTTACTCATAATTAAAGCAATCTAGATGCAAATCAGCCCATATTCCAATGGCATATTGTGTTATGAGGCCTTCCACGCTCCCGGGAGCAAGCGTGTCATTACTGGCCTTATCAGGGAGGACACACTTACACTCACATAAGAACACACAGACACACACACACACACATCCCTAACAATCATACGCATCTACATGCATGGCCCCTCGCACGCAGTCGTACGCAATCACGCCCCGAACGTGGTTTACATTCCCAACCAGTCGCCCTGATTAGCTACATTCATAAAGTCTGAAGGCTTGTAATCGTCACGCCTTGAGCCACAGGAGATGCTTTTTATAGCCTCCATTCATTATTGAAGCTGCGAGAACGCTTCAAAGCCAGGTTGTATCCATGTCAGCGGGTGCCATTAAAACCCATTATCCTGTCAAGAGCGATCCGTGTCACGCGGGTCTTCTCCGTGTTTAGACGCTGGCACTTGGCTTGACACGCGCGAGAGGGAAAAGTGCTTGCCTGGATCTATCAAGTCTTGAAACACATGGTAATTACTCATGTGTGCAGTCCATTGTTGAATATCGAGGGCTGGAAAAGATAGGGAAAAAAAATCTAATTTGTCCAATTTTCCCTTTACTTGTAGTCAGTCAAGGGTGGCATTCGGGTCAAATGTGCATCAACAGGTGACAGATATTAGCTCACTGCTAAAGATGTATCTTGGCATGAGAGCATATCAAAAACTGAGGATATGTAACATTTATAAAGTATCTTGTTATGATGCAAATATTACAAGTTATTTTAAGTAGGATTAGTTAATATATCATTATTTACATTGCTTTATTTGAAACTTTTCATACAAGATATATAATATCTAATAATGACATTTCAGATAGTGGTAATTGTGAGCTGGGAGGGATTGGATATTTTCAGACCCTCAGACCCTCATTCCCTCTTCAAAGGGTTCCTTAAGCGATACCATACCAAAGAACCACTTTTGCTTCCATAAAGAACCTTGCTTGTAATAGAGAGCTCATATTAAGGTTCCATACCAGTCAACGTTCACAGCTATGGTACCCACAGTGGTTCTTCTATGGAGTCACTCCAAGAACCATTTGTAGCATCTTGGAGAGAACTTATCCTCTAGAATTGTCAACTGCGTAAAAATCGCTCCCATTTCAGTTCAAAGGATAGAGAAACACTATATGGACAAAAATATTGGGACACGCCTCAGGTGTTTCATTCAGTCCCAGACACTACACACACACACACACATCCCTAACAATCATACACATCTACATGCATGGCCCCTCGCCTCGTCAGTATATGTAACATTTATAAAGTATATCGTTATGATGCAATTATTGCAAGTTAATTCAACCTGTTGATGAAACTGATGTATTTCTTTTCACTTATTTTAAGTAGGATTAGTTAATATATCATAAACATAGCTTTATTTGAAACTATTTCATACAAGATATTTCAAAAAATATATATCTTAGATAGCACCATCTACCCACTCTCCAGCTGCTGATGGCAAAGCTGCATGGCTCGCTACGCTCTGGCCATAGTGAAAAGCACATTAGACTGATAAGACCCAGCCCTAATTTTAAGTCATTGCTTGACTTGGCCTGTCTTATTTCATCCAATGGGAAAAAATAGGTATGTACTTTAAAAAAATAAATTGAAGTAGTTTGGTGACAAGATATAGTGTAATGTTCTAAAATGTATTTTTAATGAAAATACTGAATTTGAACAAATATTGCATTTTGGCTAACGTTAAATTTCACCTAATAATTATGTAATCACTTAATTCAGTGTAAATAATTATTAAAATGAACTTATTTCTAATAATAATGCATGTATTTCTTTTGAGTATTTTGCCATACTATTATTATGAAGTATGTGACTTTGGTTGGGCTGTAAATGCTCAGATGCTCAGGGTGTACAAGCCTATTCACAACCCTGTTATTGTGTTTCAGAATGAAACACACTGATTTTCATGTTGGACCCATGGATAAAATTAAGCACTGCTTTTTCTGGCTGGTTTATCTCACTGTGACAGCCCACGACCACATAGCATAGTCTAGCCTAGCATTATTTTTAGATTTCCTTATTCCTATAATTATTTTTAAGTGTATAATTAAGTGTTTTAAAGTCTTAATGGAAAATGTTACTGTCCTCCCTTTCAAAGTTCTTTGGATCAATCGAGAAAGAGTATACTTAAATTACCCTTGTCTTAAATGGTGCTGTGCTGTTGAGCAATGTCAAATAGACTGTGGTCAAAATGTGGTCAAAATGAAGGCTTCAGAAAAGCTGGATTTGGTATTAAGTCGAAAAACGCATGCATTTCCTCTGTTATCGTTGCCTGTAGGCTAATTGCACATAGATGAGTGGGGCTTGGGGGCCTAGGTCCTTTCAGATAAAGTCAGATAAAGTAAAGCTGGCATCGCTGCACAGTAGGACGGTGCACCACTACTCTGAAAGTCCTTACTATGCCATACTATACAAGGTTCCCTCAAAGTTTTTGCTTGACCGCCGCTGTCCCTGCTAACTGCCATTTCTTAATTAAATGATAAGCTGAGGAAACTGAAGCCTACCTGATACCACTGTGCTGCCTTATTATAGCCTTCTCCTGCTTAGTGGGCATCAATTATTTTCACTATTAAAGTTCTAGGCAGATTGATAAAAAGGTATCCGAGAGCCCCCCGCCCTAAAAAAACCCCAGTACAATCCATAAGTACTATACTATCTTGCTCTGTCATTGTTGTCTGTAGGCTAATTGCACATAGGTGAGTGGGTTAGGCTTGGGGGCCTAGGCCCTTTCAGTTGGAAGCTATGACTCACAGATTTCTAACTGTCCAAAAAGGCCCTGTAATGACACTTCTGGCTTCACCACCAACTGTCACAGACTGGTACAGTCTCTATCTTCTGTAATCTTGTGATATTAAGCATCTACACCACGGTGGAAGTATGTAATCAACGATGTCAATCTGACACAAAAAATACCCATTCTTTTTCACAGCCAATTCTTACCATGCACGCATTCTTATGATTGCTTATGATGGAGGGCCTTTACTTCATAACCCTTACTTATCGGAGCCAAGCTAATTCCACATGTCTGTAAAATCAGAAATTAATGTCCCTATCTTCCCTCACCGCCGCTTAAAGAAGCAACTCTTCGGCCCGACGCCTATTTTCTCCACCGCTTGCAGCAATACGAGGTTAAACGGAGCCTCCGCAGCTGTCCGCATCTTTCAGACCGGCCGATAATTATGATCTGTATCATTCGGAGGATAATATACTTCTCCAGATACAAGCCTGACCCTCTCCCACTTCTTTCCCTCCACTTTTGAAAATCCATTTTCGTTCTGCGACGTTCCAAGCAGGTGGTTTTGGCTGTCACAGCGCGCTGGGAGGGGAGGAGGAAGAAAAGAGCGATGAGCCGAGGGGTTGCGGCAGAGTTCAGGAGGCTGAACATGTGTTTGTTTTCGGCTTCCCGTCTAATTATGGCATACACATCATTAGGAGGATCCAAACAGCAACACAATGCACAGGAAACGAGTCATTACCAGCTAGGTGGGGATCAATTAATGCCTCATTTTCAGTTCATTGTGCACATTCCAATTAGCTGAGCAGCTCTGGGAGGGAGGGGCAAGGCGCCAAAGCCACCACACTCTGCTTGGGCCGTATTTCTTAATGTCTAGTCTGCTTTTTGAGAGTTGCAAAGTGATTAGAACCTGTGGGTCACGTGATCTGCCTTATAGTGCCTTCATTCTAAAGGAGAGTACATTTTCATATGTGAACAATGTCAGGCTCTTTTCATCACTGGGTTTGAAAGCCTGCTATTCATTTTGAGGCCTTGCCAGAGACTCATCTTGCACTTTAATAGAAACATGCATTTTACCTCTACCTTCAGTCACTGGCCACTTTTGTGAGGTCCACCCACATTGTAGATCCACTTTGTACTCTATGTGTACATTTGCAGACCGTAGCCCGTCAGTGCTGTTGTTAGATGTAAAACTATCAGCTCAATGGTCTGCAGGGGTATTTTCTTACCATTTTCTTGCCATTCTGTATCGAAACACCATCCTTTTTTACATGAAAATGCCTTAAATATACTAAAGATTAGTCAGATAAAGTAAAGCTGGCATTGCTGCACAGTAGAACAGTGCACCACTACTCTGAAAGTCCTTACTATGCCATACTATACAAGGTTCCCTCAAAGTTTTGAGATCTTGCAGACCTCTTGCTTGACCGCCGCTGTCCCTGCTAACTGCCATTCCCTAATTAAATGATGAGCTGAGGAAACTGAAGCCTACCTGATACCACTGTGCTGCCTTATTATAGCCTTCTCCTGCTTAGTGGGCATCAATTATTTTCACTATTAAAGTTCTAGGCAGCTTGATAAAAAGGTCAGAAGAGCTCAAATCTCTAGGGCTCATACGTTTTAGCATGGTGTCACCCCCCCACCACAAAAAAACAGTACAAAACATAAGTACTCCTCTATCTTGCTTGAGATCTCGAAAATAATGTCTTGTGGAGATCAGTTAGATCAGGAGATCAGTAAAAACTGTCGGACCAACTCCGACCACTTCCTCAGGTGCTTTTAACTATTCAGACTTCGTCAGGTGCTGGACACTGGAGATCGACCCATCGGCTAGGTTGTTATTATGACACGTTCAGTCAGTCTAACCCTGTGGCTGGGCAAACCAGAACTACCCAGCACTGTGGAGCCAGTCCAGCAGAGTGACCCAAGAGGCTGAACCCAGTGTTTAGGTAGGAAAAACATTTTTTTTTTCTTTTTTTTTTGCTAGCATTGATATTAGCAGTGCTAATTAGCCTTATAAGCAACTCTGTAAAATAAGGTAGCCTAGCATCATAGCCATTAGTGTCAAGCACAGTGGCCTTGCTGGGTCCACTGCCCAACAACCGAACCAACAAAACAGCCAACAGACAGGCCTACAAGGTCATGTGCCTAAGCAAGTGGCCACAGAGTGCATGAGGTTGAAGCCAAGACGGTCCTACTCCGATCCCCCCAGCTCATTCCAGAGGCATTGGTTTACTTCACTTCTCCCATTTTCTCACTAGCCGGTCACTTTCCAGTGTGCCCTGTGATGTAAAACAGTGTGAAGAAGACATGTGGCTAAAGGTTAATGCGGTGGTAATTATGAATATGATTTCCTCTTGGCTGAGAAGCTGCTATCTGAAAGTGTAGGGGGGTGGGGTGTTGCCCGCGGTGTGATCATATCTAATGCATTAGCCTAATGACGAGATTCAGACGCGGCCATTCTCACGCTTTATTAAACCTTGCGCCGCTGTCATCTTCTTCGCCAATTTACTCCGAAGGCCGGCTAATTTCACCGGTTAACCAAACGGTGAGGGGTGGGGGGTTTATGGAGGGGTGTGGACGAGCACTTCCGACCACATGCGCAGGTGCTAACACACTTTACTGTACGCTTCAGCACACCCTCGCATGCCCTGCCTCGACTTCGTCTTGTCCGGGGAGAAGTGTTTACTACTCGCGTCTTTGATTTCTGCGCTCAGTGGGAGAAAGGTGTGAAAGGCCCTGTGGCTGCGACAGGGAGAAAATGGATGTTGCTCAGTGGGAGAAAAGCAGAGAGACGGTGTCGGTAACCGTAAACGCTCGCTGTTTACACCATTGGACTGGCTGAGGATGATGAGCGTGGACACCTGTCACATCATTACGCGGTCAGGCTTTGCAAACAATCTAATCTCACTGTCCTAGAGCTTGTTGCTGTGAGTAAGAGAGAGGGAGGTTTTGGATGGGCTGGAGACCAGGCTTTCATTTAAGGTCTGATAGGTAGTTTTTCAATTTGAATTTTGCCTGAATCTGAATGCATATATATTTTTTTTTTTTTTTTGTGGCTTCAGTTCTTATCCAGTAATATACTCCTTTTATGCTAATAGAAGTAGCGTTAGCAATCCAAACACCATCCACAAATGCTCATATTTTCACCTACTGGGAAAAAAGAAATGGTCCCACTGCTTCGAATGATATTTGCAAGTGAAAATAATCACTTGTGAATGTGGGGAACAAATGCGGAATCGGGTCCTGATGGAAAGGAAAGGTTTGTTGGATTACTTCCCCAAACAAAATACACTTTCATCAGATTTTATGATTACAGACTTTATGATTACATTTGGCTAGATGCGTTACGTTGTTAACTGGAGCCAGGCCATGTTTGCCAGGGGCCTTCCAAGAAACAGAAAGAGAGATTGCGAATGAGGTGGCATTTTGAAATGAGCTTAGTAGCTCATCTAGGCATCAGCAATCAGCACTTAAGCTCGCAAACATGTTCCGAGGCTTTGCATATTTATTCATGAAAACTAGTCTTTAGCCGTTTGTCACTGGAAGTTTCGGTATGTTTTACCCAAAGGGGAATGACCTAGATGGTAAGAGGCGAACATTATCAGCATCTGTAGATCATTAAGAAGATTGTCATTAACCTTGAGTGGGGTCTTGAGAGCTCATTTCAGTTATCATTTTTCTTCCTGGCACATCGCTAGCTAAGGAATAAGAGCCTCATCCAGTCGCGTCGCATCATTCATGTTGATCACAAAGATATGGCTGGGCCTCTGAGATGATCTGCTGAAGCCTGAGTCCTCCTCTTCTACCTATAGATACCCAGGGGTAGTGTACATACTCCCTTTTTTTTCAGGGAGTTTTTCCCAACTACTACTAGCTAGTCCTCCCTAATCGAACCATGCTATGAGATGGCAGGGTGAAGGTTTGCGTATGCTTCCTCCATGTCCTGTCATGCCAACCAAATCATAAGTCTTTTAGGAGTCGCATAGTGAAATCACTGCTGCTTCTCTCAGTTTTGTAGGTGGTAGGCCTAGTTTTACATGACCATGTGAGGCCACCATCCAAGAAAGTAGTCCCTGCTCCTAAATGAATCCTCTGCTGAGAAGAAATTGGTTCCGATTGGTCAAAAACAACTCAAAAACCACCAGGACACAGGTGTGCCATGAACTAGAACTAGTGCTGGAACACCACAACAGACGCTCTCTACAGTCAACTGAGTTTGACATAGCCATGAACTGAGAGGCAGCCGTCCAAGAAAGTAGTCCCTGCTCCTAATTTAATCCTCTGCTGAGAAGAAATTGGTTCCAATTGGTCAAAAACAACTCAAAAACCACCAGGACACAGGCCTGCCATGAACTAGAACTAGTGCTGGAACACCACAACAGACGCTCTCTACAGTCAACTGAGCTTCACATAGCCATGAACTGAGAGGCAGCCGTCCAAGAAAGTAGTCCCTGCTCCAAAATTGGAAAAACACCTCCAAGATCGACTGAAGTTTGCAGCTGCCCACATGGACAAAGAAAAAGCCCTCAGGAGGAAATTTATATGCATACCATCAGGAGAACATGGCAGCAAACCTATCAGCCATGTAACCCCTTTACTGTGTTCTCTTCACTGGCTTCCTATAGTCTGGCTTCTCATCAAAATCATTGAAAACCCTGACGCTGGCCTACAAAGCCTGAAACTGACCAACACCTCTTTAACTGATGGCAGTAGTCAAAGACCTTCGAGCTTCAAGTATCGCTCTTGACCCACCATCCCTCAAGATGTTTCAAGACTTTTCTCTGTCCTAGCATTGAGGTAATGGAGCGAACTTCTCCTGGGTGTCAGAATGCTACAGTCACTTTTCCAGAACACCAGAACATTTTTTATTGTCAGACGAGGCAGAAATTTGAGTTAATTGGCTACAATTAGGCATTCAACCCAATACCAACTGTTAAGCATGGTGGTGGTAGCTACAGTACATGCCGGGGGGCTGTTTTGCTGCCAGCGCAACTGGTATTTTGCACAAAGTGGGTGAAAATAATAATGAATATGGAATTTTTATATAAAAATGGAATTATTGAGAGCTCATTTCAGTTATTATTTGTCTTCCTGCCACATCGCTAGCTAAGGAATAAGAGCCTCATCCAGGCGCTTTACATCATTCATGTTGTCATGCTAGCTGGGATCAGGCGATCACAAAGATATGGCTGGGCCTCTGAGATGATCTACTGAATCTGAATACTGAATCCTGAGTCCTGAGATTATTAATATCAGACTATGCAGGAGGATGGCCAGCTTCCTAAACCCAATGTTACCAATGGTAACATTGGTTTCCGCACCACACTAATTAGTTACATTAGCCATAGACCGCAATTGCCTCTACCTAACCATACAGCAAGCGTCCCATTTCTAATAAGGCAACAAGTGACTGTAAACTTTCTAGATTTTGGCACATTTACACCTGGACCCTCCACATTCTGCACTTGGTGTGGCTTTTAACTTTTCCTTTTACGTCATGTCAGAGGCCACCGTGTGTAAATGGCACTCTGTGTAACTAATGTAACTCCGACCTCATCTATAAATACAGCAGCTGTGGAGAAAAAAGACATTTGCCCTTATCCAAACCCATTTAGCTAAAGCAGCTATTATAATACCGCTGGCATCAGAGACAGGCACTCAGTCTGTAGACCCAGATGGGCTAGTTTCAGAGGACAATGTAGCCTTCGCCTCTTCCTCTCTCTCTCTCTCTGGACGGTCAGGGTTGGCTGCAGTGGACACTTTTTACTACCACCTGTGACCTCAGCTGCCAAGACTAAATGCCTCTTGAACAGAATGGCCAGCCTGCTGTGATGGACTGCTCTGCAGTATATTTCTTACAGGTTCGCTCCTCCTGTCTGAATGACCAGCGCCAGATGTACACACTGTCTCTCTCTCTCTCTCTCTGTCTCTCTCTCTCTCTCTCTCTCTGTCTCTCTGTGTCTCTGTCTCTCTGTCTCTCTCTCTGTGTCTCTCTCTCTCTGTCTCTCTGTCTCTCTGTCTCTGTCTCTCTCTCTGACCCAAGACTATGATTAGTAGTTTGGAGAACACATTAGACTGCTGTACGTTCCTGGAACTACAGGTTCTGGTTATGCCATCTCCTGTGGTGCTGGGTAATTTCCATGCATGGTTGCTAGGCAGTTGCTATGATATTCCTAGAGCTTGATATGGGGTTTCTGTGTGGTTACTGTGGCAATGCTGGGTGGATCTTTGAATTTGCTTAGTGGTTGCTGTGGTGTCCCAGAGGATTGTAGTAGTGTTGCTAAGTGGTTGTTGGTTGATTGCTAAATTGTTGTTAGGTGGTTGCTATGATGATGTTAGGGGGTTACTATTACTAGGAGTTGCTTAGTGGTTGCTAGAATGTTGGTAGGTAATTGCTATGAAGTTGCTGATTGGCTTTCCAAGTGGTTGCTTTGGAGTTGGTAGGTGGTTGCAGTGGTGTCGCTTAATGGTTGTCAGGGAATTTTAATCTGCGAATATTAATATAGCGCTGTGCTTTTGACATTTAAATAACATTTTTGCCCACTTCTTATTGTCCATCGTGATTCCATCTTGCTGGTGTGGTCAGTTGCTGACCACAGGGCCGGTCTTGGCTGGATATTTTTTTCAGCAGACCTCTCTCAACCTAGCAATGACTCAGACATGTGTAAAATCCCCAGCAACAACACTGTGTCTGACCCACTCCTACTAGCAACACTCTCATTATAATGCCAGTACCCTGTCAGTCACTGCGGTGCTGAGAAGGTTCCACAACCCAAAAAAGATCTGGTTAACAGCGGTCCTGTGGTCAAAATCTGAGCAGTGATATATAAAGTAGAGTGTGCCTGACAGCAGCCGGTCCTCAATCTGTTATTGAAAACCTGCGTTGTGGCCCTATGGAGGTAGGTAGCTGGGTGGGTGGGTAGGTAGGTAGCTGGTTGGACCGCCTAAAGTTTCTGGAAGTACAAGGTAAGGTCTGTAGGTGGATTCTGGGTGTTTTATGCATGGTGATGCATTGAATCAGTATTAGAGGTACAGAGGAGGCAGACACTTGAGCTCAGACACATGCACACACAGATCCTGGGGGGGGGGCACTTGAGCCTCTTGCCCCTCTGCCCTCAGACTAGACAAGTGCCCTCTTGACAGGTGTGTATAATGATGGTATTTTATGTGGCAGCATCATATTACTGCAATCAACACTGCCCCATATTGTGGATATTACTGCGGTCTATACTTGCATATTTTCATTGGAAAGACTCATCAGAATGGTTGCTAACAGATTACTATGATATTTCAGGTGGTTGCTATGGTGTTGCAAGGTGGTTACTTTGGGATTACTGGGTTAGTTTGTTATGGTATTGTTGCTGTTGTATCCCAGTTGATTGCTATGGTGTTGCTTAGTGGCTGCTTGGTGATTGCTGTGGTGTTGCTAGGTAGTTGATGCATTTACTTAGTGGTTACTCGGGTGTTGGTATTGATGGTTGCTAGGCAGTTGCTGCGTAGTGGTTGCTATGAGGTTATTATGAGGTTACTGTAGCATTGCTAGGTGGATCTATGGGGTTGCTGGGTGGTTGCTGTGGTATCCCAGGTAGTTGTGATGGTGTTGCTAAGTGGTTGCTAGCTAATGGCTGTGAAGTTGCTTAGTGGTTGATATAGTGTTGGTAGGGGTCTGCTGGACAGGTGCTTTCCAATTGGTTGCAATGGTTTTGCTAAGTGGTTGCTAGGTAATGGCTGTGAAGTTGCTTAGGTGTTTACTTTGGTGTTGGTAGGGGTCTGCTGGGCAGGTGTTTTCCAAGTGGTTGCTTTGGAGTTGGTTGGTTGTTGCATTGGTGTTGCTAAGTGGTTGCTAGCTAATGGCTGTGAAGTTGCTTAGTGGTTGATATAGTGTTGGTAGGGGTCTACAGGGCAGGTGCATTCCAAGTGGTTGCTTTGGAGTTAGTAGGTGGTTGCAATGGTGTTGCTACATGGTTGCTAGCTAATTGCTGTGAAGTTGCTTATTGGTTGATATATAGTGTTGGTAGGGGTCTGCTGGGCACCTGCTTTCTAAGTGGCTGCTTTGGAGCTGCTAGTGGTTGTTAGAGGATATAAATATAATCTATATATTTAAATTAATTTTAACATTTGAAGTACTTGCCATGCTGTAAAGTCCCTAAAACCTGCATAACTCTATAAAGCACATTTCATATTTCATTTCATTCACATTTCCTCTAGAAATGATAAAAAGCGCAGACAATGCGCCCATTGTAAGAATGTACTGTGGACCACTGGCCTACGCCTCCAGTGCCCAGCACTGATTAGATCAACAGAAAAGAGGAACCTATATGGGAGCAGGATGGGGCGGCGGCGATGGAGATGGAATTAGACAGACACCAGCGGTCTGGCAGCCATAACTGTCTATTCTCTGCATGTGTCTCTGCCACCTGCTCACTGAGGCAGCACTTTGGGAGCATATGCTAAATTTAATTTTCTCTCACGTTGCCCAGAAAAGTTGGCGCCCCGACCCAATCAATGAGCCACCATTGTTGCAATTGTCATTTCTGTTTTTGCCGTAGTGTTTACCACCTCTTCCTCGCGTAGTCTGGCTCAACAGAAAGCAGAAGAAGCAGTGGGCCACCTCTTCCGCTCGACTTTCAGCTGATAGTCATAATTATGAAAAGGTCCGAATCAATTGCCGCAAATGGAAGCGATTTGTCGCTAGGCCTCCACTCCACTAATTGCATTGATAAGCACCAGGGAACTGGTAGCCATCCAAATGAAGCTTTCGGTGGATAGAAAATCTATGGGAATCTATCAGAAGAGCCAGGCCGAGGCAGACGCATTTGAGTCAATAACGCAGAGTCAGCTTCTTTTGGCCAGTTCGTTCATTTGTCTAAAGCTATACTTTCCCCAGCCACATTAAATTCTCCCAGAGGTCTAGCTTTGCTTTATGATCTGCTGATGCGCAAAATGTATTCGCACGCTTGGGTATGTATACTTGTATACTTTCCCTTAGGAAAGCGTAAGGGAACCCTTTGAAGGTACCAGGATTTCTGCATTGATTACTAATAACATGTGGTTTAAGTCACAATTATAGAAAAACACAAGCTAATTAAACTAATAACCCACAAACTCGGGTACTGCTCATGTCTTTTATTGATCACTTTACGAGTAAACAACCTCGTTGCAGGCTAGAAAAAGTAAGTGAACCCTTGTATTTAAGAACTTGTAGATCTAAAAGAAGTCACCAGATTTTTTGGGCCGTTCCTTCCTGCAAGTGTTTTAGCGCATCAATATTTTGAGATTCCTTGCATCTACAGCCCTCTTCAGGTCATGCCACAGCATCTTGATTGGGTTATGGTTAAGGCTCGACCTTGCGGTTATGAATAGTTGTCCTTGCATTCATTGATATGTCTTAAAATTCCTTTCCTTCAAGGATTGCAAGCTGTCCACAGCCTAAGACAGTGAAACAGCCCAAGCCATGATGCTCCCTCCACCATGCTTTACAGTTCTGTACAGTTATTTTTTCATCTAATTTTGCTTTGTCCCAGCAACCAATACCAATATATATATATCAGGGATGGGACCTAGGATAAAGCAGCGAGGAACATTGAGCTAGTCTGAACTAGTCTAAGCCTTAAGCATCCACCATGTACGTAGGTGTACGGCTACACATTGCAGCTTCATTCAGCATTGCTCCGTTTCCTACAGCATAACAGTGACTCGTCTGAATGTAAAATCATAGGTCAGCCTGATCTATCTCTAACAAGACGCAGAGAGAAACTGGCAATTCAGTAGTCTGATATAGACCGAGTGTGCATGTGTTAATTCCAGCCTCCCTTGGGGACCGCCCACTCAAGTGACTTAGAAAAGCCCCCTACTCTAACTTCTCCCAATCTTTTCTGTCTGGTTCTTAATGAAGAGAGGAAGGCTCACACCAGGCCCAGCGCCGGCTTAATTGGGTCACTAATTAAAAGAGCTGGCATGTCTGGACAGAAGGAGAGGAGGGATTAAATGATGCCACAGGACAGTGAAGGGTAAGGGCTGCAAACCAAAGCCGGCGGGCTCAGTGTTGTGCCTCTGACTTTAACCCCACCCTCCACAAGAAAGTACTTGCGGCACATAAATGAACTGAGGCGTCGAATGAGATTTACTTGAGCTAGAAAATCGCATCATATTGTTAACTCTCTCTCTCTCTCTCTCTCTCTCTCTCTCTCTCTCTCTCTCTCTCTCTTTTTGTCCCTCTGATCTTTAAGAGGAATTATATATAGCCTCTATATACTTGCTAGCCACTTTATTGGAGACCTTCCTTAATGGTACGGCAGGGCTGGAGAGAACTCATTTTCAGATGGAGAATTATGTGATGCAGACCAGCCCATCGCAAACTCGAGCTGTATTTCCTCTAAGCACACACATCATCATTGCCTTTTTCCAAAAAAAAATAAAATAAAAATAAATAATAATAATAATAATAAAGAGAAAAGAAATGATGCAGCTAGTAAATCAGCATTAGCTGTCAGCAAAAAAAGTCATTTTCCTATATTTCCTTCAATATTTTCATACCTAACCCTGCGTTGCTACGTACCTAATACCTAAACCAGCGCCCATCTATCAGACCAGCATATACCAGCAGGGAGAGGCTAGTTAGCCACTGTGTTTAAATAGCAGAGAGAGAGAGAGGCTAGTTAGCCACTGTGTTTAAATAGCAGAGAGAGAGAGAGAGAGAGGCTAGTTAGCCACTGTGTTTAAATAGCAGCAGATGGCTGGTTAGTCAGATAGCATAGTCAGCTTAGTTAAGCACTGTGTTCATTTTACACCAAATCTAAACAGGATAATCTCCACACACCCATTAAGACCCCCTACAGTCTGGAAACTAGCCCACCAGGAATTCTCCCAACTCTCCAGATTATTCTCCCCACTCCAGTTTGGTGGTACCCCACTCCAGCCTAATTCTACCCATGCCTCTACCCTGTTGACATCAGGGCTGACTATCCTTTTTTCTACGGTGGATCCTTTCTATTGCTGGTGGTCAGGTTAGAGGGTGTCCAAAATAAATGTGCTGCACCAGACTGTCAACAGCCAGTATCTATTTACCTATACGAGGTGGATAAAATGGCCAAAGAGTGAAGGTTTATTAGGCTCAGTGAATTGAGAAGGGGCCCTAAAGGACTTTCTGCAGGCTGTTTAGTGACACATAATAATGGCGTACATGGAATTAGAATCAGCAGTGCTGCAAATTAAATTGTCGCCGGAGTGCTTTGAAAGGCCTCGGATCTCCTGAGCCCAGGCCAGGCCGTGGCAGTCTGTGAGGTCAGGAATGAAGAATGAGGTTCGAAACGTCACTGTCTGTTTCCCCCCGCTCTGTTGATGGTTGAGCGGGGCCTGCCGTTCCCCACACATCAGCTCTGACCCTGTCCCTTGTGCACAGCAATTTCCTATTTTTGCTGTTTTTCTTTCTCTCCCGCACAGTCTACACACTGTCTGCGTTTCCCTGGCCCGTGAACTTCCCGTCCCGCTGACTGACATCGGAACGGCATGATGAATTCACATCTACGTTCTTTCAGAGCAAGTCGCTAAACAGCCCACTGTCAATCAAAAGGGAAGTCTTTGGCAGAAGGTAGCATTTTTACAGCACTGGCCAGAGATGGTATGAGTCTAATGAAGCCCCTCTGATTGCCATTGATTGTGTAGAGTACCTGTGGTAGAGGGACGAGGTTCTGAAGGGAAGGTGCCAAAATATGAAATATCACAACATCTGAATCGAACTGCATTATTAAAAAAAAAAGAGGTTCTTCAAGGGTTCTTCAGTAAAATTTGAAAGCTTAAATGGTTTATTGCCTGGAAAACTGGAGAACCGTCTGTGGCAGGCTCTATATGGACCCTATAAGCCGTTCTACATACCACCAGCAGTTGGATTTCATTATCATTACGAGTCAAAGAGCACTTTTTCAGGACTATACACCCATGCCAAAAGTCATGGGACGGTAACTAGTAACCTGGCGAGGTGCAACGGCTCAATGTAGCATTGATTCCACAACTTCTGCAAGCTGCTGAGCCACGCCGTCTGGACAGCCACCCACAGCTCTGTGGTGTTTCTAGGCGCAGGATCTCGCACCTTTCCACCACATATCCCAAAAAAAAAAAGCTCAGTTGGGCTCATGTCGGGCGAACATGCAGGCCACACCATTCGTCTGAACTTTCCAGAATGCTCCTCAAACCAGTCTTGGCATGTCAGTGTGTAGAACCCTTTTTGCCTAGAGTGTAGGACCATGCGTAGGTCTCGCTTGTGGACTTGTTCAGCTTGACCAGATGGACCTCTCTTCTCTTTTTTAAAATAATAATAATTCTGATACTACGCCCATCCTCATCAGGTGTAGCAGATCTGCAGTCAAGGGAAGGTCGTTTCTGGTATCTGGAAATAATGACTCATTCTGTCAACTATGATGTATTAGTTTGTCAAAATGTTGACCAAATATCACCAAATAATGACTTGCAGCTTCAACATAATGAGTTATGTTCTCCAGATTTTGATAATAATGACTTACTTACTCAAAATATTGAAAGGTTGATTTCATAAATATTTCATAAATATTCTATATTATATATATATATATATATTATATATTATATTATAATATATCTATATTATTCTATATTATACTTTTTGTCCTAAGTATCTATAAATAATCACTTATTTTAAAACTCACAATGTTGAAATAATGACTTACAGCCTCTAGATAATTAGTTTTCTCAAATACATTTATTATTTATTCATTATAAATATTTCCACATAAGAAGTCAGCAAATAATTATTTTAACATATTAGTTCAAAACATCCAAACAAATAAACCATTATTCTGACAATTTGACCATAAAAAGTAGGCAACAAAATTTGAATATAATGAAATTATGATTCCATAAGATATTAGATATCTGAAAAAGCCCTGAGACACTCAAGAAACTGTAATGGACCACAAATCACCTTCTGCATGAACTCCTAACCTGCTTTGCATTCATATCCAACACCTTCTCAAGTTGGATGTTCTCATGAGATGGAATATACCATATACCTCTAACGCAATCAGCTGTCCACCTGATCTTTCACCTGTTTTAAATATGAATTATGGCCTGATATCATGGGTCTTTCCCCTGTATCATCATTTTTTAAACCATGCTTATAAACTTGTCCTACTTGAGCAACCCAGAGAAGCTGGTTCACCATTTGAGTCTTGGGTCCTCTCAGTGTTTCCTCCCCATGCTCTTGGTATGGCCTTACACTGTGATACTGTGATAATGATCCACCTTATGCAAAGTGTAGTAGTTTCCTGAGCCATGTAAACAATGCTAATGCTATCAAGCTAACAGAAATGGCTGTTTAACCCCTTATTCTCCATGACTTTTACTACACCCTAAAGATCCCAAGGCAGGGGCAGTGGTGGCTCAGCGGTTAGAGCGCCGGGCTATTGATAACAGGGTTGTGGGTTCGATTCCCGGGCTCAGCAAGCTGCCACTGTTGGGCCCTTGAGCAAGGCTCTGGCTCCAGGCGCTGGAGTTGGCTGCTGGTGTGTGTGTACTCACTGCCTCTAGTGCACTAGTGTGTGTGTGTGTGTGTGTTCACTACCACAGATGGGTTAAATGCGGAGGACACATTTCGCTGTACAGTGGTAACTACATGCAAACTGGCTGAGCTGCTCCTGAGTTTTAACAGTGGTGGGGCGGGGGGAGCCAGGAACCACCAGAGTTTTGTAAGTGAGTTTTAGAGCAGCTTAAACTGCTGCTTTTCCTACTATTCATTCTTCATGACAGCATTTCTTTGAGAAATTATGTTTTTACAATAAGTTGAGCAAGGTATCAAGGATCCAGCATCTACTTGAACACTACTTTCTTATTCTAGACGTATTCTAAACAGTGCAGTTTTGTAAAGGAATGGATAGATTGATTAAATATACATGTTTTTTTTTATTATTCTTCAAGAAAACCAACATTAGAGAGTCTTGGTTCCTTATTTTTTGTTTCCACTGCCACTCTTGGCCACACTTATTAGAGAGACAGGCCTAGATTTCTGTACAAAAAAAAAGTCAGATGTAAAAGCCACTGTACAAATCAAATTTAATTGGCTAGAATATCTGAACATTGAATCATAACGTTAACAGCAGAAAGAATAATGGACTTGCCAGCCAATTTAAATGAGGCACCACACAGAAACATCAAGCTGCCTCCCTCGTTATTGGGAGGAACTTGACTTTGTAAGTATGGCCCAGCAAGAAAAAGGAATTTACGCAAAATTTCCAGTGTAGTCAATCAGTCTCTTACAGAGGCTAACAAGTTCAAGTCCAGTGTTTGTAGATAACGGTATGTCGAACTGCATAGTGTGAAGAAAGGTGATTTAAGCATGCCTACAGGTTTACACTGTGCTAATTGGTAAGCTTCTGTTACTTGTTGGCACCATTAGCCTCATGGGGCACACAAAAGAGGCAAACCTCATACGCCAAACATGTCATGGCCGACCGACGATTTGCGGAGGAGCTGGTTTAAATATGAGCTTGAACTGTAGGAAAACGCTGTGCGGGACAGCAGGCGAATGGAAAGTGTATTTAAAAGAGTGGCTTAGTTCCTTGTACCTCCCTGCCGCCTTTCCATATGGATGAACTGAGCCCCGGCTCCACACGAGACCACGCCTTGGTCCCTCACCGTCTCCGCAGTGCCTCTGCCTTTTCCCCCAATCCCACCTTTCCCTGGCTCTGTCCTAGTTTACTGCCTACCTCAGAGTGTAATAGGGGACTCGGGTTCTACGCTTCGTACCGTCCCGCAACTGGCCTAGTTCGTCTGCGGTGGCCAGGCTGCCCTGCACACCTTGCCCCGCTTTGGAACTGAGAGAAAGGGAAGGGAGGGAAGGCTCACCAGAGCTTGACATAGGCATGACAACTCCATAGACTGTATATAGTGCTCCAGTCGACTGACTACGTCATGAAATCGTCCCAAATAGAGTAGTATATTTATTTATATTATAGTTTTTGCAGCTCTACTGCAAATGACGTTTTGACAGGGTTCATTAGCAACAAAAGTTGAAGGAGGGATTCATTTACTGATTAGTGCTGCCAATGTTAACAAGTTTGGCCCCATTAATTAATATATATACATAGAATAAAGTTACGTTAAAACCAAGCACACCATTGTTTTTCTTGTGAAATTCAAAATAAGTTTGATGTGTCACATGACCCTCTTCCCGTTGTTGGATCCAAAATGGCCGACTTGAAAATGGCCACCATGGTCACCACCCATCTTGAAAAGTTTTCCCCCTCCCATATACTTGTGCCACAAACAGGAAGTTAAAATCACCAACCATTCCCATTTTATTTAGGTGTATCCATATAAATGGCCCACCCTGTATATGTATATGTATATATATATATATATATATATTTTTTTTTTTTTTTTTTTTTTTTTTTGTGGTTTTCAGAGGGTAGAGTTCTCAAAACTACAGTTTTACACTGATATAAGAAAAGAAACGGATTCCTCTAGCCAGTTTGTTTAGCCAGTTTGGCATACCACACATTTCTAGTGAATATATATATATATTTACTAAAATATATAAATATATTTTAAATATAGTAAAAGTTTTTAACTTTTTGGCATAGAAGCAACAAAGATGACCAGACTGTTGGGTCCCAGCAAAGCCAAAAGGATTAGTTTAGGCTCATGCTTCATCACACTGGGGGGTGAAAAACCAGCTCGAACCAGGTTCCATACATGCTTTGAGGTAGTAGCACTTTTATTTAGAAATTGCTACTGTTGAGCTCAGAGGGTAGATTACACTTTATTTATGCTGAAATATGGATTTAATCTCATAACTAACCCTCTCATCTCTCTCTCTGCTCCACTTTTAGCTCTTAGCTTAATCCAGCCCAGTGACCAGTCTTATCTCTTAAAACGTTGGTGAAGCATTTTCTCTATTAAAGCTTCGTCGTGTTTGAGGATAAAGTTCTCAAAACTGCACTGAGATATTATAAGAAACAAAAGCTGAATACCCCTGCCAGTTTATTAGGCATATTTGTCCTCCCGCCCAATAATTCAAGGATGTGCTAGCTAGCATTTTTAATAAATCATCAGTAATCACATACTATTGTTGTAATGCTAAAAAGCCCAAAAGCTAAAATCACTTAGCAAAGTAATCAGATTGCATTTGTTTATTAAAGCAATCCTTTGGATTCAGTTTTTAACAGGTTGCTTCTTAAACAGATCATCTGGAATAATACTGAAATACATTGGTCAGTTTCTGGGCCAGACCAGGGCCACGCTTGACCAGAGTGTTTGAGTAAAGGACCATTCTCAGCACGGCCATGGCACTAGCCTAGCAGTCTTACAGATGTCCGTGTCAGTGCAAGATCAAGAGTGGTCCGCCACCCAAAAATATCCAGCCAAGGGCAAGTACACAAGTACAGTGGTCCGAAACCGGCCACCTTTGAAGGGCTAGATGGGTTACAATCTCCTACTGCACACCGGGAAGGTGGACCTATATGGTAGGTGTTTCTAATAAAGTGTCCAGTAAGCGTGTTCCGCCTCTGGCGCTGCCCCCCTCAGTCACCCACGAAGCACGGTCGTCAAAGGTAGAAAGAAAGCATGTGGTGGTGAGGGAAAAGGGAGGGAGGGAGGGTGTGCTGGGTTACCCCAGGCACCAGAAGCTCGCCTGTCCTCGCTCTCCGTGTTCCGTAAAGTAGGGCATCTCTTCCACATCAGCCTGACACGGCCTGTCCACCGCCAAGTGGGAATCACTAATACACTCCGCCAAGCCCACCTCTACCTGGGACTCCAAAGAAAAAAAAAAGCCTCAATGACACCTGCATCACAAGCTAGAAATCACACTGCAGGAATTTTGCAATAAGGACAATGAAACGACTCACAGTTTTTAGTCAAAATAGGGAGCACATTTAATGATTAGCACTACACAATAAAACACGAATTAGCCAAGCCTTACTGCTTTTACTGCAATATGATTTTGTGCTAGGGCTCGATACAATCCATGGGGAACCTTCTGGACCTGCTAGGCTTTCATAACTAAGAAAACATGGACATGTCTGGAATTTAATGTTCATGTTATGCAATAGATTCATTGTAAAGTCACTAAAGGATGCTTGAAAACCCAGATAACTCAATGGATAATTGTCCAATCATTGGTATTTTGTCTGTGGTATCTAGGCAGGTACAGCCAAGTGAGCTTAGCTTGGCCTTTAGAAGCTGGACAGTTACATTAACCATGTTTCCAAAGGCCTTTTAGTTGCTTTTTCACTAATAGAATAGAAATCTTTTGATCTTATGGAAGATTTGGAAGATTTTGTTTGTTTGTTTTTAACTGGTTTAGATCTGCTACCAGAGGGGTTGAGGACATGTGCACATTCAGTAAGCACATAGTTACTTAGATTGCTGTATAGAATCCGCACTTGCTGATTCTATACACTTATTCTATACATATGTGCTTTCATTTTTAGTTCTTGTTGGATGCGCTATGTTTTTTTTTTTTTCCCCAGAGTGCACAATCTCATTAGGAGCATCTTTCAGAGCAGTAAATGCTATTCAAATGTTCATAACTAATCTAAAACTTTCAAAAATTGGTTATGCATCATCTAGCCATTCAAATATTATTAGAATTCCTATTTGGATTCTAGCAGAAATTCGGATTATCATTGAAGTGGTGATCTTCTCATTCTTAGACAGTGTGTTAACATTTATGGCCCAAATTTAAGGCAGTGAGTCAAAGTCAGATTTATTTGTATAGTGCTTTGTACAACTGCTGGTTGTACTGGTAGGTGGCAGCTGGTCTGACGCAGGTAGAGGGGACCTCAGCGGGCAGTTTTCCAGCAGGTTGGGCTTGGCCATTTACTCTGAGAAGGTAAAGAGACAGAGTTAATCCTGAATGGATTTATAGAGACAATTCCCTGTGTCTGCGAACCCCTGGACCTACAACCTTTATCTAAGGGGAAACATTAATTAGATTTGAAGATTGAGACTGAGTCTGAGTCCCGAACATTATCTGGAAGGTTATTCCAGAGTTGGGGGGCTTTATAAGAAAAGGCTCCTCCCCCTGATGGGGTCTTCTGAATTGCAGGAACTACTAAGAAGCCATCACCCTGAGATCTAATTGTTCTTGATGGTTCATAATATGTAATAAGATCTCGCAGGTACTCAGGAGCGAGGCCATGTTGGGCTTAATATGTTCATTTAACTGGACTTATATGGTCAGATGTTCTAGTATTAGTAAGGACCCTGGCTTCAGCATTATTAACATTAAGTCTGATGTTGGATTTGTTACTGTTAAGAAGAAGGAAGTTATGTGACATCCAGAGTTTTACATCCTTTACACAGTCCTCCATTGTCTTTAATCTAGATTTATCATCAGGTTTGGGAATCAGTCAGTGAATAATTTGCTAACACAGCATGGGTGTTCATTAATGGTTGTTATATTAATGATGCTGACATGGGATAGCTGAGGATGCTTGGAGGTGAACGCTAACTGCTAATTCTGCTACATTAGCCAACAGATCCTCACACTGGCTGAGGGTCACGCTGAGGAATGGGGGTGCTGGAGAGAATGAGGCCTACTATGCTCACTTGGACTCCAGGCCTGGATGGCTGTGGCATCTTTGGCAATCGAGCTCATGACCTCCTCACAATATTGCCAACACTTGACAGTTGAACCACTCAGGAAGCCTGCTATACTTTCACTGCAATACTTTTTCTATTATTCGTGAGTTTGAGTTTTGGAGTGGTGACTGTATTGTAAAGGCAGCAGGTGAACGCCTAATGTACTTAAAGCAGTGGCTCAGTTGTTCATAACTTCGCCAAAGGTTTCAGTCTTGTCGTGGGGTCTTCAGCACCCTGCCGTGAAGGTTATGAATCGGAGACAGCGGGAAGTGGTGTGTACAGCCAGCCGCAGAGTGCTTTCGCCCCGTCCTTGAGCACTGAGACGTGAGTGTGTGTGTGTGTGTGCATGTGTTGCCTCTTTGACAGAGTGCGGAGGGCTAGGAAGTAAATCACAGGGTCAAGCCTCTCTCTTTGCCTGTGGGCAGAGGATGGAGCGGGAAAGGGCCAGCGCCAGAGTCGGGTTCAATAAAAACAATTTTCAAAGTGTTGACTTGTTTATGATGAACTGTTCGCATGGCCCGTTTTATTTCCCATGCTCACGGCGTACGAGAAGGCCTCTATTGTAGGGGGTTTCTTTACATTGCATATGTGCCCCCCCCCCTTTTTTTTTTTTTATTGGGAGGATGTCGGATAGCACCGATTGTCCTCTATACTCTATAGAAGTTTTGGGGATTGGTTGAATGTGAGCTGCAATCAAAAATAACTTTGTGTATTATTTTAATACACTATAAATAATCAGAATTAACCAGAATTGCACCTGATGTACCAAGCATCGGCCCTAAGAGGGGGAAAAAATATCACTTGCTTAAATCTGCCACAAGGTGGCGTCATTTAAATCAAGCTTTAGATTAATTGCCAGCGCCAGTGTAAAGAAAAACAGTAGCTATAGCAGTAGAAATACAGAAATACCTTTTCACATCAGGCCCAAGTGGCTTTAAAGCTACATAAATAATTCATAATTAAACTAATTTCATATTTGAGCAGAACACAGACCTACCACAGACGTCCTTGGGAGGGGGGGGGGGCACAGTTTGGTTGCATCTGTACATTTACAAGAGGGCGTTTCTACTTGAAAAGTGTGTTTCCAAGAGAAAATGCTAAATGGTTATTAAAAGGGTGTTACCAGACAGTTACTATGGTATTTTGATGGTTCCTAGGGTGTTTAATTCATGTGTTTGCTAGGGTGTTGATTGGTGGTCTCTAAAGTATCCCAGGGTGTTAGTTGGGTGTTGCTAGATGGTTGCAAGGATGATGTTGATTGGTGGTTGCAATGTTATCCCATGTTGTTGCTAGGGTGTTACCAGACAGCTACTGGGATATTTTAGGTTGTTGCTCTGGTCTTAATACTTGGTTCCTAGTTTATCCTAGGTGTTTGCTGGGGTGTTGCTTGGTGGTTGCTATGGTATCTGAGGTGGCTTACATGTGGCTAGGGTGTTGTCAGACTACTGTATTACACAGTTCCTATGAAATTTTAAGTGATTGCTAGGGTGGTTGCTAAGGTATCTCAGTGGCCAGTTGCAGGTTGCAGTGTTAGGCCATGTTGAGGATTTGGCCTGCATAAATGTAATTGGAGGTTTTCATATATATAAATGTGTGTGTATGTGTGTGTGTGTGTGTACATAGTTACTGACACCAATAATGACAATTTTAAGGTGCTAAAAAGTCTGATAATATGCAGTTTTCCACAGCATCTGTTTACTCTTCCGAGGTCTAACACTGTTTTTGTCGAAACGCTCACACACATTTATTTCTGTAAATTAAATTAGACTGTGGTAAATGAAATGCTCAGACAGCTGGACTGTGAAACAAGTGTCTTGTGATTTCACAATAAACATTTCATCAAGATTGCAGCTTATATGTATTTTTTTCCCCTACTCAGAAAAGCAGGGTTTTATTTAGCGGTGGGAGTTTACTGTCCAGGCTGTTAAATTCTGAGCCTTGATTAAAGTGCATTGAAAAAAGACAGATTTCACGAACAATGAGTCATGAACCCAGTGCGTACATATGGCCAGCCAATTAATCAAATGTCAGACAAATTAAACTGCCCACTCATGATTCTCCCCTGTCAGACGAATTAAAACATTCCCCCAGTGGAAGATCACTCTGGATCTGCTGCAATGATATGAAGGGAAGTTTACTGCCATTTTCATGGCAGCCAGGTGTTAAATTCAATTAAATTCAATTAAATGCTTTGTTTGTAAACTTTTCCATATTTTCCAGTAGAATTCACAATAGAGACGATTCCTGATTTGGTTGAGACTGGATGGTAAGGACTTCATACTAATCAAAGTGTCTTCCTTGGTTTAAGGAGTTTAAGGTTTGGCTTCAGGACTGCATTGACACCTCTTGTGGTGAGTGAGTGCAAGTGTGTGTCTGTGTAAGGCCTAGGTGCTGGTGGTTATAATGGTGTTCCATGTGGCTGCCAGGGTGCTACAACATAGTTGCTAAGGTATTGCATAAAGTGTAAAGTGCCAGAGCATGGCTGCTATGTTCTTGCTAGGTGGTTGCTGGGATGCTAAGAGATTGCAAAGGTAGGAAGAGAAGCAGGAATCAGAAAATATGGGCAAATGTAGTATGACCAACCCTGGCTTGGAATTTGGCCCGGGATGTAAGAGATGCCATGTGACCTGGTTTGCTGCATGTATAAGCGAGCACACCAGTCAGTTGTAGCAGAGTGCAAAACTAGCGTCATGGGGAAAGGATATATATATATATATATATATATATATATATATATATATGTATGTATGTATATATATATATATATATATATATATATATATATATATATATATAATTATTTCTATTGGCTTTTTACAATGAAGGTTGTCACAAAGCCTTATATGTAGTATATATATTGATATAAGATATCAAAGTTGGCTGTTAAAATAGTGTATGTTAAAATACTTTTAATTTATGTATTAAAATATATTGTTTTTATTTATTAAAATATCACTTAATTATTTAATATTAATTGTTTGACAATTATTACTTAATTATTTATTTATATTTTTAAAATGTATTCATTTTTGATCATTCTGACATTGTTGTATGACCATGCTCCTTCCTCTCTTTATCACTTACAATTAAACAGCTTCTATGCCGTTAGGCACCGACACTCACAACTAACAACGTCAGCGTAAATGGGCGGGGCTACCCTGCTGTAGCCTGAACAGACCTGTCTGTGAGTCGGCTTTTGTGACGTCGCAAAAACAGTGAATTCTAAAGGGTCTTTTTGGTTGTTTGTTTGTTTCTGTATATGACTGCATGGACTGTGGAGTGAATGGTGCGTTAATGGTAATGTCTATGAACTACATCAGGACATGGGCCTCTTAAGGCAGTCTAGGCGCACAGGTAATGGAAGGTAATGGCAATGGTACAGATGACGTTTTATGCAAAATTGGTAACCTTTCCCACTGTCTATCTTTTATGTGCATACTGTGTGTGTGTGTGTGTGTGTGTGTGTGTATATATACAAGGTAGTGTGTTCATGCACTCGTGTTTTATATATAGCGCTGACCGTCTCTCTGTCCACCGCCCATGTAAAATGCATAAGTTGCGTGATTGTGAAAACACTGGTTTCAGTCAGCGGCCTTCACATCTGCAGCACATTCCTGCCCTGGCAGCTAATTGTATTTGATACAAATTAGGGGATTAAATAAATGTTTTAAAACGGCACGGCCATTTTGCTGTCAACAAAGACAAAAAGGCTACTTTTTCCCCTCCGCCCCGGCCGCCTGGCTTTCACAGAGTTTTCTTTGTGAGCGCAGACACGGCCTTGTCTTGTGAACACGTGAGCGAGTTATTGGTCTTGGCACAGCTCTGCAGCCCCCAATGAGAGACACGTTGGAGAGGCCTTAAAAGCTGGTGGTTATTCTTGGATGGGAATTACTGTTCCAGTACTGTGTATCTTGCTCACACAAACTCTCTCTCACTCACACACACACACTTTCTGTCTGGATGCAGCGAGAAGGCTGAGGGTCAGCAGCCAACCTCCATCTGCTCGGGCCGTCTAGCAGGATGTTTACAGGGTTCTAACACACCTTGCTAGCAAACACTTCACGGCCTTTACTTCACCGGTTTCTCACCCCAAGTGACTACGCGGCTTCAACCCTACGCAGAGTGTTACGCCCGAGCCCGGTCTTTATCATTTAGTACTGCCTCCAGAAAGTGTTAAGCAGGGGTTCTTACAGTCTTGCTACACTGCATGTAGAGGCAGGTACATGTGGCCTAATAGTGAAGGTGAGCATGCAGGACTCAAGCAATTTGACCAATGGCTGCATGTAGATGCAGGTACATGTGGCCTAATAGTGGTGGAGAGCATGCGGGACTCAAGCAATTTGACCAATGGCTGCAAGTAGATGCAGGTACATGTGGCCTAATAGTGAAGGTGAGCATGCGGGACTCAAGCAGTTTGACCAATGGCTGCAAGTAGATGCAGGTACATGTGGCCTAATAGTGAAGGTGAGCATGCGGGACTCAAGCAGTTTGACCAATGGCTGCAAGTAGATGCAGGTACATGTGGCCTAATAGTGAAGGTGAGCATGCGGGACTCAAGCAGTTTGACCAATGGCTGCAAGTAGATGCAGGTACATGTGGCCTAATAGTGGTGATGAGCATGCGGGACTCAAGCAATTTGACCAATGGCTGCATGTAGATGTAGGAACATGTGGCCTTATAGTGGTGGTGAGCATGCGGGACTCAAGCAGTTTGACCAATGGCTGCATGTAGATGCAGGTACATGTGGCCTAATAGTGAAGGTGAGCATGCGGGACTCAAGCAGTTTGACCAATGGCTGCAAGTAGATGCAGGTACATGTAAACCATCTCTTTTAATGGTGCCTACAGGTCTCCAAAGGGTGCTCTGCTTGAACACAGCAGTAAAAAGAAAGGATCGGAATTGGATCAGGTTTTAAATAAAAATGAATAAAGCTGATACCCAGTCTATTAAGACATGTCTGGATCAGCCCTATCATCCCTATGGAACAAGCCTAGTTAATGCATTGCAATGTACCAAAATACAGGGCTTGGATAGTGGCATAGTCCTAGTAAAAGCCAGGAGTTCACTCTCCGTGTGAGCTCCAGGCTGCTGCGGAGTCAGCGGATTCCACATGTGAAATGTCTTGTTTTAAACTTCCAGTCATTCGTTTCAACCATTGCTTTTCCTTTTTTTACGGTTGGTGTCCAAGCATATTTTTCCTGTGCAAAGGTGAGATGTATGTGCCATACGCTTGACAATTGGCCGTGCTCTCGCTGGGCAGGAGCCAATGCCAGGATATCGTTCCGCCATCTGGGTTTGTCATTTTTTAACGCCTCTCCCGTGAGATTTGTGACTAATTTGTGTCTACTTCTTTAATAATCTCCCATCTGTTTTCCCCCCTCTCGCTAAATCTCTGCTTATATCCACTACGATAAACAAGCACCTTTATGCGCAGAAACCTGGCTGCCACCATCCCCACCCCACCTCCCACCATCCGTCAGCGGTGGTGCGAACGCCGTCCGTCAAACACATCCGAGAGTGTTTTCGGAGAAGTCCAATTGTTCCAAATTGAACAGAGAGATAAGGTTTATGTGCCGCGTGTGTTTAAGCCCAGCTGCCTACAGCCTCGGCCTCGCGCCGCTACCATATTAGAACAGAACATGTGGTAAGACTTAGCAGCGGGAACCTATGGAGAAAAACACAGCCGCTATTCCTGCAGGGGGTGAGAATATTGAAGAAAGAAAGAAAGAGGTGGAAGGTGGTGGTGGTGGGGTGGTAGGAAAAGTCTGAAATTGAGAAATCTGATATTGCGAGAGCGCTGTGCAAGGACAACAAAGTAATTTAAGCCTCCAGCCTTTCCTGTTATTAAAATAGTATCACGATTTGATTGAATTTAGCATGTTTAGGGTAGGGGAAGCATAAAGGCCTGACTTTGGCTGTGCGCCAGGGGAGAATTCCTGTCTGGCTTTCCAGTATTGCTTGGCGATATGGTATAGCGCAGTACTTAGAGGTGTGTTTTAATGGTACAAGATATGTGTCACGATTAGAACCGTCAAAGTTAAGGTGTTGCCATAGGCCCCTGTGCCCTTGTGCCGCCAAAAAAGCTCTGACACATTGAGGCATGGACTTGGCTGGACCTCCGAAGCTGTCCTGTGCTATCTGGCACTGAGGCGTTAGCAGCAGTCCTGTAAGTTGTGAGGTGGGATCTCCATGGATCCCATCCGTGAGCCCTGGGTGCCCATGATCCTGTGCCTGGTTTGTCAGTTGTCCTTCCTTGTCCTTCCATTTTTGGTAGGTATCAACCACTGCATACTGGAAACACCTCAAGACCATTAAGACTTGCCTGATGTGTTGGAGATGCTCTGACCCAGTTGTATTTTGGTGCTTTTCCTACTTTAACACACCACTCTTAACTCAAATAGGCTGTTAATCAGCTGAGCAGTTAGATCAGGTGTGTTGGAAGCAGGCCCTGCAGGACCAAGGTTGCGAAATACTGGTCAAGCCATCAGTATTCGGCCATTATACAACTGCCATTGTATCCTGTTTCATTCTCCAGTATGATACAACAATCTCCGGCCCATACTATCTACCCACCCAGTATCCCTGCCCCACTTATTGCAGTTGCCCATCCTTTAGCCTTTAGCGTCCCGTCTAGGAGCCATTAAGCATGTGTGCTGTGTACACATTTGAAAGGCCCCACTGATGGCTTCTCTTTTTGGCAGTTCATTAGCTCGTCATATCTTATAATTTTGCAATTTTCCACCATAGTTCTCCCACTGTGCAATCAATTAGAAATGCACTCCTAAAGCAGGGAGCATACCCACTTAGACTCGATGTGAAAATGTTACATCCGCACTGAGAAAGTGGATAAATGGAATGTAAGCATGGGCGATTTCCTTTTTTTTCTCTCTCTCTTTCCATTACACTCATTAAACACAATGTAGGTTGATGTGGGGGAGCATTGAGAAGGCAAAGTTCTTGATTACAAAAGGGCACTGGAATGAATCTTGGTCGCTGAACTTGCGCCCCAGTTTATCTTCCTTGACAGTAAAAGTTAATTCTCAGTGCCCGTGAAAGATTGAAGCAAAGATTTATAGAAATATGGAAAACTTAGCCGGCGAATTTTTGTCTGAAGAGCTTGTTGCACAGCGTTTCTACATAGCTCAGAGCACTAACTCTTGTAGGTAACATTAGAAAGTTATCAATGGTAGGAAGTGACTTTCTAATGGTTCCAGACAAATGTCAAAACATGAGGATCGATAACGAGCAATATAGCACCTCTTTGAGAATGCTAATTTCAGCTAGTGCCTCCTATGGGCTTCTAGTGTTTTCTCACTGCTAAGCTAGTGGTAATTCTAGATTCAACACCAGCATTTAAAGCTTGCAACAGACATAATAGAAAGGGTTCTGTCACAGAAGAACCATGTTCAGTTCCCTATAGAAGCACTCCCATCTCATTAACGACAGTGGTTCTCTAATGAACATCAACATCTATGAAGTTCACAGGAAAATGGAAGCAATCTGCTTGTATTTGTTATGATCATATAAGATTATAGTTATAGACGAGTAGCGCTCTTTGCTACAGCTTCACGCACAGCTGTCCAAGTTCCAGCCAAGCAGTCCACGTCGACAATATCTGCTCAGGAAATTCAGTGGAAACCAGTGGCAGGCTCTGAAAGGGGTTCATGTTCATACCATCACCACCAATCCCCTCCCTTCCCAAAAAAAACACAATGTTTTTGCTGAAATCTAGACTGGTCTTCACAGTTTTAAGGCCCTGGAGGTGAACAGGGTGAATGGAAACATGTGAGCGTTCCCAACTGAGCAGATTTAGATGCATTTCAACCGCAATCTACTTCTGAAGGCTGTGCTCCTGGCTATCTTTTATGAAGGGCTTCACTACAAAGATGGAAGCAGGAGGGGTTAATGCCAGATGTAATGTGAAATCTATAGGAGGTCTTGGGTAAAGAGTGGAGCGAGGTCGCCTCCATTCGTGCAGCCCTGGCATTATGAACTCAGCAGTAGTATGGTGAATGGTTCTAGGCTTGGGCATACGGTTCTAGAAGCATTCCTTATTTGGTATGTAAGATTAAATGATGCGAATTTTGTCTTTAGGAAAGCAAGAGTGGTTCTCCTCTGGCGTTTTGTGCTCTAGTGGTTTTGCTGCTTGCTCCCAATAATATTACAGTAAGTTCCTTTTGAACCTAATCAATAATTGAACTGATCTGAGAGCATGCAGTTTATTATTGTGTTTGGCATGGAGTATATAATCTTTTTTGCTCTTGCTCCTCTGGAGAAACGCTTTGGATCACCTCCCAAGATTAACTCGGTACTGTAACACACAAGGCGTCGTAAAGGTTACTTGATTCACAAACAGCTTCTTCCAGTAATCTCACAGATAAGAGAACCTGAGGTGTTTTATGAAGGTAATGGCATTGTATTGACGTAAGAAACCTTAAATCTAAAGCCTGAGTCTACTCAGTTTGATGGAAGTGGTGGGGATGAATTTACTCAGATTTTTTCCGTAGTTGGATCCGTAGTCGGATTTAAGTCTGGATGTTAGATCGGCCAAGGAACCAATCAGAGTTAGCAACATGTTTATGTAACCTACCTCGATTCCTCTAGATCATTCCACTAGCTCATCTAACCCACAGATTAAAACACCTGTACGAGCCCCTTAACACTCCCGGGCTTATCACTTACCACACACTAAGGTGTATTACTCTAAAGCTATTCCTCAGTAACAGAGGTGGGTAATAAAACCTTCGTCCTGCTGGCGGGCCAATGTATATTTAAGGGGTTAATCGATGCAAGTTTGTCTGTCTTACCGGCCACACGCTTTCTTGTTGAATCTCCACGTGCCCGGCATGTCCTCCTTTTGAAGTCTTTTCCTTATTATTCACTAAAACATCGCAAAATGTTCGGAATCGCCCACCATGCTCTGGAAATGGAACCATTTATGACTCCCCAAACAAACACAGCTGCACCAACGAGGCTGAAGGTGGTCGGAAGCTTCTTACTGGAATTTTTCCATTCCACCTCAAATGGTGCAGAACTTACTTACGTTTTAAGGTGGAACATTAGCTTAATGCTGCAAGATAAGCATAGGGCAAGATTCCTATGTTGTTTATTTCTTTAAAATGATATTTTGAAACATTTTATATCAGTCAGATCCAGTGAAGGCATGAAAAAAAAAGCCTATATTTTGTATGCATTTAAACTCTAATATTTTTAGCATTTAATGATGATTAAACTACATTAACATATAAATATAGCTTGAATTTAATTAATTTAAATGATAATATTATTTTATAATAATAATTTTAGCATTTTTGTTCGGTATTTAAAACCAGTAGACAGGGGCTTTAAGTTTGTCATTACTAAGTAAAGGGGCATATAGAGGGCTTGCTCTGTTGCAGTTCTGGAACAGTGTTGAATCCAGCGTTCGGGCTCTGTACTGTGCTGTGCTGTACTGGTTCAAATGCTGGGCACCATCCACTGGTCTGTGGACTGTGCCCATTGCTCTGGGCATCCATGTAGCATTCTGCCACCTGCTGTCCTCTGCGTCGGGGCCAGGAGGGCAACGAGTGGACTAAATGGATGTTGCGGAGCAGAAAACTGGCGCTAATTGTCCAGCCATGCCTGCCAACGATGCTTTGATAAGTTTGCCCGGTTCTCTGATGAAAGCTCACCGGGAGACTGGGAAAGTGTCTGTCCTAGAATAACGCTGTAAAGTAAATATAGCAGTTCATTTTTGCCTTGTTAGGCAGAGTTTGATGATATTAGAGTTTCGGCTGGCGTCGAGGAGCACGAGAAAAGACAGACCCGTTTTGATCTTCTTTGAAATCCGAGGGCTTTCAGATTCCTGCCTCGTTCCTGCCTTCTCACGCTTTCTGTCTTATTGAGCTTCTTAGTGTACCGTCGAATGAAAAGATGGCGAGGACTGTTGTCAGCCTGGTTGAGAGTTGTGATCTCGCTCGCTCTCGCACGGATAATCTGTCATCGAATCTCGCCAGGCGGTGCCGTGTCGCATTGGAAGTATGATTGATGACGTTCCTGGTTCAAACTATGACCTGAGATTAAGAACAGTCGAGAACGAAGGTGAGGAGACCACTTTGTCTCGCTCTCGTTCTTTCCCATCACTCATCACCTCCCACCAAAGAGGAGAATGGGTGCCTAGTGAGGGTGTCACTTCTGCTGGAGACGGAAATTAAGAAGGGGAAACCGCGGCCCAATCCATCTTTCGGCACCTTTTAACAGATTATACCAGTTAGCTAAGTGCTCTGTCCGCCGTCTCGCACACAGATGGAGCTTGAACTCCTAATCCCTGAACCGGAGGCCTTCCCACAGCTAGGGTGGCAAAGGTTTCCATCAGCAGTTTCTCAGAACGTCTCATATC